>NC_042616.1:419673952-420309415 GCF_901001135.1 Rhinatrema bivittatum | reverse complement strand
AGGCAGCATTCACAGCTCCGGGGGGGGGGGGGGGGGGGGGGATCCCCCCACTTATCAGGCACTGGTGTCATCTAGTGGCCAGATTCAGGGCCCACAATTGCAGGGTTCCGGAAGGAGCTGCGGTTTACAGCTCTGAGCCAAGGACTTTCACTGTGATGGCTGGGCTGAGGTGGGATATGGTGATATAAAATCGGAGAAACCCCCTCAGATAGTTGTGAATGAAGGTTCATGGTGCCAGAGCCTAATAGGGGCCAGTTCAGATTGATCTGAAAGCCCAAAGAGACAGTAGGATCTGCTGGAAAATGCATTTCACAAATTTCTTTTCAGCATTTTGGTAAAGATCATTATGTAGCGTAAAACACTGGGTTTTGAGCTATCGGCTGAGGACAGTCCCTTCTTGATCTTTTGGCTGATACTGAATACTGTTGCCTGTGGGTGGTTAATGCTCTGAAGAAGGATTAAAGCTCCTGCTAAAAAAAAAATATATTTCATATATTGTGTATCGCCTAAGTCAGTACATTTAGTAATAACAAAGAGAAAGTAAAGAGAAGGAACAGAAAAAACCCAAATGAAATGGGAAAAAAAAGGGGGGAGGGCACTTTCCCTCCTTCCTAGCCCTCCAGTCTCTCTGCTTCCCCTCTCCCTCTGTCACTCTTCCAGTGCACCATCATTTTTCTTTACCTTTCTCTCTCTCTTCTTCCTCTGTCCCCCCTCCACCTTCTCTTCTTCTGCCCCTCACTTTCCTTTTGCTCTATTGGCTTCTTCTCCTCTCCTCCACCTTGCCCTATCTCATATCCCCCATTCCCGCTCTCTCTCTCTCTCTCTCTCTCTCTATAGGTGCCACTGTAGAGGGGGACTTTGGATCTAGGTGGGTTTTGGAAAGTTGGGGGGGGGGGGTTAGGGGGGGGATGTTACAGAGACATTCTGAGATATTCATAGTAAAACTGATATCACTAAAGATGTGCAGTCATTTGTAGCACACAAATCTACTCCTCTAGTTATACTTTTCATCCATTATACTGACTGCACATCTTTACTGATGCCAATTTTACATGAATAGCCCAGAATGTTTCTGTAACACCCCCCCGATTCATATACACATATAGAGAGAGGGTCAGACTAACTCTACAGATATTCTCTCCGTGACGCAAGACTATTTCAAGCACCACACACCAAAAATAGGTGTAAAATTACTTCCGGCACTAACTCAATGTGGAATTCGCATAGGCCTTTGCGTTACATTACTTGTCGTGTGCGTTAGTTCATTAACGTGCGTGAAAAGGCCCTAACGCAAACACCCCTGGAACGCCCCTAAGTTATCCAGCCACATTTTAACCGGATAATGAGATTCCCGGTTTAACTGTAGCCAATAAGCGCCCAAAATATTCAAAAGTCGGCATTTAGCTGGCTAACTCACAAGTTATCCAGTTAAATGCCACTGAATATGGACTCCTTAGTGCATAGGCTAAGTGGCGTTTTCGTATGCATGCTAAAGGGCAGATTTTATAAATGTACGCCCACACATACACCAGGCGCAAACAAAAGTACGCTGGATTTTATAAGATACGTGCGTAGCCGCGCGTATCTTATAAAATCCATGGTCGGCGCGCGCAAGGGGGTGCGCATTTGTGCACCTTGCACGCGCCGAGCCCTGCGCGCGCTGCTTGTTCCCTCCGAGGCCTCTCCGAAATCGGAGCGGTCTCGGAGGGAAATCTCCTTCGGCCTCCCCCCATCTTCCCCTCCCTTCCCCTACCTAACCCACCCCCCAGCCCTATCTACACCCCCCCTACCTTTATCGTGAAAGTTACGCCTGCCTGGAGCTCCCCGGGCCAGCACCATGCCCCCAACACGCCCCCCGGAATGCCCCGAATGTTGCGCCGCCCCCCGACACGCTCCCGACACTCCCCCTAGCAAAGCCCTGGGACTTACGCACGTTCCGGGGCTTGCGCACGCCGCCGAGCCTATGCAAAATAGGCTCGGCGCGCGCAGGGGGGGTTTGAAAGGGTTACGCGCATAACTTATGCGCGTAACCCTTTTAAAATCTACCTCTAAATATTTAGGGGTGGATTTTAAGAGCCCTGCTCGCCTAAATCCGCCCAAAACCCGGGCGGATTTAGGCAAGCAGGGCCCTGCGCGCCGGTGAGCCTATTTTACATAGGCCTACCGGTGCGCGCAAAGCCCCGGGACTCGCGTAAGTCCCGGGGTTTTCGGAGGGGGGCGTGTTGGGGGCGTGTCGGGGGTGGGGCCGAAGCGCGCGGCATTTTCAGGGCATGTCGGGAGCGTTCCGGGGGCGGGCACGGGGGCATGGCCGCGCCCTCCGGACCCGCCCCCAGGTCGCATCCCGGCGCGCTAGCGGCCCGCTGGCGTGCCGGGATTTACGCCTCCCTCTGGGAGGCGTAAATCCCCCAACAAAGGTAAGGATGGGGTTTAGACAGGGCCGGGCGGGTGGGTTAGGTAGGGGAAGGGAGGGGAAGGTGAGGGGAGGGCAAAAGAAAGTTTCCTCCGAGGCCGCTCCGATTTCGGAGCGGCCTCGGAGGGAACGGGGGTAGGCTGCGCGGCTCGGTGCGCGCCGGCTATACAGAATCCATAGCCTTGCGCGCGCCGATCCCGGATTTTAGCGGATACGCGCGGCTCCGCGCGTATCTACTAAAATCCAGCGTACTTTTGCTTGCGCCTGATGCGCCAGCAAAAGTAGGCCAAATCGCGCGGTTTGAAAATCTACCCCTTAGTGCACGCACACAATAAATCCCTGCATTTTAGTGCATAGATCCCCTAGTGTTGCTCCTGAAAAGCTTACAATTTTAAAGCTTAGCTTTGTTTAAAATCTATTAAACAGTAGTAAAATGTATAGGTCGTCCGAAATCTGTACAGGCAGTCCATAAATTAAACCATTTAATTTAAGTGGAGCATTTCTGCAGTCTGAGAGGTCATCTGCAACCTTTTCATATTTGTTGGAATCACAGTAGTAATAAGCTATACATAGGGACTTTCGGTTTTCAGGTTTTACTTTATTTTGCATGGGGATTTCAATGTTATAACAAAAATGTCAGAGGGAAAAATGACTTTGATATAACTCACAGGAGAAAAATCCGTGGAAAGGTCACCTTTTCACTGATTTCTTTTATGGTCTAACAGTGAAATTCCCAGGCAAAATAAAATAAAAATTGAAAACGAAAGTTCCTACCTATAGTGAGACATGCTGATACTACAGTGTCAGGACAGGCTGACCCCATACAGCTTTGTTTAGTTGCTCAAGGACCCTGACATAACCTGAAGGTCATGACCCATTAGGATAAATTACTTGGATTGCTCTCAGTTGGCTTCCCAACTTAAGTCAGAAACCCAATACCTCCCCACTGTTCCAGCGGCACTTAGAAAGTGAAGGCAGTGCTTTAACCCAAGGAGCCCCATGAGAGACCTTGAATTGATGCGTGGCCACAGAATGCAGCAAGGCGGAGGAGAGGGGGGAGACGATTACTCCGCTGCTGCAGGGCTGACTTACCTAGCAGCTGTGGATAATAAAACAGAGGATGCCAATCACTTTAAAATCCCAACGAGCACCTTCTATAAAACGCCCTCCACCTCGAGATCTCCTTCGAAGGTACACATGCAAGGCAGTTCAATAGACAATGTTTGTTGACCCTTAATTCCACATGTCCAAGTGGACTAGGATGGTAACCACAATTCTTGGCTAATAGAAAAATCAAAATATATTGCCTGGGGTGAGAGAAGGAAGAAAGCTGTCCTGCGAAGTAGCCATGTCTTACAGAGGTTCTCTAGTGCTCTCCCTTTGTAATCTTTTATTTATTTCACAGCACACTTTTGAATGTTTGATCCTAGCGTCAAACCAAAGCAAATTTTGCACGATCCTCTCTCCATCCCACCTCCTGCCCCCCCCCCCCAATCCTGTTTCTCACCCCCTCCCCCACTCTGGGGTGGTCCTCTCTCATTCCCAGTCCTCTCACTCTCTCATCCTCTCTCTCTCTCCCCTCAACACCCTCCATTTGATCTTCTTTTACCTCCCACTGCATGTTCTTCTTTCATCTGCCCTCTCCCCCACACTTATTTGTTCTTTTCACCTTCTTTCGCAAGATCCTCCCCTCTTTCATCTGGCCAGTAGGCGGAGAATGGCACTTCTAACCTGCATCTGCCTTCCCCTACTCTGCTGGCTTCACTTTGGTATTTGAATGCATGGTGCCAGCAGGTCCCGTGAGGCTATAGGCAGGGCTGGCTCTATGATAAATTCACTCGGGACAAAAATTGTTTATGGTGCCTCCCCTACCTTGATATTCTCTCCCTCTTCTCCCCCTCACTCCAACCCTTCTCCTCCTCTCTCCCTTCCTCCAGGCTCTCTCTTTTCCTTTCCCCATCTTTTCTTCCTCCATCCCTCCAAGCACACACTCCTCGTTCCCCCATCTACCTTCTGTCCAGGCATTCTCTCCCCCTTCTCATACACATCCACATCCTACCCTTCTAGGACTATTATTTTGCACACTTTACATAATAAAAATAGACAATTTTTATTAATATGGAAGTTGGAACTCAGATACATTTCCCAACTATGTTTTTTTAAGCTTTCTTTTTAGTGTTCTATAAACCATGTACAACAGCAGAAATATACAATTATACCTTCGCAGATGAAGTTATAGATATATAGTATACACATTCTGGAGTCAACTCAGTAACAGCAATATAAACATTCCACTTCTAGGCACTTTGAAATAACACAAATCCAACAAAAAACACATTCCAAACTTATATAGCAAATCTGCCATACCAAAACAGCACTAACTCGCAGGACTCAAACAGCAACAATGCTACCTATGAAAGGCAGCACTGCAAATATTACAGCAAGCCCTACAACACCAGTACACTTTCTTTTGGGGAAAATAGAATAAGACAGACAGCTATAAACCCCTAACAGAAACTCCACACTAATAAAATATTTCACCTCTTTCACACATGCAGAACACAGACATTCACTCACCTAATACAGATTAAGGGACCACAAATTAGAACTAGAAATATGTAGACAAAAACTGAAATGGAAATTCCAAGAACTAAGAAGCCAGACTCTGTATGCAATGCAACACTGGAGAAACAGAAAGGCATTGCTTCCTGTACTGTGCAACATATAAAGACATTAGAGATGCATCTTTCCAAAGCTGACATTTTCCAAACATTAAACCTAAAATAGAAGTTTTCTCCCTTTGTTATCTGGGTATTTTATTTGTTCTAATCACTTTGATTCTGGTCTTTTTTTTTCTGCTTTCAGTGCCTTCCTCTTCTCCATTTTCCTTACCAAGGGACTTCTTTCCATTTTCTATTTCATTTCTCTCCTCCTGTTTGCTTCACTTCCTCCCCTACATCTTTTCTCTGACACTGATCTTTTCCCTTCATATAATTTCTCTGCTTCCTTGTTCACTCAGAGCTAGATTTCACCCCTCCTTCTACTCCTCTGATTTTCACATCCCCAGTTTTTCATCTCCTCCTCTTGAGATATTTATATATTTTATTTTTTTAATTACATTTGTCAGTCATCCTTCTGGCTCTCTTACCCCCAGCTGCTATCTCTTTTCTGACTTTCTCACCCCCTTTCCAACTAGTCCCCTTTAAGCCCTCCCATGCCCATCTCTTTGCCATTACTCCACACCTTTTATTGTTATACACATTCTGTCACTTCTCCCCATCCTACCTCCCATATCCTCATTGTCCCTTCCACTTCTCATAATATCCCCAGTTTCATGTCTCACCTACCTACTAGCTTTCTATCTCTCAATCTCACCTCCTTCCTTCCCAGCTCTTCTTTCCCCTCTGTCTCACCTCCTCCCGTTTCCCCTGTTCTCACGCCTTCCCCAGTCTCCCATTTCCAACCTCTATACTCACCCTCTCCCAAGCCCTCATCTTTTCTGCTCCTCATCCCCTTACCAGCTCAAGCTCCTTTTCCATGTTGCTCACCCCCCCCCCAACACACACACACACACACACACACACACACACACACACACTGGCTCCAGTCCCTTTCTTCTGCCACCTCATTTCCTTGCTCTCTTCATCCCCATTTGTCTCATGCTCTATCCCCTGTACCTTCTCAATCTGTCCACCCAATATATGGTCCTCTCTTCCCTATTATTCCCAGCCCTCTCTCTTTCTATCTGTGTCATGCTTCAGGGGGTGTGATTCCTTGGGTCATTGCTAGGTTGGTGCAGCCTAGAGCATGAAAACATGGACCAGGCCCTAGCAGGTGGCAGCTGAGATGCCATGAAGCAAGATCTTCTGCCTAGCCAGACTCCTGCCCCTTGGGTTGAGCCCACAGGTTCTGGCAGCCAGCAAGAACTTCTCTGGCAGAGTGCCAGGAATGAAGAGTCAGACAGGACCAAAGTGGGCTGAGGTCAGGGCCGGTGGAGTTTAGACAGTGTCAAGAACAGGCAAGGGTCAGGGCTGGTGGAGAACTGGTGAGGCCGGAGTCCAAGTAGACGTCAAGGCTGTCAGAGAACTAGCAAGGTCAGAAGCAGTTCGGATCAGTAACAGAAGAACAGTCCGAGGAAAGGATGGCTGGAAGGCAGGGCAAGGCAAAGCAGTGCAGGAGAACAAGGCAGGATAGGGCAGAAGAACTGCAAGGCAAGGCTGGACAAAGTCAGGAACACAGAAAAACAAGGTTGGACAAGGCAGGGGCATAGTAGGGCAAAAGCCATACAAGGCAGGAACAGAGCCAGGAAAGGCTGAGACAAAAGCAATGTAATACCATCAACTAGCACAGGAGCACCTGTTGCTGAGGCTCTGGCAGGTTGCAAAGGACAGCCTTATAAAGCTAGACAAGATGTGATTACATCAGCCAGCACCAAAGGAAGTCCTGGCTGCAGGGCCTATAAGAGGAGGTCCAGGTTGCAGGTGTGTGTGTGAGAGAGCATGTCTGTGTCAGCGTGTATGAGAAAACATCTGTGAGTGTGTGTGTGTGAGTGTGAAATAGATTGTGACAGCATGTCTGTGGTGTGCAAGAGCATGGTCTGTGACTGAGCATGTGTGTGTATATATGAGAGAGAGTAGAAAAAATCTCAGGGCATCAAAAGATCCCAGGTATGGACAGCAGGGGATTTTTTATCCTTTTAAAGTTTTAAGTATTAGGTGGTGTTTGTGTCTGCTATGTTGAAATATTTTATTGGTTTTTGGAAACTGTATATGAGTTTTAAATTATTGGATATTATTCTATTTGTCAGCTATTTTGAAATATTCATTTTATTAATTTGGTTTTACTTCTATTGATGATTTTATGTTTCCTGATTTTATTGTTTGTTTTTTGAGGAATTGTAATGTTTCTGTGTTTCCATTGTTGTACTGCATACATAGTCTGGCTTGTTGCAGTTTATAGTTGAGTTTTTGTCTGCACATTTGTATTACTACATTATGGTCACTTTATACTGTATTTGGTAAAGGTCCGTTTGTATTTTGCATGTGTGACCAAATTGATATATTTTGCTAGTGTATGGTTCTGTGTAGGGATCTATAGCAGCTTGTCTTTTTCTGTTTTCCTAATAATAGGTGAATTAGCATTTAGGGCCTGGTGTAATAATTTCAGTGTTGCTTTTTCATCTGTAGGGTTGTTAGTGTTTGAGTGCTAGCAGTTATTGCAGTTTTGGTATGGGAGATTTACTATATTGAAATTATATATTATAATTCAATTTACTCGTGGCTTTCTGAGGGCCAAGCCCATACCCAGCACACATTACAATAGGTGCTAATTCCAAGAGTCTTTTTTTATTTTTTTGCAGGGTTTTACAGCACTGCATATAAATATTATATATATTTTGTAAGTGATATTTTACCTTGGAAGACTGTACTTTAAATGTTCTTGTTCATGTAAAATCTATTATTATAAATGGATAATTTTTAATTGTTTGTGGGGAGAGATTTGCGCGTCCCAGCCGCACTGGTGCCATGGCTGGGCCTGCTCACCTCGGGCTCCCCTCCGCAAAGCCTGGTCCATCCTCCCTCACAGCCACAGCCAGCTCCCGACACCCGCGGCGTCCCACAACGTCTCCAGGCCCCTCGGGGCCTTCGACCTCGCACTGCTCCTCATGGCGGTGCACGGCATCCTCGGTGTCGGGTCCGCCCCTAGACATGCGCGTGCAGATCACCCGGCCCTTTAAAGGGCCAAGTGCGGGAAACTCCTCCGCAGCGCCCGACGATGACATCACCTGAGCCCTGCATAAAAGGCAGGGCTCAGGCTCCAGTTCCTTGCCTTAGCAAACAGGTCGTCTCATTCGTGAGAAGCTAGTTGCCGTCCTGTGTTCCTGTCCTTGTTCCAGTGTTCCTGCGTTCCTGGGCTTGTTCCAGTGTTCCTGCGTCTGTGTTCCCATGGGCTTTCCTGTGTGCCAGCGTCTGTTTCTGATTCCTGCTCCACTTCCCAGGTTGTACCTTCTTGGACTGATTCACAGTACTGACCTCGGCTTGCCTCTGACCATGTTTGCACTGCTGCCTGGAACTGACCTCTGCTTGCCATTGACCACGCTCGGACTAATACCTGGAACTGACCCTTGCTTTGGCTGACCACCCTCGGACGGATCCCCTGGCTTTGACCCTTGCGCTTCACTCGGACACTCTCTTCGCTTCTCCTGTGACCACCAGATCTGCCTGCTCTGACGCTGCCCGCGGCCTTCTACAAGCTAGACCACTAGGCGCTGCCTAACCTGTCCGGAGGACCTTCAGTTCCTGTTCCCTTCCAGTGGTCTCCGGTACACTCTGTTCCGGTCTAGCTCAGCTGTTCTCTATTAGCCACGCACCCTTGCTCTTGGTGGGCACAACTCTCTGCTACCTCTCCGGGAGACACTCTGAGGCTCACCTAAGACCAGGCGGTCCAGGTACCCAAGGGCTCAACCTGTGGAACCCCCGGACTGTTATTGGTGAAACTCCAGCTTGCATCTGTCTCCTCGTGTGCTCCGCCTCCTGGCGGCAAGCGCCCTCTGGGACCTCCCTGAGGGCCGTACCAATCCTGTGCCAGGCCAAGGGTCCACCTCCAGCGCAACAGAGAGTGTAATGGGGGAGGGGACAGCAGGCTGTAAATTTAGCCTAGAGCGCCTAATACCCTTGCACTTGCTCTGCTAGCTGCCCTCCCTCACCACCCCATGTATTGTCACTCCCCTTTCCTGATTCCCAGTGCTTTTGATATTCTCCCTCCTCCTTCTCTCCCACAGCCAGCAGAAATGGCACTTAATAGCATGTCAGTCACACATTGTTTATCTCACAGTTCATCCTGCGAGAATGGCCCATGAGGCAGAGGAAGGCTGATGCATTCTTAAGCACCAATCCTTCTGCTGGTCACATATATGGCTAGTGACATGGGTGGGGGCATGGAAGCAGAGCCAGTCCATCAGGATTTATGGAGGCTTAGCCTCCTATATCACATACTTATGGCTGCACTGCTGCTGCCTGGCTTTCCTGCTGACCAGCCCAACAGGCAATGCAAATAGTACCCAGAGCATCCCTCATCTCATGACACCCTGGGCAACCACCCAGCTTGCCCTACCCAGAAACTGGTCCTGACTATATGACCCTGTGCATTCCAGGGGGAGTGCTGACCATGAACCCTTCATCTGCTGGTAGTAACCTTTGAGTTGCTGGGAAGAAGTGCTTAAATCTTGAGCACAAAAATATTCTTGAAGATTTAAACTATTACTAGCTGTTTATTTTGTTTGCTAGTTTTAAGGTTAGTATTAAAATTGTCTGCAATGGGAAAATAGACTTAGATTATCTGAGCTAGTAAAAAATAGTATTTGCCAGTGTTAGAACTGTTTGTGTAGTGGGAAAATAGACTTTGATTCTCTGAACTAGTAAAAGTTAATATTTATTTGCCACTGTTAGAATTGTCTATGTAATGTGATAATAGACTTTGATTCTCTGAGCTGGTAAAAAAATAGTATTTATTTGATGGTGTTAGAATTGTTGCCAGTGTTAGAATTATTTGCTAGTTTTAAGGTTAGTATTTGTTTGCCAGTGTTGGAATTGTTTATGTAGTGTAAAAATAAAATTACTTTAAAATGTCTGTATGCAAATGCCAGAAGACTGAAAAGTAAAACTGAAGAGTTAGAATGTATCGTGCTAAAGGAAGATATAGACATAATAGCATCTCAGAGATCTGGTTGAGGGAGGATAACCAATGGGATATTGTGATATATGAGTACAATTTAATCAGTTGGGAATGACGTGAGCGTGAGCCCTTTTTGCCATGGTACAATTGGTGCAACCTTGTAAGCTGTGCCTTAAGGCTTGCACCGATGGCAGGTGAGCAAGTCTTAACACGGGCAAGATTATGACAGAGTCCAAGAGTGTATACCTAGACAAAGCTGGGGCTGAAGACTTAAGAAGGCAGAAGCTGAGGCTGATAGCTTTAGCACAGGCTGAAGACTGAGGCGGAGCTGGAGACTGGAGACTGGAACAAGCTAAAGGCTGAAGCGAAGCTGAAGGCTAAAGACTGAAGCAAGACTGAATGCTGAAGACTGAAGCAGGACTGAAGACTGAAGCAAGAACAAAGCTGGAGGAACTGGAACAGGCACGAAGCTTGGAGACTGAATCTAGATAAGACAAGGAACCAGGTGACCTTGCTGAGGTGAAGCTGAAATGACTGAAGAGCCCTTTAAAGGGCAAGTGGCAATGACATCATCTGAGGGTGCTGCGGGCTTTTTCCGCCATGGGCCCTTTAAAAGAAGCTGTATCACGAGTGCACACGCCTAATGAGGAACAGGAGTGCAGCAGTGTCTTCTGTGTATCAGCGGCATTTCCTTGCCATGGAGAGTGGCAGCATTAGGCAGGCAGCATGGGGTGAGTAAAGGCATTCGTGGGGCCATCCCGTGGGTGGTGAATGTAACAGTTTTCCCTCCTCCAAGCCCCTTCTCAGGCTTCTTCTCTTCGGCTTCTGAGGAGACAAAGGTACTTCTTTACCAACTGGGGGTTTGGGGGTCCAGATACAGGATCCAGAGATTCTTTGATTTCGGTACTGGACTGAAGAACTAATCAAGCCTGAAGGCTTGGATGAAGGCAAGGTTGAAGATTTGGACAAAGACAAGACTGAAGACTTGAATGAAGACAAAGCTGAAAACTTGGACAAGAACTGAAGCTGGTTCTGATTGACGGACAAACAATCTTCAGTAGAAGGACAACACAGTTCAGAATTCACGTAGGAATAGGATGTACATTGGAACAGCAAAGCTGGCACTTCAGGTGAGGTAGTTCATAACGAATTGCCCAGAGACAAGGATGAGATGATGCAATGCTCCCAATAGGATGGACCCCATTGGTCAATCTGTAGGATGCTCCAGTTAATGGACAGTTGATGGAGTCTAAACCAAGGTAGTCCAAGTACAAGAGAGCTGGATACTTTGGATAACACATAAAAATGAAGGTTCTCTTTATGAGGCCCAATCTGCATCATAATGGGCATAGAGGCTGTGGTAACATGACCGGGTAGAGGTTCTCCGTAGTCAGATGAAATGACATAGGGGGTGGTTAAGCTGGTAATAGTGCAACCACATTGGCGTTACAGGAATTCTTGGATAAAGTTGCCTCTGGCTCTGGAGTCTACTGAGGTGTTGGTCTGAACTGAATATTTTCCATAGGTGAGACACACTGGTATCATTAGTTGTGGACAGGGAGCAGGATGGTAAATTGCTACCTTCTCAATGAAGCTTCCTTTTACTGAATTTACTGTCTCAGGACACCGACTGACAAAATGGTCTTGTGCAGCACAGTAGAGACAGAGATTGTGCGATCTTTAAGTTTGTTTCTCATTGAGTTAGAGTTGGGTATTATCCAATTGCATGGGTTCTTTGACAGCAACCACCCTCGGCGATTCTGAAATGGACTATGAGAGATTCAGAGGCCTGGGAGCCACAGAAGAGGTTTGCTGGGAATCTTACTTTAACAGGCTTGTTCCTGGAATCTCACGTCTATGCGAATAGCCAGGGCAATAAGTACTTTGAGGGACAGAGGAATGTCATGAGCTGCTAATTTATCTTTTATTCTCCCAGATAATCCGTGCCAGAAAATAGCCAAATTACTATCTTCGCCCCAACTGAGTTCAGAAGTTAGAGTATGAAATTCGACTGCATACTTGACAACTGAGCAGGTGCCTTGGTGGATACGAAGGAGTTCCATGGCAGCGGACAGAACACACCTGGGATGGTCAAAGATCAGGCAAAATTGTTGAGTATAGTTATCCAAATTCCTGAGAAGTCATCTTGTTCCCACAAGGGAGAAGCCCAGGCAAGAGCAGGACTGTCCAGTAAGAAGAGGATACATGTAATCTTGAGATGATCAGAAAAAAATAAGCCAGCTGTAATTCAAAATGCATCTTGTACATGTTGAGGAATCCTCTGCACCTTTTAAGACTGCCATTATACCTCGGAGGTGGCAGAAATTGAATCATGGATTCTCCAGTCCGGATGGGTTCTGGTATGGGATTCGCCGGAGCTGGAACTGAGATGGAAGCCAGACGTTGAACTTATAACATATCTAATTGCTGAGACAGGGTCTGTAGTGAATCCTTTACTTGATTGGGTTGCTGCTGGGCCTGTTGCATGAACTGATGCAGGAGACCAATCAATTCCGTTTTTGCTCCTGCATCTGGGTGATCAAGGCAGCAATGGCCTATTGTGAGGATGCATTCACCAAGCTCATGGCCTCAGCAATCTGTTGAGAATGAAGTGAACATGAGCCCCTTTTGCCATGGCACAATTGGCACAACTTTATGGGCTTTGCCCTAAGACTTGTGCCAACGGTGGGTGAGTGAGTCTTAGCAGGGGCCAGACTATGACAGAGTCCAAGAGTCTATATCTAGACAAAGCTGGGCCTGAAGATTTGACAAGGCAAGGCTGAAGCTGAAGACTTGAGAAGACAAAAGCCAAGGCTGATGGCTTTAGCATAGGCTGAAGACTGGAACAAACTGAAGACTGAAGCGAAGCTAAAGGTTGAAGTCTGAAGTGGAGCTGAAGGCTGAAGACTGATGCAGGGACTGAAGAATGAAGCAAGACTGAAGCAGGGCTGAAGATTGAAGTAGGACTGAAGCAAGAACAAAGCTGGAGGAACCAGAACAGGCACAAAGCTTGGAGACTGGATCCAGGCAAGACAAGGAACCAAGTAACCTTGATGAAGTAAGGCTGAAGTGACTAGGACAAGTGGCAATGACATCATCTAAGGGTGCCGTGGGCTTTTCATGCCATGGGCCCTTTAAAGGAAGCGGTTTCTTGCATGCACATGCCTAGGGAAGAACAGGAGAGCGGCGGTGTCTGCCGCACATCGGCAGCATTTCCCTGCAGCGGAGAGCAGCAGCATTAGGCAGGTGCCATCGGGGTGAGTGAAGCTGCTCGCAGAGCCATCCCACAGGCAGCGAACATTACATAATCAACATAACAGGGCAGATAAAACTGGTGGAAGGGTGTCATTATATGTTAAGGATGGAATAGAGTCACACAGGATAAAAGTTTTGTAGGAAACAAACTGCACTCTGGAATCCTTATGGATAGAAATTCCAAGGGTAAAAGGAAAGAGTATAGTAGTGGGGTTATTTTACCACTTACTTGACCAGGATGAGGAAACAGACTGCAAAATGCTAATAGAGATTAGACTGGCTAGTAAAATGGACAATATATTAATAATGGGAAACTTAAATTGCCCGAGTATTGATTGGATAAGTGTCACATCAGGACATGGAAGGAAGGTAAAGTTCCTACATGCCATCAATGACTGCTTCATGCAGCAGTTGGTCGTGGAACTGTCAAGAGGGGGAAGTAACTTAGATCTAGTAATCAGTGGAACGCTGGGCCAGGTGCAAGAGATAAAGGTGGTAATCCACTTGGCAAGAGTGTTCATAATGTAATAAAATTTGATATAATCACTGGAGAGTAAGTACTAAGAAAAACTACTAGTACTTGCTCTGCAGAAAAAAGGGAGATAAAATGAGGAACTCTGTTAGAAAAAAACAGAAAGGAGCAACCAACAAGGTTAAAATCTTGCAGAAGGCATGGACACTGTTTAAAATTACCATCTTTGAGGTCCTGACAAAATGTATTCAGTCCATTAAAAAAGTAGAAGGAAAACCAAACAATTGCCAGCATGCTTTAATAGTGAGGTAAACAAGGCAATTATAGCCAAAAAGGCATAATTCAAAAAATGGAAAGCAGACCCAAATGAGGAACACAGGGAAAAGCATAAGCACTGGCAAGCTAGATATAAAAAAGTAATTAAGCTGGCTAAGAGAGAATTTGAAAAGAAGCTTGCTATAGAAGTAAAACAAGTAATAAAACCTTTTTCAAGTACATTTGAAGCAAAAAGCCTGTGATAGAGTCAGTTGGGCTGCTAGATGACCGAAGGTTAAAAGGGGTAGTCAGGGAGCACAAGGAAATACCAGAAAACTAAATTAATTCTTTGCCTCTGTCTTTACTGAGGAGATGTTGGGGGTCATATCCACACTGAAAACATTTTTTG
Organism: Rhinatrema bivittatum; assembly: GCF_901001135.1. Lineage (NCBI taxonomy): Eukaryota > Metazoa > Chordata > Amphibia > Gymnophiona > Rhinatrematidae > Rhinatrema > Rhinatrema bivittatum. The sequence goes on along the minus strand of NC_042616.1, from coordinate 420,294,940 downwards.
ATGGTGATGATTCTGAAATACTGGATGGAATCACTGTGAAATGGGAGGATATAATAATTCAGATTGACAGACTAAAAAATGACAAATCACCAGGACAAGATGGAATTCACCCCAGGGTTCTAAAGGAACTAAAAAATTAAATTGCAGACCTGTTTCTGGTGCTTTGCAACCTATCATTTAAAACAGCCATTATACTAGAAGATTAGAGGGTGGCCAATGTGATGCCAATTTTATAAAAGGGCTACCAGGAAACTGTAAACTAGTGAGCCTGATATTGGTGCCAGACAAAATGGTCAAAACTATTCTTAAAAACAAAATCACTGACCACTTAAATAGACATGGGTTAATGGAAGAGAGTCAACATGCCACGGGAGGTCTTGCCTTACCAATTTACTGAATTTTTTTGAGAATGAAAATAAACATGCAAACAAAAGTGAGCCAGCTTATCATGGCGTATTTGGATTTCCAGAAGGCATTTGACAAAGTTCCTCATGAGAGATTCCTCAGGAAACTGGAAGGTCATGGGATGGGAGGCAGTGTCTTATTATAGATTGGTAACTGGATAAAAGACAGGAAACTGAGACTAGGACTAAATGGTCATTTTCCAAATGGAGAAAGGTAGTTAGTGGAGAGACATCATTTCTCAAGCATGCTCAAGGTGTTTGTGCTGCCTTTTCCTATAAAAGATCAGGAGACTTTGCACGTCTGAAAGGACTATTGATCTTCACGCCTATGGTAATAAGGCAGAAAATGCACCTTGCCACTTCCAAGAAGGTCAGGCATAAAATCCCTCATTATGCACGCCTTACTTTCTATTCACTACTATCTGGAATCCCCAGTACCTTCTTTCCGAATTTAGCATAACATAGCATATAAGCTGGTCACTATAGCCTTCGATCAGACCTCCAAATGTAAGAACTGACTTCCTTTCTTTCTTCAGCTTCTTCTTTTTAGTCTCCCTTGGAATTTGCCTTTTCATGTGATGGATCTGGTTCTCTTGTTGTGCACTGCCTTTGCCTCAACATGATGAGCTGTTCATATCAGATCAAGCGAGCTCTCTTTCAGGTCTTCATAGATTTTTTTTTTCTCTGAAAAGTCACAGGAAATGTTTTCCCCTTTGTATTAGACTTGTTTTAAAACTGGTGAAAAGCTGCAGGAATTGCATATTTTGTTCTCTATCAAAAGTGTGATTGCTTGTTAAATTTTTCTCTTTTGAGCAGAGTGGCCTTTGTTAAGTCCTGAAAAGAAATAAAAGCCCTGTGCGGTTCCCATTTTGCATTGCGCTACTGATCTTGCAAGCCGTAAGCCTTTTTCTCTGGCAATGGAATATAAAATGTGAACCGAAATAGGCCTTGATTTACCAACAGATATAGAATGAAGCGCTTTCTCGATTTCAAAAACTTTTTTTTTAAAGCTTAGAGCTGATGGTATGACACCCACTGCTAAACCTTTCAGATCCCCTTCTTCTAAGTCTTCAGGGGATGCCAATTATACAAATATTGTTTCCCTTTGCTTCCAAGTCATCTAATTTTCCCATCGCATCTTGTCATTTAATTTCTGCCCATTTCACAGATGGTATAATATACACCCACTGAGTTTATCTTCTGTGTTTGACTCATGAGTAGAGGAGACCTTTGTGCCAGAAGCCCCTGCATAGTAGTATAGGAAGCTCCTGAGTTAAAGACCACCCCCCCCCCCCCCCCGAGAGATTCTATCCAGGTTTAGCTAAGAAGGCTTGAGAAATGTCTAGACAGAATGCAGTCAGGGCTGCAGCAGCGAGCAGCCTCGGCATCTGCTCTGCTACATGAGAGATGCAGAGTTTGAGAAAAGTAACAACAATCTGTGTTTATCTGAACAAGGAATCTGCTACCAGTACTATGGATCAAGTAGAAACCAACTAGCACCCTGGCAAGGCTGCTGAAACACCATTAAAAGTGTCCATTTCTAACAGAAGATGGCATAATCTTTTGAAGAACAAGCATTAGCTGTACAATTCTCCATACAAACCAGATTCACCATCTGGGCATGCCAGTCGGAAAATGAAGGGGGAGCATCCTTTAACCAATTAAAAAGTATACATTTTTTTGCCAACAGAAAAGCTTTAGCTAAAACTAACCTGTTAAATTCCCAATAAACCTCAGTGCTGGGGGGAGAGGGACGGGGAAGCCTGAAAATGGGAGGGGTTGATTGCTGTTTAGTTTTATTTGATATCTGAATTTTATGACTGTATGATATGTAACAGAACACATTATGTACTGTTCGTTGCCTTTGTGTTTGTTCGATGTATATGTTACAAAATAAAAACAGATTTCACATAAATTCCCAATAAGCATATGCTTGTCTACATAATGCAATATAGACAATTCAAACAAAGAAATTAGTGCTTTATCAGTGATCAAGCCCAAATATGGAATAATAGTTTTCCAAAATGATTGTATAGATGGGTGTTCCCATAAACAATGAGACAATGTACCCCATGCTGTACATTTAAGACTCTCATCTGAAGTAGCAATATCCATCTGCTTCGCCCTGGTCAGTGAAATAACACTTCTGTGAAGGATTCGATATTGAAGTTCACGAAAGTCAATATTTAAAATAATAATTTTAATGAGACGAGTGCAGAAAAGCATTTCTCTAGCTGTAAACTTGGTTGTACAGTCCCATTTCCACACATCTGCAAGTACAGTCAAAACTGAAGAGTTCTGAAGGCCATTCAAGAATTTATAAAATTGAGATATCAAGACTGCATCTTGTCCAATTAAATGCAAAAAAGGACTCAGATTTGGTAGACATACAAGGTGAATCAGAACGCACAAAGATGGAAGTGAAATAATGCCTCAGTTACAGAAACATAAAAAATCTTCCCTGTTAAAACCCTTCTCCACCACACAGGTTTCAAAGGATTGCATACTAGTAGAATTTGTAGTCATTAAATCCCCAAATGTCACAACCCGGCTATCTAGCAACTTCTTTTAACAAGAATGCTGTGAGAAAGGTGGGAAAGAAGGGTTTCTAAAAATAGGCAAAAAAGGAGACACGTTAACTTCTACTCCAGCCACCCTCCATAGAAACCTCCAATCTTTCCACATAGAAATAATTAAAACATAAGGCACAACATGGTATGGTAATTTATCTGGATCTGCAAGAAGAACGTGCCACAGATCTAATGGGAAGACTGCCTCACAATCGCTAAATCTGTAAAATGATTGATATCTTTCAACCAGTCCGACAGAGGGCCAAACAATCCTGCCATATTATAAAACTTAAAATTGGGAACATTCCACCCCATCTAAAACCGACAGCATTAATTTCCTTTTGTTCAGTCTACTCTAGCCTTCTTGCTATTCCACAGAAAACAAGAACACACGTTAATTAACAACGAAATATCCTGAAAACGAAGCAGCACAGGGAGCATAAGTAGAAGATAAAGTCATTTGGAAAACAAAATCATTTTCACCAGGGCTACTTTACCCTGAAGGCACAAGAGAATTATTGATTTAATTTAAAAAACTTATAGCCTGTACTATCAAAATTACTAGGCAGGTAACATCAATACATACATAAACAAAAAAAAACCCAATAAAAATGCACAAACAAATAAAACACCATTGAACTACCAACCGGCAATTAGAAGCAATTACATTTAAGAAACTCCTCAATTGCTTGTCCAAACAAGTAGGCTTTCAATAGCCTCTTACACCTGTGTTATGTTTCGTGGCTCGCAGGGCCTATCCTGGCTCTGCTGACCCACTGGTCTCTCCCCCATGTGGAAAAACACTGCCATAGCCACTCCTCTTCCAGTCCCCTCTAGATACACGCGAGCCAGACTTCCTGCCTTTTAAAGGAACCATGGCAAGAAAGTCCTTGTAGCGCCTCCTGATGACATCATTGGCTCAGTCCTATAAAGGTTTTCCCAGGACACTCCCTCCTTGCCTCAACAATTGGTTACCTGCATTAGTGTGCAGAATAAATTAGTTCTTCATTCTGTATCTCTACTCCTTGTCTCGTTCTTGCTCCAGCTCCTGTTCCATCCCTGCCTGCCTCATCCCTCTAGACCAGCCTGCCTTGTCTCTGTCCAGACGTGTCTTGTCCAGTCTCTGCCTTCAGTCCTGCCCAGTTGTGCCATTCCTTCTCCTTGCCTTCTATGCTTGCCCTCAAACTACCTTCTGGATCTGACTCCAGCTTGGACTCTGATCATCCTTGTCTATCGCCTGCCACTGACCTTAGCGTAGACTCTGATCATTCTTGCCTGCCACTGACCTTAGCATGAACTCTAACCATGCTTGCCTGCCACCTGCTACTGACCTTAGCCTGGACTTTGACCATTCTTGACTGCTGCCCACCTCCAACCCTCTTAGCCTGGGATCTACACTCCTGCCAACTCCTAAGGCTCTCGCCTAAGACCAGCTGTACCCAAGCACCTGAGGGCTGAACCCAAGGGAAAAGGGGTTGGTATAGGTGAAGTTCCTGACCAATCTCCAACTAGCCTAGTCCCAGCAGCTGTTGGTGAGCACCTACAGGGCCTTCCCTGTAAGTTCAAGCAACCTAACCACAGAAACAAGAGTTCACGAATCTTACAACCTGGTGATTTCATTTATTGCCCTCAGCTCATCTGAAAGAGAATTCCACAAGACTGGACCAGATATGCAGAAGAACATCTCCTTGGATTCATCCAGATGAACCTGTTTCATGGAGGGAATATCCAGCAAATTGCGAAATGAGGATTGCAGGACACACACAGGCTGGTATATCTTCAAAACAGAATTAAAACATGTGGGCGCAAGAACATGGATAGTTTTAAAAATAAGAAGTATGATCTTAAACTTTACTCTCCAATGGATCGATATCCAGTGCAGCTTACACAGAACTGGAGTAATAGGATCACAGATACTTGTTCCAGTAATAATCCGAGCTGCTACATTTTGAACAATCTATAATGCTCAAGTGGTTGATTGGGGGAGACCAATACATAGGGCACTGCAATAATCAAAGGATGAGATCTCAAGTGTATGTAAGACAGGTCTGAGATCATATTTGAAAAGAAACTGTTTCAAGTATCAAAGCAAGTGAAGCTTGATTTAATTCTTAATTTGATTACATTCTTAACTTGAGCAAGGAGTGATAATATAGTGTCTAAAAAGATACCTAGTTTACAGTCTCATTAACTGTATGTTGTACTTGCAGACAGAACTGAATGTCATCAGCATATAGTCGATATCTGACATTAAGGATAGCCAGAAGCTGACAAATCAGAAAAATATAAATATTAAATAATGTGGCTAATAAGGCAGAACCTTGGAGAACACTGGTATTCAATGCAAAAAGAGATGACTTAGAGTCTCCAACAGATACCTTTTAAAAGTGGGAAACCAAATAAGAAGAGAACTATGTCAAAACTGTAGAACTTAAACCCATTTATCTCAACCATAAAAGCAATATAAAATGATCAACAATATCAAAGCTAAAAATATATCCAACATAACCAAAAAGAAATTAGTGCCATTATTAAACCCTTGAAGATATACATAGAGGTATAAGAGATACTCTCCCTGATAAACTGAAAAGAGCTTCAGTCCATCCAGTATTAAAGAAACCAATAGCCAATCCAATACAGCTATCAAACTACCGACCTATTTAATTTCTATCATATCTGGCTAAGATTCTAGAAAACCCAGCATTGCAACAACTTTACAATTTTCTTGATTCACACTCAGCCCTTGATCAATATCAATTTGGATTCTGTAAATTTCATAAGACAGAAATGCTTCTTCTCTCTAGTTTCGACACAGTGCACATGGGTTTGATAGTGGTACTTCCCTTGTTCTTATTCTTCTGGACATTTCTTCAGCATTTGACACTGTTGACCACTCTATTCTTCTCTCTTGACTCATTTCTCTGGATAATGCTGGTATTGTCCTTTCATGGTTCACCTCCTAGTTGAGAACAAATTGCTATTGGTTCAAATGTCTCTTCCTGGATTGCCCTCTCCTCTGGTGTACCCCAAGGTACGGCATTGTTGGCAGCCCGTTTTAACATCTGCCTGACTCCTCTTTGCCGACTGCTTGTGGACCTTGGGGTACGGTATATTTTGTATGCAGATGACAATTTTTTTCCAGGTATTTTGGAAGCCATACACCATGTTGTTCTTCAACATTAATGTGGCCCTGACATTTTATTCTCATCAGGAATGAGCTAGGGCAAGAAGACAAAAGTAACACTTGAATCTCTATTAAGATTAGGAATTGATCTGATCAAGGAACTTCAACACAAGAATAATTACATTTTCAAGTTGAAGGCCATTCATTTCTTAGAAACACAACATCAAGGGATAGCCATGCTTGTGTGTCGGTTGGTGAATTAGTTGAGATCATCCTAGAGCAGACATGGGAGGAGGGGGGGAGCATATTCAGTAAGATGCTGAGCAGATAAGTTATCCAGCTAAAGTTAGCGTATAACTTGCCCTGCATATTCAGTGGGATAAACTTCCCAGTGAATATCCCTGATTAAAGTTATCCAGTTAACTGTAGCCAGATAACTTTTAACTAACTGGCCAGATTATGAATATCATCAGTTAAAAGATTATTCGGCTATAATTAACTGGATAACTTTAGTGTTAATCAGCTATATTCAAAAAATGAATATAACTGGTTAAGAGAAGTAGTAAGACTTTAAAAAAAAAAAAAAAAAGAGCATTGGCATACCAGCTGTAAAGTCCCCCACTCAAGAGCTGGGCTGATCATGCGGGACCTCCTCCCCTCACCAAACATTCCCTTTCTTTTTTCTTTTTTATTTGAAATTCCCCATGCCACCACTGGTCCCAATCTAACCCTCCCCCTCACCTCCCCCCCGCTTCCATGTCCCATCGACGATCCAAAAATGTGTACATTCCGGGGAGCCTGCACCTCCCCACTGCTCTCCCCCCAACAAAACCTATACTCTCCCACTCTCCCAGTACCTTCTTTTTCTTTATTTTTCAACCCGGATCATGATAGAGGCCTACCACAACCTAGGCCCGTGGCTTCTAATGTTGCTTAACTGTTATGCTAGAAGCATAAACCTCTAGCATAGCCCTACAGTATTTAAAATTATATCACAACACTCTGGTACCAGAGAAACATCAATGTGTAAAGCTATGAAATTTCTCATATCTGCTTCTCCTCTCCTCTTTCTCCTTCGCCTTCTCTCCCCTCCTCCTCTTTTCCTTTTTCTCCTTATCTTGTTTCTTTCCCTCTCTTCTCTTTGCTTGCGGCAGGGCCTTGTATGGTTTCGATTTCAGCAGGAAGCTGGCAGAGGAGAGGACTCCAGCAACTGCAGGCAAAGAACACTGCTGGCATGAATCCTCTTGCCAGATGGAGATGATCCCAAGTGAGGAAGGGCAGAATATAAATCAAATACATAAAAAATAAATAAATAAGTGGGAGAGAAGGAAAACAGTGATGCTAGTAGGTGGGGGGTCATATTCATATCTCACCTGAAAAGCAGCCTTTTGAGACGGTTTTTAAGTCTTAAACCCGACTCTTCCTATTCTTTGCCTTGTTGATTTTAACCACGTTTTCTGTAATTAATTTCCTGATGTCTCGTATTTGTCTTGTCTGTGTGTCCAGGTTGGATTGTTAAATTCCACAGAGCAGGGCCTGTCTCTTATGTGTATCTGTACAATGTTGCATGCATCTGGTAGTGCTATAGAAATAATAAGCAGTAGAAATACATAAATATAAAATCATGCACTATTGCCATTTTAATAAGGTTCCCACAGGCAATAAGTGTTAAAGGCAGATTCTGCTTTAAATGTTTGCTGCAACATAGGGGCATATTTCAAATTATACATGTCATCAGTATTTCTAGAAATATTAGTTCCCTAATATTTTAGAGAATCCCCTGATACAAAGATTATATATATTCCTCTGGTTTTCAATGATGATTTGTCCGAAGGGATGCAGCTTGCTTTTTGGACCTCATCTAGCAGTACTGTAGAAATGATTATTAGTAGAAAACAAATTAATTTTCAGCTCTGAAATTTTCCCAGGTTCCTTCAATAGTCTGGCCACTTTAAGCAGCAAGGACTTCTGTATTCCACAGATACAAAAGCAAAATCATCAGCACAGAAATAAACTACAGTATGTTAACAACCAGTTCAATCCCGATACCATCATCTAGCAATAAATTCCCAGACTCTTGAGGGTTCCAACTCTGTGGCAAACCAAAGAGGAGACATAGGATAACCTCAGCCACCAAGCTCCTCTCATTACTTTAAAATACTGGAAGATCTGTGAATTAATATGAATGGCACTGCCTGGGTTTGAATAAAGCAGTTGGCACTATTTAATAAACACATGGCCAAACTTTAAGAATTTTAGTGTTTGAAACTAAAAAAGGCCAAGATAAAGAGTCAAAGGTCTTCTCTGTACCCGCGTTCATCGCCAGAGTATTTTTGATCATATAGCAGCACATTTAATACCTTTCCAAGACTCTAGGAAGTGGATCTAAATGGGAAGAAAACAATCCCAGTGCATAACTTTAGCAACAATCATGTTCAAATGCCTGACTAGCACTTTTGCAAGCAGCTTACTATCAACATTTAACAAAATAGGACAAGTAGGATTCTGTTTCTAAGGGGGTCCTTTCCTGATTTGAGAAAAATTGAAATAATTATTTTATATGTCTCAGACAAGTGTGCCCTCTGTTCAAAACTGCAAACTTCGACATATAGTGGCTACAGAAAGTCTATACCCCTTCAACCATTTTTCGCATTTTGTTGTGTCAATGTATACTATCAAACTTGCATGCATTTATCATCATCACTATTGTTTATTTATGACACAATTTTCCAGCCAGAGAGTTCAAAGAAAGTTACAGATAACAATTAGGAAGCCAATATTCAAAACAACATTTAGCTGGATAAGTGGCGCCACTGAATATCCTGTTAGGATCAGCAGGTGCCACATAGCCAGATAAGTCACTAAACAGCTAAGTTTTTAGCTGACTAAGATCAGGGGCAGGGAATGAGCAAATTGAGGAGGAGTTGAGTTGGCCGGATAAATCAACCGGCTAACTTGATATTCAGAGCTAGAAGGCTGAGTTATCCAGTTGACTCTGGTCGGGCCATAGGGCTATCCGAAAGTTAAATGGTTTAACTTCATCCAGCTAACTTTAAGATAGCCGGGTATATTCAGCGGCATGGCTGTACTGCTGAATATACAGCACTAATTAGCCAGATGAGTTTATCCGGCTAACTAGCACAGTCACGCGGTAGCTGAATATGGATTTCAAGGAGTATTCTTTCCAATCATCAACACATTATACTTCGGGGCAAAAATTTTTTTGGGAGGATAAAATATACATATCCAAAAACAAAACTGAAATCTAACAATTGTATAAGTCTGCACCCCCCCTCCCCGAGTCAATACAATGGTTCAAATTAAATCTCCTCAATAGAACCCAATGCATCATTATTAACTCCACTACATCATCTTGGTTCCCTCTCAACACTAGTGTCCCGCAAGGATCCGCTCTCTCCACAGCTTTGTTCAATATCTATTTATCTCCTATTTTTCAACTTCTTTCTACCCTTGGCATCTCCTATCATATTTATGCAGACGATATTCAGTTCTTTTTGCCTACCCATCATGATTGGTGCTCCACTCTACAATTTCTTACTCTCTGCTTATCGTACATAAAAACTTGGTTGTTCCACCATAAACTCAGTCTAAACTTGTCCAAAACTGAAATAATGATTTTGGGGAATCCCTCTTTTGACAATATACCCGCCCATATCTCATTAGACAATGCCAATATCAAAATCACCCATAAAGCCCGAAATCTTGGCATATACTTTGACCCCAAACTCAGCATGCAATCACATATTCAATCAATTGTTAAAGCTTCCTTTTATAAAATTCAACTATTAAAGCATATCAAACCCCCTCTTGAATACGATGCTTTTCTCACAGTTCTGCAATCTCTCGTCTTAACAGGCTTAAATTATTGTAATTTCCTTTATACTGGTCTTCCATTAGCAACCCTTCATCCACTTCAACTTGTGCAAAACACTGCTGTCCAACTACTTTCTGGAAATAAAGCCTTTGATCACATTGCTCCTATTCTATACAAACTTCACTGGCTTCCCATCAATTGGCGCATCCAGTATAAATTGCTTACCATTAATACATACTTTGATTCACATTAAAAAATGTTGGCTCTCCTCTACTTTGCACCTTTATACCCCTTCCCGTACTCTCAGATCTCAAAATCAGCTGTTACTCCAAGTCCCTTTGCCAAAACAACCAGACTGGTTGTGACTCGCCTTCTCCATTGCAGGCCCTATCACTTGGAACACACTTCCTCCTCAAATCAGACATATTACCCATCCTAAAGACTTTAAAAAGGCACTAAAACACCATCTCTTCAAATCCGCATTTGCTGATTTATGTGTATCTTAATTTTCCTTGCTTTTATTTTTCTATGAAGATTTCCCTGTGTGGCTCGTCCCTATTCCTTTCCAACCTTAATTGCATTGTTTTATTTATTTACCTGTATGTTTAGAGCATTCATTTTATGTATGTTTAATTTTATGTATGTTTTATTGTAAACCACCCTGAACTGTGGAGGATGCGGTATAGAAGTAATTTTAAATAAATCCATGATAGAGGCTCCTTTGGCAGCAATTAGCAGCTAAGGCCGTGTTCTGGATCTGCTCCCCCAGAGGGGAGGAGCTAGCAATCTGATATCAATTAGCTCCTCCCGAAGGGAGGAGTAGCAATCTGTTATGGATCTGCTTCCCCAGAGGGGAGGAGTTAGCAGAGTGTTAGTAATCAGCTCCTCCAGAGGAGAGGAGTTAGCAACCTGATGTAGATCTGTTCCTCCAGAGAGGAGGAGTAGCAGTCTGCTATGGAATCTGCTCCCCCGAGGAGAGTAGCCAGCAGTCCGATGTACTCCGTAGATGGAGTTAGCGATCTGTGGTGGGTTGGCTCCCCACAGAGTGGCAGTCAGTTATGATACCGCTCTAGTAGTGTAAGGAATAAACACTGAATGGAAATTGGTGAATCCTTGGACCGATGGCAGATGACAGCGCCCCCAGGAGGATATCCTGAGAGGGACCATCGGCTAGGCTGGAGTATGGAGACAAACACAGATAGTTCTTTATTAGACAGGAAGTAGAACCACCAGAGGTGGCAGTAGTGAGCTGATGTGCACAGCAGGGCTGAAGTCCTTCAGATACTGGAATTGCGATCTCTGGGTTGCTGAGCTGTAGAGAGAGACTATAGGTAGTGAGTAGACAGGGTATGCTGGATACATAACCAGAAGTAGATGATACACTCACAATTGTAGATATCTGTAATGGCTTCTATGCAACAGAGAGTCTTCAGTATATTCAGGAACAGGAGCCGTAGCCGAGTACTGGTTCCTATATGCAGCCTGGAATAAGAACTCACAATATCTGTGTATGAGATGGCTTCTGGAAAAGAAGAGAGTCTTTGGAGGTTTTTAGGAACATAGGCCCTCATGGAGTGAGTACCGGTTCCTATTTGCAATCTGCAATAATAACTCATGATCTCTGTACCTGCGATAACGTCTTAGACAGAAGGGAGTCTTCGGAGATTAGGAACATAGGCCCTCGTGGAGCGAGTATCGGTTCCTATCTGTAATAGAACTCACAGTATTCACGTCTGCGATCGTTTCCAGGCAGTAAGGAGTCTTCTGAGCATTCAGGGACATAGGCCCTCGAGGAGCGAGTACCAGATCCCGTCTTAGCAGTCTGAAATCAAGAAGAGAGAGCGGGGCCCCCAAGGAGCGGGTACCCCTAGGTAAGTTTGTGGAGGCAGAGCAGCAGAGAGAGATGTCCTCCTTCCCTTGCTAACTCGATTCATAGTTGCAAACAAGAACCTTTTAAGTTGGAAGCGGATGACATCACTAGGGGGGGCGCCCCCGAGGATCGCGCCCTTGCTGGTACAAACTCTGGAGCGCGCGTGCACCCTTACGTCATCAGGAACATGGCGGATCCGCAGCGTCAGGCCAGCCTGGGGACTCCGAGGAGAAGCGGTGAGGAGAAGCCGCGGCAGCATCTGTCCATCAGACCCGAAGGGAGTCGCCACCAAGGTAGAGAGGGTGGAGGGAGGGTGAGAACAGGCACGAACACAACAGGCCGCTCATATCCAGGGAGAACTTTAGAGCTGTATTACAAGCTATGATATTTACTAGCTTGGATTACTGTAACTCCACATTGTTAGGTTTACCAAATTCAATACTGCGCCCTCTTCAAGTTTTACAAAATACAGTGGCGCATATTTTAATGAACACAAGAAAGAGAGATCTCATTACCCCAGTGTTAAAAGAGTTACATTGGTTACCTATTGAGCAACGAATAATATACAAGACATTATGTATTATTCATAAAATCCTATATGGTGAAATGATGGAATGGCTAAATACAACAATTAGGCTGCATGTGCCACAATGAGAACTAAGGTCAGCAAATAAAGCCTTGTTAGTAGTACCTAATATAAGATCAGCACATTTGAGTGAGGTGAGAGATTGTTCCTTATCGATCACAGGGCCAAGATTATGGAATCAATTACCATCAGAGCTGAGGCTACAGCAAGAAAGAAAGAGGTTCAGGAAAGAATTAAAAACGTGGCTCTTCTGTCAGGCATATGAGAGTGACAGCTAAAAAAGGAAGCTGAAATGTACGTATTCTGTTCTTATTTGTTACTTTTAACTTGTTTATTTTTATTTTAGCTTATCTTGTTTTAGGGGTGATCTACCTTATAAATGGCCTGTGACCGACGGCCCGCAAATGCGCAGTAGAGCGCAGCTCTACTGCGCATGTGCGGGCAAGGATGTCGATCAGAAAAAAAAATGGCGGTGGGGCCGCAGGAGCGGGAGGAGAAGCAGCGGCGCCGCGCGCGCGCGCGCGGTGCCGCTGCTTCTCCTCCCCAGATCTGCCGGCAGATCTCGGGGGGGGGGGGGGTCACCCCCGCGCCCCCCCCCCGAGATCTGCCGGCAGATCGGGGGGGGGGGGGGTGTCACTCCCGCGCCCCCCCCCCGAGATCTGCCGGCAGATCTCGGGGGGGGGGGGTGTCACTCCCGCGCCCCCCCCACCGAGATCTGCCGGCAGATCTCGGGGGGGGGGGGTGTCACTCCCGCGCCCCCCCCACCGAGATCTGCCGGCAGATCTCGGGGGGGGGGTGTCACTCCCGCGCCCCCCCACCGAGATCTGCCGGCAGATCTCGGGGGGGGGGGTGTCACTCCCGCGCCCCCCCCCACCGAGATCTGCCGGCAGATCTCGGGGGGGGGGGGGTGTCACTCCCGCGCCCCCCCCACCGAGATCTGCCGGCAGATCGCGGGGGGGGGGGGGGTGTCACTCCCGCGCCCCCCCCACCGAGATCTGCCGGCAGGAGCGGGAGGAGTTAATGGAGCCGGGTGAGGGTTGCGGGAAGTCGCGCTTACGGCGCCGGGAGGAAATGGAGGTGGGTGGAGGGAGGGAGGGAGAGGGGGACTGAGTGAGTGGGAGGGAGGGAGGGAGAGGGGGACTGAGTGAGTGGGAGGGAGGGAGGGAGAGGGGGACTGAGTGAGTGGGAGGGAGGGAGAGGGGGGACTGAGTGGGAGGGAGTGAGGGAGAGGGGGGGTGGAGAGGAGTGGGTGGGGGAGGGGGGTGGTGAAGAGTGAGGGGAGAGAGAATGAGGGGGAGGTGAGAGACAGAGGGATGTAGCCTGTTTTAACGGGCTTTACGGCTTGTATTAAGATATTTTAACATTGTTTGTATTAAGTTAATTTTAATAATATGATTTAAGATTTTAGCAATTTTTATGTAATAATTTATGATTATTTTTTGTAAACCATAGCGATGGAATTTTACTGTGCAATGGTCTAGAAAAACTGTACAAATAATTAAATAAATAAATAAATAAATAGAAATTGCGAATCTGAGTCTGTTGGGATAGGTCTCCACCAACTTTGCACACCTGTATTTGTCAATAATAGACCATTCTTCTTTACAAAACTGTTCAAGCTCTGTCAAATTCCTTGGGGAGCATAGATGGACGGCAATATTAAAGTCATGCCATAGAATTTTGACTGGAATGAGACTGAGGCTTTGTCTGGGCCACTCAAGCACATTTACCTTTCCTGTTCATTAGCCACTTCAGTGTAGTTTTAGCTGTGTGCTTCGTGCTGTTGTCATGCTGAAACGTGAACGTCCATCCCGGTTTCAGCTTTCTTGCAGAGGGCAGCAGGTTTTCCCTCAAGGACTTTTCTATATTAGGGATGTGCATTTGTTTAAAACGAATAGGAATCCAAAATGAATTAGACTAATTTGTTTTGGTTTCTGATAAAACTAATACAAATAGCCAGTGCCCCCCAAAAATCAAAGAAAATTCTCTTTAGTGTTTGTTTTCATTTCCCATTAAAGTCTATGGGACAAGAAAAACTGCAGGGGGGGGGGCATTTTCTTCATAATACAAGCTAGCAATCAGTGATGTCACTCTGTCCCTAGACTGACTAGAGCTGGGGCAGGAAGGACAGGAAAGAAACCAGGAAACAGGAGCAATGAAGGTAAAAAAATTTTTTAACCAGCCTATCCTAGATGACATCTGCATAGATTGACATTGACATCTTCTTTTTTTCAAGCTAAAAGTTAAAGAATGTTTGAGCTAGGCACCATTTTAGCTCACATGTCTCTGGGTTGCAGGACAGGGTAGATGGTTGTGCAGATTTCTAGCTCCGAGAGCGGAAAATAAAATTGAGAAAAAAGACCGAGAAGTGACTAGGAAAATTGCGACATGGGTTTGGCACTGTTCGCTGTATCCTTTTCTGACACGCTGTAACCATGTGTCAAAAATCTTTTTTCTGTTTTTTTTTTTAGGGAAACTTTGGAGCAATCAAAAGAAACGGTCATTGCCCCTGACGAAGCATTAAAAGAAACACGAGCCATGTCGGGCAGGTCATTGTGTATCGCTCCTTCAGCGTGTGTTCGCTCAACACGAAACGATAAGTGTCATTTGCTCTTTACAAAAAAAAAGGGAAAAAAAAGCAAAAAAATAATTTTTAAAACCAGTGAAACAGAGACCAATGATTATAAAAGAGTAAACACAGTAATACACTGTACTGCTTATTTTGTAGTGATGTATAGGGATGTGAATCGTTTTCCATATCGTCTTAACGATAGAAATCGTGTGGCAGGGCAAGAAAATCGTCTTAGGCACGATTTTTTAGTTAAAAAATCGTTAAAAATCGTTTTTTCCGATTAGTGCGCACTAACTCGAGTTAGTGCGCACTAACGGGAGTTAGTGCGCACTAACTGGGAGTTAGTGCGCACTAACTGAAAATGATACAATTTGACACTTTTCAGGTCAGTTAAGGTCAGTTTAGGAATGAATATGTATTCCTATTGGCTGCCCTCTTATTTATTCATGTTACCAAGTTTCCTACTGACAGTATATGGGGGATGGGAAATGGAAACAGTTGGTAGCTTGACAAAGCAAGTAATGTGATCAGTCAATGTGACTAGAACTTGTGCCCTAACCCTGATACCAGGGGTATTGTGATCTTCCTGCACACAGTGCCCTATCCCTATTAATACCAGGAGTGTTGTGATCTTCCTGCACACAGTGCCCTATCCCTAATACCAGGGGTGTTGTGATCTTCCTGCACACAGTGCCCTATTCCTGATACTGGGGGTGTTGTGATCTTCCTGCACACAGTACCCTATTCCTGATACCGGGGGTGTTGTGATCTTCTTGCACACATCCCGATATCAGGGATAGGGCACTGCATGCAGGAAGATCACAACACTCCTGGTATTAATAGGGATAGGGCACTGCATGCAGGAAGATCACAACACTCCTGGTATTAATAGGGATAGGGCACTGCATGCAGGAAGATCACAACACCCCTGGTATCAGGGATAGGGCACTGTGTGCAGGAAGATCACAATACCCCGGAGGAGTGAGGGTCAGGCAGCTCCCCCCTGTCTGTGAAGCCAGCCTCTCACTAGTAATGCAGGGAGGGAGCTGTCTCAGACTTCACCATCCTCCCCCCCCCCCCCTTACCCACACACCATTCACTAGCTGGGACATGGGGGAAGTCAGGAGTGAGGGTCAGGCAGCTCCCCCCTGTCTGTGAAGCCAGCCTCTCACTAGTAATGCAGGGAGGGAGCTGTCTCAGACTTCACCATCCACCCCCCCCCCCCTCACCCACACACCATTCACTAGCTGGGACATGGGGGAAGTCAGGAGTGAGAGACAGGCAGCTCCCCCCTGTCTGTGAAGCCAGCCTCTCACTAGTAATGCAGGGAGGGAGCTGTCTCAGACTTCACCATCCACCCCCCCACCCCCCCTCACCCACACACCATTCACTAGCTGGGACATGGGGGAAGTCAGGAGTGAGGGTCAGGCAGCTCCCCCCTGTCTGTGAAGCCAGCCTCTCACTAGTAATGCAGGGAGGGAGCTGTCTCAGACTTCACCATCCACCCCCCCCCCCCCCTCACCCACACACCATTCACTAGCTGGGACATGGGGGAAGTCAGGAGTGAGGGACAGGCAGCTCCCCCCTGTCTGTGAAGCCAGCCTCTCACTAGTAATGCAGGGAGGGAGCTGTCTCAGACTTCACCATCCACCCCCCCCCCCCTCACCCACACACCATTCACTAGCTGGGACATGGGGGAAGTCAGGAGTGAGGGTCAGGCAGCTCCCCCCTGTCTGTGAAGCCAGCCTCTCACTAGTAATGCAGGGAGGGAGCTGTCTCAGACTTCACCATCCTCCCCCCCCCCCCTCACCCACACACCATTCACTAGCTGGGACATGGGGGAAGTCAGGAGTGAGGGTCAGGCAGCTCCCCCCTGTCTGTGAAGCCAGCCTCTCACTAGTAATGCAGGGAGGGAGCTGTCTCAGACTTCACCATCCTCCCCCCCCCCTCACCCACACACCATTCACTAACTGGGACATGGGGGAAGTCAGGAGTGAGGGTCAGGCAGCTCCCCCCTGTCTGCGAAGCCAGCCTCTCACTAGTAATGCAGGGAGGGAGCTGTCTCAGACTTCACCATCCTCCCCCCCCCCCCTCACCCACACACCATTCACTAGCAGGGACATGGGGGAAGTCAGGAGTGAGGGTCAGGCAGCTCCCCCCTGTCTGTGAAGCCAGCCTCTCACTAGTAATGCAGGGAGGGAGCTGTCTCAGACTTCACCATCCACCCCTCCCCCCTCACCCACACACCATTCACTAGCTGGGACATGGGGGAAGTCAGGAGTGAGGGACAGGCAGCTCCCCCCTGTCTGTGAAGCCAGCCTCTCACTAGTAATGCAGGGAGGGAGCTGTCTCAGACTTCACCATCCTCCCCCCCCCCCCCTCACCCACACACCATTCACTAGCTGGGACATGGGGGAAGTCAGGAGTGAGGGTCAGGCAGCTCCCCCCTGTCTGTGAAGCCAGCCTCTCACTAGTAATGCAGGGAGGGAGCTGTCTCAGACTTCACCATCCTCCCCCCCCCCCCCCTCACCCACACACCATTCACTAGCTGGGACATGGGGGAAGTCAGGAGTGAGGGTCAGGCAGCTCCCCCCTGTCTGCGAAGCCAGCCTCTCACTAGTAATGCAGGGAGGGAGCTGTCTCAGACTTCACCATCCTCCCCCCCCCCTCACCCACACACCATTCACTAGCTGGGACATGGGGGAAGTCAGGAGTGAGGGTCAGGCAGCTCCCCCCTGCCTGTGAAGCCAGCCTCTCACTAGTAATGCAGGGAGGGAGCTGTCTCAGACTTCACCATCCTCCCCCCCCCCCCTCACCCACACACCATTCACTAGCTGGGACATGGGGGAAGTCAGGAGTGAGGGTCAGGCAGCTCCCCCCTGTCTGTGAAGCCAGCCTCTCACTAGTAATGCAGGGAGGGAGCTGTCTCAGACTGGTATCAGGGTTAGGGCACTGTGTGCAGGAAGATCACAACACTCCTGGTATTAATAGGGATAGGGCACTGTAAGAGATGACTGTAGTAGATTGAATAAAGATCTGATGTTTCTGCTCTCCTCACACCAAACAAAAACAACACACAAGCAGAGAAGCCCTTCTTACAAAGCTGAGCTAGTGAGTTAAGTAGGAGGAAAAGTAAACATACTGGTGCCAGTGTGGCTACTTAAAAAATACACTTACCAACAATCAATTACATATATTTGAACTGTGTACAGTTCCAGCCAGGACCACCTTTCTAAAATGCACAGTGATTGGCAAATTCAACATGCACTAGCATTTCAGGTGCCTGCTAACAAAAATAATAAACAAACAAGTTCTAGTCACGTGAGTGCTGATCATTACATTACTTTTTTTGTCAAGCTTCCAACTGTTTCCATTTCACATCCCCCCAACCATATTGGTAACATCAATAGATAAGAGCACAGCCAGCCAATAGGAATACATACATACATATTCATTCCTAAGTGACCTTTACTGACCTGGGAAGTGTGAACACTTTGTTTCATTTTCTGTTGGTGTTCGTTAGTTTCCAGTTCCATTTCCCATCCCCCCAACCATCACCTCAGTGGTAACCTTGGTAATATCAATAGATAAGAGGGCAGCCAGCCAATAGGAACACATATTCATTCCTAACTGACCTTCAGTGACCTGGAAAGTGTTTATTTGTATCATTTTCAGTTAGTGCGCACTAAATCGAGTTAGTGCGCACTAACGGGGAGTTAGTGCGCACTAACTCGAGTTAGTGCGCACTAACACGATTTAACGATTTTTAACGATAAATCGTTAGAATTTCTATTGTATCGTGTTCTATAACGATTTAAGACGATATAAACATTATCGGACGATAATTTTAATCGTTGAAAAACGATTCACATCCCTAGTGATGTATGTTTAAAATAAACCACACATTTGAGAGTGAGAGTCACACAAAGGAAAACTCTCTTGTGCTATATATGAGGTCTCTTTTCACAAAAGAAAATGAATTTGAAGTTTCCATAAATTATATGATGTTCTATTGATAATGTAATATGATAATAGGGGCAAGCAGCAGCCGGTGTAATCCAGAAGGCAGGCCAATGGTTGAGGCAGGCGGCAAACAGCATAAACTGGGTTCAAAGCAGTGGATCAGGTCCAGGAGGCAATCACAAGGATCAAGAGCCAGGCTGAGGTCAAACCAAAGAGTCAGTCCAAGGAGTAACAGAGGGGAACCAGTACAAGGCCAGAAACAGAAAAGGACCGGGACCATGACTGACCAGGCCGAGACAAACCAGGACACACTAGCACGATGAGGAGCAGAAGATGGGAACACAGGCAGAGATTTCCTCAAGGCTTCTTCCTGCCCTGGCTTCTCAATAGTTCATTTAGTCTTTTGCCCTGTACATACATAGCCGAGTAGCGGATAACTTGTCCCATATACTCAGCGGGATAAACGTGATGCTGAATATACCAGCCTAAAGTTATCTGGATAACCTAACCGGCTGTGTTTGAATATAACCGGCTAGGTTTTTTTTAGTTATCCGGCCTTGCCTGGCTGGATAACGTGCTATTTAAATGGATATCCTTACAAGATATCCAGCTAAGGAGCGCTGTCATCACCAGCCAAAATAAAGAAAATGAAAAGCGGGCCAATCCCCTCCCTCCCCCTCAAAGCGCAACACAAAAACCCTGTCAGACCGTGTATCCTAATCCTCACACCCCCCCCCCCCCCCCAGATCTTTTCAAATCCTGCCCACATCCCGATTTTACGCTAAACAAAGGATCAGCCTGTCTCCCCTGCTTCCCTCCCACCCACCTACAAGGAAGAATAGTTGCGCCATGCCTCGGACCCCACCGATACCTTTTGTATCCCAGCCGGGAGCGAGGGGGCCCCTATACCCTGCTCCTGGCGCCTCCTGCGCTGCTCTGACAGAGACAGCGCCGGAAGCATAAACTTGAACATAACTTCCGCCTCCAGCGCTGCCTCTGTCAGAGCAGCGCTGGGGGCGCCAAGGGTGGGGCATAAGGGGACGCTCTCCCATAAGGGGATGGGGAGGGCCAGGAGCATGGGGGGGGGGGGGGCAGGCGTGACAATTCTTCTTTGTAGGTGGGAGGGAGGAGGGAGGCCGGCCGATCCAGTTTTTAACTTAAAATACCCAATATTCAACTGGGTTGGTTGGATATCTCAGCCCCTTTTTCAAACACCTCCAAAATGCCCCTTTTTTATCTGGCTAAATTATATTCAGATAACTACTTATATCCGGCCATAATTTAGCGGGAAAAGTCGCTGAATATTCCACATTTGCCATTTAGAAGGATAACTTCACCACTATGGACCTTCTCCAGAGTTTTCTTGGCCTCTTGGTTGCCTCCATGATCAGTTTCCTTCTTGCTTGGTCATCTATGCAGGTTCTTGGTGGGGCTGTGAGAGAGTCAAGGACTCTGCAGTTCTTTTGCACCCAATCTCAGATCTGTGCCTTTCCACATCTTTCTCCCAGAATTCTTTTGACAGCTCCTTGGTGCTCATGGTTAGGTCTGTGCTTTGAAATGCACTAACTAGCAGTGAGAGCCAACAGGAACTGCTGAATTTATCCTGCCATCACGTGAATCAGTACAATTTGCCACAGGTGAGGCAATTTACTTGGCATGCGCTTTTGAAGGCAGTTGGTTATACCGTGCTTTATGAATTTAGGATTGCTACAGAAGTGCAAGGGGCAAGGACATTTATCAAACCAGGCTATCCCATGCTTTTATTTTTACTTCATTTTCTAAGGAATTCTAGAATATATTTTTTACCTGGCAACTGCGGGGTAGGATGTGGGGAAACATGGAACAGACATTGGTTAATGCATTTTACTTCCAGGCTATAAAGCAACATAAGGTGAACATTTTGGCAGGTGGTGCAGTCTTTCAGTACTCCATTATATCTTACAAAGGAGGACCAAGAATGTCACAAAACAATTTATAATCCTTCACCAGGATGCCACCGAGTCCACAAGATTTATTGGACAACAAGCCTCATTAAACTCCTAGAGTATAAACACCCACTCTAGCATATCTCTCCACTGACATCTAACCCATTAATCTCATTTAAGCAAGTACTCCTCAATAAGCTGTGAACTTATCTTTTTACTAAATAATGACCTTCATAATAGGCTTCCTCGTTTGGCTTTCGCCTATACAACTCGGCCTTATATATAATCATCGGTCATGATGTTGACAATATTTTTCAGGAATTTTTCTTTTGCAAATTAAAATGATAAAGTCAATTACTATTTCCACTGCTGACTGACATTATTTCATGTATATAAAGCGACATTCAATGATTGAACTTATCTGACGGTGTTCACAGTGCTGACCCGTTGAAAAAACTTATCTGACGGTGTTCACAGTGCTGAACCCGTTGAAAACCATGACAGAGTTCACGGTGCTGACCCGACACGAAAACGTGTTTTCACCCCCATCATCTGTTAAAAAATCTACCTATTGGCCAGTTCCTGCGGTTGAAGCGTATCTGCAGTACTACAGGGCAGTTTCAGCTGCAAGCAGATCTTTTGGCTAAAAGACTCTTACAACGTGGTTACCCTATACGATATTAAGTCAGCATGGAAAAGAGCTACAAATGCCCAACGATGTTGGTTATTATTAGACAAACAGAGTGATAACCAATCGCCTTTAGTTTGCACGATCCCTTTTTCTGACAGGGCTGGATCCATTGCACGTTCAATCAAGCAACATTGGGCTGTTTTGCGCCCCCATAACACCTTGTTTGATGATTATCCCATTATTGCATATAGTAGAGGACGCAATATTGGAGACTTGGTGATGCATTCATTTCTGCAGGAACCTATTGAAGATGTGTTGCCACATGGTACTTGGCCGTGCACTGGTTGTTCAGTTTGCAAACAAATTATTACTGGTGAAACTTGGACTAATGCAGAGGGTATAAACATACAGCATATCATTATACTGATTGCCGTTCCACACATGTCGTCTATCTCATCGAATGTCCGTGCAGACTTTGTTATGTTGGTAGAACTAAAAGGATGATTCGTACACGTCTGGTTGAACATCGGAGTTGCATACCACGGAAAAATTGACTGCTCCCATAGTGCAGCATTGTAAAGAGTTTCAACATTCTTTTGATTCCTTGCGTTGGAGAATTTTAGAAAAAATTATGAATCATCCTCGTGGAGGAGACATCAATAAAGTTCTAAATAAGAAAGAACAGCAGTGGATATTTAGATTAAATACTGTGATTCCAGCAGGGCTTAATGCCTCTATAGAATGGTATACTCTGATATAATGGTATACGGTAAACCCGCAGCAAGTTTGATAGGTGGGAGGAGCAACATTACGTCATTTCTCCATCATATCCGAGGGCTTTGGGAGGTTTCCCCGGAAATGGGTAAAAAACGCCGAAGCGCCATGTTTGATTTGTTTGACAACCATGTAAGTACTTTTCCAGGATACGGTCCGCTCTGATATAACTGTAAGTCCACTGAAAATTTTGGCTGAATGTGCGAGATTGGTCAGTATAGTTGATTAATGAATGTTTTCGACGCAGAACCATTACCCTTGATGAAGGACTGGGAGATGGTGAAAGCAGTCCGAAACACGTTTTCGTGTCGGGTCAGCACCGTGAACTCTGTCATGGTTTTCAACGGGTCAGCACTGTGAACACCGTCAGATAAGTTTTCAACGGGTCAGCACTGTGAACACCGTCAGAAGTTCAATCATTTGAATGACGCTTTATACATGAAATAATGTCAGTCAGCAGTGGAAATAGTAATTGACTTTATCATTTTAATTTGCAAAAGAAAAATTCCTGAAAAATATTGTCAACATCATGACCGATGATTATATATAAGGCCGAGTTGTATAGGCGAAAGCCCAAACGAGGAAGCCTATTATGAAGGTCATTATTTAAGTATTTTGTTGGTGCAGCGTCGCAAGAGTTTCACATTGGGTGAGAAGCTTTGGGTTATAGTACGTGTATTGTTTGCTCCCAACACTTTTCTAAAAAGAAGATTAAGTCCTACTCCAGTTATTTTTAGCCACAATGCATAATTTTTTAAAATAAAAGTCATAGAAAACCCTATATATTTCCTTTCACATTACTAACTACCACCCTCTCCTTCGATCAGTATTTTATTTTGCATCTTTTCTCCTAGCCTCACCAGGCCAAGCTTGATCACTATTTTCCCATTGATCATAATACTGCTCCTTTGTCTTAAATAAAACTTTCTCAGTCATTTTGGGATTGAAGAGATCCGTTCAGGCACTTTTATCTTAATCTGTGTTGCGTTGTCCCCAGCCGCGCTGGTGCCGCGACCGGGCCTGCTCACCTCGCACTCCCTTCCACCAGCTCCGGCTCCTCATCTCTGGCTGCCGCGGCCAGCTCCAGCCATCTGCGGTGCTCCCAGACGTGCCCAGGCCCATCGGGGCCTTCCGACTCTCAGTGCTCCTCACACAGGGATTCGGCGTTCTCCTCGGCGTCGGCCCCGCACCTAGGTGTGTGCGCGCAGTCTGCGCTCCCTTTTGAAGGGCCCAGTGCGGGAACCTGGTCCGCAGCGCCTGGTGATGACATCATGTAGTTCCTGTATAAAAGGCGAGGTTCCGCCGTCAGAACCTCACCTTGGCAATCGGGTCGACACTTTGGTGTAGCTAGTTTGTTGTTCCTTGTTCCGCTGCCTGATCCAGTCTCATTCCTGTGTTCCTGCATTCCCGTGGTCCTCCTCGTGTTCCAGTGTTTCTCCTGTTTCCTGCCTTTGTTCCTCCTCTTGTTGTACCTCCTCGGACTGATTCACGGTACTGACCTCTGTCTGCCTGACTACGTTTGACCGCTGCCTAGAAGGGATCACTGCCTGCTTACTGACCATGTATGGACTGATCTCAGAATTGACCCTTGCTTTGGCTGACCATTCTCAGACAGATACCTTGGCTTTGACCCCTTGCGCTATACTTGGATACTCTTTTCGCTCCTGTGACAACCAGACCAGCCTGCTCGGACCGTACCCAATCCTGCACCAGGCCAAGGGTCCACCTCCAGCGCAACATCTGCTCTGCTGTTTCCAGTGGACGAGAGCATAATTAATCACTTTCTTTGGATTTTCAAATACAATTCTACTTCCTGACCAAAACATGTTATTAAACCCATTAGAATGGCCCAATTTGGGATTAACTGCACAGTTCAGATCTCCTCCACAAATCATACCTTCCTCAAAGAAGACAGGAATTGCTTTACTTCAGTCTTTCAAAAACTAATTTACTTCTATTATTATGACCATAAATATTAATCAGTACTGTAAGTTTTGAATTCAGTATAATCTGCAAAATCAAGTATCTGTCATTGATATATACTTTTGTATTTTCATCCCCATAATTAACACACTTGTTGATTAGAACTGTCATCCCCAGTCCTTACCCTCCCCCTGCCCAGAACATAATGAAGCCAATGAGAAAATCTTTATCCACCTAAGATTATTTAAATGTTATACTTACTGCAAATCAGCAAACAGATTTCTTGCTAATACATATAGGGTGGAGAGATTTTTTTTAAAACCTACAAAGATTTTTGTGTGTTTAATGAGATTAGCAGTGCAACCCATGTTCCAGGTGGGTATCCCTCTTAACATGGTTCAGAATCCACCCAAACAAACCTGGTTCAGTATCCACCCAAACAAACCTGTGTGTAAAATAAGCTTACCCAACCCATATCCCCAATCCTCTCTCCACTTTCCTTGACTATCCTGAACCCTAACGAGGCAGTATACAATTATTATTTATTATTATTTACTTGATTTACTGCAAGTACCATGATAACCATCAAACAGGCTGATACAGTACAATGCGCTCGGCCAATTGCACTGTTTTAGCACCCGTTTGGCCACGCGTTTTCGATGCACTCTTATACTCCTTATACTGTAAGGGTAATAGAAGGTCGAGAACGCGCAGCCAACCCCTGAAAACTAATAGCGCTCATCACATGCCAAGCCACACCATTTTGCTCTCAGAAATTAACGCCTTGCTCAAGGGCAGCGATTTAAGTCGGAGGAACTTAAAATTTAAAAAAAAAAATTTTTTAAATCTGCCTGCCGGTCAGCAGGTTAGAAAAAATGGACACTCAATTTTACCAGCGTCCGTTTTCCTAACCTGGGGCTGTCAGCAGGTTCAAAAACTGACGCCGGTAAAACTGAGTGTCGGTTGTCGGACCCGCTGACAGTCTCCTGTACCACTAATAAGGAGGCACTAGGGACGCGCTATTGTCCCTAGTGCCTCCTTATTAGTGCAACATATCATTTAAATAGAGAATCGCACACCCAGGAGAGGTGCCTGGGCGCGCGTCGGGAAAACGGGTGCTCAACACAGAGTGCCGGCTCTCCTGCACTTTTTACAGTATCAGCCTGATAGTGGTTTACAAAATAATAGCTATAACAGTGTTTGCCAACCCTCTCCTGGAAGCACACCTATCCAGTCTAGTTTTCAGGATTGCCACAATGAACATGGATGAGATAGATCTGCATGCGATAGAGGACTCAATATATGCAAATCTCTTGCGTACATATTCATTATAGATATTCTGAAAACTCAACTAGTCAGGTATGCCTCCAGAAGAGGGTTGGGAAACACTGAACTATAATACTTAAATGTTGCAGACTTGGACCCTTGACTGAGGTGGAGTTGGCACAACCTGCAGGGAGGAGCCCTGCAGGTCCCCACTGTCAGCTGGTGGAGCTGCCTATGGCAGAGGCCCAACCGTAACTTCACCTACATCAGCCCACGTTTTCCTTAGGTTGAGCCCACAGGTGCCGGGGCCGGCAGCACTTAGTCGCGGGCCTCTGCTGTTGGAGTGAAAATCCATTGAAGAATTAATGTCACAGGAGAGGTTTCCGGGTAGGTAGAATGCAGGCCGTGCCAGAGGCAGGCGGCGATCAGAGTCAAGGTTCAAGCAGAGATCAGTGGCAGGTGGAGTTCAATCAAAGTCAAAATTCCTAGCTGAGGTCAAACCAGAGATCTGTCCGAGGGAAGGAGGGATGGAGAGGCAGGCAGGGAGGCAAGGAGCAAAGCAGGCGGGCAACAAAGAGGCTTTAGATTGAAGACAAGAGACTGAAGACACTGACCACGGATGAAGACAAGTAACTGAAGAACCAAGACCCAGACCACTGGGACACGGAGCAGGAATAACAGGAACAAAGCACTGGATGCAGGAGGAGTAATCAAACGCAGAGGCAAAGCACTACTAACTGTAGTTAACCTAGATAGTCGACCTATTGCTGAGGCAAGGAATGTGCTGGCTGAGGTAGAAGCCTTTTATAGGCAGGGGAGTCCCTGACAAACATCAAAGAGTGCCGTCTGTGGGATTTCCTGCCACGGGCCCTTTAAATTAAAGCAGATCAGGTGCCACGCATGCCTAGTGGTAGTCCCTGGAGGCGTCTTTCCTCCAGCATTGCATTGGGGCCTGGTTAGATACATCGGTTGGCTGTGCATGCTTCCAGAGGGGCCTGCCCCGGCATCAAGGGCTTTTTTGTGATCAGCTCGGTTCGGAGATAAGGGCAGCAGTCCGCAGCCCTGCACCATGGACACGCCCAATCGTAAACTGTACCCCCCCTCTGATCTAAACCCCTTCCCTGAGGGTCTCAGTTTCTTAGGATGTATTTTGTTGTCCAAAATGTTGGCAGAAAATTCCCAAGTATTTTCTTCAGGGCCATACTCCTTCCAAGAAATGAGGTATTCCCACCTCTTGCCGCTTCTTCAAGAATGCAGGATCTCTTTTACCTTGTAGATTGTGCTATATTCAGTGCTGACCTCTTGTGATTTGGATGTTGCTTGAGAGGGCCAAGAGAGTATTAAGGAGTTCAGTAGCGATACATAAAAAAGTCTGTCTATACCCAACGTTGGTGGGAGTCTCAATTGATAAGTCACAGGTTCCACTTGGCAAATGATGGGAATAAGCCCGATGTATCATGGAGCAAGGCACATGGCGGGCACTCTGAGGCATATGTGGCATGTGTTTAAATATACTCTTTCTCCGGCCTTAAATTGAGATGCAGGCCTTTGGTGCACATTGGTGGTTCTTTTTCCCTTTCAGCTGCTTTCTGAAGCATGTCATTGGTGCGAGTCCAGAGTTCCTGAAGTTCCTGAGCAGATAGTTGAGCCGCTGGTGAAGGTATGAATATACATAAAAAATTTGTGTGTTATTCATCCAAACCCTATTTTGTTCATATCATTTGTATGAACTGAGAATGATTTTGTTTGTTACATTTTTTGCATTCGTTCAAAATGAATGCACATCCTTATTGCTCTTGGATAGATGCAGGAGCTGTTATACCCTATGTGCTTTGTTAACTGTTCACTTAATCTGATCTCAGAAGAGGTGAGCTTTTCTGGAGCAGGACACATTTTAATATTGAACCTCAACAATTCTTTACTGAGCTATGAGTTTCCAGATTGTACATGCACGGTGACCCCTGTTGGCAGCTAGTGTCACTTCTGACAGGTTTGTAGTGATTGCTAATAATGATATTTTTGTTATCTTTAGTCTATTATTCTTATTCAATATTCTGTATCTCATGTAAATAAACTGTTATTTTTTGTTTATCATATCACATCACTCTCAGAGGTACTATTTAAAGGTTTCCAGATACAATAAAATCACCTCCTCAGTTCATCAGTGGAGTGAGTGCCAGTGCTCTTTTTAACACTTGTATTCTGCCAAAGATAGCTTCCTTCTTGATTTCATTAAATGTAAGGTCAATATATACTGTGTATATATATAAAACAAAATTGGCAATAAATATTAAAAAATCGTGTTCCATTTTGAAAGTAAACACCAGCAAAAATGTGCAGACATCTAAATACTATGACTATGTAAAAAAATTATTTTTAAACAACAATATGTTATTCCTCTAATGAAAAACATTTTATGTGGATGAAAAAGCCCAGTTCATAAGCTATCTCTGCAGCTGTCTCTGAATTTAATCATTTTAAGTCGCTAGGCCAGTTGATTCGACCATTGATTTTGGAAAGTCTGCAAGCCTTATTTGAAGAGGTGACCCACCGAGGTATAATGCCATGAAAATGATTAATATTGTGGTCTTACCAAATCCTGGACAAGATGTGTACCTGCCATCCTTATCT
The DNA here is from genome assembly GCF_901001135.1 of Rhinatrema bivittatum. Lineage (NCBI taxonomy): Eukaryota > Metazoa > Chordata > Amphibia > Gymnophiona > Rhinatrematidae > Rhinatrema > Rhinatrema bivittatum. Next base: position 420,266,866 of record NC_042616.1, on the reverse strand, counting down.
AGACCCATCTCTTTATTGAATCTAGACAAAATATCTTTGCAAACAATCTGGCTAATAGGCTGAAGAATATCTTGCGTGCTCTGATTTCCCTGGGATAGGTGGGGTTTGACCAGGGATAGGAAACGGAGTATAAATGTTTGTAGCTTACTGGTCCTTTTTGGAGCTCTGTGCTGGGGCAAATTTCAGGACCTTCTTCTTATAGGATTTGATGCAAAGAAGGTCATTCCTGGTCATTCCTGCAGTTTCTGCTGGATAGGTTTGGCTTCCATGGCTTTATCAATGATGCAATATGGGTTTCGTATTCCAACCCTGAAGCACCTGTTTGGGCATATTGGTGCACTCTCCAGCGTCTTCAGACTGTCTCGGGGCACTCGGTAGGGCTGTCCTCTGGTTCCATTGTTATTTGTCTTTTCCTTAGAATCAGTAGTGCTTACCCCTGGAGTAAGAAACTGCAGGGGAGAGGGAACGTTTATGGGATTTCAGCCTTTAAAGGCTTTGCTTTTTGCTGATAAAATGTTATTGTTGCTCCCAGAAACTAAAGCTAACTTAGACCTAGTATTAGAGATATTCAAGGACTATATTCTCAGGAGTAAAACTTAATTTAGACAAGTCAAAGGCCTTGTCATTCCTGGTGACTTGAAGGTGAGCTGGGTAAATTTTCCATTGCTATGAGCAGGAGAATCCCTCAAATATCTTGGCATTTGTATCCATAGAAGCCCCTAGCCATTGGCATCAATGCAGTATCTCCCCCTCCCTTATTAAAGAATTCAAGTCTAAAACACAAAGCTGGATGTAGTTTCCTATTTATTTGATGGGATAGATCGCTTTGCTTAAAATGTACTCCTTCCCAAGCTAATATGCTCACAAATCTGCTCCACTTTTTTGAAGGAGATAATAAACATGTGGATAAAGGTGAACTGGTAGATGTAGTATATTTGGATTTTCAGAAGGCGTTTGACAAAGTCCCTCATGAGAGGCTTCTAGGAAAAGTAAAAAATCATGGGATAGGTGGCGATGTCCTTTCGTGGATTGCAAACTGGCCAAAAGACAGGAAACAGAGTAGGATTAAATGGACAATTTTCTCAGTGGAAGGAAGTGGGCAGTGGAGTGCCTCAGGGATCTGTACTGGGACCCGTGCTTTTCAATATATTTATAAATGATCTGGAAAGAAATACGACAAGTGAGATAATCAAATTTGCAGATGATACAAAATTATTCAGAGTAGTTAAATCACAAGCAGATTGTGATAAATTGCAGGAAGACCTTGTGAGACTGGAAAATTGGGCATCCAAATGGCAGATGAAATTTAATGTGGATAAGTGCAAGGTGATGCATATAGGGAAAAATAACCCATGCTATAGTTATACAATGTTAGGTTCCATATTAGGAGTTACCACCCAAGAAAGCGATAACACATTGAAATCGTTGGTTCAGTGTGCTGCAGCAGTCAAAAAAGCAAACAGAATGTTGGGAATTATTAGGAAGAAAATGGTGAATAAAACGGAAGATGTCATAATGTCTCTGTATCGCTCCATGGTGAGACCACACCTTGAATACTGTGTACAATTCTAGTCTCCTCATCTCAAAAAAGATATAGTTGCGATGGAGAAGGTATAGAGAAGGGTGACCAAGATGATAAGGGGAATGGAACAGCTCCCCTATGAGGAAAGACTAAAGAGGTTAGGGCTGTTCAGCTTGGAGAAGAGATGGCTGAGGGGTGATATGATAGAGGTGTTTAAAATCATGAGAGGTCTAGAACGGGTAGATGTGAATCGGTTATTTACTCTTTCAGATAATAGAAGGACTAGGGGACACTTCATGAGGTTAGCATGTGGCACATTTAAAACTAATCGGAGAAAGTTCTTTTTCACTCAATGCACAATTAAACTCTGGAATTTGTTGCCAGGGGATGTGGTTAGTGCAGTTAGTATAGCTGTGTTTAAAAAAGGATTGGATAAGTTCTTGGAGGAGAAGTCCATTACCTGCTATTAATTGAGTTGACTTAGAAAATAGCCACTGCTATTAATTGCATCAGTAGCATGGAATAGACTTAGTTTTTGGGTACTTGCCAGGTTCTTATGGCCTGGATTGGCCACTGTTGGAAACAGGATGCTGGGCTTGATGGACCCTTGGTCTGACCCAGTATGGCATGTTCTTATGTTCTTAAGCTACCTTATGTTTTGCAAATGCTTCCTTTAGTCCCTGTAGGGAGACCCTTTATTATTTCTGCCCTTTTATGAACCTGGTGGGCATACAGAAGGATCTGGGTGGGGGAGACCCCAGGAGTTATATCAATGTATTTGGTTTTGGGAAATGTTAATGTGCTTGCAATAATACTAGTTGACCACTGGATGGCATTTTAGGTGTGTGAGCATTCAGTAATTTGGGATAATGTGTTAAGGAAATGTGTGTTGGTTTCCTTCAAGTATTGGGATTTCCTGATTGGGTGGCCCAGGTTGAAACGGGAGGTAGTGTGGGGTTTTGCCCTTTCTTCCCCTGCCTATGGTAGTATAGGGAGGGGTATAGGGGCTTCCAGGCATGTGATCAACTGGAATACACAGCCTACGGCCTGGGAGGCCCAGGGACCCTGCAGGGGAGAGGCCCGAGGCCAAGAAGAGAGAAGAGGAGTTCCCCCCCCCCCCCCCCCAAGATGGTTGGGAAAGGAGAGGTTCCTGGAGCAGTAGAAAAGAGAGGGTAATGGCCATGGACTGATTTGATGGGTGTCGTCCCCCTTTTCAGGAAGTAAGCAAGACTCTGGGAGAAGAAGTTGAGAGGGGCGAGTCCTCACAGAGGAGTGCTCCAGAGGATCAGGTAGTGCAGCATATCCGAGGAAACCTGTCAATCGAGTCCACGACCATCTGGATGATCGTTTTAAGAACCCACAAAATAAATTTGGAATGGACGATCACTGCATCACAGAGAAGCCCCATTCCATCATTTTTATGTACGCAGTCAGGGAGGGAGGGGGATTACATTACTAAATCTGATATCGGACTGTTGAACAGCGTTTGTTTCCAGTTTCTAATGGGAATCATCTGTTTGTTTGCCTCTGAGGGGTAACCTTTTGTTTCCACCTGGAGATTCCAGCAAGAAATATATATATGTAATGATTTAACACATAGAGGCTTTGAGACATTCCAAAGCTTTACTGACACAAAGACAATACAGGCTCAGGTAGGTCTTACGCTAGCTGCCTTTCTAGCTTATTTTCAAATAACGAGTTTTATATATGCACAATTCAAGTTTAACACTTGTAAATCTGGAGCTTTCCAAAGACTAATACGGATGTATAAACTTGGCAAACAAACCTTATCATTACTATATAAGTATTTACATTCTGTTATGAGTTCAGGGTTGAATTGGCCTATCGGGGGATCGGGCATCCCCCTGTGGGCCGATTCAGTTGGTCATGTGATATTTGGCCCCTGCATTTCCTCTGCTATGCAATGTCCCCACATGTTAGGAATTATTAGGAAGGGAATGGTTAATAAAACGGAAAATGTCATAATGCCTCTATATCGCTCCATGGTGAGACCACACCTTGAATACTGTGTACAATTCTGGTCGCCATATCTCAAAAAAGATATAGTTGCAATGGAGAAGGTACAGAGAAGGGCAACCAAAATGATAAAGGGGATGGAACAGCCCCCCTATGAGGAAAGGCTGAAGAGGTTAGGGCTTTTCAGCTTGGAGAAGAGACGACTGAGGGGGGATATCATAGAGGTCTTTAAGATCATGAGAGGTCTTGAATGAGTAGATGTGACTCGGTTATTTACACTTTCGAATAATAGAAGGACTAGGGGGCATTCCATGAAGTTAGCAAGTAGCACATTTAAGACTAATTGGAGAAAATTCTTTTTCACTCAACGCACAATAAATCTCTGGAATTTGTTGCCAGAGGATGTGGTTAGTGCAGTTAGTGTAGCTGGGTTCAAAAAAGGTTTGGATAAGTTCTTGGAAGAGAAGTCCATTAACTGCTATTAATCAAGTTTACTTAGAGAATAGCCACTGCTATTAATTGCATCAGTGCATCAGTAGCATGGGATCTTCTAGGTATTTGGGTAATTGCCAGGTTCTTGTGGCCTGGTTTGGCCTCTGTTGGAAACAGGATGCTGGGCTTGATGGACCCTTGGTCTGACCCAGCATGGCAATTTCTCATGTTCTTATGTTCTTATGTTTGATGTGCAGATAGAAAGGCCCAAAGGAGATAGCAGCTGAAGGAGAAGGAACTGTGGGCCACTGCTGGAGGCTAGGCCGGTGGCGCCTGAAGAGGGGAGAGACGCTGCTTGCCGCCACCAGAGGCCAGGCTGGCAGCAACTGAAGAGTGAAGAGAGACTGCAGAGTATCGCTGGAGTCCAGGCTTACTGGGCTAAAGAATGAGGAGAGGCAACTAGCTCTTGGGGGGGAGGGGGGGGGCAGGAAGCAGCTTTTTTCTTTTTAAATTGAAAATGTTTATTGGGTGATATATCATAAACAGAAATACATCATAAACAGAAATAAAACAGACAAATATGGAAATACATCCATTGTCTTTTTTTTTTTTTTTTTTAATTCTTTATTTTCAAATTTTTTGAAATTACATCCAAGAATAACCTTGTACAGAAAAATTGATGTTTGTCATTATCCATACACCATAACAAGAAAAAAAATAATAATTGAGTAACCCTCATCTCATATTTTACAAACATCATAAATTATAAGAAAATGTGGAGGCGGAACTATGAGCGCATATTTAAGGCAAAATTAAAAATTATAAGTGAATTAACAACCAAGTGGTGCCTTTTACAATTTTTCTAATGAGCCGATACTTGAGGGGATACCTCTTGGGTTCTGGCTTCTCTGAAAGCCCTAAGTTGTGCAGGCTCTAGGAAATTATATAACTCCAGAATGCTTTACACAGCATTTACATGGATATTTTAGGGTGAAATTTGCACCTAACTGAAGTACAGAAGAACGCATATTTAAAAATTCTTTACGTCTAGTTTGAGTTATTTTAACTACGTCAGGATAAATCCAAATCGGATAACCATATACTTTACTTTGTCTATTTCTAAAAAATTGTCTCATCACATAATTACGATCGGACAAAAAAGCAAATGAAATTAATAGTGGTTTCCTTTGAGTAATCTCTGTGTCCATAGATGTTTCTAATATTTCAGAAATATTTATCCTAGGTGTTTGAGACTCAGCTCCTTCCATTGCTTCAGTTTGTGTCCTTTGTTGTAAATAGTAAGCCTTAGTAATCACTGGCAAAGCCGCATCTGGTATTTTGAGAATTTGTTTCATGTAATTACGAAATAAGTCCATGGAGAAAACAAGGCAACAACAGGAAAATTCAGAACCCTTAAATTATGGGCTCTAAGAGCATTTTCAATATTTCTAACCGTTTGTTGGTAATATTATCTGACATAATTAATTTTTGCTGCACATTTTCAACCTTTGAAACTTTTTTATCCATTTCTTCAACCTTTTTCCCAAAATTAGAAATAAGGTTATTATTCACCATAGTTTGATTCCTAGTTTCTAAAGATACAGCCGACAAATTTTTTATGGACAGTTCTATTGATTTCAGTATTGCCCATATCCCTTGTAATGTTATAGTTTCTGGGGTATTATGGTAAAACCCGCAGCTAGGGCCTTCAAGAGACCATCTCCCGTTTCCTCCTCAGTGCTCACCAACCTTCCTTTGCCATCAGTTGTCATTGGCTTCTCCTTCTTTCTGGCCCCCAACGAGAATTCCGGAATTGAAGCTGTTAAAACCTTTTCTGGACCCAGAGACACTGCTCCTTCCAGACTTCGGACCTCGCAGGGGCTTGCCTCCCGCTCTGCAGGGTCTCCTCCGGTCAGATCAAACGCCGAGGGACTCCCCACTTCTTCCGGGGTACCAGGAGATATCGCGATGTTACCCGGGTGAGGTGGCTTCTTCGGCTCTCCGGGGCTTAGAGTGGTGTCAGGGGTCAGGGGAGGCTGTGCTCGCTCCTGCACTACACTCCCAGCGACCAAGCAATCCGGTTTTGATTATATGACCAACCAACCCATCCCTCTCTCCACGAGCCTGACAAGTGCATTCATTGCAGAGAAAATGGCAAAAACCTTTGCACTGTACCTAGTACAGCAAATGATAAGCAGCATTACCTAAAGCACGGCTACAAAAAGAAGCTAAAGCATACAGAAAAGACAAAGTTGCAGTGAAAATAAGAACGTTGACTGAAGGGGCTGCACCTCCCTAAAAAGCATTGGTCAGGATCATCTATCCCCAGAATAGAGCTCATATATGAGATCGTAACCAAGTAATGAAAGAACCCCAAGTGGCCTCAAAGGATGCCAGTCGATTATGTCGTACAGCCGTGAGATGAGCTCATTGGCAATAGCCATATAAACGGTAGGTCACCAGGGACACTGACAGGACATCCGCTCGTTTCCAAAAGGAAGCTAGCTCACAACGGGCCGCAAGGAGCACCTGCTGAATAAAGCGTTGCAGAGGCTTGTTCAGATTGGGCAATGGGAGGTTGAGCAGGGCATGACGAGGTTCAACAGTAACAGTTACTCCTGCAACTTGCAACAAACATTTAATAATTTGTGTCCAAAAAGAGACTGCTTTCTCGCACTGCCACCATATATGAAAAAAAGTGCCAGTACTCCCGCAATTTCTCCAGCAAGTATCAGGCACGTTAGAGAACAAATAGTGTAAATGAGTGGGCATCAGATGCCAGCAATAAAGCAATTTATAGCAATTCTCCTGCAGGGTAGCTGATATAGAACATTTGTCAGCAGCCAAAAAAAACCAAATCCCAATCCTCAACACTCAAGGGGTGACCCAGATCTATGTCCCAGTCTCTAAATTGTTTAAAGGATTCAGATAAAGGGCCATTAAGAAGATTATAAATTTTAGAAATCAAACCCTGCTTGTTGACAATAATTTTCAAATAAAGATCTGGTCCGGTGAAGGGTATCTGCATGCAGGGTTGAGTCTACAAAATGCTTGAGTTGTGCATATGCTAAAAAATCCATCTTCCCCAGCCCATACAAATCTCCCAAAGCATCAATAGACAAAAAATGTGAGTGATACCAGAAGCTGGCCATGATGGAAAACTCTTGGAATGCAAGCCACATGGAAAGGCAGTATTATGAAAGAGATAAGTAAGAAGATAATTAGAGCCTTTACTGACCAATAGCAACCGCCATTGAGACCATATTCTCAAAGTCGCTTGCAGTGCAACTGGGAAGCATGAAAGCGGTCTCTAGGAAGATTTAGGCTGCCAGGGCACAGTGGATAGAGGCATCGTCCTGTGGAAGTCAAACAGGGCCCGTAATTGAGAGGCACCACAATACCAAGTCAAATTAGGGACCCCAAGACCACCCCGCAACTTAGGTTGGTAAAAAGTCAGCCAATGAACTTGTGATGGACGCTTTCTTCAAATGAAATCAAAAATCTTTTTTTGCCAACAGTGTAAAATCGCAGAGGTACCTGCTCTTCGGGGGCCTCTTTTGCTTCTTTCAGGCCGCTATCAGGAAACCGGTACTCGCTCCTCGAGGGCCCATTTTCCCTGACTCGCTGCCTGCATCTATCTACTCTTCTACTTGGAAGAATTCGCTACAGACACCGTCAGTGAGTACTACCATCATCCACTCCTCAAAGTTGTCTCCCTGGAACCAGGCCCTCGCTCCTCGAGGGCCTGCCTCCATTCCAGTGTCACTGCCATCTCCTACGCGGAACCGTTGTGCGAGTACTTTGCCAACAAGTTTCTCTGCTTCCAGAGATCTGGTACTTGCTCCTCGAGTGCCAGCTCTCCCTATCTTGGGGCTTCTCCATATTTGGGACTCTGTGAATGTTCTATTGTACTCACTTTCTCAGTTCTCTCCACTACAGCACTGCTACCGGAGGATCCGCTGTTCCAACGCCCTGGGGAATACTAGCCCAGCCGGGCTACATCTTCTACTTACTACTGCCACCTCTGGTGGCTTCTCAAACTGTCTAAATAAAGAACTATTTGTGTTTGTGTGTCCAGAGCTGAGCCTGACCTGTGGCCCCTCACGGAACTTCCCCCCTTGGGCAAGTCAGCTGCCACAGTGTCCAAGGGTCCCACCCAAACCTCACTAACTATAACAGATTGCTAACTCCATGGATCCGGCACAGCTCAATGCCCTGCAGGCCATTCCGGGCCTGGCCCTGTGCATTGCTGAACAACAAGACGCATTGGAGAAACTCACTTCTGCATTCCATCAGCTGCACGCACAGAAGAATCAAAGCGCTGCTTCCAGTAATGAAGGTCAGTTCCCTGAAGTAACTATAAAGACTAAGGTACCTCTGGCTGCTCCAGTTTGTTTCTCTGGAGAGATTCAAAGAACTAGAGGTTTCCTAAATAAGTGCTGCATGCATTTTGCATTACAGCCTTCTCACTTCCCCACAGTCTATGCCAAGACTACTTATATTCTATCTTATCTTGATGGAAGGGCCTTGTCTTGGGCCTCAACGCTCTGGGAATGTAAAGATCCAATTCTGCAGGATATTGGCAGATTTTTGGATTTGTTTAAATCCGTTTTTGATGATCCTGCTCGAGTAACTCTCTGATCTGTGGACCGTCCAAAATTCAAACTCTTGCCCTGGTGGATTCAGGGGCAGGAGGCAACTTTATACTTCAATGCCTAGTGGAACATTTGAGGATTCCCCTCGTAACTTTGAAGGTTCCACTGCTCTTATCATCTATCCATGAAGAGCCTTTGCCGGGTGACGTCAACTGTCGCACTGAACCGGTAACCCTCCGCACTGGAGCCCTTCATACTGAGTCGATTTTCTTCTTTGTGTTAGAGAAGGCCATGCACCCTATCGTTCTGGGGTTACCCTGGTTGCAGTTGCATCAGCCTCAATTCGACTGGGCCACCTTGGAACTCTCCCGCTGCGGCCCAGGTTGTCATGGCAATTGCCTTAAGGAGGTTTCTCCTGTCCTCTGCATGCCTACAAGTCCAGTGATGTCAGGACTGCCGCCACAATACGCATCATTCAGTGATGTGTTCTCCAAAGAAGCTGCTGACATCCTTCCTCCACACAGATCTTACGACTGTATGATAAGGCTGAAACCGAACACTGAACCTCCTAAAGGATGTGTCTATACACTCTCTGTAATAGGGAATAAGGCTATGTCTGAGTACATGGAGGAGAATTTACAGAAAGGATTCATTAGACCATCAAAGTCTCCAGTTGGCGCAGGCTTCTTCTTTGTGGGGAAGAAGGACGGTACCTTACGTCCTTGTATCGACTATCGAGGTCTGAACAAGATCACGAACAAAGACCGATATCCCCTGCCTTTAATCTCAGAACTGTTTGACTGGCTTCAAGGTGCCAAGATATTCTCGAAACTTGACCTGAGGAGAGCCTATAACTTAGTTCGCCTTCGCAGTGGCGACGAATGGAAAATAGACTTCAACACTCGAGATGGTCATTTCGAATACTTAGCAATGCCCTTCGGCCTATGCAATGCACCCACTTTGTTCCAGAACATGATGAACGACATCTTGCGGGATCTGTTGTATAAGAGTGTCGTTGTGTCCTAGATGACATCCTGATATTTTCTCAAGACTTGTCTACTCATCTAGAGGACGACAAATAAGTACTATGAAGACTTCGAGAACATCGGCTCTAAGCCAAGCTATCCAAGTGTGAATTCCATAAGGATCCTGTGCCTTTTCTTGGCTATATTGTGTCTAAAGATGGCTTCCAGATGGATCCCCAAAAATTAGAGAATATTAAAAATTGGTCCCAACCTACCAGCCTGAAGGCCCTGAGACAATTTTTGGGATTCACTAATTACTATAGAAGCTTTATAAAGAACTATTCTTCTTTAACTGTGCCCTTAACTGCAAAGACCCAGAAAGGGGCAAACGCTTCTAAATGGTCTGCGGAGGCCATTTCCGCGTTCGAGGATTTAAAGATTGCCTTTTCCACCGAACCATGCCTGCGTCATCCAGACCCCGACAAGCCATTCATCGTTGAGGTCGATGCTTCTGATGTCGGTGTGGGGGCTGTATTGAGCCAAACCGGAGACTCCAAATCCTTACATCCCTGCTCCTTCTTCTCGCAATGTTTCTCTTCGGCAAAGAAGAACTATGGGATCGGAGAAAAAGAGCTCCTAGCTATTAAGTTGGCATTGGAGGAATGGCGGCCTTGGCTTGAAGGCACTCAACATCAAATTACCATGTTTACGGACCATAAGAATCTAGAGTATCTCTGCCATGCACAATGTCTTAACCATAGACAAGCCAGATGGTCCGTTTTGACTTCGTGCTCAAATATCGCCACAGAGACAAGAATACCAGAGCTGATGCACTGTCACACTCCTTTCTCTCGGAGGATGTTCCAGAAGAACCTCAGCATATTATCGACTCGAAGAAAGTCATCTTGGCGGCTACTCATACTGTGCCCGCTGGTAAAACCATCGTGCCTAAACACCTCAGGAAGAAAGTGCTCTATTGGGTGCACAATTCCAAGCTGGCTGGCCATCCTGGTTAATGCTGTACCCTGCTGAAGCTACAGAAGTATTATTGGTGGCCAACTATCAAGGAAGATGCACTCTTCTACGTAGCATCTTGTGCCAACTGTGCCAAGCACAAACCTACTTCTGGCCAACCATGGGGATTGCTGCAACCGCTTCCAGCTCCGGAACGGCCCTGGATGCATATCGCTACTGACTTTGTAGTCGATCTTCCCCTCTCTGGAGGTATGAATACCATTTGGGTCACAGTTGACCGCTTCAGCAAGATGGCCCATTTCATGGCACTGTCTGGCTTACCTTCAGCCTTGGAGCTTGCGAAGCTCTTCATAACCCACATCTTTCGCCTTCACGGCCTACCGAAGCACATAGTCTCGGATCAAGAATCACAGTTCACAGCAAAATTCTGGAAGGCTTTGTGCAAGCTTTTCGACATCTCTCTAGATTATACATCTGCCTATCATCCTCAATCAAATGGCCAACCAGAACAGATGAATAAGACCCTGAAACAGTTCATTCGGGCCTATGTAAGTTGCTGTCAGAATAACTGGGCCGAACTGTTACCATGGGCTGAATTCGCCATTAATTCTCATCCAGCATCATCCACTGGATCAACACCTTTTGAAGTGGTATATGTGGTATATGGACCATTACCGCCACTTCCACTGAAGCTCTCAGTGATTTCCCCAGCAGCTCAATCCACTGCTGATGACATCCATCAATTATGGACTCAGACGAAAGAAATGCTACTCAAAGTGAGTGATCGAGCCAAAATGTTTTATGACGCTCACCATTCCAAAGCGCCTGTCTTTCAACCTGGTGACAAAGTCTGGCTATCCACTAAGCACCTTAGACTGAAGTTACCCTCCATTTGATTTGCTCCTCGCTACGTTGGACTATTTCCAATCCTCCGACGTCTTGGCAACATCACTTACAGTCTGAATCTATCACCTTTTCATGTTTCACTTTTGAAACCACTCATTCTCAGTGAGCTCTCTTCCAAGTCTCAGGAACCATCTCTCATCAATGCAGAAGATGACCTAGAATACAAGGTCGAAGCCGTCCTTGATGTCCGAAGACGAGGCAAGACTTGGGAATACCTTCTTTCAAGGGAAGGTTTTGGCCCCGAAGAAACTTCTTGGGAACCTCTGGCTAATATCCTTGACAAAGAGATGCTCCATCAGTTTCATCTCTCGCATCCTTGGAAACCAAAACCTGGTACCCGCAGAGGAGACCGCCCTTTAAAGGGGGAATACCGTCACTTCCCGACAGCTTCACTCCACCTACCTTTCCTTTCTTGCAGCTCTTCCTGCTCTTCATGGACGCCTGGCTGCTGCGGCGTCCGCCTGCCGTCCTCTCCGGCGACCCCGGACCAGCTTGGGCACTGCCTCCCGCCATGTCCTACAGGTACCTTAGGGTGCACACGCCGCGTGGCCCTCATTCTTATTTCCTCATTGGCATGTTCCTCATTGGCGTCCCCCTGTGATGAAGTCACGCTGCCCGGATATTTAAGCCTACAGTTTATTGCTAGCCGTTGAGATAGCAAGGGTGATTCTTACGGATGGGATTCGCTCTCCATACCCAGCTACTCTGCCTTCCAACTTCTATTGGACTCTTTCTGCTAACGGGGTACCCGCTCCTCGGGGCCTCTTTTACTTCTTTCAGGCTGCTATCAGGTAACCGGTACTTGCTCCTCGAGGGCCCATGTTCCCTGACTCGCTGCCTGTATCTATCTCCCTCTTCTACGTGGAAGAATTTGCTACAGACACCATCAGTGAGTACTACTATCATCCACTCCTCAGAGCTGTCTCCCTGGAACCAGGTACTCGCTCCTTGAGGGCCTGTCTCCGTTCCAGCGCCAGTACCATCTCCTACGTGGAACTGCTGAGTGAGTACTTTGCCAACAAGTCTCTCTGCTTCCAGGGATCTGGTACTCGCTCCTTGAGGGCCAGCTCTCCCTATCTCGGGGCTTCTCCATATTTGGGACTCTGTGAATGTTCTATTGTACTCACTTTCTCAGTTCTCTACACTACAGCACTGCTACCAGAGGAACTGCTGTTCCAGCACCCTGGGGAATACTAGCCCAGCCGGGCTGCATCTTCTACTCACTATTGCCACCTCTGGTGGCTTCTCAAACTATCTAAATAAAGAACTATCTGAATTTGGGTGTCCAGAGCTGAGCCTGACCTGTGGCCCCTCACGGGACTTCCCCCCGTGGGCATGGTCAGCTGCCACAGTGTCCAAGGATCCACCCAAACCTCACTAACTATAACACCGTGCCTTCCTGCGATTCGCAAGCGTGATAGGGCATCATGATAGTTCCCAGTATGGCCCAATGTTAGCATACGCAGATATGATTTTGGCAGCCAGTAAGAAATACGTAGGCTGGCCCTGGTTAAATTACAATGAGCGTTTCCGGGACCGTATGGAAGAGAATAAATTTATATCCTGGGGCACATGGGACGTTGGATTGTGGCTTACACAGATGAATGCGAAGATTCATTCCTCTGCATTGGGTGGGTTCAATGAGTTCAACCCCTGGGCTGGGCGGTGTTCCTTTTGTGCCGGTGCCGGGCCAGGATGGACAGGAAGAGCGGGGGCAGGTTTGTCGGATGTCTGTTGGCGGTTCAACCATTCGACATGTAACTCTCCTGACTGTAAATTTCGCCACAGCTGTTCCAATTGTGGAGCGGGTCACCCATTGTCCAAATGCGGAAAGCGCTCTGGCGAAGGGAGTGCAGGTGCCGGGTCTGGCTCGGGAGGAGCACCAAAAGGTGCCCAGAAATGAAGACCTCGGCTTAGCACTTACGCCGGTACAAGTTAAGGCCTTGAAGCCTTAGTTGCTCAGGTATCCGAATGTAGACATGTCCTTGTTCTTGTTGCAAGGATTTTCAGAAGGTCCTTTGGGAGTCAGGGGCGGAGACAATTGTTCCTCGGTGCGCAGCATATCCAAGATTGTTAGGGAGAACTAGTGTCTGAAATTGGTTTAGGTCGCATTGCGGGGTCGTTCAACGAGCCACCTTTTCCTGATTTGGCCTTATCCCCCCTAGCAGTGATTCCGAAAAAGGAGACAGGAAAGTTTAGGGTCATTCTCAATTTGTCCTTTCCGGAGGGCAGATCAGTCAGTGACTTCATCCCTCACGAGCTTTGCATGGTCCGATATGCTTCATTCAGCTCAGCAGTTCGTTTAGTTCAGCTCTGCGGTCCGGTGGCCTTGATGGCCAAAGTAGACATTGAATCAGCATTCCGTCTGCTGCCGATTCATCCAGAGAGCTTTCCTTTATTGGGATTTTGCTTTCAGGGATGTTACTTTGTGGACAAATGTCTACTGATGGGTTGCTCTATCGTGTGTGGCTTTTTCTAAGCTTTCAGCTCATTTGTTCACTGGGTAATTGAGCAGGAGTCCAGGTTGCGAGGACCTCTTGCGTTGTTTTTACCAGGTTGCGGGCAATTTTGGTATCCCTATCGCTGAAAGCAAAACGGACGGACCCTCTACACACCTGTTTTTTCTGGGCATTGAATTAGATACAATAGCCATGCAGTCGCGATTACCAGAGGCAAAAGTGAACGAGCTTAAAAGACTGGTCTTTCGGGTGCAGGGTGCGATGAAACTGACTTTACAGCAGGTCCAATCATTGGTAGGCAGTCTGAACTTTCGTGTCCTTTCTGTCGAAGTGGGGCTGGCGTGGAGGACCAGTTTCCGATTTTGGTATCTTGCGCTACATCGAGGTTGCTAAAACTGAAGGGGGCTCAAGAGCGGCAGTTGCTAGACAGTTGATGGGTTTTTCATTTTTTATGCGGGTGCACGGTTGGGGTTTCCCTTGTGGACGTCTTTGATACGTCATTTATTGTTGGGTTAGGCAAAAGAAGGGGTCAAAGTTGCCAAGGGGAGGTGCCCAATTACCCATGATGTACTACAGAGATTATGGGATGTTTTACCAAGTATCTGTAGTTCCGAATACGAATCCCGCTTGTTTCACATAGCTTTCGTTTTCGCGTTTTTTGGGGCATTTTGGGTTAGCGAGTTAATGGCTAGGGCTACCAAAGACTGGGAGTCTTCTGGGTTGCTCACCCATCATGTTACTCGGGCGGTGAATTCCATTATTTTGTTTACACCGCGATCTGAAATGGACCAGTTGGAAAAAGGTGCGTCCTTAGTGTTGTGAGCCATCTCTGACTGCAGGACTTGTCCCGTGGCAAATTACATAGCTTTTGTAGAGTTTATTTATTTAAGGCTTTTTTATACCAATAACCGTTTGCACATCGTATCGGTTTACATGGAACATTAAGATGGGAATGTTTACATGGAACGGAGTGTAACAAATGATAAAATCGATACATAAGGTTAACATAGGATAATAAAATATTAATACTAGGCTAAACGAGCTTGGTGTATATATATACATACACAATGTGTGTGTATATATATATATATATACACACACACATACACAATTCATATTTACAGGTGATCAAGAGGGTGAGGTTAAAAAAAGGAGGGGGAGGTGAAGGTAGTGGGGGGGAAAGGTGGGATGGGGGGAGAGGGAAAAGAGGTGCCTCAGAGGGGTCCAGATTTTTTATACACTCAGACTGCCATCTGCTCACCAAATTTCAATTTGAATCAGTGCTTCGTTCGTGTTTAAATGCCTTTGGGTTAGACCTGTCCCAGTTCGGAACACATTCCTTCCGAATTGGCGCAGCCACCTCCACTGCTCGTGTTGGATTGTCAGGAGGCGTAATTCAGTGGATTGGGCAGTGGAAGTCAGGCGCTTTCAAGGGGTACATATGCCTCGGTCATCAATAACCAATGCAGCATACTAACGCTACTCTCTTTTCAGGTCCTGCAAGTCGTGGGAGGCGAGTCTGGATCGTGGGACACTCCTACGTCACCCTACGGGGTTCACTTGGACTTCTTGCAGCATAATGTGACCATTCATTGGTTGGGACGCAGGGGTATGTGTTGGGATGAATTAATTCCCTGCCTACAGCGGAGTGTTGCACGCTTTGGGCAGCTGCATATTCTGATTTTTCATCTGGGAGGAAATGATTGGGGTTCGGTGTCCGGACGCAAATTCATCAGTATGGTCCAGAAGGACTTGATATCTGTTTCAGTTTTGTTACTTACTGCTGTAATTTGTTGATCCGACATAATTCCGAGGCCTGCTGAAATGGATAAAAGGATTTTATTTATTTATTTATTTATTTATTTAATTAATTTTATATACCATCGCTCGGAGTCCATCGTAACGGTTCACAGCAGAACAAGATACAATATACCTAAAAACTAGTATACATGATAAGGCCTAAAAACTGCATCATATTATAACAGAAGTAACCTCACAAATTTAGGTAAAAATAGTCCCTAAAAACATTAAAAAAACATAAAAACTTATAACTATACTTAGTGATTAAAACATAAAATAAAACTAGTTAAAACAAATATTAATACAATCAGCAGTTGTCCTTCCATACCATAGATCTAGTATCAGGTAAGACAACATAATACACATTTAGGATTGGCTCAAGTAGACCACTAAAAAGCGAAGCATTACCGGGCTAAAGCAAATAGACAAATTGGCTCTTCGTTAACATTGTTCGGGGGACGTTACATTTGTCATGAGTGGTCTTGGAACTGCAAGAAAGGGCTCTTTCGCCCTGACGGGGTGCATCTATCCTTTATAGGACTGGATTTGCTCTTAAATACATTTAAGGAGGCCTTGGAGAATTTATTGCATTAGGGATCTAGGCCACATCTTTGGGGGGTCTAGATGGGTTCATCCTGTGCCTGTGGTGGGTTGCTGAGTCGATAGAGATGCAATGTGGTGCTTAACGATGAAATGACCCGACAGGTGTCAGGTCGAAATTACGGCGGGACAATTGGGTACAGTTGTCCCACATGAGGCTCCTTAATGGAGAGTGGCGGGAGCTTGTTGTCATGACTCCTTGCTGGATGGTGGTGGGGGTCGTGGATGTGAATATTTCAAATTTAATGGTGCAAGGTTTGTAGGGCCTGGATCTGTGCACCTTACTGGCGGGTGGTGGGTGCGAAGTGAGGCCTATGTAAATTTCTTGAGCTCGTGCACCTGATTGTTGTACAATAAAGCTGCAGCCTGTTGATCCCCACTTATTTTCTGAGTGTTTATTTGCTATTGATTGTGAGAGGGTGGGTGCTGGGAGATGAGTCGGTCCTGGCTACCCATATTAGTGGAGGCAAGCTACTGTCATAGAAAGAGAGGGGAGAGCCAGAAAGAAGTGCCTGGGCAGTATTAGTGAATCTTCTGTCAGAGGTGGCTGGGCTTTGAGAGGAGCAGCTGGCTATTGAATCAGTAAGTCTCCAGGGGAGATAGGGTGCTGAGAAGAGGCAGGGATGGGAAAGAGAGGGGGCTGCTGCGGGCTGAGGAAAGGCTGGCAACAAGCAATAATTTTTACATAATAATGTAGCAATGTTGGGGCAGGGAGGCACCTACTGAGTGAGCACATGAGCAGCAGATCAACAACAAATGTCTTTGTGTGTTTGTCTGAGCCACTGGTTGGCAGTGTGGTTGTCTCATTACTTGGCAACTAGTTCAACATTTGATTGGTTGGCAAGCAACTTTAACACCAGACCAGGGAGAGTGACTAGGATTGGGGATAAGGGCAGGAGTAATGGCAGCAGCGGGAGGATGGATAGCGCCAGGCCAAAGGCTTCACGTCTTTGTGCTACACGTGTTGCCATGGCCCCTGAGGCCCTCCCGCTTCCGACACCTATGAAATCTAGGAATTTATGGGTGAAAATCAGTTTAAACCGAAAAATTAAGGTTCCTTAACTATCTGTTGATTTTCATTTGGAATTTGAGGGTAGGAGAAAAGGTATGCTAAGATTCCACTAAATTAAATATTTACAATTTCAATTTTTGGCATGTCTGAATTAATATTCTACTTAGTAGAGAATTGTAGGGTTTTTTTTCTTTTATCATTGTTCCACCACTTCTCTATCCCTATCCTCGCCTCTGGACTGAGGAGTAGGCTGCAGCAATCATTCTGGCAGATAGAGGCCAAATTTAGAAGGGGCTACTTGTGTAACTTAGGGTTTCGTGGGTAAATCAGGCAAGATGAAAATTGACCCCACCTAGTGGATAAAAAGCATGCACGTTCTTCATAATGTGGCATATTTATGCCTGCATAAAAAAAAAAAAAAGAATCATGTGTGTGTAGATTGAGGAAGTAGGCTACACGGCCTGAGCCGTCTGCGGAAAGAGCAGGTACAAAATAGGTGAAAGCGAGCTTCCAAAGAGAAAATACTCAGGTAGTTTCTGTTTCAAAACAAGATACAAGTCACGCAGATGCAAATAAATAAATTAAATAAATAAATAAATAAATAAATATAACCTTGCCGCTAGAGGGCTTATTGGAAATTCCGTCCCTAACGCTATGTTGCTACTGTTCCTGCCTTGCCGTGTTCCTGCTTTGTCCAGCCTTGCCTTGCCTTTCAGTCAACCTTTCCTTGCACTGTTCTTCTGTTGCTGATCCAGATTGCCTTTTGATCCTTGTTTGCTCTCTGCCTGCCTTGACCTCTGCCTGGAGTCTGACTCTGTTTTGATATCCGCCTGCCCTGACCTCTGGCCTTGGACCATCCAAGTCCTGCTAGCCACGAGAACCCAAAGCCTCAACCTGAGAGGGAGGTGGCCGGTACAGATGACTCCTGTCTAGTCTCTCTCTCTCTCTTTGCTTTGGGGTGTATCAGCTGCTGCCTGCCAGGGCCTGGTCCCTGCCCGCACACACCAGGCTGTGTCAATCTAGCAGCGGCCCAAGGGTTCATAACCCCAGAGCATGACCCCAGCAGAGAGATGACCTCCTAGAAATATAAAGCAATGGTGGCACAAGCTGAAAACAGCGCAACCAGGAGATCCCCGACCGCCCGCCTCACACAAATCCAACTTCCACTACTCTGTAGGACCTGGAACAAGCTACTCAACCACCCTGTTCATATATTCTCAGTTTTTCTCAGTCTTCTTTCATTTTGCAGCATTCCTTTTGGAACTTTAACATATTCTTTATCTGTAGGATGTTGTGTATACTGCTGACGGTTTATAAATAATGATCATTGCCCTGTACCGCAAGGCGTTTATCGAGGAGGTTTATAAATAAGAATCATTGATCAGGGAGTGGACGGTGCTGTAACTACTGACAGCGCATTCTAGATAATCATTACTCTGTGACATATCTAGTGAATAAGTAACATTTATAAATACAATATGCAATATAGGTTTAATTGGACCAGGCCTGTGTAATTATTGTGCAATGCCTGTGTACGCTACTCAAACATTATAAATAATTTTTAGGGACCAACCTGGTAGCTTATGTGGAGGACCTGAGTTTGATTCCCACATCAGATCTTCTGCATCTTGGGTTAGCCAGGGCTGGCGATGTTGCAGAGGCAGTGCTCACAGCCCCTCTGGGGGGGGGGGGGGAAATGATCATCATTAAAGGTGACACTTGGTGGCCAGATTTAGAGTCCATGACAGAGGGTTTTGGAAACAGTGGTGTCTCAAAAAACTACGATTCAAATTCCTTGATATCCTCATTGAACTAGTTCTTCAATATGGATATGAGAGTGAAGCCTTGAGTCTATGCATGGAACGACAGAATCTCAGTACGAGGCCTGCACCTCCAGTTCTGTAACATATCACATCCATAGAAAGTTCTCTTACAATGATCCTTGGATGTTTCCCCTTACAAGCCACCATACAAAATATAATTTACAAATTCTGTGGTCATTTCAATAACAGCAAAACAAACACCTTCCACTGAACCTGAGTAGCAACTCTGCCATACTACAACATTACTAACTTCTGGAATTAAAACAGCAATAACCCTACCTAGAAAAAGACAGCAGTGAAAACATGGCAGATCCTTACAGAAGCTGCATGCACACATATATTATCCTGGGGGGAATTCTGTGCAAAAAAATTTAAAATTCTGCGCACAAAAACTTAAAATTCAGCAAAAATCTGCAAACTTTATATTGGTCAAAATAACAAAATTTACATGAGTCTTTAAGTAATTACATTTTAAATTTATACCGAAAAAAGTTATTACTTAAAGATGCAGAATTTAAAATATTTTGAGCAGAATTTCCCTAGAAATTCACTGTAAGAGTCCCTTCCACTCGCACTCCCTACTCCCCTGGCCACTTTGCCCTCTCAGGCCCCAACTCCTCCACCTGCCAGTATCTCTCCCCTCCACCTCTAGGCTCAACCCCTTCCACTCTTATCGCCAGAACCAGAGTTTGACCCCTTTCTCAGTACTGTCCCTCACACAGGCTCCCTCTGTCCCTCTCTCTCTCACACATGCTCGATCTCTAGTACACATACACACCCCCTCATACAGGCTCCCTCACTCTCTTGCACACACATTCATCCCCTCATACAGGGCCCTCTCTCTTGCATACACACCCACACAAGCTCCCTTTCTCTCTCACACATACATCCTCACACAGGCTACCTATGTCTCTCTCTCGCAGCCCTTCACACAGGCTCTGTCTCACATATACACAATCCCTTCACACAGGCTAGCACCCTCACATACACACAAGCTCCCAATATCTCTCACACATACACAATCTTTCACAATCTCCTCATACAGGCTCCCTCTCTCTGAAACCCACACTCAAGCATCCCCCTCTCTTACCTCCCATGCTCCCTCTCACCTTCACCTCTCTTACACCCCTCCCCCCTCTCACACCTCCTCCCCTTTCTCACACATACACACACACGCTCTCTCTCACCGGGGCCTTTATCTTCGCCGCGAGCGGAGCATATTCCGTTCACGGCACATGGGGGCCTTCCATTTTTATTGCGAACGGCGCAACTGGGCCTTCATCTTCACTGTGAGTGGAGCACATCCCCCAGCACACGCAGGCCTTCATCTTTGCACGCTGTGTTTGCTGCATGCCAGGGTCTCCTCTGCTATTTTCTGCACAGAATTTGGCAATTCTGGGCAGAAAATGGCAATTCTGCACAGGGGGGGAATTCTGCGCTACTGCGGAGCGCAGAATTCCCCCAGGACTAATATATACAGGCTATCTCACAAACACCCTTTCTCTCTCTGTCTCTTCTATACACACTCATATTTACAGGCTCTCTCACATATCCTCTTTCTTTCTCTAATGCAGTGGTTCTCAACCTTTTTCCCATCGTGACACACCTGACACACCACGCTCACATGTGTGACACACTGCTCGTTACAATTCACGGCGGAAATAAAAAGTAAAGGTCCGGTAATTATTTTTATTGTTTAAAATGACACAAGGAAAAGATACGTATTCTGTCTGAACAGAAATTGCATAAATAGTAAACATCCCACATCAAAACAGCACCAATTTCCAGCACTTAAACAGTAACCATCTTACCTAAGAAAAGGCAACACTGAAATATTACACCAGGCCTTAAGACAGCAATACATCTCCTATTAGGAAAACGGACCAAGTCAGGCTGCTATAGAGCCCTACACAGAAACTACACACCAGCAGAAAACCTCACCTGAATCACATGTGCTGACCCTCTCCTAACAAAGAATAAAGAGACCAAAACGCATAACTAGAAGCATGCAGACAAAAACTGAATTAGAAACTGCAACAAGCCAGAGTCTCTGTATGCAGTGTAACAAAGGAAAAAAGAAATATCACCCATCCTTATAAAACAAATCAAGAAATATAAAATCAATAGCAGTAAAACCATACTAACAAAAAGAACAGATTATTTCGAAACAGCTGATGAGTGGAATATCCAATAATTAAAAACTCATATAAAAAATTCTAGATACCAATAAAGTATTTCAAAATAGAAGACACAAAGACCCAGTAATGAAAAATAAGGATACAAAAATGTTTTTGCTCTGCATACCTGGAAACGTTTGATATCCAGGTGTCCTGAGATTGTTTTGAATTAGCAGGAGGAGGGATGGTTTGCTTGGAACTTTCTCCTCTCTTTCAGTCGCATACCAGCGCTCTCTCTCACACTGGCTCTCAATTACACACCTATACACACATGCTCTCAGTCACTCACATATACATATGCTTTTTCTCTCACTTATATAGGCTCTTAATTACACATTTACACACATGCTGTCTATCTTTTCACGCTTACACAGGCTTTCAATCACACACATATATGCTGTCTTTTTCTCTCACACACAGACTCTCATTCACATGCTTACAAACATGCTCTTTCTCTTTCTCTCATTTACACACAGGCTCTCAATCACATACTCACATGCTCCCTCACCTAAATCAGCTCTCAATCACACACAGACACACATGGTCTCTCTTACTTATACACACAGGCTCTTAATCATATATACACATGATCTCTCTCACACACAAAGGATCTCAATCATACACACATACTCTTTCGCCCAAACAGGTTTGCAATCTCAAACTTACACACACAGACTTTCAATCACACACATACATGCTGTCTTTTTCTCTCACACACAAACTCTCATTCACATGCTTACAAACATGCTCTCTCATTCTCTCACTTTCACACAGGCTCTCAATCACATACTCACATGCTCTCTCACCTAAACCAGCTCTCAATCACACACAGACACACGTGCTCTCTCCCTTACTTATACACACAGGCTCTTAATCATACATACACATGATCTCTCCCACACACAAAGGATCTCAATCATACACACATACTCTCAAACAAACAGGTTTTCTTTTTTTTTTAAATTTTCTTTTTATTGATTTCAAACAATTAACATTGAACCAATGTATACAGAAAAAATCAGAAAGGATTATTTTCTCAAAGATTTAACGATATACGTTATTACAAAGACTAAACATAATTATCTGAATATTATAGGCATACTTCAGGGGACATTAGAATAGAGCAGTATATATTTTATTTATTGATTGATTTTATATACCGACATTCGTCGGAACATCATGCCTGTTTACATTGTAACAAAAAATAACAAGAGAGTGAAATACAATAAACAGGGATGGGGAAAGGGGAGCAGCAATGAAAGAGGAGAGAGGACAGCAGTAGGAAGGATAGGGAAAGAGAGAAATTTGATAGGAACATTTGAAGAAAATAAATTAACAATAGAAACTATGTACAGGTGGGCTGGTAGGTACCAGACCAGTGATGGCAGTGACAGGGAGAGGTTGGGGGGGGGGGGGGGGGGGGAGAATGGTAGGGTAGGCTTAAAGGAGGGTGAGGGGAAACTAATAACAGAATTTAGGCGTCATTGCTTAGGGGGGAGAAACACTATATTTTGGAGTCTTTGGTAGGTGAAGAATGGGGGAGAAAAGGAGAGGCAGAAAGGAGGAGAGGGGAAAGGGTGGGCTGCGGGGTTTTGGAGTCTTTGCTTGGGGTAAAGAAAGGGGGAGAAAGGAGAGGCAGAAAGGAGGAGAGGGAAAAGGGTGGGCTGCGGGGTTAGAGTGCAAGCTAAATTTGGTCAACGTCTGGGTAAGCTAATGTAAAGAGCCTGGTTTTGAGCCCTTTTTTAAATTTAGACAGGTTAGGTTCTAGACGGAGGGCCGTGGGCAGGATGTTCCATAGGGAAGAGCCAGCAACAGAGAAAGCCCTTTCTCTGGTTGAGGTGTGGTGAGCAGTTTTTAGGGAGGGGGTGTATAGGGTACCAGCAAGTTTGGATCTGGAGGGGCGGGTAGATGATCGGAAAAGTGGTGCATTCTCGAGCCAAGTGTGATTTTGATTGTACAATAAATTGTGGAGGATGGTGAGAGTTTTGTATTTTATGCATGAGGTTATGGGTAACCAGTGGAGGTCTTATAGGATAGGGGTAATGTGATCTGATTTACGTGCGTTTGTAAGGATTCTGGCCATGGCATTCTGTAAAGGTTGGAGGGGTTTGATAGTGGAGAGAGGGAGGCCCAGCAATAAAGAATTGCAATAGTCCAGTTTAGTTAAGATAGTTGCCTGTAGGACTGTGCGGTCTTGGGTATATAGAAGGGGTTTAAGTTTCTTTAGGATGTGCAATTTGAAGAAGCCTGTTTTTATGGTATTGTGGATGTGAGATTTGAAATTTAAATGTTGGTCAAGATAGACACCGAGATCTCTCACATTGCAGGTGAATGTTTCAGGTGGAGGGTTGGTGTTGCTTAAGGCAGGGAGCGAGCGAGCTGGGGGATTGGTGATTGTGAGGAGCTCCGTTTTTGTTACATTTAAAGCGAGCTGTAGGTTTGAGAGGAGGGTGTTAATTAAAGTAAAGCAGGAATCCCAAAACTGTAATGTTTTGGGGAGGGATTCTTGAAGCGGGATGAGGATTTGAACATCGTCAGCATACATGAAGAACTTTAGACCAAGATCAGAGAGGAGATAGCAGAGGGGGAGGAGATAGATATTGAAGAGCGTGGAAGAGAGGGAGGAGCCCTGCGGGATGCCCTGGGAGAGGGGAATGTGGGATGATTCGCAATTGGCTATTTTTACAGTGTAATTTTTGTTGTTGAGATAAGAAGAGAACCATTGCAGCGCAGAACCTGTGACACCGATTTCTGCTAGGCGGGTAAGGAGTATGGTATGATTGACAGTGTCAAAGGCAGCAGATATATCAAGTAGGGCCAGTATGTATGATTGACCATGGTCCAAGTCCTTGAGTAGTGTCAGAAAGGGTAAGAAGGAGGCTTTCAGTGTTACGGGCTTTACGAAAGCCAAACTGAGCCGGGTGAAGGGTGTTGTGCTCTTCAAGGAATTCAGTAAGCTGGGTATTGACTATTTTCTCCATTATTTTAGCTATGAAAGGCAAGTTAGAAATAGGGCGATAGTTAGCTGGGATACTGGGGTCAAGGTTAGGTTTTTTTAGGAGGGGTTTGACTACTGCATGTGTAAGGGGATCGGGTACTTTGCCATGTGAGAGGGAGCAGTTTATTATGTCAGCTAGTAGTTTTGATATGGTGGCGGGGATGGAAAGAAGTCTTAGTGGGGATTATATCGGATGAATGTGTGGCGGGTTTAGCCTTTTGGAGGATTCGTTCAATCTGTTTAGGAGAGGTGAGTTCAAGGGACTCAAGGTTGGCGCTTGAGTTTTTGGGGAGGGAGTTGACTGGGGAGGGTTTACCAGGGAAACATTGAAGGACATTAGTGATTTTGTTTTTAAAAAACATGGCAAGTTCCTCGCATTTAGTGCTGGCATTTTCTTTAGTGAAGGGAGGGGGGGAGGGGATGGTAAGTTCAGAGACATAAGAGAAGAGAGCATTGGAGTTGAATTGGTAATCGTGTATTTTGGCGGAATGGTAGTCTCATTTTGCTTTTAGGGTGGATTGTCTGTATGAGTGAAGAGAAGATTTGTAGGCAGCTGCGTGAGCTGGGAATGGGGTTTTTTGCCAGGCTCTTTCTTTATTTCTCAATTCATTTTTTAGTTTTTTTTAATTCAGTAGTGTACCAAGGTTTTTTTACTGACTTGTTGTGGGAAATTTTCTTTTTTACTATAGGGCAGACTTCATCGGCTATGGTGGCGGTGAGATTGTTCCATGATGATAGTGAAGTATCAGCGTATAAGTAACAAAAATAAAAAGATAAATAACTGCATAGTCATATTACATCTTACTAAATGTCCAACTCCTTCTTGAGGATTCTCAGGAGTGTGAGTCTAAATACTGTCTCAGTTGACCCTCTTCTGTAAAGATATATCGATTATTTTGAAAAACAATTATACAACGACAAGGGAATCTCAGGTAAAACTTGGCACCTCTAGTAATAACTTCATTTTTCATCTTTAGAAAGATTCTCCTTTTTTTCTGCATTTTTCTAGTAGTATCAGGAAATATCCTGATTTGCTTGCCATAAAATAGATACTGCTGTTTACGAAAATATGATTGAAGAATTAAATCTCTATCTGCCTGCTGCACAAATGTCACCAAGAGTGTAGCTCGCCTTTCAATCTTTGTTTCAAAGGATTTTTCAATTATATCAGAAAGATTATCCAATGATTTTTCCTCCTGTTCCCTTGTATCTTGTTTAAAGGGAAGATATATCATTTTTGAAATCACAGGTAGTGATGTTTCTGCATAGCCAAGTATATTTATCAAATAGCTCTTGAAAAGGTCTTTTGATGGTATCCATCTTGTCTTAGGAAAGTTAAGGATTCTTAGATTATTTTTCCTCAGTTCATTTTCAAAAAGATCTATTTTCTTTGCCATATTCATAGCCGATACAATCAAATTACTCTGGACTTCTTTAACTTCCTTTACTTCAGATTCAATCACATTTACTTTAACTTCTATCTCAGCAATAATATTTCCTTGAGATTGAGCTTTGCTTAAGTTTTCTTTCACAAGCACAGTCAAATCAGTAACAGCTTTATTTAAAGTTATTAAGACCTTCCATATTTCCTCTAATGTAATTTTTGCCGGCATTTCCAGCGAGGGGGGCATCTGAATTTGTATTTCAGGCTCTTTTTCTCCTTCCTCTGAAGGGCCGCTCACACCATCTGACCTCGAGACCTCCTCATACTGGCCCTTGGAGCCCAGATGTAGTTGGCTCACCGAAGCTATCTGCTCCATGCCTATGCTTCTCAGGGCTAACGGCGTCCTCGGTGGTAGATGTTCCCTCGACAGTCTCACCTGGGTTCCCCCCTTACTCTCCGGGGGCCCTTGTGGTGGAGTCGGCGGCGTTGGAACTCCAGGGCTCAGGGATGTTTCCTCTGCCTTGGCTCCTAGCGGCTGCTCCCCACTAGACTCGCCCGCGGCTCCTGCTTCCGGTTCAGATTGAGTTGTTATTCCGAAGGCTTCTTCAATCCTCGGTTGCCTCGAGAGTACGGGAGTAGAAGTAACATTCTCCAGCACTTTGGCTTTGCGTTTTGTATGCGGCATTATACAGCTATTTCTCACCAATGTTCAAAGGTAATATTTCAAAAGAAAACGCAAAAGTTTCAGAGACTTCCTCAGAGCTCAGTTGCCTACGTGCTCCTATGCAGCGGCCATCCACAAACAGGTTTTCAATCACAAACTTACACATACAGGTTCCCAATGGTAAACTTACATTCATGCTTTCTCTCTCACAGGCAGGCTCTCAATCACAGACATACTCTCTTTCACATATACAGGCTCTCAATCATTCACATACATGCTATCTCACTCACCCACACACACACACAAGATCTCAATCACACATGCTTGCTCATTCACTCTCGCTCCCTCCCTCCCCGGAACTAGCGGCAGCAGCAGCCTCCTCCCAACCCTAACCTCCTTCATTTTCAGTCCTCGCGAAGGAGGAGTCCCATCGGCCGCGGGAGTTAATGTTCTTCTTCATTTTTCTCTGAGCTGCGCATTCCTCCGGCCGCATCTTCTGTTCTTCGGGCCGATGCTGACCAAACTCGCATGGTCTCTTCTTCCCGCGCATGCACCTGCTGCTCACCACTTCCTCTTCTGGGCCCCGGGGGGGGGGGGGGCGGGAAGAAGATACCATGCCGGTGCCGCTGACTCCAGCTGTCCTGCTGCGTTCCGCCCGGGCTGACAGAATTTTAAGCCCGGGCGGAGGATCGGGGAGCAGCTGGGTCAGCGGGGGACCGGGAAGTGTGGCGGGAAGTGTGGCGACACACCTGCGTGTTCTTGGCGACACACCGGTTGAGAACCACTGCTCTAATGCACACATACAGGCTCTCTCATACATTTTTTTCTCTCTCTCAAACAAACACATCCCGTTTCTCTCTTTCTCACTCACAGATACACATACAGGCTCTCTCTCACATATACACAAATGTATAGATGCTGTCTCAGACACATCCTTTCTCTCTCACATACACATCCAAATATATAGGCTGTCTCACACAACCCATTTCTATTTTTCTCTCACTCACACACATATACAGGCTTCCTCACACACACCCTCTCTCTCACTCAGACACACACACACCCTTTCTCTTTCTCACACACCTACAGGCTCACACCCACATACCCTCTCACATACCCACACACACACACCCCTTCTCTCACACACACACCCCTTCTCTCACACACACACATACCCACAGACACACCCTTTCTCATACACACACCCTCTTTCTCACCCACACACACCCTCACATACCCACACACCCTCTCACACACCCACACACACATTGTCCCTCACACCCACACCCCCTCTCACACACCCACACACACATTGTCCCTCACACCCACACCCCCTCTCACACACCCACACACACATTGTCCCTCACACCCACACCCCCTCTCACACACCCCCTTCTCTTTCTCACACACACACACCGTCTCACACACCCCCTTCTCTTTCTCACACACACACACACCCTCTCACACACCCCCTTCTCTCTCACACACACACACACACCCTCTCACACACCCCCTTCTCTTTCTCACACACACACACACACACCGTCTCACACACCCCCTTCTCTTTCTCACACACACACACACACACCGTCTCACACACCCCCTTCTTTCTCACACACACACACCCATACCCACACACACCCCCTTCTCTTTCTCACACATACACACCCATACCCACACACACACCCTTTCTCACAACACACACCCCTTCTCTCTCACACACACCCCCCCACACCCCTTCTTTCTCTCACATGCACACCCCCCTTTCTCTCTCACACACACCCTCCCCACACGCACCCCCCCCTTTCTCACACACACACAGCCCTCTCACACGCACCCCCCTATCTCACACACACCCACGCACCCCCCTTCTCACACACCCCTTCACATGCAACTCCCTTCTCACACTCCCTTTCTCACCACGCACCCCCTCACACACACATACCCCCACACACCCCCTTTCTCATACACCCACACCCTCTCACCCACACCCATACCCACACACACCCCCTTTCTCACACCCACACACCCCTTCTCTCACACCCCCACCCCCACACCCCTTCTTTCTCTCACACGCACACCCCCTTTCTCTCTCACACACACCCTCCCCACACACACACCCCTTCTCACACGCACCCCCCTTCTCACACACCCACACACCCACACCCCCTTCACATGCAACTCCCTTCTCACACCCCCTTTCTCACACGCACCCCCCTATCTCACACACACATACCCCCACACACCCCCTTTCTCATACACCCACACCCTTTCTCATACACCCACACCCTTTCTCACACACACACCCTCTCTCACACCCCCACCCCCCCATTCTCACACACACACACACATACCCTTTTTCTCTCTCTCTCACACACACCCTCTTTCTCACACCCTTTCTCTTTCTCACTCACACACACACACACACACACACAAACACACACACACACAGTGTTGCGACTGTCGCTGCCCAACGTCTCCACTACGCCCCCCTTACCTCTTTGGCGACTCCCTCTTTGCCTGTTGGAGGTTTGGCTGCCACGGCGTCATCTTGCCATTCCCCTCCAGCGTCCCCGGACCGGCTAGACGCTGCACTCCGCCATGTTTACCAGCAGCCTAAGGGCGCGCGCGGCGTGGCCCCGACTCAAGTACCAGCAGTGGCGCGAACCTCAGGGTCGTCCCCCTGAGGTGACGTCATCCACACCGGATATTTAAGGTCTCTGAATTCGCTAACTGATCGAGTTAGCAAAGGTTTACCTAGCTTCCTCCAGGTATCGCTGCGGATGGGATTCGCTCTCCGCATACCTTGCTACTCTGCCTCCTCGGACTTTACCAGGGGTGCCCGCTCCTCGGGGGCCTCACTTTCTCTTTTGCTTTTCAGATCGCAGTCTGGAACCAGTACTCACTCCTCGAGGGCCCATGTTCCCGGACTTGCTACTGAATACCACTTCTGCCAGGGAGTCATCGCTGCCTACAACACCAGTGAGTTACCATCTCTCTCTCAGAGCGTTCCCTGGAACCAGTACTTGCTCCTCGAGGGCCTATTTCTTTCCAGCTCCTGGGCTGCTTCTAAGAGACTATTGTGTGAGTGTTACCATCAAGGTTCTGTTCCTGAACTCTGCACACCCTGCCTACTCACTATATTCATTTTCTCTACAGCTCAGTTATCCAGGATCGCTGTTCCAGTATCTGAGGGACTACAGCCCAGCCGGGCACTTCCAGCTTACTACTGCCACCTCTGGTGGTTCCATATACTGTTTAATAAAAGAACTAGTGTGTGTCTGTCTCCATACTCTGAGCTTGACCGGTGGTCCCTCTCAGGATCTTCCCCCGGGGGCGTGGTCATCTGCCACCGGCCCAAGGATCCACCCACAACTACCACGAACACTAACACACAGATATACAGGCTTTGTCACATATCCCCCCTCATACACAGAGATAGCCGCGTACTCTCTTCTCTCTCACAGACATACACACACATAGTCTTTCTCACATACACACTTCCTCTGTCTCTCTCACACACACATATAGGCTTTCTCACACACACATACAGGCTCTCTCTCATGCACGCATATATTTGCAAGGTCTCTCACATATTCCCTTTTTCTCTCTTACTCTCACCTACATACAAATACATACAGGCTCTCTTACCCACACCCTCTCGCTCACATATATATATATAAAAACACATACAGATTGTCTCTCACACACACACACATATATATATACAAAGGCTTGCTCACACACCCTATTCTTTGTTTCTCCCCCTCACATAACACATACAGGAACTCTTTCACACACACCTTATCTCTTTCACACAAACACACACACACATATAGGCTGTTTCACACATGCCCTAATTCTCTCTCAAATACACAAACATATATATAGGTTCTCTCACATGCCCTCTTTTAATCTTTTCCTCACACACACACATTGTACAGGCTCTCTCAGACATCCTCTTTCTCTCTTTCACATACACACACTCAAATATATAGGTCTCTCAGAGACCCCCTTTTTCTCTCTCACACATACATACAGACTCCATCACACCCACTTTATCTCCCCCTCTCACCTAATCCCCTTTCTCACTCACACATACATATACAAGCTCTTATACAACTCCTTTCTCTCACTTTCATACACATACAAGCTTTCTCACACACGCATGCACAAACACTCACACCCACACACACATGCTCTCACACAAACTCTCAGGGTCTGAAACTCTTCTTCAGCCAACAGTGGGATGGAGTCCACTGGCAGCTGCCAAATTCTCTCTCTTTATAAGAGGTTAGGGCTGTTCAGCTTGGAGAAGAGACGGCTGAGGGGGGGATATGATAGAGGTCTTTAAGATCATGAGAGGTGTTGAACGAGTAGATGTGACTTGGTTATTTACACTTTCGAATAATAGAAAGACTAGGGGGCATTCCATGAAGTTAGCAAGTAGCACATTTAAGACTAATCGGAGAAAATTCGTTTTCACTCAATGCACAATAAAGCTCTGGAATTTGTTGGCAGAGGATGTGGTTAGTGCAGTTAGTGTAGCTGGGTTCAAAAAAGGTTTGGATAAGTTCTTGGAGGAGAAGTCCATTAATGGCTATTAATCAAGTTTACTTAGGGGTAGATTTTCAGAGCCCTGCTCGCCTAAATCCGCCCAAAACCGGGCGGATTTAGGCGAGCAGGGCCCTGCGCGCCGGGAAGCCTATTTTACATAGGCCTCCCGGCGCGCGCAGAGCCCCGGGACTCGCGTACGTCCCGGGGTTTTCGGAGGGGGGCGTGTCGGGGGCGTGTCGGGGGGGCGGGCCCGGTCGACGCGGCGTTTCGGGGGCGTGTCGGCCGCGTTTTGGGGGCGGGTACGGGGCGTGGCTACGGCCCGGGGGCGTGGCCGCGCCCTCCGTACCCGCCCCCAGGTCGCGGCCCGGCGCGCAGCAGGCCCGCTGGCGCGCGGGGATTTACGTCTCCCTCCGGGAGGCGTAAATCCCCCGACAAAGGTAAGGGGGGGGTGTAGACAGGGCCGGGTGGGTGGGTTAGGTAGGGGAAGGGAGGGTAAGGTGAGGGGAGGGCAAAGGAAAGTTCCCTCCGAGGCCGCTCCGATTTCGGAGCGGCCTTGGAGGGAACGGGGGGAGGCAGCGCGGCTCGGCGCGCGCAGGCTATACAAAATCGATAGCCTTGCGCGCGCCGATCCCGGATTTTAGTGGATACGCGCGGCTCCGCGCGTATCTACTAAAATCCAGCGTACTTTTGCTTGAGTCTGATGCGCAAGCAAAAGTAGGCTGTTCGCGCGCCTCTTAAAATCTACCCCTTAGGGAATAGCCACTGCTATTAATTGCATCAGTAGCATGGGATCTTCTTAGTGTTTGGGTAATTGCCAGGTTCTTGTGGCCTGGTTTGGCCTCTGTTGGAAATAAGATGCTGGGCTTGATGGATCCTTGGTCTGACCCAGCATGGCAATTTCTTATGTTCTTATGTTTCTTCAGCCACCCATGGATGGGCTCCATGGCAGCCTGCTGGGCCTCTTTTGTTTTCAGCCACTAGCAGGATGGAGTCAACTGGAGCTACCAGATCCTCCTCCCACTCTCTTCAGCCACCAGCAGGATGTGGAACACTGGCTGCTGCTAGGTCCTCCATCTGTCTTTGGCCACCAAGAGTGAGTTCCTCGGTGGCCTGCCAGGTTGTGGCATGGCCAGTAGCGGGTGTCTCATTTAACCAAACATTATCTCCCGCTACTGCAAGGCCAGTCTTGTGGTAAGAGCTGTGAGACTGGCCCTTCCGTAGCAGGAGATGATGTTTAGTTAAACAAGATTCCTTTTGTAGGCTGGGAGGGGTTGGGTAGCGAAGTATATCACCACTGATCATATCAGGCAGGGTTTAGGTTTATCCTTGCCTAATCTGATGTACAAAATTGAGATGGCAAAGTGGTAACAAGCTATTTTTTTGGAAGGAGTGCATGGCTGCAGGCCTCAGAATTATTGCTGCAACAACCAGACAAGGAACAGTGGGAGATGAGTTTATTAAAATAACCAAAAATTGCTGGGTAGTTGTGAATGAAAGCTCATGGCACCAGGAACCCAGGTCTATGGGTAGAGTTAGAAGAAAAAGGAGAATGAGGAACAACATAGATGTTACATGAAAAATTGTAACTTGCATATAGACAGAAGTAAAAAAAAAAAAAAAAATGTATTGAGTGAGACTTGTGAAAAGTTATACCACATTTGCACTAGACTGTGTGTTTCCATGCAGATGGACGAGGCTTAACATTGAGATAAATCCAGGAATGTGCATGCTTTTCAGGAGAGATCTAGACCTCCTTATTCCACTAGCAAGATGAAGGATTGTTCTGTGGGAACATTAGCCTGGCCTCATTAAACCTCCATTGCACATTGGATTTATAAATGTTAATTATTCACTAAAATAGCAGAACAGCTGTTGTGGCAGACCCCCTTTAATTTGTGGTTTTATGCAAATGTGTTTGCTGTGCAAGTAGTTTAAAGGGCTGGGGCCTGGTCCTAGGTAGCAGCAATGATTTTGTGGGGCAGGGGGAAGGGAGAGAGGCATGAGGACATAGTTTGGAGTTCCTTTCTGGAAACTAACTGCAGTGAGATGTTCTGTGATAGCTGCCAGGCTGGAGTTTATAGTACGCACTTTTTCTTTCATGGAAACATACAAGGTTGTCAACAGAACAATCTGGTCTGCCCATTCCTCCCACTTACTGCAATCCCCCAGCCTCTATTTGATTTATGACAGGGGTGGCCAACTCCTGTCCTCAAGGGCTACAAACAGGCTAGGTTTTCAGGATATCCACAATGACTATGCATGAAATAGATCTGTATACACAATGGAGGCATAGTCATTGTGGATATCCTGAAAACCTGGCCTATGTGTGGCTTCAAGGACAAGAGTTGGTCACCCTGATTTATGGCTTTACCCTCATTTCCTTAGGCATATACTACCGCCACTGTATTCAAATCTCTCTCATGCATATTCATTGTGAATATTCTAAAAACCAGATCTGTTTGTAGCACTCAACACTAGTGTGGTCTACCCTGCCTTTTTCTTTTCTGCACTTGTCCACATTTGTTGAATTCTCTTGTATCTGCCATATCTAGCAAGATGACATTCCATGCATCCCTCACTCTCTCTGCAAGGAAATATTTCTGTATATTAGGGATTCTCAACCCAGGATATCCACATGAATATGTATGACATAGAAATGAATGCATATGTCATGCATATTCAGTGTGGAGATCCTGAAAATCTGACTAAGTGTGCCCCCAGGACTCGCTTGAGAATCACTGCTTTATGTTGTTTCACTCCAGTGTTTCCCAACCCTCTCCTGGAGGCACACCTAACCGGTCGGATTTTCAGGATATCCATAATGAATATGCATGAGAGCCAG
Source organism: Rhinatrema bivittatum (assembly GCF_901001135.1). Taxonomy (NCBI): domain Eukaryota; kingdom Metazoa; phylum Chordata; class Amphibia; order Gymnophiona; family Rhinatrematidae; genus Rhinatrema; species Rhinatrema bivittatum. Next base: position 420,233,178 of record NC_042616.1, on the reverse strand, counting down.
GGTAGGCAAATCCATGTCATGCATATTCATTATGGATATCCTGAAAATCCGACCGGTTAGGTATGCCTCCAGGAGAGCGTAGGGAAACACTGCTTTATGCTGCAGACAATGTCCTTCTGGTGGCCCTCCTCTGGATTCCCACCATGTCTACATAACTCTGAAGATGCAGCTTCCAAAACTTGACCACACACTTCAGATGAGGTCTCATCAACAGTTTGGACAGACAAAGTCGCTTAACTATTTTCCACTGGTTGTATCTCTCCTCATGCTCCCATAGTGTCTCAATGGCTTACTCTATTGCAGGGCTTCCCAAACCTGCCTGGGAACCCCACAGCCAGTCGGGTTTTCAGGATAGCCGCCATGAATATATGTCTCTATTGTATGCAAATGTATCTCATGCATATTCATGGCGGCTATCCTGAAAATCAAGCCTGTTTGTGGCTCTTGAGGACTGGAGTTAGCCATTCTTGCTTTAGTATATAGGGCACTAAATTACCCAGGATTGGCTGAATCCACTCTGGCTTTAATCCACTGCATGAAAAAAAAAAAAAATAGTCCAGCTCTTCTTAGGAAATTAGTACATCTCCATGCACGAGATAAAGCCAGGCTTTTATAAGCCTGCCCCAGATGACCCAGTCATCTGATATCGCACTTCCAGAACCTTCTCCTGTGTAGAACTCATCAGGAGCTCATTCCCCAGCATGAATTTCACAATGGATTTTCTGTCCCCCAAATTCATGACAACTTTTTTTTATAACTTCAGCTCTTAGCTATCACACAATGGATAATCCCTCATGCTTTCTTGCCGCTGTGCTACTCATCATCAAAAGGCCCCTGAAGTCATCACACTTACACAAAATAATAAAGCTAGACAACTGCTGAAGGAACTGGGGGAAGATTTATAAAATCTGTGCAGAAGGGAACAATGAATGGCTCAAACCATCTATTTTAAAGAAGTGCAGAAAAACATGGGAACAACCAATAGACACCTCTGAATAAATGCAAAGGAGAAAATAACTGAGATTAAGAAACATTTGTTTTTATGAAGACTCTGTCCAACATGACAGCCAGCGTTAACTGAGCCCAGAGATGGAAATGGGCCAGAGACCTCTGCCCCATTAACAATTTAAAAACTTCTCCCTTTTAATGAGCCATAATAACAAAGGCAGGCGGTTTGAATTTTGAACACTGTCCATTCAGCCTTAGACTGGATATCTGGGTGGGTTGCTACTGTAACCAAGCCTTCATGTGAGATGACCCAGTTTCTATTTTCAGGTCAGCTGGCACCAAGGATATTATGGAGGAGGCATTTACAGTCTCCTGAGGGGAGTCTCCAGCATTGAAGAATGGCGACATATAGTGGGGCAGCTTCATGATATGTTTGGGACAGATCTGTAGGTATTAATCTATATGCTTGTTCTGTCCGAGTCTTGACTAGATTGTAAATACAAATCTGCTCCATGGAGTATCTTTACAGCACAGTATATGCCTAGTAACATTATAACAGGAGTAGCTTTCATCTGTAGGTTCAAGCCTAGCTGGTAACCCAGGGCTTCCCAAGCTTTTAGCCAATATGACCCCATTTTAGCACTTGAAAATTCACATGACCCCAGAGGATGACCAAATCAAATGAATAGGGGTACACCCCCCTCCAACAATCACTCCACTCAAATTCCCTTTCTCAATCTCCACCTTCTCTAATCGATCCAGTCTCTCAACCTCATCCTCTCATGAGCTCCTCCGGTATACCCCTTCTCATCTTCTGCCCCTCCAGCAGATATACCCTTACATCCCTCACTATCTCCCACTCCCTTCAGCCCTTTTCCTATCCCTCCAGCTTTTTATAATCACCTGAAACCGACATCCCTTCCATCACCCCCATCTCCTCTCACCTCCCAGCCTTCCCCTCCAACCCTTCTCACACACACACACACCCTCCCTCCAACTGATCCCCTTTTACCCTCCAGCTTTCCTCCCATCTCCAGTCAGTCCTCTTTCATTCCCTCTCTCACACCCTTCAGAGACAATCCCTCTCCTGCACCTGAATCTTCCCTTCAAATACCTCTTTCTCTAAACATACCCTCAGCCCAGGATCAGCAGCATTTTCAGCTGGGCCCCGAACCAAAAGGTGGATGACAAGTAGGGCGAAGATAGGCCGATGACAGGGGCAACATTTTTCTAATGGATAGATTCAGTGGTGGGTGAGGATAGTGGCAATCTCCTCCAGCCTGTGCACGCTCAGCTGACCCTTACCCTTATTGGCCAATGCTGACCTGCATCGGCAGCAGCATTAGTAATGGAAATCAGCATGGGACCTGCGAGAAGGTGCAAACTCGCAGGCTCCGCAGAGGTCACGATCTCCTCCTCATCCAGGGCTTCCTCTTACCACAGAAACTTGTGTTTGAGGGCAGGGCCATTTGCAGGACCTGCGAGAGTGCATGCTAGCTTTCGCCACTTACACTTCTGGCACCTGAAGAGCACTGCCGTTTGAGGATTTCGTGACACCAGCCAAAGGCTTTGCGACCCCCCCATCTGGGTCTCCTGACCCAGTTTGGGAAGCCCTGCAGTAACCATTCTGTAGCCCGCGGCAAATTTGGGTGTGGACATCTTTAAAAGGTTTTCAGAGCCTGAAGTGGAAGCATTTCAGGAATTTTGCTGAGCGCTCTCTCAAAACACACTAAACAGATGTTTGGTGGGGGGGAGGAAAATGCTGGAGACGGCCAGTGAGATCAGAATCCCTGAGACTAAAGTGATGGGATATACCAGCCAACTGCTGCTGAACTTGATGGGGTGGGGGCAGGGAAGGCTTACTCCTTAGCAGTTCCTGCACAGGATAACGAGGGGACGGCAAAGGCAGTCTTCCCCTCACTCACCCTGCACAGCACAGGACTGAGCTGCGGTGCTATGGAAGGGAGCGTGCACGGTCCAACAGCAGACAAGAACCTGTGCTGAAGAGACAGAACTTAAATAAAAGCAACAGAAAAATCTGGAATGTAAGATTATTTTTATTTATCATCATTTTTAATCTCCATTTCTAGCTTCAGCTTAAAACACAGTGCACAGCGAAAAAAAAAAAAATTACAAGAGAATCATCGCAAGAAAAAAAAAAAAAAAAAAAATTTAATAATAAAAAACACACAAAGCAAGCACGAGCGTTGATGGCTTTCAGCGCTGGCAGAGCGCCGCACGCCTCCCCCGTCCCATTCTCCGCTGGCACATTTAACCAGCCGCTAACTGGAATTCATCACATAATATATATTTTTTTTAAAACGTACTCATTCAGAATCATTAAATGTGCTGAAGGAAAAGAAACAGAAGACAAAAAAAAAAAAGATAAAATTTACAAACTACGTATTTTTATTTCCTAAAGTTATTTTTTTTTTCCTTCATTTTGTCCAGCAAGGAAAATTTAAAAAAAAAGACATAAAACAGACCTCTCTGAAGCGGGCTCTGGCAATGGCATTTAAAGTCGACACAGACGACCAAAGACAGAATGCGAGGGCAGGTGGGCCGGGCGCTGTATAAACAGCCCAAAAGCCTTGTAACAAAACCTTCAGAATAAGTTACTGTTCTGGATTTTTATAGCGCCTTATACTCAAGCAGGGGCTGAAAGCGCTTTCTGGACCGAGCAATTACATTACAATTACCCCGATTACATCAGGGTAACAGAGACGCATTTGTACAATGACCCCGTTCAGGGTCACACAGGAGCTGGGAGGCAGAGCCCGAATCGGAACCCAGCTTTCAAACTCTACCATCGCCAAGCACAAAGCAGTGGGCCCACACCTCCCCCTCATCCTGCACGGGTTACGTCAACACATAAGTGCGCTATGAATCACAGTTAAGAAATTAGCCACACATTTCTTATCCCTTTTAAATGTTTGCATTGCAATGGCACTCTCTACTTGGAAATGCTATCTCCCCCCCCCCCCCCCCCTCTCTCCAATTCTACAGCAGGTCCCACCTTCAGACAATCCCATGGCCCCTTCACTGTATGACTGGGAGGAAAGCAGTGACGTGTTACAACTGAAACTGGATCAACTCTTCCAAATCTCAACTGGTTCCAACGGATAACTTATTGTAAACAGTGTGAGAAAGTTGCTCAGTAGGACTGGGAAATCTCACTATTCTCCCCCTCCAATCTGTACAGAATGGCTTTTCTATGTAATAAAAAAAAAAACCCACCTCCCCCACAGCCCGTGGCCACATCAGCCAGAGGTTCTCATGCCGGCTCCAGCAGACAGGGGGCACGCGGCCCTGCGCGAGGGACAACTCCTGTACCAGAGGCTGCCAACTCCGGTACTCAAGAGCCACAAAAAGACCTGGTTTTCAGGATACCCATAATGAATATGCGTGAGATTCATTAGTCATGCAGTGTCCACTTGCATACAATGGGTGCCACTCTTGCATATTCAGATATGGATATCCTGAAAACCAAGCTTGGTTGTGGCTCTGGAGGACTGGAGCCGCTTAACCCCTGCTGTAACCCTTGATAAAACAGGACCCGACACCTGGGAAGGCTGCTCCTTTTATAGCAAGGAAAACATTTTCTTCTCATAAAAATGTATCGTTTTTGCTGTGCAAAATGAAGGGGGGAAATTTTGAAAACAAGCAACAGCCACGGCCTCCCCTTCGCCGCCCCCTGCAGGGGCCGCATGCGCTTTGGCAGCTGAAGGTCAAGCGCGGACGCCACTAGGAACTGCGTTTTCAAAGCAAGGGTATCCGAGCGGCTGACACCGAGTGCTCGAGGTATCACTGGGTTACAGTCATAACAACTGCAAAAGCCTTAGGGTTTCCCTGGCAGGTTAAAAATGAAATGTTTCTGTTCGCTTAAACCCCCCCCCCCCCCCCTTTCACACCCACCAACATGGCTGGGAGATTTTTCATCCCCAAAATAAGCATCCACCACCCCCCCCCCCCCCCCACCTCCCACGAGGAGCCACCTGTCACACAAAAGAGGGGCGGAAGAGTGGTGGAGGCGGGCATGTGCGTGGGTGGGGGGAAAGGGGGGGCTCGTGGCGCAGTTTCAGAATGAGATGCACGGTATGCCGAACTGGAGCAGGTAAGAACAAGCACACACACACACGCAAAAAAGCTGGACAGATTCTCCTTTTAAACATCTGCTGGTTTCACATTAACACTGGGGTTTCTAAAAACCTAGTTTGCCGGACCCTACAGAAAGAAAAACCAATGGAAGGGAAACCAGATTTTCGTTCCATGAAAGGCAGCTGCAGCAGACCTGCTGCAGGGCGTGTACTTCCCCCGCAGCTAGCGCTCCTCTTGTGGCTTGGAGGCACGTGACCTTCGGCCGCGCAACACCTTGCAGGCAATTAATCATGGGACCAAAAAAAAAAAAAAGCACCACCCTGCTGGGGCCCTCTCTCATTATAATTAATGAATTAAGCAAATCCAACTACCTGCACGGGCTCTGCATCTGGGAAAACTGCACTGGGAGGCTGCCGCTGAAAAACCAGCTGGCCACAAGTTTCTGGTGGCTGCTCGACAATGAACGGGTGCCGGTTCACGAGGGACGCGTCTGCAGTGCCCTTCTGCAACCCAAGCAGCAAAGGCACTAACGAGCTGATCTTTCGAGACCGCAGCCCATCCCCTGGAGACATAAATGCAGATGTGACAAACAGTTCTGCTTACAAACACTCCTTCCACCTTTTGTGATGCCATTTCTTCCCTTACAGCTCTCTCTCTTTCACGTGTGTAGAATATTTAAATATACTACACACGTGACTTTTAAGCTGGGCCAAATCAGCCTACTTAGCACAGAGAAAAAAAAAAAAATATATATATATATATATATATATTTGTATTTCTAACATTCTTTAGTTTAAAATAGCCCAATACATTCAGACAATAATTCTACTCCAAAGTGTCAAAAGATTTTGTGTTGTACAACAAATCTTTAAATAGGAATCTTAGTAGGCTGTGATACTTTTTATAGTCCCAACACAGGAGCAATGATGAATAAGCGTCGGGGGACAGGGAGTTTCAAATCCACACAGGCCCCTTCTTCAGATGTAGACACTGAAATTTAGTGTGCGGTAACCCTACAGTCCCCGACAGCGCTGCCCCTCTACCATTAAAATGCGAAGGAGGAAAGACTACAAAACCAGAACCAGTGACGCCACCTACACGTCAGCCCCACGGTTATGTACTGTATCTAGAAGAAGCCCTCACAGCACTTCGGATCCTAAGACCAAGAAGCAGCGCGCGGAAATCACGCTCTAAATTTACCTGTACGCCTGTGGCAGGAGACCCAGTGTGCAAGGGACTGCACAGCCAATAGGTTTTGGCACCTAGACTTGTCCCCGGAACAGGAGACTCTCCAGCACCCTTCGTCTATGTTTCCTCGCAAGAGGAGAGCCTAGAAGGGTTTCCATCTCCTCCCCCCCCCCCCCCCCCCCTTTCGACGGGGCAGTCAGCAGCTTTATTTTTCAGCTAGGTACTTCCAGAAACCAAAACCAGCACAGTTCAAGCTGCGACCCACTGCGGTGCTCAAGGAGCAGCTTAATTCACGGTTCAGTAAACAGAAGGTGCCCATCCACCCTGGCAGCATTACAGTCTGACTATATGCTGCCAGGACATCCACCTCACAGGTGGCCACATGTATTTCCGAGGAACTAAACTGGAAAGCAAAAAAACTTAGGATTCTATCAGAATGCAAAACACCAGATCTGTTCAAACGATTCTTCCCTTTTGAGCTGGATTGCTCCTACTTTCCCTTCTTTCTTCACCCTGTCACATAAACCTCTTGGCCAGAGAAAGCTTCCCCGGTTCAGGATCACACCCCATCCACCAGTGGCAAGGACGGCGCAGTTGCCCCATCATTAGGAGCCCTGCTACTCTGGACTTGGATCACAAGCTGCAACCCCCAAAGCTCTCCAGACCCAGGTTGCCGGCACTGAGCTCCCAGCTCTCTCTCGGTTCCCCTCCTTACACAAGGGGTCTTATCACCCCCCCCCCCCCCCCAAGAAGTATACCCTGTCCTGTACTGCACATAGATTCTCACCTCCCCAAGGGCATAAGGTAAGAAGCCGCTGCACTCTCCTGCGTGCCTCGCCAAGGGGCCTGCTTTTCTGAAGCCAAGCATGGCTCATTCTGGCGACAGGCTCCGATCCACCTAGGCAGTCTGCATTGCACATAAACCTCTGGCTTTTTTTTTTTTTTATAAAGCGAGTGAATGTGAGATAAGACTCAAGAAAGCGGCTGGAGAAATGGAAGCAAGAGAAGAGGGGGATAGAAAGGAAGTAGGTCCATACCTATACAATAAAGGCCTCTACTACCAGCCCATACAGCATAGATGTTCTACACTTTTAAATGCAATGACCAGTGTGGTAGATAAATTAATGATAGACAAAACGCTTTGAAACAAACAAAAAAAAAAAAAAAGCAATATACACTGGTGGAGAAATATTCTCCTAAAAAGAAAACAAAAGAGCAATATTTATCTCAGCACAAGGATGGAATTTGCTGCTTTCAGAGCAAGAAATAGCAGAAAATCTGCTCATAGGGTGGGGAATGGAGGGGGAAACACAGCAATATAAAGATGGTGGGCAGGAGAGAAAAAAACCCAAAAACACACAGGCAAAGGTGGAAGGGATGCATAAAAAAAAAAAAAGATGACAAACAAAAAAAAAATAAATCCTCAGCTATACAGAGAGGAGACAGAAAGAGAACTGCCGGCAGTATAGAGAGAGAAGACTTAGATGAAGAAATAGTCTACCATGCTCTCCTTCAATCATAACCAAAGACTTACAAGAAAGTAATCAGCTTATTCTCTACATTTATTCCACTGGAATTTAAATCCAAGTAATATTAATATTCAGGTATTTAAACTCTCTCTACACTTTTCCTAATCATATCTGGGATACCTCTGGAGCCCTCAGCAGTGCACAGGAACCTACCAAACCCCACGATCCAGAATCTTTATGTCCTTGCCTTGTTTTGCAAGCATTTGCCCAGAGAAATAACTGTAAAGTATTTGTACAAACTCGTGGCAGGCTTCCATTGTCTGCAGCGGTTCTTCAAAAGCAGCTTCCTGTCTCAACATGGGCTGGGTGCCCTCAGCAGAGAACAGCAGCCGGCATATTGGCCTGTGTCGCTCTCACCTCACCCCCAGGACAGGATACAGGGGACCCTTTTGATTTATTTACCCCCTCAAAGACTAGTGAAGATGAAAACCACCAGCTCGAAACATGAATATTTACAGATTCAACAGAAATTATGGCACAAGAGCTTCCAAACAAAGCTAGGCCTAATATCCATTAAGTTAGTCATGGGCCACAACTTTGTGATCTTTACTTTCAAAAGGCAAGCTATTCACCCTTTTCATGTCTGGTCGATGCACCTCCCAAGCCCGACCGGCTGGCGCATGTGCCAAGCAACCTGGCAGCCCAAGCAGTGCACCAAGAAGCCCCCCCCCCCCCCCCCACACCATCGCTGTGACAATCACTGAACACATGCAAGAGGCTCTGCCTCCAAAACAGCAAGTTAACAGCTTGTGGCCATCAAATCCCCCCCCCCCCCCACTACCAAATATGACTGATTTGTGCTCCAAATCATACACAGTCTCTACAACAAAACCCAACTACCATAGGCACAACATAAATGAGCCTCTCAACACCAAATCTGGAGGCACTTCCAGCCACCCTCAAGAGGCACTAATCTAATTGCTTTTGTCTGCCTACATATTACTCTCTATATTGTCCTGTGGGAACTAACAGCAGCGACACTTCAGCCTCACACGACTGCACGGCTGGGTGGATAAGGAGCACTTTTTGCATGGGAGTTTCATGTGTTTATAACCAAACCACAACGTCGTCCGCTGTGCTGCTGCCAGTTCTCTCCCCCCCCCCCCCCCAACCTCCACACACAGTTCACATTTTACAATCTTTTTAAGCTGAAAATAGTACTACCACAATGTATGAGAACAGGGGAAGAGTAGTGGATAAGAAAAACAAATACATGCTTACTCCTCGGCTTCTATAATCTGAATTAAGGCAATAAAAGGTCCTATCGATGACCCTGTGGGCTCCCTAAGTGGAGTTGCCCTACTTTTCAGTTCTTTAGAGTAAAAAAAAAAAAAACAAATAAAAAAACACAACTCTGTTACTAACTCACAGGCCGATACAGTAAGGAGCGGTAGGAAGAGGTGCGTTAGTGCCGGGCGCACCCGCGTTTGCCGCACGCACAGTTCGGATCACCTACCGCTCCATACCGTATTTAAATAGCTTGCAAATGCAAGCCGTGTCCAAGAAGTGTCCGTGAAGCGTTAGGCCCGCGCAATCCATTTTACTGTATAGAGCGCTATACAGCGCCTATACAGTATCCTGGATGCACTGGTACCTGTCATTTCAAATGACGTTTGAAATGACAGGTACCAGGAAGTGGATGGTTCTCCTACGCTCGGGCATCGGGGTTTGCGAGTCCCGAAGCAAGGCACAGGCGAGTCCCATTCCAAGCAAGGAGCAGGCAAGTCCCGAAGCAAGGCGCAGGGCGAAAATTAAAACAAAAGTGAATAAAGTGTAATAAAAGTAAACTTACTGCATGTGAATTTTCTTTGAACAGTCCTCTCTCTCCTCCTCCCGTGGCACGCACCACGGCTCCCCTGCCTCCTGGGGGCAGCCGGCGGCGAAAGCGGCTTCTAGCAGCCCCCGTCGGCGAAGGTGAATGAATGTGCGCCTGTGTACGCCTGTGCGTGCAATTTGGGCGCTCAAGGCTGTGCATTAGCGAATGCAGACGTCACACACCGTGACGTCAAACGTCGTGATGTCACGCCTTGAGCGCCCAAATTGCACGCACAGGTGTACACAGGCGCACATTCATTCACCTTCGCCGGTGGGGGCAGGGGAGCCAAAGCGGCTTCCAGCAGCCCCCGCCGCTTTCGCCGCCGGCTCCCTCTGCCTGGATGAATGCACACCCGCCGGCTCCCTCCGCCTGGATGAATGCACGCCCGCCAGCAAAGGTGAATGAATGAATGCACGCCCACCAGCTCTCGCCTGGATGAATGCACGCCCGCTGGCGCATATGGGCGTGCATTCATTCACTCACCTTCGCCGGCGGGCGTGCATTCATCCAGGCGTACGGGCATGCATTCATCCACCTTCGCCGGCGGGGGCTGCTGGAAGCCGCTTTCGCCGCCGGCTGCCCCCAGGAGGCAGGGGAGCCGCAGTGCGCGCCTCGGGAGGAGGGGAGAGAGGACTGTTCAAAGAAAATTCACACGCAGTAAGTTTACTTTTATTACACTTTACTTTTGTTTTAATGACATGTCGAGCCGATTTTCGCCCTGCGCCTTGCTTCGGGAGGGGGGGATTTTGACTGGAGCCTGCCTATTGCTGTCACACCACACTAACGCCAGGGTAAGGGTCCCGGGGGGTGAGGGGGTCGTTTGCCCATGAAATTTCGTCTCTCTGACCTGACGCTCCACACTAACGCAGGGGTAAGGGTAGGCGGTAAGTTATCAGGTTAAACGTGCGGCAAAACTACAGGTTAAAAAGGAGATAATCGGGGCGCACGTTGCTGTATGGGAGGGAATAGCTAATCGGAGCGTTTACATCTCATATACATGCTGCGGGCGGAAAGGGTTACCGGTTGATTTAAAGAAGCGGTAAGGATGAGTTAAAAGGGATAGTAAATCGCGGGTTGGACTTACGCTGCCAAATTGTGAGTTAGAAGCGGGATAGAAGCAGGGTAACCGCGGCCGCGCTTTACTGTATCGGCCTGTCAGGAAATCATTGTTTTAGGCTGGAGCAGAGCTTTGCTCACTCATCACACCTTCATTCACAATTCTGGGCCCCTGCTGCTAGTGTCAAAGAAAGAAAAGGCTGGGTTAGTTACTCTTTCCCCCTCCCCCAAGCAGCACGGAGAAGGGGGCTGAGAAAAATTAAGAAAGTGATCAGGACACAGAACAAAACTTTAACTGGAAGTCACACAATAGGCAAATATAGGTAACATGATTTCCTGCTGAAGAACCCTCAGCAGCAAACCCACAACTGTAAGTATCTTTGTAACTCCCTAGCTTAGCAATCCTATTTCACTACATGCGTGCTCTTCACTGCAAAATTAATTATCTCGCTTTCTGTAAGAAAGTTTCCAGTACTTTTGCAAAAAAAAAAAAAAAATCCCAAACAAACCGAAACAGGACTCTGTTTTACTCAGCACTCATAGGAAATCCAGAATGAATAACTTGATGCTCGAATTGCTAGATTTGTCTTTTATTTTCTCTCTTTTGATGTTATAGAATGCACAAAATACGGGATGTGTATCACCATCTCAGAGTTGTGCTTGCCAGGTGGTACACCTGAACTTTAAAGGGCAGGCTCAATAGCCAATGCACTAGCAAGCGAAGGCTCTGGGTTTTATTCCCTGGCACAAGCCTCCTTCTCTTCCTTTGGCTGGGAACAGTGGCAGGGAAGGGAAGGAATGAACCAACCACTGCTCTCACAGCGCCATCTAGTGACCATAGAGAGAAAACAGTTCAGGATAGAATAGGGTGGGCAAGCCAGTGAGGTCCAGAGGAATGGGGTGAATGGGCGGGGAGGAGCCCCTCCCTGGAATTACAGGCCGAGGAACAGCAGGGAGGGGGGAGCGATATCACTTCCAGCTCCTCAACCTGCTCAGCCCCTGGGTACAGAAAGGAAAAGACTGGAGGCTGAGCGTTACGGCTCCAAAACTACAACTTTAGGAGGAGACTATTAACTTTACTAGCACTTGCTCTGTTTTCAGGATGAAATTTTTGTCCCTTTTAGATATAAATGATCCCAAGATTCCTATTTTAAAGCGGAGATAGGAGAAATATAAGTGGATTCACCTCCCACAGCTTGGACAACAGTCTTCCAAAATAAAATAAAAAAAATACATAAAAACAGCATGTCTTCCTTCCAACTAAATTAAGTTAAAATCTTATTATTGTAAACCCTTTACATCTAACAAAATGTTTAAAAATCACTTAAATCCAGGAACCTTTTTATCCAATATGTGAGCCTGACCTAGGCTGGTTTATTTATTTAATATTTAGCGCGCCTATTTGTCCAAAGATATTCTATACGACAGGGTGGCCATGCCTGACCTAAACCTACAGAAAACTTAAAACATGATGGGATTAGGATTGCTGCCTCCCGACAGGCCCATCCAGTCTCTTTAAAGTGCAGGTGTGCTACCTGGCAAGCACAGCTCTGAGATAGTGATACACATCCCATGCTGCTTGTTTTGGTATTTTGTGTATTCTATAACAACTAAAGAGAAAAAATAAAAGATATAAACTGTAATAAGTTGAACAGTTCTAATAAGTTACATGGTTCTACTGTTTTATAAAAGCTATTAAATAAATAAAAAAAAATAAATAAATCTAGCAATTGAGGGTTGTTATTCATTCTGTCCATTATTTGTTTTCCCAGACTGTACAGTTCAATGTCCAACAAGTCTGTGATGATAAATAAGCATGGGGGTAACTTGCTTGATGCAGTGGTTACTACCCTTAACCAATAAGCCTGATACTACACTTCTGATGCAACTCCAACATTGCTCTCTGCTTCAACAGCAGGGGTGAAAGGAAATTGGACTCAAATAGAAACCAACAAGAGCCCTGACCTTGGCGGTCTGACTAACTGGTAAGTATGGGAAACTGGTAAGTATGGGAGCTTGCAGGGCAGACTAGATAAGGTCCTTTTCTGCCGTCACTTCTGTATTTCTATGAGTAAAAAAGTATTGCTTTGGTTTGGGTTTTTTTTTTTTGCAAAAGTGCTGGAAACTTTCTTACAGAAAGTGAGAGAATTGTAGTCTCTCTTTTCATTGAGTAGCAGTTCCTTAACCTGTCCTCTCTTACCTCCTGTTCCCCCTCCCTCTCCCCACTCTACAGCAGTCAAGTCTTTTGGATATCCACAATAAATATGCCTGAGACATAGTTGCATACCAAGGTACCAGTGCATGCAAATACATAATGTCTATTCATTGTTAATATCCTGAAACCCCAAGATGGGGTACCCCAAGTCAGAGAAATTGGAACAAAAAAAAAACCAAACAAAAAAAATCTCAAATTTAAACAGTCAACACCAAGCCTGGCTCCACTTGGGTTAGACAGCAATCCTAGGAGCACTACTGCTGAGCTCTCCAACACCATACGCCGCCTCTGGATTCTCTGGCAAGACAGCCTAAATCAGAACAGCATGGGGGTTCTGAATTCTGGTTCCCGACTCCCCAGATCAGTCAAGCCTGTTTTTTTCAGGGTAACCAAATTCTGAAAATGTAATCTGGCTAGATCAAAAGCATGCAACTACGGATGCTGGCAAATTAGCTAATTTAGCAGTGGAGGGCATAACTGATGGCAAGAGAGAAAACCGAGCAATCCGGGGCGATGACATCAAAACATGGTCAAGATCTGGCAACCCCGCTAACTGTAGCATCAAAATCGGCACCTGACGATTGATGAATATTAATTGTGGATATCCTAAAAGCCATGCCTACCGATTAGGACTGGGAAACCGCTGGATTAAGAAGAGAATAGAAACAATAATATGCCTGGAATGCAACCAGCTACAACTACGTCCAACACCATGGATAAAAGACCTTCTTCTAGGCTTTGAAATCAAGGATCACAACTCACCAGCATTCCCTTATAAACAAGGAGGAAAATCTCACTGCTTGCCGGTATTCTTCCACCAAATATAATAGGGCAGTGGTGCCCTTCCCAGCTCTGATTTTTCAGAATGCTCACTACGATCACTCAGCAGGTATCTGCGTGCATTTGGTTCAAGAACACAGCTGCGTTTGCATAGCATGGCTGTCCTGAAAATCAGACCGATTTTTTGTGGCCCTCCGTTCTCAGAGTCACAAATTCTCTAAAACAATTCCTCCTTTTCGTAAGTGCCTTAACTATTTTTAACAGTATTCTTCCTATATTTCAGTTAATTTAGCATTTGTTTAGAATTAATGTGCAGCTAAAATATTTATATTCATTAACAAAGCTCCATATAAGAAAATCAACTACATTATACTAAAAGAAGCCAGGAGTGTTTCCATTTAGGTTGCTGGAAATTTCATTGAATTTGGAGCTACTGAAACTCTAAGAAGCATCTATTTCACAAAATAAGCAATGTAATCACAATACAAATCAAACTTCAACATTGCACATATGTTCCTTCTACAACATTAATAGCACATTCAGTCTAGTTAAGGAACACCAAGCTGCGTACTGCCCCTTCATGCCTTATTGTATATGATGGGACGTTGTTGATTGTAAAATGGAGATGTCTTAAGAGCGTTACCACAATGATCCCCTAAATCAGGCTAGTTCCATTCCAGACACTTCTTGGCTTAAGATAGGACTGAGCAGCCCCAGCCTTTGAGAGCCACCACCCAGTCAGGTTTTTAAGATATCCCTAATGAACAGGCATGAGGTTTGCCTTTGAGACAATGCGCATGCAAATGTAACTCATGCACATTCATTAGGGATATCCTGAAAATCTAACAGACTGATGGGCACTCCAAGGTTGCAGTTACCCAGCTCTGCCATAAGGGAATCATGTGGAGGAGATGCAAGTGGTGCTTATACCTCAGGCTAGGTAGCACTGGAATAGCACAGGAACACTGAATACGACAGCATATAGGGAAAGCAGAGTTGCTTAACTGTAACAGGTGTTCTCACAGGACAGCAGGATGTTAGTCCTCACATATGGTTGACATCACAGGATGGAGCCCAATCACGGAACACTTTTGTCAAAGTTTCTAGGACTTTGACTGGCACCTACTGGGCATGCCCAGCATGGCACTAACCCTGTAGCCAGCAGGGGTCCCCCTTCAGTCTTATTTAAAGCTACAGGAAGTGCCGAAAAATAAAATAAGAAAACGTTACAAACCCAACACCGCAGGGCGGCGGGCGGGTTTCGTGAGGACTAACATCCTGCTGTCCTGTGAGAACACCTGATACAGGTAAGCAACATTTGCTTTCTCACAGGACAAGCAGGATAGTAGTCCTCACATATGGGTGAGTACCGAGCTGAGGATGTCCAAGAAATGTACCCATATGTGCAATAGGCACTAGGACTGGGGTGAAATTTGGTAGAGGGCATCCTGAACCCTAACGGGCAGGTGGAAGGGTGTAGGTACGTCAAGTTGCAAAAAGGTTGCGCAAGACAGATTGGCAGAAGATGGAATCTTGTCTTCCAGCTTTGTCTAAGCAATAATGGGCTGTAAAGGTATGGAGAGAACTCCAGGTAGCAGCCCTGCAAATGTCAGGAAGCGGCACCGAGTGTAGGTGTGCTACTGAAGTTGCCATGGCCCTCACAGAGTGTGCTTTAACATGGTCTTGAAGAGGAATGCCTGCTTGCTGATAGCAAAAAGATATGCAGTCCGCTAACCAGGAGGAGAGAGTCTGCTTACCCACAGGCTGCCCCAATTTGATGGATTGGAAAGAGACAAACAATTGAGTGCGTTTCCTGTGGGCAGCTGTACGGTCTAGATAGAACACTAGAGCCCGTTTACAGTCAAGGGTATGCAGAGCCTGTTCTCCTGGATTGGAGTGAGACCTGGGAAAGAAGGTAGGTAGTATAATGGATTGATTAATATGAAAATCCAATACTACCTTAGGTAAGAACTTAGGGTGAGTGTGGAGTACTGCCCGGTCCTGCAGAAGATTAGTTTAAGGTGGATAGGTAACTAGGGTCTGTAACTCACTAACTCTGCGAGCAGATGTTATTGCCAAAAGAAAAATCACTTTCCATGTGAGATAGCGAAGATCACAGAATTGGACTCAAATGGTGGTTTCATGAACCGACCCAAAACCAGATTGAGGTCCCAAGAAGGGGCCGGAGGGCGCAGAGGAGGCTTGAGGTGAAGCAAGCCCTTCAGAAAATGTGTTACGAGGGGTTGTACTGAAATAGGAACATCCCCGACACCTCTATGGAAGGCGGCTACCGCACTGACATGAATTCTGGTGGAGGAGGTTTTTAGACCTGATTCTGACAAGTCCCAGAGATAGTCTAGAAACTTCATGGTGGAACAGGTAAAGGGATCAAGGTATTGAGAACACCACCATGATTTAAACCGGTTCCATTTGTAAAGATAAGATTTTCTCGTGGAAGGCTTCCTTGAAGCAATCAGGACACGGGAAACTGGCTCCGAAAGGTTAAGTGGCTGAAGAATTAAACTTTCAACATCCAGGCCGTCAGAGACAACGCCTGAAGATTGGGGTGGCGTAGGCACCCGTTGTTCTGAGTGATCAGAAGCGGGTCCTTTCCCAAAGGAATGTGCCTGCGAATTGAGAGGTCCTGAAGTAGTGGAAACCACATTTGGCGAGGCCAGTGAGATGCTATGAGGATCATGCGTTCCTTTTCCTGACGTAACTTCACGAGAGTCTTCAAGAGAAGTGGAAGTGGAGGGAATGCATATAGGAGACCTGTTGCCCATGAGAGGGAGAACGCATCTCTTGGCTGAGAGTGTTGGCTACGAGTGAGAGAGCAAAAGTTCTCTACTTTGCGGTTCTGAGGTGACGCAAAGAGGTCTATGTGGGGGTAACCCCAACGTTGGAATATTGAGTCCTCTACAGTGGGGTTGAGGGACCACTCGTGCGGTTGAAAGGCGCGACTCAGCTTGTCCGCCAACATATTGTCCACTCCCGGCAAGTAGGTGGCCCTGAGATACATCGAATGGGAGGGCCTCCGCCCATATCTGTGCAGCCTCCTGACACAGTAGGTAGGTGCCCGTCCCTCCCTGTTTGTTGATGCACCACATGGCCACCTGGTTGTCCATCTGAATGAGGATGACCTGATTGGAAAGGTGATCCTGAAATTCCCTGAGAGCATATCTGATTGCTCGCAGCTCCAGGAAATTGATTTGGTGTTTGGCTTCCTCTGGAGACCAAGTTCCTTGTGTCTGCAAATCAGCGACATGGGCTCCCCAGCCAAGGTTGGAAGCATCGGTGGTGAGAATTATTTGAGGGTCTGAAGCCTGGAAGGGCAGGCCTTGGAGGAGATTTATCTGATTTTGCCGCCAGGCTAGAGACTGACGAAGTGAGTCGGTGATGTGGACAGTGGTCAATAGAGATTGGACGGACTGAGTCCATTGTGACCTTAGAGTCCACTGCACGACTCTCATGGCCAGTGGGCTATTGGGGTAACCTGTACCGAGGACGCCATGTGTCCTAGCAGGATGAGGAATTGGCGTGCAGTTGTGCGGTGCTGAGACTGTAGCTGGTGTGCGAGAGAGATGAGAGTGAGAGCTCACTGTCGAGGCAGAAATGCCTTTGCCTGCAAGGTGTTCAAGTCTGCCCCTATGAATGATAAAAGTTTGAGATGGGACTAAACAGGATTTCGTGTAGTTGACGAGAAATCCTAGCGAAATCAGAGTGTGTAAAGTAAGACGTATGGGCAACAGAGCAGCTTGCTGAGTGGGAGCCCTGATCAACCAATTGTCTAGATAGGGGTAGAGAGTCCTGAGGAAGGCTGATACTACTACGAGGCACTTGGTGAAGTCATGGTGCAGATGCCAGGCCGAATGGTAGCACTTGGTACCGACAGTGCTTGGGGCCTACCAGAATATCAGGAACCTGCGATGAGATGGAATTATCGCAATGTGTGTGTACGCTTCTTGGAGATCAAGAGAGCAGAGCCAGTCTCCTTTTTGCAGAAGAGGAAGGAGGGAACCCAAGGTCACCATCTTGAACTTTTCTCGGTGGAGGTACTTGTTGAGGGCGCGTAGGTCCAGAATTGGATGAACGCCGCCTGATTTTTTGGGGATTAGAAAGTACCGGGAATAGAATCCTAGGCCTTGTTGGGAGTAGGGCACTGGCTCTATTGCTCTGGACTGAAGGAGGAGGGAGACCTCCTGCTTCAGGAGAAGTGAGTGGTCGGATGTTCTCCACGTCGGTAGAGGTGGGGAGTCCGGTGGGATGGAGAGAAAGTTCAGGTGATAACCTTGCAAGATTATGGCAAGGACCCACTGGTCTGAGGTGATCGTGTGCCACCTGTTGTTGAAATGGCACAATCGACCTTCCACTGGTATCTGAGGCAGTGGAAACTGGCTGCTGCTCTCTATGCAGGAGTCAAAAGCCGAAAGCAGGGCCCCATATATTTTACTTTTTCTGACTGGGCTCCGTTTAGGTTTTCATGGATCGTGCCCATCTTTTCAACTGCGGAGCCTACCAAACCAGCAGAGGGGTCGCTCAGACGAGAGACTGCTTGAGGCAGCGCAGCGGGCATCCTGGAGACAAGCTCCAAAGACTGCGGAAACAGCTCATGGCTCATATTTATTTTCCCGCACAACGAACAGTTTTAACTCGTGCGACTCTCCGTCACAGGACAGCATGGAGGCAAATGCTATATCCAGGGTAAAAAAAAAAAAAGGCTATTAGACAAATTTATGAACTTCACACTGAATAGCCTGCGATCGCTCTAAGAAACCCTAAACCCGGCATGCCAGGAACTGCAAGGACCTGCCAGGAAGGGACAGCTCTGCACGTGCCCTGCTGCTTGACCCTGTCAGAGATAAGCTGGGCTGACCTTTTTTAACTGATCTCATTCAAAACTTGCGCAGCCCCTTAACTGGATTTTCATTTGCATTGTACTGCTCCCCCCACCCCCACCCCAGTAAGACATGAAGACCCATGTAAAAAAAAAATGAAAAATTAGGGGGCTGGGAGGAGAAACCAAACATTTATTTCTCTTATTTTCCCCTCTTAAAGAATGTTATGTTAGACCTGCCTTAAAAGTCCAGGACCAGGTATTTAGCCTGAACCACCTTAAGAGAGCCGCAAGGAAACCCTGGTTGCAGGGCATTTCCCAGAGGAGAAGGTAAGACGCCAAGGCTCAGAGGGAAGAGGGAGGCCCCAGAGAAGAGAAGGAAGCCTAGGATATGCTAATACTGTCTACACTTCACTTGTGCCGCAACATTTTGCTTGGCAAGACTGCCGAGGTAAGTGGGTCTTTTTCTGCTTGTTTTTGCCTGTAAATAATAAGTCCCTACAGGAATAGCCAGATTTAGCCCATTCTGTCCTCTGGCAAGCCAAAAAACCCCCCAAAAAAACCCTCATGCTCTGTTACATAGTGTGGGAGCAATGGTATTATGCCTGCTCTAAGCCTCTGCAAACACAGGGACCTACACTAGCAGCAAAGGAAGAAAAAAAATGTTTGAACCAATCTCTGCTGAAGAAGTTCTGCTCTAAGCGGTAGTACAGAGCAACAAACTGTGTTAAAAATGTTCCTGGGGCCTGGCTGCAGCTGTGAGGTAAATTACAGCAGGCCAAGAGGGGTAGCCTCGTCTGAACAGACAGAAAAAAATGTCAGTTAGAGCCAGACAGGCCAGGATTTTTTTTTCCTTTTCAATAAAGCTTATTAATTAACATGGAGCGATTAGTGCAGACCCTCACTGAAGGGCGGCAGCAATCCCAGAGGGTGGTTCAAGTCCTACATGAACAGTTTAATCAGTTAAGCTCAAGCAGTAAAAGCCGCCACAATCCAGACTACCACACTGCTTCCATCGTTATTTAAAAAGAAGACAGGAAGACCTGGATGTTTTAAGGAATTTTGGGAGAACCACTCGCATGGATGTCTGGTCAAAAGCCACCTGCACCACAGCGGCTTTTCAGGCTGCCAATCCAGATGGAAGAGCTAGCTATTTGGAAGTTAAAATCATTCTGGAAAGGGCAGGGTACACTACCGAAACATACCAGCAACAGTTCCGGTGTGGCACCCTACAGCCTGGGGAAAAACCCACGGAGCCTTTTTCATTGCTTAAAGGATACTGGATGGAAGTGGCTAAAGCCAGAGGCAAAAACAAACCTTGAAGTATCCAACCAGGTCCTACTGGAGCACTTCCTGGATCGACTGGACCCGGCCATATGGAATTGGGTATGTCAACACTCAACGCTCACCCTGGCGATAGCATTGGAATTGGCCGTCGCCTTCCATCACGTTCAGTAGATACCAAAATATGAATGCTAGAAAGGCAACTTGCACAGAGTCCCCAACATGGCAATGAGACCCCAGCAACCGTTGGCTGAGCAGGATGGCTCTGGTTTTGTGCTACAGTCCCAGACCCCTAAGCCCACCAGTTTGGTTTAACTGCAGAAAAGAAAGGTTATTTGACCAAAGACTGTTGCTATGAAGGGGGCGAACCTATGAATGTCAGCATGGTGACACAGCCAGCACCAGAGGTTAAAGTTCACACCTACAAGGGAAACACTCCAAAGCGGGGATGACTCCTGGAACGGAGGAGAAAAGAAGTTTGAGGTACCTATACAACCAAGTAACAAGTGTACAGTTAGTTTCTCCTTTTGCTCATTGTGCATAAAGAATGGGTATGTGGAGGAATTCTCCCCTTATGGTAAAATAGGGGAACGACAAACCCTTGGTAGGAAGCACTGAAGTTAAAGTGGAACAGGTCCTGCAGGCGTGCTCCCATTGTGGAGAAAAAGAGCATGTTGTCACAGACCACCTCTGGCAGGAAGACGAAGAATGGGCGTGTGAATAGGCCCACACTCTCTTTGAAGCTGCAGGGCTGGACCTCTGTGGATATTCCTTGTTTGGAATTTAAGGATTTTGATTCCAGTTATCTGGGTGAGATCCCTACCCAAGCTCTGGTACATTCAGGGTGCGGGAAGACTCTTAGCAGTAAGGAGCTAGCCCAGGGAAGGGATCTCAATTGCAAGAAGGCAACATTCTCCAGCAACAATATCCAATCAGTCAAGTCCTACTGATGACTTCGTCAGGGCAAGTCTACACAGAAGTGGAAATACTTCCTGAGCTTCCATATCCCCTGGTTCCAGGACATGATTATCCCCAGTTTGAGACTCTGTGGGGCCAGCTTATGACTAGTCGGGATGCTGACTGGTCAACGTCCTGTGGAGCAATTTCCTCTGGAAGTTGCTCCTTGGAATGTTCGGGATGTATACTGCACAGAGGCAAAGATATTCAGACCACAGAGACAACACCGGAAAAGGGAATCTGAGAATTCCCAGCGTTAAAAAAAAACAAACAAACAAAAAAAACTGACTGGGATTCTACGGTTACAAGTGTGCACAGTGACATGTTAAGGAGTCATAGGTAACCTGATTTCCAAAAGGTGTGAGGGAGGGTAACCTTGGAGAAATTAAATAAGCCCCAATCAAAAGCAGTTCCCTTGAGTTAGACTGGAAGGAAAGGTACACTCAGGCTAAGGGGACCCCCACACTGACCCTACCTTCTGTGAGGAAAAGGAATGGTCAGCCCCATTTCAGGATGGGGTTAGAAAACAGAAATGGTGAACTATTTTCCCGAGAGTTAATCCAGGTAGAGGCAGACACTCAACCTAACAAAGGTCAAGCCGAGATGGAGGGTATGTAAAGGGAGTGGAGTTTAGATCCTCCTTAGAAGTCCAGGACCAGGCATCTAGTCTGGTCCACCTTAAGACAGCCACATGGGAATCCTAGTTGCAGGGCGTTTCCCCGGGGCAGACGGACAGATAAGATGCGAGGGCTCAGAGGGAAGAGGGAGGCCCCGAAACAGAGAAGAAAGCCTAGGATATTCCAACGCTGTCCACGCTCGACTTGTGCTGGAACGTTTTGCTTTATGAGACTGCAGAGGTAAGCGAGTCTTTTTCTGCTTGTTTTTGCCTGTAAATAATAAAAGCCTATAGAGGAAGAGTCTATTAAAAACCACTCATGCTCTGTTACAACCCCCGAGGCTAGAAGTGGAAAAACTGGAAATTTTCCAAATTTCCCCCCACTCCCTCACGTCTCTATGCAGCCCAGTCCATTTTGTTTACAGGCTCAGCATTATTTATAGTTCTCCTCATTTCCACGTGGAATCTGGTTTTTGTTATTTGAGCCCTCCTCCCCGAATACAGGTGGCTTCTTACATTTTTGAAGAGCCATGTTATTATAGTTTCGGCCTACTTACGGCAAGTAAAAAAAAAAAAAAAAAAAAGAGCAGCCATTAAACTCCACTGACAATTCCAATCATTTTTAAAGGGCCACCACAATTCACAGCTACCTTGCCCAGGACATCAAAATAAAAAAAATAAATAAATAAAACATAAAAGCACCTTCCCCTCCCCACCATATACCAATAAACATGAAATCCAAGGGTGAAACCTACAGCTCCAACTGACCACGGTCCCTCGCTAGGTACCGTCAACAGAACTGTGCAAAATCTATGCACTGAGCTTAAAAGAATTTGGGGTAGGGGAGCGAAGGGACGAGCCTTTTACTTTTTACAAAGTCTACACGGGTGTTTATCGAAAATATTAAGCAATGTGGCACTCTGGGGAGGGGGGGGGGGGGCCGGCCAAAACTGCTTAAAGTTATACCTGTGCACTTTTTCTGAGTGCACTTACAGCTTTGAACAATTTGCAAGGGGCAGAAGGAGTGGAGAACAGACAAAATCCACTCACAAAAAGACAATTTCAGGTTTATCAGGGGAGGGGCTGGAAGCTGGGCAATAGCTTTTTCACCAGAAAATTTAAAACAAAACAAAGCACTTCACAGCTTTCATCCACAGACCCTACACCTACAGAATGCAGCGCAACACGATTTCTCTAACCCTGCATATCACGAGGAAACCGTGACAGGAGTTAACAAGAGTATCTTTCAGAACGTCACTCGGAGGCCAGCACCGGATATCCATTTTGTCTCTCTGATATCTCTTTCCCCCCTCTCCCGTCACCAGGGGCAAGACTCCCTTTTCTTTGCTCTAACCTGAATGGGGATTCTCGCTCCTGCTGCCTTGGAAGGGTCAAAACAGACAACAGTGTAAATGAGACTTCATTTCGTTCATCAAGGGGGGAAAATAAAAAAAAAAAACCCTACACAACTCCAAAAGACGAACCACCCCACTATAGTTTAAGAAAACTGCCTTCCAGAAGATGAAGGGGGAGTTCTGCTGGCAGTCCCCTGCACTCGGGTGTGCTACTTTGGGGAGAGGGGCATGCAGGGCAGGAAGACAAGAGGGGGGGGGGGGGATCAACAGAAAGCTGCCGCCGCATTCTGGAAAAACTGCCCCTCCCCTGGCAATCAGGAGGGCCAGCAGTAAAGGGCCCAGATGCCATCACAATATCAAGAAAGGTATTTTGAGAGAGAGCCTTCCGGCAGACCCTCTTGTGGCCCTGACATGCCCCTTGTGGAAAGGGAGCAGGGAAGCACTGCATTTGCCCTAGTGCAAGACACTATATGGCAGAGCACCACTGGCTGAGCTGCCACTAGCAACACTTAAAATGCCATCTCTTTACTAAGCATTAAAACCTGTTTGTTTGTTTGCCTTTGGGCGTTTGGTCAATGGCTTTCCAGTTACATCTGTTCAGTTTGGCAATGAAATAAAACAAAAATTCACCCACACACTTACTGACCAGAGAAAACAGCACACAAAGCTCAGAATGGGTTTCTTCCTGGGTGTCAGACAACTGGCAGACATCAATAAATGACAAATTATTGTCCTGAATGGATAAAAAAAACCAAAACAAAAACACTACTCAAGCATTCTATTCCACTTCCACTGTGTGGGAACTAAGTTTATAAAAAAAAAATAAAAAATACCAACCAGAAAACAAGCAGATGGAACCCAAGAGTCACACAGACCAGCCATGCAAATGGCTTTTTGCACCTAAGGGACATTTTAAAGTATCCGGGGCCCACAATTTCTCCCAAGCTCTTTCCTGGCATGTTTGCAGAGCACTGCAGGAATCCCATGCTGTCCTACAGAGGAAGACAGGAGTGGGGTGGGGGGGGGGCTAGGAAACCTCTGCTGACTATTGAGGAGTGGGTGTGTGCCCAGCATCCCTGCTGGAAGCCAGAGGGGGGAAAAAAAAATTGGAAAGGACACGAACGGATCAAGTGACTGTTTTCTCTTAGCACCAAAGGTCATGGGCTGCTTAGATGACCTCAGACCCAGGAAGCTGCACCTTTGCAGAAAACCTTGGCCCCCCCTGATGGTGAGGCAGAGCCTGTAGTCTGGGAGAGGGCAGGGCTAGGACAGCAGAGCTCAGCAAGGAAGTCAGGGCCTTTACTTTCCAGCCATGTGTGTAAACAAGGACAGAATAAGTCTCAGCCAAACACTGATGTAATCTGCTCTTGGTGTAAACCAAGGATTACAAGTGCAGGGAGTTAAGAGGGAGTGGGGGGAAGGAGCGTTAACCTCCCACATTGTTTAATTTTGCTTTTTGACAAGGACATGGGACGCACAAATTTCAGAGAAGCTCTCTTGAACATTTTTACTTTCTTCTTAACTCCCTGGGTCTGAAACCTTTCCTACCGCAGCAGCTAGCACCGTTGAACAAGGCTCACAGGAAAATAAGAAGCGGAGGGAGCAAGCCCCACCTATTGGTTGCGGGACAGACAAAAAAAAAAAAACCTGAAAGACTTGCTCTGGTTACAGTATCATCTGTTGCAGAACATTGTCCTCTGACCCTGACCTTACGCTTCTGCCCAGCACAGAAGAGACGGAGGATGCAGTAGAGTGCAGTGTGAACAAGAGTTGTGTACTTAAGGCATCTGTGTTCTTTGCAAAGGAAAATTTAAAAAAAAAAAAAAGGGTCAGAGGACAAGGTCACTGGCTAGCACCACTGACGTACTAGGAAATGTGGGCTTGGGGAGTGGGGCTAAAAGAAGGGACTGCTGCAACAACCCTCCCTCCCCCACCACCCCAATCTTGCCAATCTGGCTGCAGTTTCTTCTTCTTCTTCAGAGAGTCATCCTGCACTTGGAAGGACTATTGCAAAAGGAAGATTAAAAACTGTGTCAAGAGTCACCGGGGGTCGTATGTCACATTGTGGAAAAATAAAATGCAAATAGCTTCTCTCTCCTGTTGTGCACTGGCTCTCTTTAGTTATTTCCTTTTCCTGCCCGTTTCGGCTCAAGAGGGGGAGCACCGAGGGATCCGATAGCATCGACTCGCCGCACGTAACAAGAGGCGGCAAAAGGGAGCGTCCACCCCCCCCCCCCCCCGAGCAGCCCTCGACTGTGCAAATGCAAAAAGGATTTTAAAGGCCCTGGGCTGGGGATTATAGCAAGCGGCTGCACGACCGCAAAGCCTGCAGACGTTTTACACCATGACACCCTCAGCACGAGCAAGACTTTCAGACTTCATTTTCAGGTATTCAGTTGTTTACATTAAAAAAAAAAAAAAGATGAACGAGTTTTCAGAAGATTGCGTTATTGTTTCTTCTCCCTCCCCCCCCAACCGTAAATGCACCGGCGAGAGGGTGGTTTCTGTCTTTAACCATTACATAGAAATACTGAAGCAACTCAGAAACAGGCATGGCACTCTCACGACGGCTTTAACGGCTTAGGGGTTGCATGCAGCGCGAGCCCGGGCATGGCCTTTTCCCCGGAACGGTCTCTACCCACCCCCCCCAGCTCTGTGCCTGCATTAATGTGACCTGGACACTTGAGTTCACATGCAGCTGTGCTGGATATAGCCAATGCACATCACCATATTTTAACCTCCCTCCTCCACCCCTGCCCCAACATAAATCAGAGTGCTTACTTTTTCCTTTTTTTTTGTTTTAAATCAGATTTCACCCTGGGAACTAATGTAACAATGAAACCTGAAGTGAAGAGCTTCCTGTATTCCTTCCACAGCGCAGCACCAAAGTGAGGATTCCTATGTGTTTTATGTTCCTTCACCACAACCAGCCCTCCCCCTACTACCACACCAGGATACTCACGGAGAGAGGTGTTCTCCCCCACCCCCACAGAGACCCTAATCCCTCCCACCCAACACTCCTCAGCCAAATGAAAGGATATGCGATGGGCACTTAGCACCAGTGAACTGCTCAGAATGCCCCCTCATGCACCCCCCCCCCCCCCCCCAGAGTCCCTGGATGGAAGGGGGGAGATGGGGGATGGCCCCCTCATTTGCTGCCAGTCGCCACTTTCTCGAAATCCTCAGCGTTGCAGAACTCCTTGATGGTGACGGTCAGCAAGTTGCTGGTGACGTCGGTGACCACCACGTTGGAGCAGGGAGACATATCCGGGCGCCAGTCTCCGGCTTCCTCGGCATCAGAGGGAGGACTCTGGCCACCAGCCGGCGGGGTCCGCTTGCTGGCAGCGGACTCTGGCGGGATGGACAGGTCGAGTGCCTCGGACTCGCGCCAGTCGGGCACAGCGGGGCTGGGGGCCTCGGGCAGCAGCTTGGGGGGCGGGTCGTCTGGGTCATCCGAACGAGGTGGCGAGGGGCAGTCAGACGCGGAGGAACTAGAGCTGTGGGCGTAGGCATGGCCAGTGCCCGTGCTCAGCGCCAGGCCGCAGGCAGAGCCCATGCCCTGCGCGCTCTCCTCCCCCCCTTGCCCTCGCTCCCCCTGCTGGCCGGCGAGGCTGGGCTTGTTGTACAGAGAGAAAGAGCCATACTTCATGTGCCGGATCTGGGTGCGCAGCATGCTCTCGCTGAACTTCTTGCTTTTGCCGATGACCCGGTTGCGGGAGGGGATCTTCGGCCGGACCAGGGGTGACTTGCCGCCCTTGTCGATGACTTTCAGGTTCAGGATGATGCGGCCGCGCTTCGGCTCCCGTGGCTTCACCTTGCGATTGAGGATCCGCACGGTCTCCGAGAAGGGCGAGACTGGAGGTCGCAGGCTGGTGCTGCCCTGCCCGGACTGGGGGTCCACTGGGCGGGGCAAGGGCCGCCTGGACATGCGGTGGCACCGGCGAATGTCCTTTTTGAGGCGGTGCGCCGCGGCGCTGGAGTGCAGCTTCGGCGAGACGCTGGATCCAGGCTTGACTGCAAAGTGCACGTCTCCAATACGCAACGCCTCTGCCTGAGCGCGGGCCTGCAGAGAAAGAAGAGAGAAACATGAGAGGAAATTAGGGATGAGAGAGAGCAAAGTTCAACGAAAGCTTAAAACTTTCCCTTGTGCTCCTGCTACAGCTTCAGTCTGATTTATATTTCAGGTTAAAGGAAAAAAAACCAAAAACCCAGGAAGAATTTCTATAACAGGTCTGTCCTTCTAAACTGTAATAAAGGAGAGAGACACAAACACTGGCTTCTGACTTTACAAACACACAGGCCGATTCAGTAAAAACGCGGGAGAGCAGACGAACGCCCGCTCTCCCGGCGCGCGCACCGGCCACTTGCCAGTGCGCGCGATACAGTATGCAAATGAGGTGGTGCGGTAGAATCGGGCAAAAGGAGGCGATAGGAACACTAGCGCGTCCATAGCGCCTCCTTTTAGCCCGGAGCGACGGCTATCAGCGGGTTTGACAGCCGACGCTCAATTTTGCTGGCATCGGTTCTCGAGCCCGCTGACAGCCAAGGGGTCGGAAACCAGACGCCAGCAAAATTGAGCGTTCAGTTTTCAGCCCGACAGCTGCGGGCCGAATTCAAATTTTATTTTTAACTTTTTTTTTTACTCTTCGGGACCTCCGACTTAATATCGCCACTTCGACTTAATATCGGCACTTCGACTTAATATCGGCACTTTCCCGATGCCGGAAGAAATTAGCGCCTACCTTTGGGACGGCGCTAATTTCTGAAAGTAAAATGTGCGGCTTGGCTGCACATTTTACTTTCTGTATCCCGCGCGCATACCTAATAGGGCCATCAACATGCATTTGCATGTTGAGGGCGCTATTAGGTGCCGCGGGTTGGACGCGTGTTTTCCTCCCCTTACTGAATAAGGGGTAAGGGAAAACGCGTGTCCAAGAGCAGGCTAACAGTGTGCTCCGGAGCGCACTGTACTGTATCGGCCTGACAGTAACAAAAGGAGCAAGGTACTTCAACAAAATTCCAGCTCCTGCTCCTCTCTGCTCCACCACCGTTAACAACCCTAGTGCTGGCAAAAGGGTGCCAGGCTGACACCGATGGAAAGGGAAGTCCATGACTTTATCCAGAGCAGGTACCACATGGGCTGCAGAAGTATGTGCTCAGCACAAAACACATACAGCACCCTGAGCCTGCTCTGAATGAACCACCTCTTTTTTGGGGTGGCAACAGGGAAGTTCGCATTACATATCTGTTCGAGCCTTCGCCTCCGCAGAGGCTGCCAAACCGCGATGCTAATTAGTGAGAGTCGCTATTAACTCAATCTTCGTTGGCATGTAGAGGGTTTCCCCCTCTCCCCCCCCCCTCCTATTTACCTTCAGAAGGAAAGTTTTGGGTTTAGGGCCCCTCTTCTTTGGTCCATACATTTCCCGCTCCCTCTCCCTAAATAAATAAGGAGAAAGAATTAAAACAGAAGCATTTGCAAGGCGATTGCAAACATGACCCTTTTTTTTTTTTTCAGTTTTGCACACTCAAAGCTTTTTGGCTTATTTCAAGTGTAAAGTCTGGGCTATGAACTGAGGTTGGTCCTTGAACCTGGGAGGGGGAAAGGAGACAGAGGAGCTAACGCCCTGCCACCTGACACACACACCCACCCCCCCCCCCCCCCCACCATGTTAACATTAGGACTGTGGCTAAGGCAGGAGATTACACTTCCTCTTTGAAAAAGAAAAAAAAAAGACACACTATATAACTTCAATTCAGATAACTTTTAGAGTCGGTGAAACAAAGTGAGTACACCAACTCAGCTAGATAGTGCAGGGCAGATATGCTTAGAAAAATCTGAGCGCCTGAGTGCCAGACACTCAAGTTTTGGGCTGAAATTTCCCCTAACTTTATGCCCTTAAAACTGTTAGATACCTTTTGGCTGCTACTTTTTAACCTACATTTAGGCACCTAAGTTAAGTACCCAGCACTGAAAATCAGTACTAGGAGCCTCACCTGATACTGATTGCATTTTAACCACCTAAATTTAGGTACTACTGAAAAATAAAAAGACATCTTAAATTTAGCTGCTCAGCAGGGGAGGAGAGAATTTTCATTTAGGAAGATCTAAGCACTCCTTAAATTGCCTAGATTTTTTGGATACTTATCCCTAAGTTTAAAACCCCTGTAGGCTTTCAATGACCATATGTATAAGATGGGTTCCCTCTTATCGCAAGGCCTACCTGTCTTGTGCCAGCAGCAATTAAGCAAAAACCTCAGCTCGTCCACCCTCTGCCATCCAGTGGGGGACAAGGGGGCACGAGAAGATATCACTATCTAATATGTTGCTTCTCACACAGCAGAAGTGAGCCACATTTGAGACTACTGCCGTGGGCAGTTGACATAGACTGAACCCTGGGAGAGAGCGAATGGCTACCATTAGAAGTCTGAAAATGGTTAGAACAGAGGTGGCCAGCTCAGATCCTCAAGAGCCTCAAACATGTCTGGTCTGCAGCATTTCTAAAATGAATATGCATGAGATAGACAATGGAGGCAGTGCATGCAAGTCTAGTTTATGCGTATTCATTATGGCTTGTTTGTGGTTCTTGACATCAGAGCTGACTACCCCAAGTTAGACAAGAGCAGTGTTATCTTCGGATGCAATCTCTGACTCTAATAAAGGGGGCTAGGACTGTCCCAGGCAATCCACTTTTGTGGAGAAAATATAAAGGGGCAAAACAAATCATTCCTGTTGGTTACTGGGCAGCATTTTAGGTTAAACATTACACAAGCAAAGCATCAATTTAACATTTTATTTTCCAGTAACTTCTTTCAAATTTCTTTGAGCTTCCTCACACTCATCCCTCCTCCCTTTGCACAGACTAGCTCTCCTGGGAAGTACTTGCGTTATTCAAAGTCTCAAACCCGTATGAGATCCAATGCATTTGCGCAGATCGTGACTAATGATTATGCACACGCTTGCTACACATGACCCAATCAGATCCCGCGTAACATGAAAGTGCAACATGTTCCAAAGACACTGCACCTAAGGTTGTGCTTTTGAAAAATGTCAAAATAATTTAAAGTGAAATGTATTTTATTCATCTAGGCCAGGAACTGCTATTTGCCATGGATACAGCTGTAATACCATACAATACACAGAGTAAATGTGTTTTTTTTTTGCCTGCATAGAAGTTGAAGATCTGTTTGCACTTTTAACATGAAGGACATTTGGGCAGTTCACCAGATTTTATTTAATACAGAAGCTAGTGGAGGTCTGCACTAACAGGGGTTCATGTGCATGGTGTTGATAGGCTCAGGTTGGCCCATCGCACTTAAAACTAATCTACACTTTACTGTACCACTCAAAAAACTAGTTTCCATCTGGCCTGCACAAGTGAATTAATCTAAAAAATAGGAGTCGTCCTCCTTAAGAGTGCCTCTGAATACAAGAGTTTTGCTGTTAAAACAGCCTACCAGTACCTTGTCAGCTGTGGAAAGCACACAATCTCCTGTAACAGGGGCCAAGGGGCCTCGTGCTGGGGGCGGGGGGGACTGCTTACTTTTGCTCAAAGGCTGCGATGAGTCTAGAGTCCAGAATGTTCTCTTCAGGTTCCCAAGTGCTGTACCTGTCAGCAGAGGGGAAAGAGGAGGAGAAGGCGAAGGGATGAAAAATAAAAGCCGAGAGAAAAATAAGACAAAGGAAAAAAAATAATAATGCAAACCAAAAAAAAGGGAAGATTTTTAAACGTCAGTATTCATTGCCATTTAAAAGACAACTCAGATCTCCCTTCCCACCAGAAAACCTAGCTTTCTTTGCAAGAAAATGCACTCACTTTATGGCCCAGCCTTTCCATTTCACCAGGTACTCGATGCGACCCTGCAAAATGCAAAATTAAAAAAAAAAAAATGAAGAGTGAAACCCAGCGCCATTGCAAATGCAAGCGAAAAAAAGGCCGTGCACATATAAGAGCTCCCCGGGGGTGGTTGTCATTGTTTTGTTTTGTGGTTATTCCTCACAACGTTTTCGCCACGGTTCGTCAACGGGGCAATGCAAGGTGCACACCGCTCCCTTCCCCCCGGGCTCCTGACCCGTCCTCACCTTGCGGATCCGCCGTTTGATGATGGATTCGGCGGCGAACACCCGCTCTCCCACCGCAGATAGCTCCATCTTACCAGCAGCAGCTGCACCGACAGAGCGGCAGCCCCCTTCGCCAGCGCGCGCACGCGCGTGCAGCCAGCTCTCGCTCTCTCTTTCCCAGGCGAGCTCCGGGCGCGCGCCCACGTGACCCGCACCGTTACCAGGGGCTTCCTCCCTGCCGTACCATTTCCTTCGGGCAGAGGAAGGTTGCTAGGGTGGAAGGCAAGCCTCGCGCGCCTGCTGTCGTAGGGGGCACGCGCGCTGCCCAGCAGGAAGAAGTTATGGGGGTGGGGATGGGAGGGAAAAGACTCACTGGGTGACATGCAGGACTGGAGATATTGTAAGCATTTTTCCCAGCCACACACACACAAAATGGGGGAAACGCTATAAGATACATAGAAGAGCATTGTTACTGCAGATTCATGTACACAACAATTCTCTTTCCACAAGCAGCCAACACCCATTTCAACAATCAGCTTCAACTATTACAAAGTGAAGGGCCGGACTTCATGTTTTGTTGCTGTCAGACTCAAGCCCCAATGTTGCAGCACTCTCGTATGCACCTCATTCTCATGTATATTGCTTTGTGGTGGTCTGGATTGTATACGGAAGAGATTTTATATTTGGAGTTTAGATTTAATTACTCACTTTGGGCCTCATAAGAGAGGGAGAGAGAGCCTTACCATAGTGCCTCCTCCCTAGACAGGTATTTGTATCCCTATGGGAGGCCCACCTAGTAACGCGAGGTGAGGGTTAAGTATTAGTGTAGGGGGTTAGGGGCCACTTTCACATTCAACATGAGACGTACGAACAGAACAGTGGTCCGTAGGTCATCAAATCTTCACAAGAGACCACTGTTCTGTTCGTACGTCTCATGTTGAATGTGAAAGTGGCCCCTAACCCCCTACACTATTACTTAACCCTCACCTCGCGTTACTAGGTGGGCCTCCCATAGGGATACAAATACCTGTCTAGGGAGGAGGCACTATGGTAAGGCAGGCTTTCTCTCTCTCTCTACACCTTGCCATGTGCTATCTTTGTTGCTACTATTGCAGGATGCTAAATGCTTTATGTGGATATCTTTTCTCCTGTATCTGTCTCTGTTATAAATAGTTTGTTTTTTTTAAAAAAACACACACACTTTATCCAAGAACAACTTATGATATTTTTCAGCAGAACACATTCTTCCTGGTTACCCAATATGTAAAAGTCAAATGTAACTGTAAATCTTTTTCCCAGTTATTGCACCAATATAAAGGTGAATTTTAAAAGCCTGCCATAGGCATTAATTAGGGGATGTGTGAATATGTCGGGCTTGTGCACACCGAGTGGAATTTAAAAGCTGCCGAGATATGCACGTATCTCCCGCAGCGTGCACGTCTCGGAAGTGTGGGCATGGTCTGGGCGGGGGGCATGGACATTTCAGGGCGTGCACATAAATACTTATGCAATCCAGCACATGCCGAGGCCCCTTCCCGCGTAAGTTTACTTCTGCTATGGTAAGTTAAAAAATAAAGAAAAGTAGGCAGATCTGCAGGGTTTTAAGGGTTGGGGCTAACCGGATGGAGTGAAGGCTATTAAATTAGGAGTGTTTGGAGGACCTCTCTCTTAACTGGTTGAACTGGTAAAACTGAATAGTTCTGGCACACGCCCCTTTTAAAATCCCCTGATTTATGTGATAAAAGTGTTATTTTCGTGTTCCCACTGAAAATTTGGTGCACATATGCGTGTGACCAGGCTATTTTATTAAATGCACATATGTGCACGTATGTTATAAAATGGCTGCGTCCCTGGCCACGGGCCGATGCATGTGTGCCCGTGCGCCAGGTTGAAAGTTACCATCTTAACATATTAACTTCCCCAAAAAAGGTACAGACTCCCATAGATAATGAATTAAGGTTGCATTGACCTCATTACATTTCAAGCATTTCCTAAACACTGCTATTCCAGATTTAAATGCTCTCAAAGGTGAAAATAAAGGGCACAGGTTCTGTGGGTGCAGGGGATGCTTGAGAACTCCCAATATTGAACAATCTCCTTCACTGTGTCCAGAGAAGGGTAATTTTTTAGTTTAGCACTCCTAATCATTTTGAAAAGTTAATTCCTCTGGTCCCCTGCATTATTCACAATTGCAGCTCTCTTAATATTATATTCTCTGTGAGTTTATATATATCCCCATATTACATTTATACAGATCATCTTCAATTAGTGTCACATCTAAAACCTTCTGCCACACACTAGATAAAGATAAAGGATAGAGCACGGTTTTAATCTACTAAATAGCTTGTAAATACTGGAAACTGTACTCTGTTGTCTCTATAAAGCTCTATTAATGCTTTAAAGTCAAATGAGGTATACTTATTTACACTTTGATTAAATGTTTTTGTAATGTAGTCTTTGAGTTGTAAGTAAACAAAAACACCATTATTATTATTCTCATGATTTGTATAGCACATACCAGATGTATGCAGCGCTTTACAGAGACACATAATTTAGCATGTCTGGCCATAAATGTCTCAAGGTTGGGCTGTCAAGGTTTTTGGTTTATTTTTTGTTGTTGTTTTCAGGCAAGGGAAGAGACAGTTGTGACCAGATTTTATTTGTGAATAAATAAATGGGATACTGTCCAAAAATCTGTATGAAAAATGAAGGCGGTTGGTTTGGGGTTTTTTCCCATAAAAAATGGCAATTTTTTTTTAGAAAGTTCATCTAGATCAAAGGGATTTGGTGATAGGTTCATGATTTGCACCACATTAAATTATCCCAGCCAGCAACCTGCAAGTGTTGGGCTCATTGGACATGCGATTCTAGTGACTGAAAAGGAGCTGCTGTTTACCAGCAGTTTCACTACGGACTGGGACAGCTTCTTCTGAAGGACCTTTATGTAAAACCCATTCCCCAACCAAACAGAAAAAATCTATAGAGAAAGCATACCTGCTCCCTTGCTCAGCAAACTAATTGATTATGCTCTGCTGAATTCAGAAATTGTATCCAGAAAGAGGACAGAAATCAGAATAATGGAGCATATTCACAGAAGTATTAAAATACCGAGTTATGAAACTAGTAGATCAAAACTTTGTCTGAAAGCATAGTCTTGGATTACATGGATGCATAATAAAATGGAAAAACGTGTGCGCATGTATTGGACTCATGCTAGGCACAAAAAAGGGGTTGAATTAGCACAAGTTTGGGCCTTTTGAGCAGTGGCACTAATTGTCAAGGCTTCAATCTGGTTATACTGTCCATTTTTCATATACATCATCAATTTTTTTATTTAAAAACCGCCTTTTCATTACAACCACTCTCAAGGCAAGTTAACAGCAAAAAGTACAGTTCACAAACATATATCAATACAATCAATAAAATAACACAAACCTAAAATTTAATAAAATAAACTAAAATCAAATCAAATTATTAGCCAACCCTTATAGAATACACATAAACACCCAGAAATGGACCATAATCAGTGTAGATTGAAGGCCAATTGAAATAACCTAGTTTTAGTTGTTTTTCTAAAAGTAAATACATTGCTTACAGACTGAATCTTTTTCATGGAAACTCTATAAGTGGTGCTAAGAAACAGAAGAAGCCCTGTTCCTTGTACCTATAAGTTTGATTGCAGATGGAGTGGAGATTTTTAGCAATCATCCAAGGAGCTTGGTCTAAATGATCTCTCAAATAAGATGGAATTTCTATACCCCAGATCTTAAAAATTAAGGACAAAACTTTAAATAGAGAACTATGTCATGCCAACCATGTAATGACCATAGAACTGGTGTAATTTTCTCATATCTTCATAAATACAGAGTTGCTGTATTTTGGGCTAATTGTAATTTATGCAGGGTCGTTTTAGGTAATTCCCACATAAAACAAATTATAATAATCCAAAATGGGATTGTACCAACGCATACATTGCAGAAGCCAACATGTCTTTAACCAAATAAGGCCCTATATGCCTAATCCTAGAAAAATTAAAAAACATAGTTTTTGTCACAGTTTGAATCTGAGGTTCCAATGATTATTGTGAATCCAATAAAACGCCCAGGCTTTTAACATGGTCTCTAAAACAAACTGGCACCCCATCAAGCTATCTTTCCTTCCAGTATCTCAATTTGTTTTGTCCCAATAAATAGGGCATCATTTTTTCCAGGATTCATTTTTAATTTATGCACATTCATCCAATGTGCAATATCAGCTAAACGATTATTTAATTTCTATACACAGCTGGATATCATTAGCAAACACATAGTAACCAATTCCATTCTTGGAAATCACCCTACCCAGAGAACTGACAGACATTAAATAATAATGGTGATAAAATTGATCCCTGAGGAGTCCCACATTTAGGGTCCTTCGTTTTCAGTTTAAACCAATAAATTCCCAGATTTTTCCCTATGTGACAATCGATTTAAACCGAAATTCACCCTAAGTTTAGGCTGATTAAAAAGCTGCTCCAGAGCTGCAGATGCAGCGTTTCAAGACCTCCAGCCATTACTGGAAGCCAGTTGGGGCCAAAATGCATGCTGTGTTTCAAGTCCCACCACCCACCAGTGAAAGCGCTCACCCTCCAGTGCTGCCCTTGCCGTATTTCAAGTCCCACCTCCTCACCCCCCAAGCAGCCAAAGTACCTGCTCTCTGGTGCCGCAAATGCATTTGATGCTCAATCTAACAAATTGTATACCCCCACTCTCAATTTTGGAAAAACCAATAAACTTGAAAAATTGTTAAATGGGATGGGGTAAGTTTCATACAGATCTGCTACTGGCCTCCACGGCTCTGCTCACAGATATCTCGTATATGTAATCATCAACCATCCCCTTCCTGTCCTCCTATTTTTATTCAATTAAATGTGTCTTAAAATCAATAAATGTTTTTATTTTTTATACTCTTTTTATTTATGATTTATTATACCAATTTACCAAATTTTTTATTTTTATCTCATATCATCCTGGTATTTCATCCAATCTCAAAATATTTGCTTGTTATATTCAATTCAATCTCTTCCTGACTCAATTCAAACTTTTTTTGTTTTTGCTTTTTTTTTACCAAACGCCCATAATGTTGTCTTCTGTCATACAATTGTCCCCGATCACTTAGCTTATTTTTGCTCCTGTACAATAGAAGACAACATTATGGGCGTTTGGTAAAAAAGCAAAAAGAAAAAAAGTTTGAATCGAGTCAGTAAGAGACTGAATTGAATATAACAAGCAAATATCACATATAACAATCCTGAGGCCCAGCCAGGACTCCTGAGAATCCTGGCTGGGCCTCAGGATTAACCGTTTTGCTGGACCCTGCTGGAACTGGCTAAGGCATTTTAACCCATATGGGATCAGGAGAAGGCGCCCTGAAGGTATGCTCTGTTTTTAATAAACCCTTTGGTATCTTTAGTCAGCTATTTTGACGTTAACAAATATTACGCTGGACATTAAACAACACATTCCAACTATGGATGAAACTGTTAATTCTTTGGATAAGAAAGTAGAACAAATAGACACTTGGTTAACAACAGTGGAGAATCTTCAGCATGACTTAGTAAAGTCAGAATCAATACATACAAAGAAGTTTGAGAATATTGAAAATGTTTTGAAAAGTTTACATTTTCATATACTCAGTTTCCCATGTGTTAAATTGGTACCTCCTTTAGATTTGTTCAAATCTTATTTAATTAAGATTTTGGGTTTTCCATCTGATAATATACCTGTAATCTAAAAAATGTATTATTTGCCTAAAGACCAACAGAATCAAGATGCTTTATCTGAGCAACTTGTGAATTTGTCTGATATTTTAGAGATGCCTTTAGATACTATTGTAACAGATTGAGCCACATTATTGGTGTCATTTACCTTTATTTCTGCTAATAAGGCATTACTGACTGTTCCATCTGTTAAATCAGCACGTCTCACTCAAGTAAGAGAGAGAGCCCTAGCTCTGGCTGGACCTGTACTGTGGAACTCAATGCCACTCGAAATAAGACTGCAGAGAAATTTGAAGCTATTTAAAGCAAGTCTAAAAACCTGGCTTTTTAAACAAGCCTTTTATAAAGAGAATGAAGAAAAACAAATGAAAGCTAAGTAAGCACCAAAGAATCAGTTTTTTAATTTCTATTATCTCCAAATACATTTCAGAATATTAACGTTAGATTTGAACCGTATGATAGTCTTCCAACCAACATATAAGCTATAATCTACACATAGTTTTCTTATCGAATACATGATACTGTTCAACAATGGCACATCTATAACTTGTTAACTATACCAATTAATTTTTATTTTCTTTTGTGCCCTTTTTGTAAACCGTTGTGATGGTGAATTAACAACGACGGTATAGAAAAGTTTGTAAATAAATAAATAAATAAATAAAACCTGTATTAAGATTTTTCTTGCAAAAATGTTCTGCATTGTTTTATGGCCAAAACATGTGGATTTACCCATACCTAGCAAGGGCCACCCAGTTAAGGAGGAAAGTGTTTCTAGAAATGAGAGCTGAAGCTTTAACATATGGAGCTAAATTTACGTTGAGATATCCATGTAAATGTTTAATATATTATTCCAATGATAAAATTGAGACCCTGAGAAACAAAATACCTAAGATACCCAAACAAGAGATTAAAATGTGTAAAAGAGACGTGACACCATGGTCCGAATTTGTCGAAATAACCGACTACCAGGTTGAGAACATGATCAAGAAACCAAATCCAGCCCCACACCAAATAGATTCATTACCCATAGTAGAAATCAAAAAGCTTACTGAAATCACAGCCCCTACTTTTACAAAAATTATAAACTACTCCCTAGAAGAAGAATACGTGCCAGACACACTGAAAGGAGCAATCATCAAACCAATAATCAAAAAGAAAAACATGGATCCCCAAATACTAGCAAACTACAGACCAGTGTCAAACTTACCTCTAATGGCCAAATTAATCGAAAAAACAGTACAAACACAGCTATCTGAGCACTTAGATAATAACAATATCCTTTACTCCTACTTGCTCTAACAGATAATATACTAAGAGGATTCGACAATGGAAAACAATATATTCTGATATTACTAGATTTATCAGCAGCTTTTGACACAGTGAATCACATAATACTAATCAAAACGCTTGAAGAAATAGGTCTACAAGACAAATCAATCAAATGGTTCAGATCTTATCTAAATAACAGAACTTTTCAAGTTCAAATTAAAAACATGCTATCCGACAAGATTACCTTGAAAACAGGAGTCCCACAAGGGTCAGCACTATCCACTACGCTGTTCAACATATATCTTCTATCCCTTTGCCATCTTCTCGCTGGACTTGGAATCATACACTACATCTACGCTGACGACATCCAGTTAATTCTTCCAATCGATGAAACTATTGAAAAAACAATAGGCCTAGCCATGATGTATCTGGAAATAATAAAACAACTTCTAAACCAAATGGAGCTAATAATCAACATTGATAAAACCGAGTTTATACACTTAGAAAGGAAAAGCATGAATATTACACAAACTCCAATATTTCTCAATAACAACCAACAAATTGACTTAGCAAAAAAAGTTCACAATCTTGGAGTAATAATTGACAATGAACTAAACCTCAAACAGCACATATCATTAAAGGTTAAGGAAGGATATGCTAAACTCATGATACTAAGAAAACTGAAACCATTACTATCCTTACCAAACTTTCATACTGTACTTCAATCGCTGATTTTCGCCAGCACAGACTATTGTAATGCCTTGCTACTAGGCCTACCCAACACTACAGTAAGACCTCTACAGATTTTACAAAATGCTGCAGTGAGAATTCTCACTGGAAAAAGCAAAAGAGATCACATAACAGATACACTCGCCACCCTACATTGGCTTCCCATAGAACAAAGAATACAGTTCAAAGCACTGTGCTTAATACACAAACTTATCCACGACGATAAAGCAGAATTGCTGAACACAGCACTTAGAGTACATGTCCCACACAGAAATTTAAGGTCAGCAAACAGAGTACTCCTTCCCATTCCTTCTGTGAAAACCGCAAGACTTACCCAAGTGAGGGAGCGAGCTTTGTCTCTAGCCGGTCCCATATTATGGAACTCCATGCCCCTTGACCTTAGACTCCAGAGCAATCATAAACTTTTCAAAACACAGCTCAAAACCTGGCTTTTCATACAAGCCTTCAAGAAAGAAAATTGATGCAGGCAATTAAGCAAAGATATGCGGCATAAAGCACCGAATGCCTAATTTAACGTTCCTTACTGAATTAGTTCAACCTTTTTAACTGTAGGCAACCTTCAGGACACATTGCTATGAAACACTCAATCCCCCAAATAAATGCCTTTTTTGTTACCGAATACTAATGGCACCACCTATGTAATGTACGACCCATATATTTTTGATATAGGTGCCCTATTGTAAACTGTTGTGATGGTGAATAACTTAATGATGGTATATAAAAACTCTTAAATAAATAAAATAAATAAAACAATGTGACATATGTTTTCCTTGAACCTATACAGTTACGAGCGTTTCTGGACACACATTCCTGAAGAGATACAATATTTATGGAGTAGGTGCTAGAATTAATGTCTTGGGGTATTCACAGGGTATTTATTCTTTTCTTTTATATATTTTTCCTGAGATATACCACTTGATTACACTTGTCTCTCCCCTGTTTCCTTAATTTTGGAGAACTCATGTTTGCTTTTCTTTTCCTTGAATGAAGATATCTGATTTGAAGATATTTGTTACATTATATTATCCTTATTACTGTACAAGAGGATTCTTGTGATTATTGTTGAAAATAAAAAAATGAAAATGAAAAAAAAATAAAAAATAAAAATAATAAAGAAAAGCAAAAGAAAAATGAAACCTATCTGGTTCTCAAAGGAGGTGGTTGACAAAATAAAGGCTAAAAGAACAGCATTCAAGAAATATAAAGGATCCCAAAGAGAGGAGCACAAAGAAGAATATCTGGTAGAACTGAGGGAGACAAAGAAAGTAATCAAGACAGCAAAAAGTCAAGCAGAAGAAAGGATTGCCAAAGAGGTAAAGAGAGGTGACAAAACATTTTTCAGATACATCAGAGAAAGGAGAAAAGTTCAAAGTGGTATAGTGAAACTGAAAGGTGAAAAGGATCAATGTGTAGAGAGAGACAAAGAAATGGCAGAAATATTAAACGAATACTTCAGTTCGGTGTTCACTAAAGAGGACCCAGG
The DNA here is from genome assembly GCF_901001135.1 of Rhinatrema bivittatum. NCBI lineage: Eukaryota > Metazoa > Chordata > Amphibia > Gymnophiona > Rhinatrematidae > Rhinatrema > Rhinatrema bivittatum. The sequence goes on along the minus strand of NC_042616.1, from coordinate 420,193,180 downwards.
AGAAGGGCCATCGCTAGTTAACAAGAAACTGGAGGGGAGTGGAATAGATGTAACTCCATTTACATCTAAATGAAGAATGTGTGGGAAGAGCTGGGGAAACTGAAAGTGGACAAAGCCATGGGGCCTGATGAGGTTCAGACCAGCATACTGAGGGAGCTCAGAGATGTGCTGGCGTGACCTGTTCAATAGATCCCTAGAAATGGGAGTGGTGCCGAGTGATTGGAGAAGAGCAGTGGTGGTCCCGCTTCACAAGAGTGGGAGCAGAGAGGAGGCTGGTAACTACAGACCAGTTAGCCTCACCTCGGTGGTGGGAAAAGTAATGGAGACGCTGCTGAAAGAAAGAATAGCGAATCATCTACAGTCGGAAGAATTGCTGGACCAGAGGCAGCATGGATTCACCAGGGGAAGATCCTGTCAGACAAATCTGATCGACTTTTTTAACTGGGTGACTAGGGAATTGGATCGAGGAACAGCGCTCGATGTCATCTATTTGGATTTCAGCAAAGCTTTTGATACGGTCCCACACAGGAGGCTGGAGAATAAAATGAGAAGCTTAGGAGTGAGTGCCGAGGTGGTGGCCTGGATTGCAAACTGGTTGACTGACAGACAACTATGTGTGATGGTAAATGGAACTTACTCTGAAGAGAGAACGGTGTTAAGCGGAGTGCCGCAAGGATCGGTGTTGGGACCGGTCCTGTTCAATATCTATGTGAGCAACATAGCAGACGAGATAGAAGGTAAGGTTTGTCTTTTTGCGGATGACAGTAAGATCTGCAACAGAGTGGACACGCTGGAAGGAGTGGAGAGAATGAGGTGGGATTTAAGAAAGCTGGAAGAGTGGTCGAAGATATGGCAGCTAAAATTCAATGCCAAGAAGTGCAGAGTCATGCATATGGGGTGTTGAACTCCAAAAGAACTGTATTTGATGGTGGGGAGGGGGGGGGGGGGGGGGGGGGAGGGCTGGTGTGCACAGAGCAGGAGAGAGACCTTGGGGTGATAGTGTCTAAAGATCTGAAGTCGGCGAAACAATGTGACAAGACGATAGCTAAAGCCAGAAGAATGCTGGGCTGCATAGAGAGAAGAATATCGAGTAAGAAAAGGGAAGTGATTATCTCCTTGTACAGGTCCTTGGTGAGGCCTCACCTGGAGTACTGTGCTCAGTTCTGGAGACCGTATCTCCGAAGGGACAGAGACAGGATGGAGGCAGTCCAGAGAAGGGCGACCAAAAAGGTGGATGGTCTTCATCAAATGACTTATGAGGAGAGATTGAAGAATCTAAATGTGTACACCCTGGAGGAAAGGAGGAGCAGAGGTGATATGATACAGACTTTCAGATACTTGAAAGGTTTTAATGATCCAAAGATAACGACAAACCTTTTCCATTGGAAAAAAATCAGCAGAACCAAGGGTCATGATTTAAAGCTCCAGGGAGGAAGACTCAGAACCAATGTCAGGAAGTATTTCTTCACGGAGAGGGTAGTGGATGCCTGGAATGTCCTTCCGGAGGAAGTGGTGAAGACCAGAACTGTGAAGGACTTCAAAGGGGCGTGGGATAAACACTGTGGATCCATAAAGTATAGAGGATGTGAATGAAGAGAGGGTGGCCAGTGGGAATGACGGCTACTTCCTGGAGATAATACCCTGATTCAATAAACATACACACAGTTAATGCGACTCTAACATTGCTCTAAGCTTCAACGGTAAGAGGAAATGTGGAAAAAAGGATTTGTATTCACAAAAAAGCGGGGAGTAGCTTGCTTGTTACGGCGGTTACTACCCCGTATCAATAAAGCCTGATATTTCACTTGAAATACATATGCAGCACAGTTCTCTGCTTCAACAGCAGGGGGGAATGAAGAAAAGTGGATTTATATTCAGACAACCAACAAGGACTGAATTGCACAGGCTGGGTAAACAAATAAGTGTGGGAGAAGCTTGCTTATTGCGGCGGTTACTACCCCTAACTAATTAAGCTAGATATTTCACTTAGATGTAGTTCCAACATTGCTCTCTACATTAATGGCGGGGGGTGGAAGGAAAATAGAACCAAAAGGTTACTAAGGGCCAAGAGTAACAGATAAGTATGAGAAAAAAACAAGTGCGAAAGCTTGCTGGGCAGACTGGATGGGCCGTTTGGTCTTCTTCTGCCGTCATTGCTATGTTTCTATGTTAAAAAAAATAAAAATAAAAAAAAGACTATTACATACCCCAGGGAAACCTTACAGCCTTGCACATACACCCTCCCCCCCCCCCCCCCCCCCACACACACACAAACACACTCCCACACCCTTTTCAGATATACACAATGAAATAGCAAGTGTTGCTTACCTGATGTAACAGGTGTTCTCACAGGACAGCAGGATGTTAGTCCTCACAAATGGGTGACATCGAGGATGGAGCCCAACCAAGGAAAACTTCTGTCAAAGTTTCAGAACTTTGACTGGCCCCTACTAGGCATGCCCAGCACGGCACTAACCCTGCAGCCAGCAGGGGTCTCCCTTCAGTCTTGTTTTTATAGCTACAGGCAGTGCCGAAAAATAAAATAAACGAACCCAACACCGCGGGGTGGCGGGCGGGTTTCGTGAGGACTAACATCCTGCTGTCCTGTGAGAACACCTGTTACATCAGGTAAGCAACACTTGCTTTCTCACAGGACAAGCAGGATGGTTGTCCTCACAAATGGGTGAGTACCAAGCTGAGGATGTCCTGACTTGCACAAAATGCACCCAACGGCGTGCAACAAGCACAACAACTGGGGTGGAATTTGGTGAAGGGCATCCGCACCCTACCGGGAAGGTGGAAGGGTGTTGGTACATCAGTTTGGAAAAAGGTTACGCAAGACAGATTGGCCGAAGATGGAATCCTGTCTTCCAGCTTTATCCAAACAATAATGGGCTGCAAAGGTATGGAGGGAACTCCAGGTTGCAGCTTTGCAGATGTCAGGAAGCGGCACCGATCGAAGGTGTGCTACTGAAGTCGCCATGGCCCTCACAGAGTGTGCTTTGACACGGTCTTGGAAAGGAATGCCAGCTTGCTCATAGCAAAAGGAAATGCAGTCCGCCAACCAGGAGGAAAGAGCCTGCTTACCCACAGGTTGTCCTAACTTGTTAGGATGGAAAGAGACGAATAATTGAGTGCTCTTCCTGTGATAAACTGTACGGTCTAGATAAAAAGCTAGAGCTCGTTTACAGTCTAAGGTATGCAGAGTCTGTTCCCCGGAGTTGGAGTGGGGCCTGGGAAAGAAGATAGGTAGTATGATGGATTGATTGATATGAAACTCCGAATCTACCTTAGGTAAAAATTTAGGGTGAGTGCGGAGTACCGCCCGGTCTTGCAGAAGTTTAGTGTAAGGCGGATAGGTAACTAGGGCCTGTAATTCACTAACTCTGCGAGCTGAAGTGATAGCCAAAAGGAATAACACTTTCCATGTGAGAAATTTTAAGTCACAGGAGTGCAGAGGTTCGAAAGGTGGCTTCATGAGACGACCAAGAACTAAATTAAGGTCTCAAGATGGGGCCGGTGGACGTAAAGGTGGCTTCAGATGGAGCAAGCCTTTAAGAAAGCGTGTTACCAGGGGTTGTACTGAGATAGGGACACCCCCGATACCTTTATGGAAGGCGGCTACCGCACTGACATGCATTCTAATGGAAGAGGTTTTGAGACCGGATTCTGATAGATGCAACAAATAGTCCAAGAAGTTAGAGATTGGACAGGAAAGGGGATCAAGGGACTGAGAAGTGCACCATGATGTGTACCTTTTCCATTTGTATGAGTAAGATTGTCTTGTGGAGGGCTTTCGTGAAGCTATTAGGACACGAGAAACTGAGTCCGAAAGGTTAAATGGCTGAAGGACTAACCTTTCAACATCCATTCCGTCAGGGACAAGGCTTGGAGGCTGGGATGAAGGAGGCATCCGTCGTTTTGAGTGATCAGATGCGGGTCCTTTCCCAGAGGAATGTGCCTGCGGATGGAGAGATCCTGGAGTATGGGAAACCACACTTGGCGTGGCCAGTATGGTGCTATCAGGATCATGGTTCCACCATCCTGGAGTAGCTTCACGAGAGTCCTCGACAGAAGAGGAAGTGGAGGGAATGCATAGAGTAGACCTGTCGTCCACTTGAGGGAGAATGCATCTCTCGGCCGAGAGTGCTGGCTGCGAATGAGAGAGCAGTAGTTGTCCACTTTGTGGTTCTGAGGGGACGCAAAAAGGTCTATGTGGGGATAACCCCACTTGTGAAACAGAGAGGTCGCTACCAGAGAATTGAGTGACCACTCGTGTGGTTGGAAGACTCGGCTGAGCTGGTCTGCCAAGACATTGTCTACTCCCGGCAAGTAGATGGCCTTGAGGTACATGGAGTGGGAGAGGGCTTCCGCCCAAATCTGCGCAGCTTCCTGACACAGAAGGAAGGAGCCTGTGCCTCCCTGCTTGTTTATGTACCACATGGCCACCTGGTTGTCTGTCTGAATTAGTATGGAATGGTTCGATAGGCAACTTTGAAAAGTTCTGAGAGCATAGCGGATTGCTCGCAACTCCAGGAAATTTATCTGGTGTTTGGCTTCCTCTCGTGACCAGTGCCCTTGAGTTTGCAGATCGTTTACATGGGCACCCCAACCGATGTTGGAAGCATCGGTGGTGAGAATTACCTGAGGATCTGGTGGAAGAAAGGGTAAGCCCTGTAAGAGGTTGAACGGATTCATCCACCATGCAAGAGACAGACGAAGGGCGTTGGAGATGTGGACTATGGAGGACAGAGGCTGAATAGCCTGAGTCCATTGTAGTCTCAGAGTCCATTGTGTGACTCTCATGGCCAAGCGGGCCATGGGAGTCACATGAACCGAGGAGGCCATGTGTCCCAGTAGAACAAGGAATTGGCGAGCTGTTGCTATGTGTTGAGACCGCAGCTGGCGAGCTAGGGACACTATGGTCTGGACTCGTTGATGAGGAAGGAAGGCTTTTGCCTGTAAGGTGTCCAAGTCTGCCCCAATGAAGGATAAGGTTTGAGATGGGACTAAGTAGGATTTCTCGTAATTGATTAGAAACCCTAGGGAAAGCAGAGTTTGAATTGTTAGGGTCAGGGAGGACCGAGCTAATTGCTGGGTTGGGGCCCTGATCAACCAATCGTCCAAGTAGGGGTAGACGTGGACACCTTCCTGTCGTAGAAACGCTGCAACCACTACGAGGCACTTGGTGAACACGCGTGGTGCGGATGCGAGGCCGAAAGGTAGCACCCGATATTGGTAGTGACTTTGGCCTACTAGAAAACGGAGGTATTTGCGATGAGATTGTGTTATTGCAATGTGGGTATATGCGTCTTTTAGGTCTAGAGAGCATAACCAGTCCCCTCTTTGTAGCAGAGGGAGCAACGAGCCTAGGGTCACCATCTTGAACTTCTCCTTGTGGAGGTACTTGTTGAGGGCCCTTAGGTCCAGGATGGGACGAAGTCCCCCTGACTTTTTTGGGATCAAGAAGTACCTGGAATAGAACCCTTGTCCTTGTTGAAAGGGAGGAACGGGTTCTATAGCGTTTGACTGTAGGAGAAGAGAAACCTCCTGCTCTAAAAGAACCGAGTGATCTGTGAGACTCCACGCCTGCAGGGGTGGGGAGTCGGAAGGGAGAGTCAGGAAGTTGAGATGGTAACCCTGTGCAATGATTGCTAATACACACTGATCTGTAGTGATCAAATGCCATCTTTCTAGGAAGTGGCATAGTCGACCTCCCACTGGTATAGCTGGAAGAGGGGTCTGGTATATGCTCTCCAAGTGGAAGTCAAAAACCTGCTGCAGGGCCCGGAGGTGGAGCGGCTGCAGGTTTTTGCTTTCGAGTCTGGCGAGGCTGAGTCTTATGATAAGACCGTGCAGGCCTAGGCTTAGATGAAGGGGGATAATATTTCCTGGGCCGAATGAAAGGCTTTTTGGAGTCTTTTCTAAACGGCTGTTTAGAAGGTATATCAGGAGGAATGGAGGAGAGCTGTTTAAGGGTTTCGTGATGATCCTTAAGTTCAGCAACAATTTGCTGAATCTGCTCACCGAAGAGATTATCCCCAAGACAAGGCAAATCAGATAGCCTGTCTTGAACTTCTGGACGCAGATCAGATGACTTGAGCCAAGCCCAGCGTCTAGCAGAGATTGCTGTAGCAGAAAGTCTCGTGGAAGCATCAAATACATCATAAGATGTTCTAATTTCATGTTTCCCAGCTTCAAATCCCTTAGCTAGTAGGGATTGGAGCTGTGGCTGGAACTGTTCTGGCAAGGAATCTGAATAGTCCTGTATCTGTTTGAGAATGACCCTATTGTATTGGGTCATGTACAGCTGATAGGAAGCTATTCTGGAGATCAGCATAGCTCCTTGATATACTTTCCTACCTATGCTATCTAGGAATTTGTTTTCCTTGGTAGGAGGTATAGAAGAGTGGGGTTTTAGTCGTTTAGCTTTCTTTTGAGCTGATTCTACGACTACAGAACGATGGTCCAATTGTGGTTTTTGAAAACCAGGAGCTGACTGTACCAGATATGTAGTGTCAGCTTTCTTATTAACTGGAGCAATAGATCCCGGGGATTCCCAATTCTTCTTTAGAAGATCTAGGAAAACCTGATGGATTGGTATGGATGTTATAATTTTAGGGGCATCCAGGAACTGGAGTAATTCCATCATCTGGTGCCTGTCATCTTGTTCAGATTGGAGCTGGAAAGGCACCAACTCTGACATTTCCTTCACAAAATTTATGAAAGAGAGGTCCTCAGGGGGAGAACGCTTTCTACTCTCTGCGGGAGAGGGAGGTGAAGGCAAATTATCAGTATCAGAGGAGGTATCATCACCCCAAGTGTCATAAGGATCAGGTTGGTGACCTTTATGACCACTAGGGGGTTGAACACCTGAAGGTCCTGGTTGAGGCTCCGAGAAATTGGAAGGAGCCACCGGGGGCATCGAGAAAACCCTCAATGGAATCGATGCCGGGATCGGTGCCGGGGTCGGCATCGAAGGAACCGGTGTCGGTCTCAATGGAATCGATGCCGGCATCGGAAACCTCGGTGGAGCAGAGGGGCGTATCGATGCCGAAGGATAGATCGGTGGCGAGGGACGCCCTGGAACCGACGGAACTATACCCGAAGGTGGGATCCGATACGGTGTTTCTCCACCCGAGGAAATATCTGTCGGTGACAGCGGTCTTGCCGGTGTCGGTGATATAGGCATCACCGGTGGAAGGGCTGTCATTAATGCCTCCATCCGGTGTAACAGCGGTGCCAGTGCAGCCGCAATCGGCTCGGTGGCCGGTTCCGCTCTCGGTGCCGGAGTCGGTGCCGGGGGAGGCTGGAACCGTTGCATCGCTTTATCGATGGCCTCCTGGACCAGCCGGTCCAGTTCTGCCCGGAGACCAGGGGTAACTAGACCCGGCTCGACGGGAGAGGGAGGCTGAGGCTGAGCCGGAGGGACCACCGTCACCGGTGGAATCGCGGCTCCCAAACCCCGAGGGGGAGAGGGTTGCCTCGGTGCCTGCGAAACAGAAGTGGACGGTGCCAACTCTGATTGAGGCTTTTTCTGCGGTGGCTCGGTCGGTGCAGAGGTCGATGACGTCGATTCCTCGACAGGCCGAGACTTATGACGTCGATGGCGATGTTTCTCCTTCCGATCTCCTCGATGATCAGGGGATGGGACAGGAGTTGATGGCCGAGAAATCATCGATGGCGGACGGTCACCGGAGGCCTGTCGATGGTACGAAGATTTCGATGGTGCCGGTTCCGATGACGTCGATGCAATTGATGGCGTTGGGGTAGAAACATGGAAGAGGAGCCCCATCTTCTCCATTCTGGCTTTGCGACCTTTTGGTGTCATTAAGGCACATTTGGTGCAAGTCAGGACATCATGCTCACTCCCCAAGCACAAAACACAGACTCCATGAGGGTCTGTGATTGACATAGTCCGGGTATAGTCCGGGCACCGTCGGAAACCCGATGCCATGGCGGAAGGCCAAAAATTTACATAGAAACATAGAAATGACGGCAGAAGAAGACCAAACGGCCCATCCAGTCTGCCCAGCAAGCTTCACACATTTTTTCTCTCATACTTATCTGTTTCTTTTAGCTCTTGGTTCTATTTCCCTTCCTCCCCCACCATTAATGTAGAGAGCAGTGATGGAGCTGCATCCAAGTGAAATATCTAGCTTGATTAGTTAGGGGGTAGTAGGGGTAGTAACCGCCGCAATAAGCAAGCTACACCCATGCTTATTTGTTTTAACCCAGACTATGTTATACAGCCCTTATTGGTTGTTTTTCTTCTCCCCTGCCGTTGAAGCAGAGAGCTATGCTGGATATGTGTGAAGTATCAGTTTTTTCTTCTCCCCTGCCGTTGAAGCAGAGAGCTATGCTGGATATGCATCGAAAGTGAAGTATCAGGCACATTTGGTTTGGGGTAGTAACCACCGTAACAAGCCAGCTACTCCCCGCTTTGTGAGTGTGAATCCTTTTTTCTTCTCCCCTGCCGTTGAAGCTATGCTGGGTATGCGTGAAGTATCAGTTTTTCTTTCCCCCTGCCGTTGAAGCAGAGAGCTATGCTGGGTATGCGTGAAGTATCAGTTTTTCTTCTCCCCTGCCGTTGGAGCAGAGAGCTATGCTGGATGTGCATCGAAAGTGAAGTATCAGGCACATTTGGTTTGGGGTAGTAACCGCCGTATCAAGCCAGCTACTCCCGGCTTTGTGAGTGCAAATCCTTTTTTCCACATTTCCTCTTGCTGCTGAAGCTTAGAGTGATGTTGGAGTCACAGTAACCATGTGTATGTTTATTGAATAAGGGTATTGTGTCCAGGCAGTAGCCATCATTCTGGCGAGTCACCCACTCTTCATTGGCGGCCTCTTGACTTTATGGATCCACAGTGTTTATCCCACGCCCCTTTGAAGTCCTTCACAGTTCTGGTCTTCACCACTTCCTCCGGAAGGGCATTCCAGGCATCCACCACCCTCTCCGTGAAGAAATACTTCCTGACATTGGTTCTGAATCTTCCTCCCTGGAGCTTCAAATCGTGACCCCTGGTTCTGCTGATTTTTTTCTTATGGTAAAGGTTTGTCGTTGCCTTTGGATCATTAAAACCTTACAAGTATCTGAAAGTCTGTATCATATCTCCTCTGCTCCTCCTTTCCTCCAGGGTGTACATATTTAGATTCTTCAATCTCTCCTCGTACGTCATCCGATGAAGATCCTCCACCTTCCTGGTCGCCCTTCTCTGTACCACTTCCATCTTGTCTTTGTCTTTTTGTAGATACGGTCTCCAGAACTGAACACAGTACTCCAGGTGAGGCCTCACCAAGGACCTGTACAAGGGAATAATCACTTCCCTTTTCTTACTCGATATTCCTCTCTCTATGCAGCCCAGCATTCTTCTGGCTTTTGCTATCGCCTTGTCGCATTGTTTCGCAGACTTCATATCATTAGACACTATCACCCCAAGGTCCCTCTCCTGCTCCGTGCACATCAGCCTTTCCCCCCCCATTGAATACAGTTCATTCGGATTTCCACTCCCCATATGCATGACTTTGCACTTCTTGGCATTGAATCTCAGCTGCCATATCTTCGACCACTCTTCCAGTTTCCTTAGATCCCGTCTCATTCTCTCCACTCCTTCCGGCGTGTCCACTCTGTTGCAGATCTTAGTGTCATCCGAAAAAGACAAACCTTACCTTCTATCCCGTCCGCAATGTCGCTCACAAAGATATTGAACAGGACCGGTCCCAACACCGATCCTTGCGGTACACCACTTAAAACCGCTCTCTCTTCAGAGAAGGTTCCATTTACCATCACACATTGTCTTCTGTCCGTCAACCAATTTGCAATCCAGGTCACCACCTCGGCACTCACTCATAAGCTTCTCGTTTTATTCACCAGTCTCCTGTGCGGAACCGTATCAAAAGCTTTGCTGAAATCCAAGTATATGATATCGAGTGCTCTTCCTTGATCCAATTCCTTGGTTACCCAGTCAAAAAAGTCAATCAGATTTGTTTGACAGGATCTTCCCCTGGTGAATCCATGTTGCCTCTGGTCCATCAATTCTCCGGACTGTAGATAGTTCACTATTCTCTCTTTCAGCAGTGACTCCATTACTTTTCCCACCACCGAAGTGAGGCTAACCGGTCTGTAGTTGCCAGCCTCCTCCCTGTTCCCACTCTTGTGAAGCGGGACCACCACCGCTCTTCTCCAATCACTCGGCACCACTCCCGTTTCAAGGGATCTATTGAACAGGTCACACAGCGGACCCGCCAGAACATCTCTGAGCTCCCTCAATATCCTTGGATGAATCCCATCAGGCCCCATGGCTTTGTCCACTTTCAGGTTCTTTAGCTCTTCCCACACATTTTCTACTGTAAAAGGATTTTCATCTATTCCATTTCCTTCCAGTTTCTTGTTGTGTAGAGATGGTCCTTCTCCAGGGTCTTCTTTAGTGAACACAGAGCTGAAGTATTTGTTTAATATTTCTGCCATTTCTTCGTCTCTCTCCACACATTGATCATTATCACCTTTCAATTTCACTATACCACTTTGGACCTTTCTCTTTTCGCTGATGTATCTGAAAAATGTTTTGTCACCATTTTTTATCTCCTTGGCAATCCTCTCTTCCGCTTGACTTTTTGCCAACTTGATTAATTTCTTTGTCTCCCTCAGTTGAATCAAATATTCTTCTTTGTGTTCCTCCCTTTGGGATCTTTTATATTTCTTGAATGCTGTTCTTTTAGCTTTAATTTTGTCAGCCACCTCCTTTGAGAACCAGATAGGTTTCAATTTTCTTTTGCTTTTCTTTACATTTCTAACATATAGAGTAGTTGCTTTGGTGATTGCTCGTTTTAGATTGGTCCACTGCTGCTCCACATCTCTCTCGTTCTCCCATCCTTTTAGTTCTTCCTCCAGGTACTTACCCATTTCCTCAAAGTCCGTGTTTTTGAACTGTAAAACTCGGGTCTTTGTGGTTCTTTTCCCTATTCTTTTAGTGATATTAAACCATACCGTTTGATGATCACTGGTGCTGAGGTGGGTGCCCACCTGGACATCGGAGACATTATCTCCATTTGTGAGCACTAAGTCGAGTATAGCTCCTTCTCTCGTGGGTTCCAACACCATTTGTTTGAACAAAGATACTTGCATGGCATCCACTATCGCTCTACTATTTTTAGTTTCTGCAGATGGGATTTTCCAGTCTACATCTGGCATATTAAAGTCACCCACGATCACCACTTCTCCCTTCTTACCTATCTTATGGATGTCTTCAACCAGATCTCTGTCCAGCTCTTCCTTTTGGTTCGGGGGCCTGTAAACCACTCCAATATAAATGGATGCTCCGTCATCTTTTTTTAGGTCGACCCATATTGCTTCTTCCTTGCCCCAACTTCCTTGCAGCTCAGATGCTTGGATATTGTTTCTGACATAAAGAGCCACACCACCCCCTTTTCTATCCACTCTGTCCTTCCTTAACAAGTTGTAGCCTGGTATTGTTGTATCCCAATCATGAGATTCTGTGAACCATGTCTCTGTGATAGCAACAATGTCCAAATTTGCCTCTGTCATTAGGGCCTGCAGATCTGGGATTTTATTTCCCAAACTATGAGCATTTGTGGTCATAGCCTTCCAGGTACTCTCTTTAAGGTTATTGCTTTTCCTGGACTCCTTATGAGATTTTATTTGAGATTTGTTATTCACTTCACTCTTTCCTTTTGCAGTTGTGCCACTGTTGACAGAGATTTCCATCTCAATTAGATTTTTCTTTTGGTTATGGATCTTGAAATTCTGCATGCATTGTGTTTTTTTTCTCTTTTCTGGTAACACTTCAATGTTTTTCTCAAGAACTTCTTCAGTTTTTAATATAGAGAAGGCTTTTTGTTCTTTTTGCATTTGGTACATTGTGTGTCTCCTCATCACAGGTCTAATTCTACCAGAGCCCACTGTATTCCTGGATTTTAAATAATTTCTTAATGACCTGTTTGAGTGGGAGGGTGTACCTGTTGGCTGTCCATCTGTCAAGAATGGGTGACTGTGGGTCCTACCTGAGCCTAATGAATCTCTTTTTCTTGACTTCTGGTTTCTCTGTGATGTTGGGGAATTATTTTCTGAGTAATGCAATGTGGGTGTAATTCTTGTAATTGAAGGTAATTGAGCTTTAACCTCATTCAGCTCCTTTTTCAAGGAAGATAGTTGTGCACAAATTGGGCAAGCTCTAAGTTTCCAGATGCTTTCCCTCAGAATAAAGGCTCCACAGAAGTTACATTGGATAATCCTCATTTTGGTAAGTTTTGACATTTGATGAATAGCAATTATGGAAATACTAATTTACCTTGTTGCCATTTATGAATCTAGGCAGGTTATATAAGAAACACAAACCTAGGGGTGGGTGGGTAGAGGGGTAGGGTGGGAGGGTGTTAAACAGGTAAAGCAGACTAACAGCCCTCCCAAATATCTATTTCAGTTGTGCTTTTTTTTTTTTTTAAAAGACAGTGCACAAGTTTTGGCAGATATAATGCCCTACTTCTAAGCACAGATAACAACAGATAACAACCAAAATGGACTTAACTTTAGCAGGAAAGGTTCTGGTTCATTTGAGATCCCAGCTCCAAAGTGAATTCAGTTCCCAATGCACATGAGGCTCTGGCAACTTAATCCAATTACTGCCCCGCCTTACAAACCCAGGCTGAGGAGGAAGGGGCTGCTTTTGAACTAATGGCTGAAACATGGCCGCGGGACTGTCGACTGCTAACGGGCCCCGAGGGCCAAAGTCAACGAAAGTCGATAAAACAACGGCAAAAACTTACCGGAGTTCCGCAGATGAAAAAATTCAACGAAGGGAGACCCCTGAGGGGCAAATTTTCTTCAGAATAATAAATTCTATATTCCTGTCAGGAACGTGGTTAAGAGCTCTTTCACCGCGTGGCTACTGCTGCGCGGAAAAAAAGAAGACTGAAGGGAGACCCCTGCTGGCTGCAGGGTTAGTGCCGTGCTGGGCATGCCCAGTAGGGGCCAGTCAAAGTTCTGAAACTTTGACAGAAGTTTTCCGTGGTTGGGCTCCATCCTCGATGTCACCCATTTGTGAGGACAACCATCCTGCTTGTCCTGTGAGAAACTGCATTTATAACAACTTTTTAATGACAAAGAACATTCAAAAGTACAGTCTTCTGAGGCAAAATCATCACTTACAACATGCATATTATATTTACATGCACTACTGTGATACCAACCAGAAAACACTGCAAAAAAGACACGTGGAGCTCCTATGGAATTAGTCTTTTTGTAACAGCAGGATGTTTGTCCTCACATGTGGGTGACATCATCAGATGGAGCCCTGTCACAGAATACTTTTGTCAACGTTTCTAGAACTTTGGCACACTGAGCATGCCCAATATGCCACTAACCCTTTGGCCACATGGGGTCCCCCTTCAGTCTCATTTGTAGCAAAAAGTACAAGTGAAACATAAAATAAGAAAACGGTATCGAACCCAACTCCGCAGTGTGGCAGGTGGGTTTCGTGAGGACTAACATCCTGCTTTCCTGGGAGAACACCTGTTACAGGTAAGCAACTCTGCTTTCTCCCAGGACAAGCAGGATAGTAGCCCTCACATGTGGGTGACTAGCAAGCTACAGGCTGACTCATAATGAAGCAGACCAAGCAGCACACAACTTGTGCAACAGGCTCAACAACTGGGGTGCTGTTGGCAACGATGAAGCAACCTGAAATTCACAGCAGATCGAGGTAGGACGAGTTGGGTTTTTACACTGGAAATAAGTTCCGTAGGATGTACTGGCCAAAGACGGAGTCTTGTCGTCCAGCCTTGTCAAGACAGTAGTGGGCTGAGAAGGTGTGGTGAGAGCGCCACGTCATAGCCCTACAGATGTCAGCAATCAATACTGAACAGTAGTGTGCTACTGACGTTGCCATGTCCCTGACTGAGTGTGCTTTCACTTGTCCCTCAAGTGGAAGGCCTGCTTGCTGGTAGCAGAATGCAATGCAGTCTGCCAACCAGATGGAGAGAGTCTGCTTGCCCACCACAACTCCAAGCTTGTTTTTGTCAAAAGAAACAAAGAGTTGGGTGGACTTCCTGTGGACCGCAGTGCAGTCTAAGTAAAATGCAAACACACGTTTACAGTCCAAGGTGTACAGAGCTCACTCACCCAGGTGAGTGTGAGGCCTTGGAAAGAAAGTGGGCAAGACAATAGATTGGTTTAAGTGGAAATCAGTTACCACCTTAGGAAGAAATTTAGGGTGAGTGCGGAGAACCACCCGGTCATGGAGGAACCTTCTATATGGCGAGTAGGTCACAAGGGGCTGCAACTCACTGACCCTGCGAGCAGATGTGATAGCTACCAGGAAAATTACTTTCCAAGTAAGATATCTGAGTTCGCAAGAGTGCAAGGGATCAAAAGGAGGACACATGAGCCGAGCGAGTACCACGTTGAGGTCCCATGCCACAACCGGTGGTCATAGAGAAGGCTTAAGCTGTAGTAAGCCTCTCATGAAGTGACTCAAAAGGGGTTGAGCCATTATCAGGGCATCCCCTACTCCTTGATAGTAAGCAGGGATGACACTGAGGTGTACTCGGATGGATGAAGTCTGGAGACCAGATTCTGAGAGGTGCCAGAGATAATCTAAGAGTGCTGGTGTGGGGCAAGTACAGGAATCTAATCCTTTCTGTGTGCACCACACGGTGAATCTCTTCCATTTAGAGCGGTAAGACTTCCGCATGGAAGGCTTTCGTGAAGCTACGAGGACTTGAGAGATGCTACTAGAAAGTTGAGGGGCTGTAGTATCAACCTTTCAACATCCAGGTCGTCAGAGACAGGGTCCGGAGGTTTGGGTGGCATAACTTGCCGTGATTCTGTGTTATGAGGTTGGGTGCCATGCCCAGGCGAATGGGTTTCTGGACAGATAGGTCGAGAAGTATGGGAAACCAGACTTGGCATGGCCAATACGGGGCTATGAGTATCATTAAGCCTTGGTCCTGTTGTAGCTTCACTAGAGTCTTGCTTATTAGCGGAATCGGAGGGTACGCATATAGCAGGCCTGTGTTCCAGGGGTGGGCGAAGGCATCCATGGTTGGTGCTCTTCGGTCTCTCTGTAGGGAGCAGAATCATTCCACTTTGCGGTTCTGGCTGGACACAAAGAGGTTGATGTCCGGTTGACCCCACGGGTAGAAGATTCTGCTCGCAACAGAGGGATCCAGAGACCATTCGTGGGGCTAGAAACTCCGGCTGAGGCGGTCCGCCACTGCATTCTGTGTGCCTGCCAGGTAAGTGGCTCGCACTAGAATTGAGTGCGACAGGGCCCATGCCCAAATCTGTGCCTCTTCTTGGCAGAGCAGATAAGAGCCTGTACCCCCCCCTGTTTGTTCAGGTACCACATTGCTACTTGGTTGTCTGTTTGAATCAAGACAACCTTGTTGGATAGGCAGTCCCTGAATGCATAAAGGGCATACTGCATCTCTCGAAGTTCTAGAAAGTTGATTTGATAGGTCGCTTCGGCTTTTGACCAAGTCCCTTAGGTATGAAGGCCTTTGACATGGGCTCCCCAACCTAGGTTGGAGGCATCTGTGGTTAAGGTCACCTGAGGAGCTGGTTGCTTGAAGGGAAGACCTGATTGTAAGTTGGCTTTGTGCATCCACCAAGCAAGGGACAGGGATGAGGGATGAAAGTGGCTGAGTAGCTTGGTGCCACTGAGATTTTAGGGTCCATTGAGTCAGTCTCATGGCTAGGCATGCCATTGGGGTAACACAGACTGTTGATACCATGTGGCCGAGTAATGTGAGCAACTGGCGAGCCGAGGCTGTTTGTTGACTGCGGATAAAGCTGGCAAGGTTGGACAGCATGGTTGCGTGGTCGTTGGGTAAGAACCCTTTGGCCACTTTGGTGTCTAGGTCTGCTCCTATAAAGGAGAGATGGTGAGACTGTGTCAAGTGGGATTTTGGGTAGTTGATCAGAAACCCCAATGAGTGTAGAAGCTGTACAGTGAGATCGAGGGCTCCTTGTCTGAACTGGCTTTTTATGAGCTAGTCAACTAGATATGGAAAGACGTGGACGCCCTTGCAGCATAAGTGTGCAGCCATGACTGCCAGGCACTTCGTGAACACTCGGGGTGCTGAGGCCAGGCCGAATGGCAGTACCCTGTATTGGTAGTGCCTGTTACCCACTACAAATCGCAGGTATTTGCGATGAGGAGGGAAGATGGCAATGATAGAGTACATGACAGAAAGCCTCAGACTGCCTTAAGGGACCGGCTCCAGCTATCTGGCCCGGTCCACCTTAAGACAGACAGGAAGGGGATACTCGGCTGGGGGCGTTTCCCTGAGGTAAAGGATAAAAAGGTGAGGCCCTGAGAGATAGAGGAAGGCCCCAGGAAGAGGAAGGAAGCTGTAATTAAATGCTGTGTCTGTTCAGGAGGTTTTCTTTTGCTTGTCAGTCCACTGAAGTAAGCAGCCATTTTCTTCTGTTCTGTTATATAATTTTGTAAATAAGCTGGTGAAAAGCAGACCAGAGTCCAGCCTGGTCTGTTCTCCGGCCTACTCCAGTCCTAGACCGCTCCAAGGACATCACATATGGTGTTAGAAGTGGGATTACCTGTTCTAAGTGTCTGCACAGACAGGGACCCACACTAGCAGAAAAAAAAAAAAATACAAAATTTTTTTTGAGGGGCTGATTTTTTTTTTTTTTTTGTTTATTGGTACCAGCTAAGGAGAGAAGCTCCGCCGGAGGGAGGGAACAAAAGAAGTGAGTCAGAGCTGGAGAAGCAGGCTTTTCTTTTGTTTGTTTTTTTTCCTGAAAGAAGGGGAAAGGTTTCTGGCCTTGAAGGGGCAGGAGCTCAGAATAGCCTTGGCAGGAACCTCCCTGAGAAATGGAGTAGTTACTGCAAGCCCTGGTGGAGGGACAGCAACTGCACCAGGCAGCCGCTCAGACCCAGTATGCGCAGCACCAGCAGCTACAGCAACAATTACAGCAACACCTGGAAGCTCAAGCACAGCTTAACGGACAATTACTACAAAGGACACCAGTGCTAGGGACTGCTGGGGTACACACTGGCACGGAACAGAGTCCACCCCCACCAACACTGGAAATCCAGCTGACAAAGATAGGGCCCCAAGATGACCCAGAAACATTCCTGGACACCTTTGAGAGGGTAGCGGAGGCCATGGCCTGGCCTAGGTCCCATTGGGCCATGAGAGTGGCCCCGCATTTAACCGGTGAGGCCCAGGCCGCATACCGGGCCCTTGACAACCAGCAAGCCCAAGACTATCAGGAGGTCAAGGCTGCCATACTCGATAGACTGGGACTGTCTAAGGAGTCTTATTGGAAAAGTTTCTGGGGCTTAACCTTTATACCAGGAGAGAGGCCCCGGGTTCTGGCTCAGAAATTAAAGGACCAGTGCTGGCGGTGGCTAGAACCCGATAATAAAAGGGGAGTTGAAGTTGTGGAGGCTGTCGTGGCAAAACAGTTTGTGAACGTTCTCCCCTCCTGAGTGCGTGAATAGGTGCGGAGACAGACAGCAGAGACCCTGAAGGATGTGGTTTCCCTAGTAGAGCTTTATTTGGATGCTGCAGACACAGGCCGTGGGCTTACTCCAGCAGAGAAGAATTCCCGAATAAATGGCTTGGAGAAAGGAAGGAGAGAATAGAGGGGCAGAACCCTAAGCCGCTATATCGGCCGGGAAGTGGAGAGTCTCCCTACCTCACGAGACCCCGATAACGCTTTAGAGTAGCCTGAGGGCGGAAGGAGTAAACACCCAGAAGCTGTGACGCCCAAGGGAACCTGCTTCAACTGTGGAGAGAGGGGACACTTTGCTGTTGACTGCTATCGAGTGGAGGATGAACTTATGGACGCCAATTTGGTGGCCCCCTCACTCCTGCTCGTTTGTGGACATTCCCCGTTCGGGGTTTACAACCTTCATAGTTCCGGTGGAGCTAGATGGTGACCTGACCCAAGCCCTAGTAGATTCGGGAAGTGTAAAATCTCTCATTCGGAGGGAACAGGTCAAAAGACACCAATGTATATCTTAATGTATATCTTAATCTCTCATCCCCCTCTTATTTTTCCTCCTCCAAGTTATACATCCTTGTTATAATGTAACTTTACTCTCCTTCAAATTGCATTTACTGTTTGGTTGGTTATAGTTCCTAATTGTTTGATGTAAACCGAGCTGATTTGATTTGTATCAAGAAATTCGGTATAGAAAAGCCTTTAATAAATAAATAAATTTAATAAAATAAAAATGAACACCGATTGATTATGGACAGTGACCCTCGCTTGCATACATGGAAACCAGAGACAATACCCGACCAGTCAGGTCCTGTTGAAGACTCCAGTGGGACAAGCTACAGTAGAAGTGGGAGTGCTCCCCTGGATACCATATCCTGTAATACTGGGATGAGATTATCCAGACTTTGGGACTCTTTGGACCTGGCTCATGAGGGGCCCAGATGACTTCAGCGAGGAAGAGACCTCATTTCCAGGGGTCTTTCCGTTAGAAGAGCCAGACTTGTATATTAATAATCCTAAGACACCCAAGCCTCGTAGACAACGTAGGATGGAAAAGTATAATTATTCCCAAGGTTTAGAGGCAGTCGTGGAATTAGAGGGGGCTCCCCAACCATTGAGGTTCCCTCAGACTGGACAGGCGAGGGAAACCCCAGGAATTTTAGGTGGGCCCAACAAGAAGATGGGACACTAAAAGGGGCCCGGGAGAATATACAGATGATAGATGGGGAATTAGTCTCTGGGGTGGAAGGTCAAAAGCCAGCCCTCCCTTTTTTGTACTCAAAAAAAATCTAGTATACAGAGTAGCAAAGGGGAATCTGGAGGGTGAAATGGTTGATCAGCTTTTGGTTCCCCAGCAGTATCGTCAGCAAGTGTTACGGCTCGCCCATGGTCATCTTTTGGGGGGCCACTTAGGAGAAGAGAAAACATAAGAAAAGATTCTAGCCCAATTCTATTGGCCTGGCTTGTATCGACACGTTCAGGACTACTGTCAGTTCTGCCCTACCTGTCAGCTGATCAGACCGGCAGCAACGCATGTAGCTCCCCTAGTGCCCATGCCAATTATAGAGACACCTTTTGAGAGGGTCGCTATGGACTTGGTAGGCCCCTTAGAAAGGTCTAGCCGCAGAAACAAATATATCCTGGTCATTCTTGACTATGCGACCAGGTATCCAGAAGCTATTCCCCTACGAGATATGAAGATTCAAACAATAGCCACGGCCTTGGTGGAGGTGATTTCCCGGGTGGGGTTACCCAAAGAGATATTAACCGACCAAGGGACCCCATTTGTCTCTAAAGTAATGAAGCAAGTTTGTGCATTACTGCAGGTAAAAACCCTGCTAACATCAGTTTACCATCCACAAACTGATGGGCTCGTGGAGCGTTTTAACATAACTCTCAAGCAGATATTGAGGAAGTTCATCGCAGAAGATGGCAAGAATTGGGACTTACTCTTGCCATATATATTGTTCGCCATTTGGGAAGTCCCTCAAAGTTTGACCGGGTTTTCCCCGTTCAAATTATTGTATGGTAGAAGACCACAGGGAATCCTGGATGTAGTATGAGAGACCTGGGAGGAGGAACCCAACTCTGGACAGAATTTGGCCAACTATGCGATCAAGATGCAGGAACGACTGTGGAGGGCAGGGGAGGCTGCCCGACTATGCTGGAAAGGGCCCAGGCTACCCAAGCCCGGCAATATAACTAGTCCGCTGTTCATCGGGTCCTCCAGCCGGGAGACTGCATACAAGTGTTACTACCGACTTCAGAGAGTAAATTGCTGTCCCGTTGGCAAGGTCCTTATGAAGTACTGGAGAAGATGGGCCCGGTGGATTATAAAGTGGTCCAACCTAACAAACAGAAGACAGCCCAGATCTTCCATGTGAATCTACTAAAAGAATGGGTTACTCCGACTTGCCGTCTGGTCCAAGAAAAAGACTTTGGTCCAGACATTTCACAAACTTCCGGGCCCCAGATGATCCCATCTGGGGACCAACTCTCCACAACGCAGAAAGTGAACCTAGATAAACTAGTGACTTGGAATAAAGATGTCTTCTCGACTATGCCCGGGAGAAAGCAAATGTTGCTTACCTGTAACAGGTGTTCTCACAGGATAGCAGGATGTTAGTCCTCACATATGGGTGACATCACAGGATGGAGCCCAATTATGGAACACTTTTGTCAAAGTTTCCAGAACTTTGACTGGCCCCTACTGGGCATGCCCAGCATGGCACTAACCCTGCAGTCAGCAGGGGTCCCCCTTCAGTCTTGTTAAAAAGCTACAGGTAGTGCCGAAAATAAAATAAGAAAACATTACAAACCCAACACCGTGGGGCGGCGGGCGGGTTTCGTGAGGACTAACATCCTGCTGTCCTATGAGAACACCTGTTACAGGTAAGCAACATTTGCTTTCTCAAAGGACAAGCAGGATGATAGTCCTCACATATGGGTGAGTACTGAGCTGAGGATGTCTGAGGATGCACCAAATGTACTCAGGCATGTAAGGCTCTAGGCCTGGGATGAAATTTGGCCGAGGGCATCCTGAACCCCACTGGGCAGGAGGAAGGGTGTTGGTATGTCACGTTGTAAATAGGTTGCGCAAGACAGACTAGCCAAAGATGGAATCTTGTCTTCCAGCTTTGTCTAAGCAATAATGGGCTGTAACGGTATGGAGAGAACTCCAGGTGGCAGTCCTGCAAACGTCAGGAAGCGGCACCGAGCGTAGGTGTGCTACTGAAGTCGCCATGGCCCTCACAGAGTGTGCTTTAACACGGTCTTGAAGTGGAATGCCTGCTTGCTGATAGCAAAAGAATATGCAGTCCGCCAACCAGGAGGAGAGAGAGTCTGTTTATCCACAGGCTGACCCAATTTGATAGTATGGAAAGAGACTGAGTGCTTTTCCTGTGGGCAGCTGTACAGTCTAGGTAGAACGCTAGAGCCCGTTTGCAGTCAAGGGTATGCAGAGCCTGCTCTCCTGGATTGGAATGGGGCCTGGGAAAAAAGGTAGGTAGTATAATGGATTGATTGAGATGAAACTCTGAAACTACCTTAGGTAAGAATTTAGGGTGAGTGCGGAGTACTGCCCGGTACTGCAGAAGTTTAGTGTAAGGCAGGTAGGTAACTAGAGCCTGTAATTCACTAACTCTGCGTGCGGAAGTGATTGCCAAAAGGAAAATCACTTTCCATGTGAGATATCGAAGGACACAGGATTGAAGAGGCTCGAATGGTGGTTTCATGAGCCGACCCAAAACTAGGTTGAGGTCCAAAGAAGGGGCCAGAGGATGCAGAAGAGGCTTGAGGTGAAGCAAGCCCTTCAAAAAACGTGTTACAAGGGGTTGTACTGATATGGGACACCTTTATGGAAGGCGGCTACCGCACTGATATGCATCCTGATGGAGGAAGTTTTTAGACCTGACTCTGACAAGTGCCAGGGATAGTCCAGAAACTTCGTAATTGGACAGGTAAAGGGGTCAAGGGACTGAGAAGAGCACCATGACATAAACCGGGTCCATTTGTAAGAATACGATTTTCTCGTGGAAGGCTTGCGTGAAGCAATCAGGACCCAGGAAACTGGTTCAGAAAGGTTAAGTGGCTGAAGGATTAACCTTTCAACATCCATGCCGTCAGGGACAAGGCTTGAAGATTGGGGTGGCGTAGGCACCCGCCGTTTTGAGTGATGAGAAGTGGGTCCTTTCCCAAGGGAATGTGCCTGCGAATGGAGAGATCCTGAAGTATTGGAAATCACACTTGCCACGGCTAGTGAGGTGCTATCAGGATCATGGTTCCCTTGTCCTGAATGGATTGAGTCCATTGTGACTTTAGAGTCCACTGCATGACCCTCATGGCCAAGCGAGCCATTGGGGTGTCCTGAACTGAGGACGCCATGTGTCCCAGGAGGATGAGAAAGTGATGTGCAGTCGTGGAGTGTTGAGACTGCAGCTGGTGTGCAAGAGACATGAGAGTGAGAGCTCGCTGTCGAGGCAGAAAAGCCCTTGCCTGCAAGGTGTCCAAGTCTGCCCCAATGAACTATAAGGTTTGAGATGAGACTAAGTAGGATTTGTCGTAGTTGACGAGAAATCTGAGTGAAATTAGAGTGTGTAAAGTAAGGTGTAGGGACGACAGAGCATTTTGCTGAGTGGAAGCCCTGATTAACCAATCGTCTAGATAGGGGTAGACGTGAACACCTTGAGTCCTGAGGAAGGCTGCAACTACGACAAGGCATTTTGTGAAGACTCATGGTGCAGACGCGAGGCCGAATGGAAGCACTCGCTACTGATAGTGCTTGGGGCCTACTAGAAACCTCAGGTATTTGTGATGAGATGGAATTATCGCAATATGAGTGTATGCATCCTGGAGGTCTAGAGAGCAGAGCCAGTCTCCTCTTTGTAGAAGAGGAAGAAGAGAGCCCAAAGTTACCATTTTGAACTTCTCTTGTTGGAGGTACTTGTTGAGGGCACGTAGATCCAAAATTGGATGAACGCCTCCCGATTTTTTGGGGTTTAGAAAGTACCGGGAATAGAACCCTAGGCCATGCTGAGAGTAGGGTACTGGTTCTATTGCCTTGGACTGGAGGAGGAGGGAGACCTCCTGTTCCAGAAGGATGGCGTGATCACATGTTCTCCATGTCAGTAGAGGTGGGGCATCCGATGGAAAGGAGAGAAAGTTCAGATGATAACCTTAAGCAATTATCGCTAGGACCCATTGGTCTGAGGTGATTGAGTGCCACCTGTTGTTGAAATGGCACAATCGACCTCCCACTGGTATGTGGGGCAATGGAAGCTGGCTGCTGCTCTCTATGCAGAAGCAGGGCCCGGCTGAGGAGCTGCTTGCGGTTTTTGTTTTCGTGTCTGATGAGACTGGGCTTTTTGAAACGGTCTCGTAAAATGGGTTCTAGTTGGTGGTGGGTAGGACTTCTTCGGGCGGAAGAATGACTTTTTAGAGTCCTTCCGAAAGGGATGTTTTGAAGAGTATTCAGAAGGCATTAGAAAGAGCTGTCCCAGGGTCTCATGATGGTCCTTGAGTTCCGCCACCATCCGTTGAATCTGCTCGCCAAACAGATTGTCTCCTACACAGGGCAGGTTGGACAATCTGTCCTGAACTTCAGGGCGAAGGTTGGAAGACTTGAGCCAGGCCCATCGTCTTGCCGAGACAGCAGCTGAAGCTTGCCTGCTTCAGAACCCTTAATTACTAGGGTTTGGAGTTGCTCTTGAAATTGCTGAGGCAGGGAGTCTGTTAATTTTGTATCTGCTTAAATAAGACCCTATTATATTGGGTCATATAGAGATAATAAGAGGCAATTCTGGAGATGAGCATTGATCCCTGGAAGACACGGCGACCAATGGCATCTAGAAATTTCTGTTCCTTGCCTGGGGGAAAGGAAGTGTGAGGTTTTGATCTCCTTGCTCTTTTCTGGGCAGATTTGACAACCACAGATTGGTGATCCAATTGAGGTTTGCAAAAGCCTGGAGCTGACTGAACGAGATAGGTGGTGTCAGCTTTCCTGTGGACTGGAGCCACAGAGCCAGGATGTTCCCAGTTCTTTTTGAGGAGATCCATGTCTCCAACTATCATATCCTCCTTCCTTTTCCCCTTTATTATTATATAATTTTTACATTGTATTTTTCCCACTCCCCCCCCCTCCCGTTCCCCCTTTCCCCCCTTTTCCCCAAAACAATAAGCCCATGGCCCCAAAACTTTTATATTTTTAAATTTTATATACTAGCATCCTGTCTAGTTATTGCCTATTTTTATGTAAAGTTTAAAAATTCCATTTTATTTTGATTATTTTATTTTTGTTTTAAATCTGTGAACCGTTTTTGATAAAATTCCTTTTTTAAAAAACGGTATACAAATACCTTTTAAATAAATAAATAAATAAACAAACCTGGTGGATAGGGATAGAGGTTATTTCCTTGGGAGCATCCAGGAATTGTAACAGCTCCATCATTTGATGCCTGTCGTGTTGTTCAGTCTGCAATTGGAAGTGAACCAAATCAGACATCTCCTTCACAAAATTTATAAAGGAAAGGTCCTCTGGAGGAGAACGCTTTCTGCTTTCAGTAGGTGAAGGTGGTGAAGGCAAATCATCGGTGTCTGGTGAAGAATCATCAGTCCAGGTGTCATAGGGATCAGCAGCTGCTCCTCTAGGGACTAGAGGAGGACAGGGCGGTGGGATCCCTGAAGGTCTTGGTCGAGGCTCCGAAAGACTAAAGGAATAACTAGAGGCACCGATGAGGGCATCAAAGGCACCTGTGCAGGCATCGAGGGCATCAATGGATGGCTCGGTGGTGCCGATGGACGCGCCGGCACCGATGGGTGGATTGGTGGCACCGATGGACATATTGGCATCGACGGCTGAGGCATCGGTAGAACTCCTGATGGAGGGATGCAGAACGGTGTTTCTCCTCCCAATGACAAAGCAAGCGGGGAGGGCACCGGAGCCATCGGTGACCCGGGGTCCATCGGTGGAAAAGCGGCCACAAGCGCTTCCATCCTCGAGAGCAGCGGTGCCAACGCTGCTGGAATCGGATCGGTGGTCGGTTCCGCAATCGGTACCAGTGTCGGTGCTGGAGGAACCTGGAGTCGATGCATTGCCTTGTCGATGGCCTCCTGAACTATCCGGTCCAGTTTTACTCGGAGACCTGGAGCAAGCAGCCCCAGCTCCGGAACAGAAGAAGGAGGCAGAGGCATAGCTGGAGCGACCACTGTTAAAGGCAGAGTCATGGCTCCCGATACCCTGTCAGGTGAGGGCTGCCTCGTGACCCGGTCGCCGAAAAGGTCGGTGCCTTTTCTGGATGGGGTTTCTTCGACGGCGGCTCAGACGATGGCGAGGTCGATGTTTTTGTTCCCTCTATGGTCCAAGACTTTCAATGCCGGTGGCGATGTTTATCTCTACAATCCCCTTGGTCCTGAGGGGGAGTAGAGGGTGTTAAAGGTCGAGAAGTCATCGATGCCGGGCGGTCACCGGCCGGAGGTCGATGCTGGTGCGAAGTTGATGGTGCCGGTTCTGACAACGTCGATGCAATAGACAGCGTTGAGGTTTGAGCACGGAAGAGAAGTTCCATCTTCTTCATTCTAGCCTTGCGACCTTTTGGTGTCATAAGGGCACATTTGGTGCAAGTTAGGACATTGTGCTCACATCCAAGACATATTACACAGACTTTGTGAGGGTCTGTGATGGACATGGTGCGATTACAGTCCAGGCACCGGTGGAAAAAATTGAGTCGCGGTACGGTCGAAGGCAGTAGGCCGCGAGGGCCAAACTCGATGGTAATCGACGGAAAACGGTAAAATACTTACCGGAGTACCTTGGCTTGAAAAAGTTGAAGGAGGGACCCCTGAGGGGTAAATTTAATTTTAGTAATTCCGTGAGGAAAATTCCTGTCAGGAATCTCTGCAGAGCTCCTTAACCGCATGACTACTGCTGCACGGAAAAAAGAAGACTGAAGGGGGACCTCTGCTAGCTGCAGGGTTAGTGCCATGCTGGGCATGCCCAGTAGGGGCCAGTCAAAGTTCTGGAAACTTTGACAGAAGTGTTCCGTGATTGGGCTCCATCCTGTGATGTCACCCATATGTGAGGACTACTATCCTGCTTGTCCTGTGAGAACTCACTTAGCTTGTCACGACATTATTATAACCCCAGGAGTAACAGTTAAACAACAGCCCTACCGGATTCCCGAAGCCAGGAGGCAGGTTGTAGAAGCTGAGGTGAAAGGGTAATAGAGGAATCCAATAGCAATTGGTCCTCGCCTATTGTACTGGTAGCTAAACCGGATAGTAGTATCCAGTTCTGTATTAACTTCCGGAAGGTCAATGAGGCTTTGAAGCTGGACGCATACCCCGATGCCCCGCATGGATGAACTCATTGAACGCTTGGAAACTGCTCAGTTCATCTCCATGCTTGATTTGACAAAGGGATACTGGCAAGTTCCCCTGGCGCCAACTGCGAAGGAGAAGACGGCTTTCTCAACACCAGAAGGACACTTCCAGTTTACGGTCTTGCCGTTCAGACTTCATGGGGCTCCAGCTACCTTCCAGCGCTTGGTAGACCACTTGCTACGCCCACATAAGGGTTATGCAGCGCCCTATCTTGACGACATTGTCATTTACAGTGGAGACTGGGAGACACACCTAAGGCAATTACAGTCAGTACTTACAAGTCTACGAAGGGCTTGACTGACAGCCAACCCCAAGAAGTGTAAATTAGGGGGTCAAGAAGTACAATATCTGGGATACTCCCTTGGGAGAGGAAAAGTCCACCCGCAGGCGCAGAAAATGAAGCAATTACCCGAGTCCCGGTCCCACAGACAAAGAGTAAGTTGAGAGGCTTTTTAGGTCTCATCGGTTACTATCAACGGTTCATACCAAACTTTTCAGAAAAAGTGGAACCCCTCACATGCCTATTACAAAAGAGAGCCACAGAGAAGGTTAGATGGCCTGCAAAGGTGGAGGAAGCCTTCCAGGGTTTAAAGACAGACATATGCTTGGAACCTGTTCTGCTAAGTCCCGACTTTACTAAACCCTTTTTAGTACAGACAGACGCATCAGAGGTGGGGCTAGGAGCCATCCTCACACAAGAGAAAGAAGACGAAGAACACCCAGTAGTCTTCATTAGCAGGAAACTACTACCCCGAGAAAGATGCTATTCAATGATAGAGAAAGAGGCCTTAGCTGTCAAATGGGCCTTGGAGGCTTTTCGTTTTTACCTACTGGGCTGCCAGTTCACGCTGGTAACAGATCACCAACCCCTTGTCTGGGTCACTCGGAATAAGGAGTTCAATGGAAGAGTAATGAGGTGGTTTCTGGCACTCCAACCATTTGACTTTAACGTCCGACACAGAGCAGGGAAAGTGAATGTGAATGCAGACTTCCTTTCTAGGGAAGTCTCCCTTTTACAGGCAGGCGCTCAACTAAGGAAGGTTGAGCTGAGGGGGAGAGAATGTGATAGAGTACTTGACAGAAAGCCTCAGACTGCCTTAAGGGATCGGCTCCAGCTATCTGGTCCAGTCCACCTTAAGACAGACAGGAAGGGGAGCCTCGGGTGGGGGCATTTCCCTGAGGTAAAGGATAAAAAGGTGAGGCCCTGAGAGAGAGAGAGAAAAGCCCCAGAAAGAGGAAGGAAGCTGTAATTAAATGCTGTGTCTGTTCTGGATGTTTTCTTTTGCTTGTCAGTCTGCTGAGGTAAGCAGCCATTTTCTTCTGTTCTGTTGTATAATTTTGTAAATAAACTGGCGAAAAGCAGACCAGAATCCAGCCTGGTCCGTTCTTCGGCCCACCCCAGTCCTAGACCACTTCAAGGACATCACAGGGCGTAAGCGTCTTGAAGGTCTAGAGAGCAGAGCCAATCCCCCTGTTGTAGGAGGGGAAAACATGGTGCCGTTCCTTGAAGAAATATGTTTAAGGAACAGAGGTCCAGAATAGGCCGGAGGCTGCCGGTCTTTTTTGAGATTAGGAAATAGCGGGAGTAGAACCCTCTCTCCTGCTGAGTCGACGGAACCAGTTCCACGGCCCTGGCATACAGAAGGGTTGAGAGCTCTGACTTGAGAAGTATTGTGCTGATTCCACCACTACAGATTGGTGAGGCAATTGGCTTTTTTGAAATCCTGGGGCTTGCTGGACCAGGTATATTGCATCTGTCTTTCTGTTTACTGGAGGTACAGAACTCGGATGGTCCCACAGGCGGTGCAAAAGATCAAGAAGAACTTCATGTACCGGTATTGCCATCACCTCTTTCGGAGCGTCTACAAACTCTAAGACCTCCAACATCTTGTGGCAAGTGGCTTCCTCCGTCACCAATGAAAATGGGATAGTTTCAGACATCTCCTTGACAAAGCTGGCGAAGTCTTCAGGAGGAGATCGATGCCTTTCTTCCGGGGTGAAGGCTCTGAGAGCAACTCCTTGGAAGCTTGTGAGGAATGGTCCAAGGACGCATCCTTCCATGGATCATAGGGAGTTTCACCTTCTTCCAATGGACTTCCTGAAGGAGGAAGGAGTCCAAAGCCGAGAGGGCGAGAAGGCATCGATGGATGATGAGGTGGCATCGATGGAGGCTGCACCGGCATCAAGGGAGGCGGTGCTGGCATCGATGGCACCGAGGCAGATGAGGTGCACTTAGGCACCGAGAGTCCCGATGGCCCTGGAACAGGTTCCGGCATCGGTGGATTCCACACCTGGGTCAGGCCAGAAGTTGCCTCCTCCTCCTCCGAGGAACCCGGTATGGGAATCGGGATCTGTGGAGGCCTCGATGGCCGACTTGGTTCCAACGTGTCCGATGGCACGGGCTGAGTCGGCAGGGCACCGATGAGGGTGTCCAATCGTTCGAGGAGCGGTGCGAACATCGAGGGCACCAGTTCCGGTGCCGGTGGCAACTGGAAGCCCCGAAGGGCATTCAGCACTGCCTGTTGGACTAATCTGTCCAACTCCTCCCTGAAGGCTGGTGTAGACAACACTGTGCCAGGGGTAGGAGGCAGGCTAGGCATTACTGGAGGCTCCACAGGGGTCTGTGGAGGCTCAGGACCCGGCACCAATATCGGTGGGGAATACCTCGGGGTCCCGGGTCCAGAGGAGGATGGGGGCTCCTCTCCCCGGGCCCTCTTTGCAGGCGGCTCGATGGAAATTGATGCTGCTGCGGTATCGGTGCAGGCATCGGGCGGGGATGAACGTCGGTGCCGGTGACGCTGTTTCCCTCAGTGCTTGGTCCAGTCCTTCTCTGGCACCAGGGATGGATTGGCCTATCAGGGGATCGGGCTTCGCCCAGTGGGCCGGTCATTCCCATCACGTGTTTTGTTTTGTTTTTTAAATAAGGATTCCCTCTAAAGAAAATGAGAAGGGACTCTGCAGCCCAAAAAAAGATCTACAAAGTCGCAGCAGAGCCGATGAAGTTGCGCTTGAAGTGAGGCTTGTGGGCTGCATCCACAGCTCATTCCACTGTGCCTGAAGAAGACTTGTGACCCGCGGCAGAACCCATCTTGCTGTGGCGTGAAGAGAGACCTGTGGGCTGCTGAAGAGGACCTGCATGCAGGGCTGGTGCGCCAACGGTCTGGGGGCGGTGATGCCATGTCTTCTTCCTCTCCGCAAGGCCTGGAAGAGGAAGTGGTGGGTCCACGCGGGTGGGAAGAAGAAGAGGCCATGCAGGAAAACGAAGAGTGCTGGCCGTCGCAGGAAGAGGCAGCATTGGCCTCAAGTTCATGCAACATCCAAGAAGCAGCAGCAACCGCGCTTTCGCCTTGGCCTCCACCTCCACACAAGCACATTCCTTGGGCCGTCGCAGGAAGAGGCATCAAGCGCTGGGGGAAAAGCAACAGCGCCACCTCCCCCCCTGCAGGAAACACAGCAGTATCAGCCCTTGAGGCCTCAAGAAAAATGAAGAGTCCCTCTGCCGTGGGGGCTGAAAGAGGAGGCTGCCGCTGTACTTCTACTGGGGAGGGGGGAGGAAGTAAATGAGTGTGAGCATGCATGTGTGTGTGTTTGTGTGTCTGTGAGAGCATGTCTGATGTATTTGTATGTGAGAGCATGTGTATGTGTGTGTGTGTGAGAGAGAGCATGACTATGTGAGAGCATGTCTGTATGTGTGTGTGTCTGTGAGGGCATGTGTGGGTGAAAGAGCGAGACTGTCTGTGAGGGCATGTCTGATGTATTTGTATGTGAGAGCATGTGTGTGTGTGTGTGTGTGTGTGTGTTGCTGTGTCTGACAGCATGTCTGTGTCTGTGAGAGCATGTTCTAAGATTGAGAATGTGTATATATATGAGAGAGAGAGAGAGAGAGAGAGAAATTGTGAGGAACAACCCCTCACCTCTTCCCTGCTAATCTATGACAATCTCAGGGCATCTGGAAATCAAAAGATTCCAGACATGAACAACTGGGGATTTTTTATCCTTTTGAAGTTTTAAATATTGGATGGTGTTTGAAATATGTTATTGGTCTTTGGAAAATGTATATGAGATTTCAATTATTAGATGTTGTTCTATTTGTCAGCTATTTTGAAATATTATTTTTATTAGTATGGTTTTACTTCTATTGATCATTTATATTTACTGATTTTGATGTTTTCTGAGGAATTGTAATATTTCTGTTTTTCCATTGTTGCATATCATAGTCTAGCATGTTGTGGTTAACAGTTCATTATTTGTCTGCATGTTTCTAATAATACTTATAGTTACTTTATTCTGCATTTTTGTGAGGGTCTGTTTGTATTTTGCATGTGTGACCAAGTTGACATTCTGCTAGTGTATAGGTTCTGTAGCAGCTTGGCTTTTTCTGTTTTCCTAATAGTAGGTGTATTGGCTTTTTAGGGTCTGGTGTAATAATCGAGGTGTTGCCTTTTCATAAGTAGGGTTGTTAGTGTTTGAGTGCAGTTTTGATATGGAGATTTACTATATTGAAATTGTAATCCAGTTTACGTGTGGCTTTCTGAGGGCCAAGCTCATACCCAACGCACATTACAATAGATCTAAACCAATTCACAGAAAAAGGGGTCTTTTACTTTTTTGCAGGGTTTTACATCACTCCATACAAGTATAATATACATGTTGTAATTAATATTTTTACCTCACAAGACATTTATTTTGGGGCTATTTTGACTCAGTTTTGTCAGGTTCCATGTTAACTTGCCGTGCTTTTGGGAGCTGTCGACACATGTGCTGCTGGGAAAGTGCATGAGTGCATCACTTACCCCAGTGGTCCCCAACCTTTTTTGCACCAAGGACCGGCTTCAAGCAAAACCATTTTTCCATGGCCCGGCAGGGAGGGGTGGGGGTGGGGAAGGGGCGGGGCTTTGGTCATATGGGGGCGGGGTTATGGATGGGGTTGGATTTTAGTGCATACTTATTTAATTATGACATTTATAAATCCTGCACCTCCAGTTCTCTAACACTGTGCATCCACTGAAATTCCCCCAAACAATGGAGCTTGGATGTTTCCCTTACAGCTCATCATACTAAAAGATATTTTCAAATTCTGGTGTCACCTCACAGTAACAGCAGCACAAACACCTTCCACTGCCAGACACATTGGGCCTGATTTTAAAAAGCATTTACTCGAGTAAAAACCAGGTTTACTGGAGTAAATTCACTTTACTTGAGTAAGTGGGTTTTTGAAAATTGCTACAATATATGCCATTGACTTGTCTATAGGATTTACTCACATAAGTGCACTTTACTTGAGTAAATGGCTTTTGAAAATTGCTACAATAGTAGCTACATTTACGCATGTAACTCCTTTTGAAAATTACCCCCATTGTGAACTAACACAAAACCCCACAAAAAAAGACACTCAAAATCTATACTGCAATCCCATCGTATAACACCAAGGACTCAAACAACAAAAACCCTACCTGTGAATAAGCAAGGGTAAATATTACACTGGGTCCTAGGATAACAATACACCACATACTGAGGAAACAAAACAAACCCGATTGCTATAGATCCCTATACAGACACTACATGCTAGCAGAATCTCTCATCACGGTCACACACACAGAGCAGAGATAGACCCTTACCAAATACAGAATACAAAATAAAGGAGCACAAATTAGAAAAAACTGAAATGGAAACCCCAAGAAGCCAGACTCTGTGTATTAACAATGGAAAAACAGAACCACCATTCCTCATAAAACAAATAAAATCAAGAAACATAAAGCATCAGTTATAATAGTAAAACCATACTAATAAAAGAATACTTTAAAACTACTGATAAATAGAATTTCTATTAATTAAAATCATATACATTTTTTACAATTTCCCAAACACCAATAAAATATTTCAAAACAGCACATATATCAAGTAACAGACAATAATTAAAACTAATAAGCATTTTAAAAAGCCCCTGCTATCCATACATGGGAATTCTTGATTTCCAGTCACCCTGATATTGTCGAGGATTAGGAGGTTATCCTCTCTCTCTCTCACACATACTCACATGTCCATTCTCTCTCACACATACACTGTCACATACATACACATTCATGCTCTTATACCCAACCATAGCCCCTTGCTCTCACAGACACTGACACACTCTCAGGCTGTAAGATACTCTCTCCCCCTCCACACACACCCCTCACACGCACACACTCTTACTCCCCTGGATTTTCTCATACACACTCATGCTCTCACTCTCACTGGCTCCCTCACAACCTCAGAGCCTCTCTCATTCCTCTGCTGCCACTGTCATTGCTGTCGCATGGCTATTAGGGAGGTGCTGATTGCTGCTACTGGCACTGAAGCCCATTCTGCTGCCTCCTCTGTGCAGGCCCCGTGGGCTTCCAGTTCCTCCATGCTGATCTCGTACATTGTGAGATCCGCATAGAGAAAGTACTACTCTTGCACATTCCCAAAGATTACATGTGCCAATCAGTAAAAAGTAATTTTTTTTTTTTTACATCTGCTGTCTGATCTTAAGTTTTCTAATCAGTTGGTCACAGGCTTTTTTTTCCCACCTTCCCTTTCTTATTTTTTTGCCAATTCCTTTTATATTGCCTTTTTTTCTATTTCTTTTCTCTCCATCTGTCTTCTTCCCTCAAACACACAGTCAGGTTCTCATTCTCACATGCTTTCTCTCTCTCTCTCACACACACACAGGCTCTCACTCTCACATGTTCTTTCTCATACAATCATTCACACACAGTCTCTCACTGGCACATGCTGTCTGAGTCTCACACACACAGGCTCTCTCTCACTCCCACATTCTGTCTTGCTCAAGCACAGGCTCTCACTGTCACATGCTCTCTCTCATACAATCATTCATACACACAGTCTCTCACTGGCACATGCTGCCTGAGTCTCACACTCCTACATGCAGTCTTGCTCAAGCACAGGCTCTCACTATCACATGCTGTCTCTCACACACACACAGAGGCTCTCAGCTGTCTCTGCAAACATTCAGGTCTTCACTCCCACACACAGTCTCTCAACTCATCTCATATACGCACACATACACACTCTACAAACCCTCAGCCTCTCTCACCTCTGGGCCTCCTCTTCACGGGCCGCTGCAGGATGGGCTCTGCAGCGGCCCTGGTCTTCTCGGGCCGCGCTGCTCCTCTTCTGCATGCGGCTGATGCTCCTCCTCCTTCCTGCCCGTGCGGCTCCGACAACATTTTTCTTCCGGGGCCGCATGGGCAGGAAGGAGGAGAAGCACCTGCACGTTTAGACGCGACTGTTTTCTTCGGGCCGTGGTGATGTGAGCTCCAACATGGCCCTGCTGATCTTCTTGCTGCTTGCTCAGCCGCGACGTGCTAATTGGCTTTTCGGGTCATGCCTCCTCCCTTTTGGGGTTGGAGGAGGCGGGTCTCCAGCCTTGCCCCGCAGCAGCGGCAGCCAATGAACGGCAGCCGGGGAGAGCGATGCTGCGGACTGGCAAAAAACTCCCAACGGCCCGGTCCTGGTCCGTGGACCGGTGGTTGGGGACCCCTGAGTTACCCCATGGGCTGGCTTTGAAAAAATCCCCCGGGCCGATATTTTCTTGCAATCTGCCCCTGTCCGGCACTGAGGATGAAGACACCGATGCCTTTGAGGTGGTCGGTGACAGACGGTCACCTGCTCCACTATATTCCTGATGGGGTGTCTCCGAAGTTGATGGACCTTCTCCGGTCAGTGCCGTTGCAGCTGCAGTCGATGGAGCAGAACGTTTTGACCCAAACAGATGCTCCATCTTGTCCAGTTGAGCGCACCGGCCTTTGGGGGTCATTTGTACGCAACTGGGGCAGCGACGGACATCGTGTGAGGGACCTAACACAAAACACAAACATTGTGCAGGTCCGTTATGGACATGGTCCTCGGACACTTGGGGCATTTTCTAAACCCAGTCGCAATGCCAAAAAAAAAATGGCGCATGTGCGGTCGGTGACATTCGGGCACCGAGGGGTATGCCGCTGGGAACTGACTGCAAACCACGGGAAAAACACTTACCCAGCGTCGGAGGGAATGGAGTGTGATGGGGGACCCCAGTAAGGGTGAATTTAAGAAGGTAAACTTCAAATATTTCCGTGAGGAAAGTTGTGAGGACATTTCTCACAGAGCTCCTAACTGCGAGGCAACTTGCTATGCGGAAAAAAAGAGACTGAAGGGGGACCCCTGGTAGCTGCAGGGTTAGTGGCATGCTGGGCATGCTCAGTGTGCCAGTCAAAGTTCTAGAAATTTTGACAAAAGTATTCCGTGACAGGGCTCCATCTGATGATGTCACCCACATGTGAGGACTACCATCCTGCTTAAGAACATAAGAACATAAGAAAATGCCATACTGGGTCAGACCAAGGGTCCATCAAGCCCAGCATCCTGTTTCCAACAGTGGCCAATCCAGGCCATAAGAACCTGGCAAGTACCCAAAAACTAAGTCTATTCCATGTAACCATTGCTAATGGCAGTGGCTATTCTCTAAGTGAACTTAATAGCAGGTAATGGACTTCTCCTCCAAGAACTTATCCAATCCTTTTTTAAACACAGCTATACTAATGCTTGTCCTGGGAGAATGCATGCTGCATTTGGGCTTGGCCCTCAGAAAGCCTTGAATAAATAGAATTACCATTACAATATACTAAACCTCCCATACCAAAACAACCCTAACTACCAGCATTCAAACAGTAACAACCTTATCTATGAAAAGGCAACACTGCAAATATTACACCAAGACCTAGAACATCAATACACTTTCTATTAAGAAAACAAAATAAATCAGACTGAATAGATCCCTACAGATAGCAGAATACCTCACTCGGTCACACATGGAGAACACAGACAGACCCTGACCAAATACAGACTAAAGAGATATGAAAGTATAAATAGGAAGGCTATCAGACCTCTAGCTTTGCGATATGGGAGTCCAAAGGAGTCACTTGCCTGGGACACTTGCTGAATAAGGAGGAGGTGCTTCTTTCCTTCAGGGAATTTCGAGAGTTATATGGCCTGGGGATTGCCCATACCTTCCCTTATATACAAATTGCACATTATATCCGGGCTGTACCAGAAGAGTATAAGAGTCCGTCAACATTTCATACTTTGGATCGGGTGTTCCAATTTGAGAAGGCACCCACCCCATCATTATCAGCATATTATAAACATTTACAAAGGTGCTTGGAGGTGGATTTTTTGTGTGATTTTAGAATCACGTTGGAACAAGGATGGGGATTTTGTTGTCACTCAATCTATTTTAAAAGCGTGTTTTCGACGCGCAGCCAGGATCTCGACTAATTTATATTACAGAGAAATGCAGTTTAAATTCCTGAGTCGGGTATATGTATCGCCACAAACAGCCTTTCAATTAACTATAGCCCCTACTGCTGGCTGAACCCAATGTGGGCATACTCCAGGTACCTTATCTCATGTTTTTTGGACTTGCCCCCTCATACAGCGCTTTTGGTGCCGCGTGGCCAATTATGTGGCTGATCTATTGGACGTGGCTTTCCTAGCCACTCCTCTCTGGCTACTGTTTGGATGTATTTCCCTAATTTGGATTCGAGATCCTGGCTCACGTATGTTTTTACACAAGGCGTGTCTTGTGGGTAAGAAGATTATCCTGTCGGTCTGGCGATCTTCTGACAACCCGTCTTTCTGGGCCTGGAGGAACTGTCTACATGGCCTGATGACTATGGAAAGTCTGGCATCCCGGAACTCTCCTCACAGACGGCGACAATTTCTTGCGATCTGGCAGACTTACATTCAGTCTCTTCCACATCGCACGCGTAGTCTGGTCGTGAATGATTGATCCCGCAATACCTGTTGACTGCCAAACCCAATAGGCTTATATTGTAATGACAGTTTGTAACTCACTAAAATGTCTCTTTGTTGCAATTTGAAGGGGGGGGGAGGGGGTGGGGATATTGTTCTTTGAGGATGTTTTGTTCTGAGGAGGGTTAAGGACCACACCCGACTCAGTGCTGAGAAGAACTGAACTGGAACCCACAACAAGCCAGTCTCAATAAGCAGAGCAACAATGGAAAAACAGAAACATTACCATTCTTCATAAAACATTAAATAATAAAATCAAGAAATCATCAATCATAATAGTAAAATCATAGTCATAAAAAGAATATTTCAAAGCAGTTAACAAATAGAATATCCAAAATTTCCCCAAAACCCAATAAAATATTTCAAAACATCTGATAAATAAAAAAAAATCCAATAACTAAAATGTGTTCTAATATTTCCCAAAAAAAACAATAAAATATTAAAAATAGCAGAAATATCAAATTACACCCAATAATTAAAACTAATAAGAATTTAAAAAAATCTCCTACTCTCCATACCTGGGATCTTTTGATTTCCAGTCACCCTGACATTTGTCATGCATTGGGAAGGTAGGGCCACACAAAATTTATCTTTGCACACACACAAACATACATGTACACATATTCATTCTCTCACACACTCCATCTCTCATATACATGCCTATGCTCTCACACACACTCCCTCTCTCTCCCTCACAGATGCATATGTGTGTATCTGCCTGTGAGAGCTTATATGTGACACATAGGCTCTCACAGGTACACAGGCACTCATAAATAGGCTCTCACAAAGACCTACACACATACACATGAACACAAGCTCTGATACAGATAACACATTCAAGCTCTGACACAGACACACACAAGCTCTGACACAGACACATGCACACAGGTTCAAACACACACAGAATCACACACATGGCCTCCTTTCTCCAGGCCACAGTGGGATGAGGTTTACCGCAGCCCCCTCCATCCTCCTCTTCACTTCACTTCAGGCCATGGTGGAATGACCTCCACTATGGCCCCATTGGCTTCCTTCTCCCTT
Source organism: Rhinatrema bivittatum (assembly GCF_901001135.1). Classification (NCBI taxonomy): domain Eukaryota; kingdom Metazoa; phylum Chordata; class Amphibia; order Gymnophiona; family Rhinatrematidae; genus Rhinatrema; species Rhinatrema bivittatum. Next base: position 420,156,435 of record NC_042616.1, on the reverse strand, counting down.
AAGTTTGGGCCATGATGGGATGAGCTCCACCTCGGCTCCAGGGGCTAGTCTTTCCTTCAGCTCTGCCAGCCTTCTTGCAATGGGGAAAGGGCAGAGGCAGGAAAATGTGAGCGCACGGGTGCCGAAAGCTGTAAGCACATACGTGCAACTAACAGGGAAAACTGTTGCGACTTTTCCTCGCTTTTGGCCGCCAGCAGGTTGAGCTCCGCCGGTGGCCCGCCTCTCATCTTCCTGGCCTTTTCTCATTTTCAGCCGCTGGCAGGTTGAGCTCTGCCAGCAGATGTGTCCTCTCCTGTTTCCACCGCCCACCTCAGGTATGCCACCCTGTGCAAATGCACGGAGTGCACATCCCGTCATGCCAGGCCTGGGCCCTGCACAAAAGCAGAAGTGCAGTGCTGTAGAAACACGGGAGCTTCAGTAAGCTGCTGCTGCAGGAGAGAAGAGAAGACTGGAGACACCACCTTGAAGGTTGAATGCTGTTGCAGTGCAGGGGAATGGGGGGGGGGGGGGGGGGGGAGGGAAAGAAGAGAGAGGGACATTTTAGGTAGAGGATGGGGATGCTGCTGAGTGGGAGGGTGAGGAAATCTGCTTAATATTGTTTTATGTTCCTGGCTTCTGTCCACCAAAATAAACTCTGATATTTACCCAGAAAAATAATTAGTCATTTTTTCAAATTATTTTCTTTTGTTTTCAGTCTTGTCATAATAAACCTTGATAAATTCCCAGGAAAAATTAAGAAGAATAAAAATTAAAAATGAAAGTCCCTATCCACATTTCAATTCTTTTAAGTAGGATTGTAGTCATCTAAAAGGAAGATCCTTGACATCCAGATCATGCAAGGTACATAAAAAGTGCATGATATAAAATGTCAAATGGTGCTGTGAGAGCTAATAAACCAAAATAGCTGTATGACCCCTATTTAAAATTAACCGGATATCATCAGTAAGGGCTAAAAGGACTGTCTCAGTAATAAATCCTTTCCGAAATCCTGATAGATTTTTTTAAATGAATGTTGAAATAAAGGGCCTAAATGGTAATCTATCTAAAGTTGAGCGAATAGCTCACGTTTACTTACCTCATGCTTGGATCAAAAATAGCTGGGTATTCAGGCTGTAAAATCTTAAGGAGTTTCCTTAGGAAATGTAAATATCATAGGAAATAGGTTTTAGGTGGATCATGGATGTAATTGTCCAGAGAAGGGAGAAAAAGATGAAGGGGCTGGAAGCAAGGCCAGCTCTAGGACAAATGGTGCCCTAGGTGGAAATTGTCAATGGTGCCCCCCAACTGATCCCTACCCGTGGTGTTTGGTGTGAATTAGTGGGCGTAGGGGCAGGAGATGTACGCAAGCTTTCTCTACAAGTTAATTAATTTAAATTTAAAATCTTTTCTATACCGTCATTAAGATAGATACCGTCACAAAGGTTTACAATAAGGCACAAAAATTAATGCTGCTAAATGTATTAAATTATATCAATTAAACAGGTGCCATCAAGTTATGGTAACATAGTTATATAATAAATATTATTTGGTGAGTGTGATAAATCATGTCCTTTCCTATCTGTAACAGTTTTAAATACAAGAATAGATTAATAATTGTATCTTATCCTTTGGTGGTGAATGAAAAATTAAAATAAAATACACACATATTGGTTAGGGTGATGTGTGTGGGTGTTCTTGTTACGATTGGGCAATCGTCAGATGTAGTGACCACCACCTGCAGGAGTGATTCCAGGTGGAGAGAAACAGGGGTTGCCGGAGAGCCTCTGATAATGGCTGGGGAGGAATGTGGTGCAGGCAGGAGTGTATAGAACTGGGAGATGGCTGGAACCTGAGGACTGGCTGGCAAGATGTCTGGTGCTGGCTGGAACCTGTGGAGCTGGATGCTAGCTGGAAGGTGTCTGTGGTGCTGGGAGCTGGCTGAAGGGAGTCTGATGCAAGCTGAGGAAATCTCTGATACAAGATGCGTGGAAGTAAGGGTGAACTAGATACACAGGAGCAGCATGGAGGTATGTGTGGAAGTGAATGTAGGTAAGCGTGGTCTGAACACTGGAACTGGGTGCAGGTATGGGTGGGATCAGGATAGCATGCAGGTAAGTGTGAGACTGACTGTAAGTATGTGTGACTGGACTGAGGGAACCTGGGGAGGCAAGACAGACAATGAAGAGACAGACTAACCAGACAGTACTAACACTGAACATAAAACACAAAAGCCCGAAGGCATCAATGCAAGACAGACTGCCCGAAGGCAACACAGAGACAGAGAGGAGGCTAGAGCAGGGAGCCCAAACGTGCTTGATGCCGAAGCACTGAGGCATTGGCTAGGCAGGGTTATATAGGAAGTCCAGATCATGGAGCAGATAGGTAAACCAGAGTGGACCAGCCAAGAGAGCGTACTCATGAGGGACCTCTAGTGGTGAGGTGGCTGCACAGCAGCCATAGTCGTAACAGTACCCCCCCTCTCTAAGGCCTCCTCCTCCTCCTGGGTCCCAATTCTGCAGGGGGTACTGAATGATGACAAATTCAAACCCCTCCTGGGGTGGTGAGGCGATCTCCAACCCCTCCTGGAGTGGCGAGGCAGGCTCAAACCCCTCCAGAGCTGATGTGGCAGGTTCACTCCCCTCCTGGGGTGTCGTGACTAATTCAACTCCTTCCCGGGGTGGCAGAGAAGTCCCAAACCCCTCCTGGGGTGACGTGACTAATTCAACCCCTCCTGGGGTGACACAGCAAGTTCACTCCCCTCCTGGGGTAGCGAGACAGGCTCAAACCCCTCCTGGGGCTATACAGCAGGCTCAAACTCCTCCTGGGGCAGCCGGGCAGGTTCACTCCCCTCCTGGGGTGACGTGACTAATTCAACCCCTTCCCGGGGTGGCAGAGAAGACCCTAACCCCTCCCGGGGTGATGTGATTAATTCAACCCCTTCCCGGGGTGGCAAAACAGTCCCAAACCCCTCCTGGGGTGACACGGGAAGTTCACTCCCCTCCTGGGGTAGCGAGGCAGGCTCAAACCCCTCCTGGGGTGACGTGACTAATTCAACCCTTTCCCGGGGTGGGAGAACAGTCCCAAACCCCTTCTGGGGTGACACGGCAAGTTCACTCCCCTCCTGGGGTGGCGCAGCAGGCTCAGACCCCTCCTGGGGCGGCGCGGCAGGCTCAGACCCCTCCTGGGGCGGCACGGCAGGCTCAGACGGCAGTGTATTGAAGTCTGTTGTGGATTGTTCACAAGTGGTAGGAGTAGTTATGATGGTGTGAAAGGAGGATAAAGACTGTACTGCTGAAGACTTGGTAAATAGAGACAGACTCTTGTACCCCAGATCATGGTTCCCTGGTTCTGATGTGTGGGTCTGCAGATTAATGAAAGCACAGGCAGTTCTGGAACGTCTTGGGAAGCAGCTCATTAGTCGTGACTGACCTGCAGCTGTGGGAGGCAGAGCTCTGCTAGGCTTAGTCTTTTCTGCTTTAGAGAACCTTGTTTCTGAGGCCCTAGCATGGAAATCGCAGGAGCATTCCTGACCAGGTGAGTTCTAGGGCTTTCTAGGAGATAACTTGCTTTTTCGTGAGCAGTTTTCTTCAAAGTTTCATGAGAAGATGTGCTAGGATTCTTTATCCACGAACTGCCAATAGTAAGTACATTGTTAGTTTGGCCAGGAGCAGAATACAGGCTAATAGAACAGGCTGATGTTTTTTGTAGAACAGCTGGTCCGGTAGCTGTGCAAATGGGGCAAGATTCGTCTGGGGATAATAGGCTAGGTATACAGGGACATTCCCACCAACCTGGTCTAGGAGTGTTGCAATTTAAACATTTTTGGTAAACTGAAACATTCTTCCTTTGACAGTTACTGCATGACCAGTGTTCCTGATCTGAAAGCTGACAGGCTAGACAGTTTTGATAACTTGGATAGTTCAAGGTTTGGCAACGAGTGCAGACATAAAACCGTTGAGACTGAGACATGTTGTGGGTAGTGGAAACAAAAGTTGACTCACCAGATGGCTAGAAAGTCCTGCTCTCTCTCTGGAGGTGGATGGCTTTGGCATACTGTTATGATTGGGCAATCGTCAGGTGTGGCAGGAGTGACTCCAGGTGGAGAGAAACAGGGGTTGCCGGAGAGCCTCTTATAATGGCTGGGGAGGAATGTGGTGCAGGCAGGAGTATATAGAACTGGGAGATGGCTGGAACCTGTGGAGCTGAGGACTGGCTGGCAAGGAGTCTGGTCCTGGCTGAAACCTGTGGAGCTGGATGCTAGCTGGAAGGTGTCTGTGGTGCTGGGAGCTGGCTGAAGGGAGTCTGATGCAGGCTGAGGAAATCTCTGATACAAGGTGCGTGGAAGTAAGGGTGAACGAGATACACAGGAGCAGCATGGAGGTAAGCGTGGTCTGAACACTGGAACTGGGGTGCGGTAATGGGTGGAATCAGGATAGCATGCAGGTAAGTGTGAGACTGACTGTAAGTATGTGTGACTGGACTGAGGGAACCGGGGGAGGCAAGACAGACAATGAATAGACAGACTAACCAGACAGTACTAACACTGAACATAAAACACAAAAGCCCGAAGGCATCAATGCAAGACAGACTACCCGAAGGCAACACAGCAAGGCAGACTGCCCGAAGGCAACACAGAGACAGAGAGGAGGCTAGAGCAGGGAGCCCAAACGAGCTCAATGCCGAAGCACTGAGGCATTGGCTAGGCAGGGTTATATAGGAAGTCCAGATCATGGAGCAGATAGGTAAACCAGAGTGGACCAGCCAAGAGAGCGTACTCGTGAGGGACATTTATTGGTGAGGCAGCTGCACAGCAGCCATAGTCGTAACAGTTCTACTGTCCACATCCTACATTTCCCTGGGTTCTATTCTCCATTCTCTTTGTGATATGCTTGTTTAAAGAGCCATGTTTTTAAACTTTTTCAAAAGGTTTTGATGTCTCTTTGTAATCTGATCTCTAAAGGCATGGTGTTCCATAGTATGGGATCCACTAAGGATAGCGGCCTTTACCTTACTTGGGTTAGTCTTGCTGCTTTGACAGAGGGAATGGTTAGGAGTGCTTTGTTTGCTGATCTCAGGTTTCTGTGAGGGACGTGTACCCCTTCCCTCTGCATCCACCCCTGCCTTTAATCCCCTTCCTCAGGCATCCTCTTTCTTGCTTCTTACCCTCTCTCCTTCAGCATCTGCCTCCTACCTCCTTGCCCAAGTATCCTCTCCCCTATCTATTAAACCTTACATCCCCAGCATCTGCCTCTCTGTCTCTTAAAACCCCCATCCCTGGCTACTTCTCCCCTGTCTTTGAATCCTTTCTTCCATCGCCAACATTTGTTTCCTGCCTTTTACTTCCTCCCTCCCAGAATAACCCTAATGCCTTTTCTCACCTTGTCCTGCTGCTACCACATATGCCCATTCCTCCTGCCTCCTTCCTGGGCAAAAAATGTTGGGCGCCCTGTCCGAGCTCTGCCCACTCATGGGCTTGCTCACCTTCCCAACTCCTCTGCAGATCCCAGGTTGGCCTCTCCCGTGGCTGCCTCCTTGAGGCCTCGGCGTCCCGCAGTGGCGGTCGCCGGGCCTTCCTCAGCGCACCAGGCCTCACAGCGGGGTTTGGCGTCCTCCGTGGCGTTGGCCCCGCCCCTAGGCACCCGTGTTGGGACCGCCCAGCCCTTTTAAAGGGCCAAGGGTGGGTCCAAACTCCGCGACGTGCCCTAATTGAGCACAGTATATCAGGAAGTTCCTGCCTGCACTTCCTTGCCTTGGCAATCGGGTTGACACCGTGTGTGTATTAGTTTGCCTCAGTGTCTCATCACTTGTTCCAGTCTTGTTCCAGCGTCCTTCTGTTCCAGCGTCTGTTCCTGCGTTCCTCCACGTAGTACCTCTTGGACTGACTCTCTGGTACTGACCTCTGCCTGCTCCTGACTACGTTGATCACTGCCCGGATTCTGACCTTTGCCTGCCTCCTTGAACACGTCTGATCTCTGGAACCTGACCCCTGCTTTGGCTGACTACTCTTGGACTGACCTTTGGAACTTGACCCCTGCTATCACTGACCACGCCTTCTTGAGCCTGGCCCTGCTCCTAGCCTTGTCACTGCAGACACTGTTCTGGCCTTCCTTGATTCCCCAAACCTAAAGTCTTGACCTTGACTGCGCACCCTTGATCCTGGTGGGCACACCTCTCTACTTCCTTTCCGGGAGACCCTGTGAGGCCCACCTAAGTCCAAGCGGCCCGAGTCCCCAAGGGCTCCACCCGGGGGGACCTCGGGCTTCCAGTGGGGAAGCTCCAGCTAGCCTCTGTCTCCTCCTGTGCTCCGCCTCCTGGTGGCAGGTGCTTCCTGGGCCCGACCAGGAAGCCGTTCCATACTGCTTCAGGACAAGGGACCACCTCCAGGTGCAACAGGATGCCAAGGCCATGGACTCGGCAGAGTCCCCTGTTTCCCGGGCCCTACCGGGTTTGGCCGCAACTGTCCAAGAACATCGACGAGCTTTGGCATCATTGGCCTCTTCGGTTGAAGAGCTTCATTCCCAGGTGCGAGATACAGCTTTGGCCAACTCCGTGGGTCTGTTGGCTTCTCTGCTACCCAGAGCATCATTGGTTCTCCCAGCAACTCCTCGGTTTAACGGGGACTCACACCTCTGTCGAGGCTTCCTTAATCAGTGCTTCATGCAATTTGCACTGCAACCCTCTTTGTTCCTGAAGGAAACCACGAAAGTAACCTTCATCCTTTCCCGCTTAGAGGAAAAGCTCTACATGGGCTTCTCCATTGTGGGAACGCTCTGATCCCATGCTCTCCCAGCTATCAGATTTCGTCACTGTCTTCAAGCAGACCTTAGGAGACCCAGGCCGTCAAGCAGTAGCCAGTCATAACCTCCTCCACCTCCGCAAAGGGTCGAAAACCCTCTCCGAGTACACAGTGGATTTCAGGACCCTGGCTACTGAGCTCGGGTGTCAAGAGGATTGTCTGCAAGCCATCTTCCTAGATGGTCTCTCCAGTGCTCTCAAAGATGAGCTCACCATCCATGAGACTCCCATGTCTCTAGAGGACCTGATCTCCCTCACTGGAAGGATCGACCATCGGCTCTGGCAAAAGCGCCCAGAAGTAAAGGCCTCTTGATCTCCTATTCCATGTCCAACGCGTACAGAAAGTCCTCCCTCTAAGGCTTCATCGGCACCACCACCTCCTGCTGAGGAACCTATGCAGGTTAACCGTGGGCGACTGTCTTTGACCGAGCTTCTTCCTCGGAGGAAGGAGGGTCTCTGCCTTTACTGTGGTGCTTCTGGACATCTTTGGCAGTCTTGCCCGGACTGACCGGGAAACTGCAACGCCTGAACCTGGCAGGGGTCCTGAGCTTGGGTGCTACTGTCACCAGTCCCCAACTTCTACTTCCAGTCTCGCTTAGCATTGAGTCTCGCTCCTTCACCACCACTGCCTTTGTCGATACAGGGGAAAGTGGCAGCTTCATTATGGATGACATTGTCAAGCTCCTGAACATTCCTCTAAAACCCCTAGAGGTAGCCCTTCGCATTTTGTCCATCCAAGAGGAACACTTTCCCGGACTCATCACCCACTGAACGGCGGCCATCTGCTTCACCGTGGGCACTCTCCACGAGGAGGAGATGCCCTTCTACGTACTAAAGTGTTCTAAACATCCAGTCGTCCTGGGGCTGCCCTGATTCCAGATCCACAGACCTCAATTCGATTTGCATTCCTTGCAGTTGGTGCAATGGGGTCCTAAATGCAAGAAGACCTGTCTACGACAAGTATCTCCAGTGGTAACTGTCCTAAAAACCACCACCCTTACCGGGCTGCCAGCCCAGTACTCCTAGTTCGAGGACATCTTCTCAAAGCAAAAGGCCGACACGTTACCTCCACTTCGCAAACTGAATTGCCCTATAGAGCTTCTGCCGGGCACAATGCTTCCCAAGGGCAGAACCTATCCATTGTCTCATCCAGAAATCCTAGCCATGTCCGAGTATATTAAAGAAAACCTAGAAAAGGGTTCATTAGACCCTCCGACTCTCCCGCCGGAGCGGGGTTTTTCTTTGTCAAAAAAAAAAGGACGGAAGGTTACGCCCTTGTATTGACTATAGAGGGCTTAACGCCATAACCTGCAAAGACCGTACCCATTGCCCCTCATCAGTGAACTGTTTGATCACCTCCAAGGGGCTCGAATATTTAACAAGTTGGATCTGAGGGGTGTGTACAATCTTGTACGTATCCAACCGGAAGATATTTGGAAGACCGCATTCAACCCTAGGGATGGTCACTATGAGTACATCTTGATGCTCTTCGGCCTATGTAACACCCCCGCTGTCTTTCAACGTCTCATGAATGAGATTTTCCGAGATCTCCTATACTCCTTTGTAGTCGTATACCTGGATGACATCTTGGTATTCTCTAAAGACCTGGAATCACATTGTGATCACGTCAAGACCGTACTTCAACGCCTGAGAGAGAACCATCTCTACGCCAAACTGGAGGAATGCATCTTCGAGCAAAACCGCTTACCCTTCCTAGGGTATATCATCTCCGATTGAGGATTTTCTATAGATCCAGAAAAACGTCAAGGCATTCAAGACTAGCCTCAGCCAGTTGGCCTCTGTGCATTGCAACACTTCCTTGGTTTCACAAACTATTATAGAAGCTTTATTGCAAATTATTCTATCCTAGCTCTACCCTAGTTGCTCTGCTCACTGCCATGACAAAGAAAGGAGCTAACACCCGTGTTTGGACTCCCAAAGCTCAAGCTGCCTTCCAAACACTAAAAGAAGCCTTCTGTTCCGGCCCGTGCCTGCAACACCCAGACCCAAGACGCCCATTCGTCGTAGAAGTCGACGCATCTGCTATTGGAGCTGGGGCGGTCTTAAGCCAATTTTCTCCCAAGGGTACATTGGTACCATGTTCATTCTGTTCGCACAAGTTCTCGCCTACTGAACAGAATTATACAGTCGAAGACCGGAAACTCCTAGCGGTCAAGCTGGCTCTCCAAGAGTGGCGCCCCTGGTTGGAAGGAGCGCAACACAAATTTACTATCTTCACCAACCACAAAATCTTGAGCATCTAAAAGAAGCACAACTCCTGAACCCGAGGCAAGACCGATAGGCGCTGTTCTTCGAGAGATTCAATTTTGAACTGCGCTACCATCCGGCCTCGAAGAACCTCCGCGCAGTTGAGCTCTCCAGATCATTCAAACCAGAAGACATTCCTGATGATCCAAAATATATCATTGACCCTGCCTATGTAGCTCTTGCAGTGACCACCACGGTCCCTGCCGGAAAGACCATCATTCCACAGAGATTACGTGAGCGGGTTTTTAAGTGGGCCCATGATTCTAAGTTGGCAGGTCATCTGGGCTGCACAAGAACCCTCAAAATGTTGCAGAGACATTATTCGTGGCCCAATATGGTACAAGACTCCCACAACTACGTTGACTCATGTCCCATCTGTGCCCAACAAAAACCCCCAACAGGGCGGCCATGGGTTCTCCTCCAACCGCTTCCAGCTCCCATTGAACCTTGGTCAAGCATATTGATGGATTTCATCACGGATCTGCCATTGTCACAGAATAATATCATGATCTGGGTCATCATTGACCATTTTTCCAAAATGGGTCACTTCATTCCCCTGCATGGCCTTCCATCAGCTCAATTGGCCAAATTCTTCCTCAAGCACATCTTTCATCTCCATGGCCTTCCCAAAAAGATATCGGACCGAGGACCACAATTCGCTGCAAGGTACTGGCGCTCCTTGTGTAAAAAGTTCAACATAACTTTGAATTTCACGTCAGCCTATCACCCCCAGGCCAACAGCCAAGCAGAAAGAACCAATCGGACCCGGAAGATTTTCCTTCGCTCGTATGTGAACAATCAGCAGGACAACTGGTCCGACCTACTGCCTTGGGCAGAGTTGTCACATAATACCCACGTCGCAGCTGCCACTGATGAATCACCATTTTCCGTGGTATTTGGTCGACAACCACGTTTATCACTACCAGTACCTCTCTCCATCCCATCGCCAGCCGCTCAATTTACGGCTCACACCATTCGTCAGGTGTGGAACCAAGTCAAGGAACACCTCTACCAAGCCGCTGAACGTTCCAAACGTACTTCCGATGCCCATAGATGTCCCGCTCCACTCCTCCGTCCTGGCCAGAAGGTGTGGCTAAGCATCTGACATATAAGGTTGCGACTTCCCTCACATCGCTTGGCACCAAAATATATTGGTCCATTTCTGGTCCTCCGAAGAGTGGGAGCTGTTTCATACCAGCTACAATTACCTCGTGCGATGGATATCCATAATACTTTTCACGTCTCCTTGTTAAACCACTCGTGCTCTTTTGGCCTTCCCGCAGAGATCCTCCACCTCCACAGGTCTCCACAGAACCCAACAACACCCTCCAGGTAAGAGAGGTCCTAGATGTCCGTCGGTGTCGAGGCCGCTGGGAATATCTTCTTGCCTGGGAAGGGTATGGGGCCGAAGAAAACTCCTGGGAACCCTCACACAACATCCTAGACAAGGAGCTCCTCGAGCCTTCCACGGGGCTCACCCTGAGAAACCTCACCTGCGTAGAGGGAGGCCTAGAAGGGGGGGTCTGTTGCGCACCCCATGCGCGCTCGGCCTGCGCACGGGACTGCTCATCTTCCCAACTCCTCTGCAGGTCCCGGGTCGGCCTCTCCTGCAGCCGCAGCTAGTTCCTCGAGGCCTCAGCGTCCCGCGGCGGCAGTTGCCAGGCCTTCCTCAGCGCACCAGGCCTCACAGCGGGATTCGGCGCCCTCCGTGGCTTTGGCCCCGCCCCTAGGCGCACTTGCGGGGACCGCCAAGCCCCTTTAAAGGGCCAAGGGTGGGTCCAAGCTCCGCGGGGCACCCTGATTGAGCACAATATATCAGGAAGTTCCTGCCTGCACTTCCTTGCCTTGGCAATCGGGTTGACACCGTGTGTGTACTAGTTTGCCTCAGTGTCTCATCACTTGTTCCAGTCCTGTTCCAGCATCCTTCTATTCCAGCGTTTGTCTGTTCCTGCGTTCCCCAGGTAGTACCTCTTGAGCTGACTCTCTGGTACAGACCTCTGCCTGCTCCTGACTACATTGATCGCTGCCCGGATTCTGACCTTTGCCTGCCTCCTTCACCATGTCTAATCTCTGGAACATGACCCCTACTTTGGCTGACTACTCTCGGACTGACCTTTGGAACTTGACCCCTGCTGTCACTGACCACGCCTCCTTGAGCCTGGCCCTGCTCCTAGCCTTGTCATCGCAAACACTGTTCTGGCCTTACTGGATTCCCCAAGCCTCCAGTCTTGACATCGACCACAAACCCTTGATCGTGGTGGGCACACCACTCTACTTCCTTTCCGGGAGACCCTGTGAGGCCCACCTAAGTCCAAGCGGCCTGAGTCTCCAAGAGCTCCACCCGGGGTGGGGGGGGGGGCCTTGGGCTTCCAGTGGTGAAGCTCCAGCTAGCCTCTGTCTCCTCCTGTGCTCTGCCTCCTGGTGGCAGGTGCTTCCTGGGCCCAACCAGGGAGCCGCTCCACACTGTTTCAGGACAAGGGTCCACCTCCAGGCGCAACAAAAAAATACCTGTTTAGTGGCAGAGCTGCTGCCAACTTTCCTCCCCATCTGTGCCAGCCCTGTGAGCAAGTTCAAAACTTGTAAGTTGGCACTTCCTGTTTGCTGATCTCGCAATGCATAAGATCTGCAGGTATAAGTCAGTCACCCTAAAAAGGAGTGTGTAACTGAACCAAGCTGTGTGCAGGCCTGAGCAACACAAGATGAAAGTCAAGCCAAGTAATGGCTCCTGTAGTTTTAATGTGAATGCCAATGAGAACTGCACTGAGATGAAGCTGCTATTATTCTGCACTTCAAGCAATCTGCCTTTGCCTTATAATTCTAACTGGTTCCACTGGACAAAAAATTGCTAAGCTTATGGCTTTGACAAACTTTGGGGCCGATATAAGACTCGCAGCAAAACAGGCACTAGTTATGAGCGTGGGTTTTGATCACCGCGCACGGCTGAAGCTGCTGCTCCTGCGGGATGTAAAAAACAAATTATGCAAATGATTTGCCCACAGAAATCCGCACACATACGGAAAAATGTGCAAACCTAAGCGCGGTAAGGGTCTAGTATATAATAAGTGGCTGCATCCACGCTCAAAACCCATGCTGATAATCCGCGCATAAAACCGAACAAGAGAACGAGTCTCCCTATTAAGTGAAAGTATGACTCTGGAAATTATTTTTAATATTTCAAATAACTGTGCTGCAGAAAACATGGCAAATATTTTCATGGATGCTAATTCACACTGGCCTAGCAGCGAGATAGGTGCTCAGTTTCGATGTGAGTTAATTAACAATCTTGCCGCTCTTCTGGCCATGTATCTGTCCACCCAGGGAAGCGTCTACCTCGGACACCGAGAAAAATGTTTGCTAAGCTGGCCACTCTAAAGCCAAGCTAGGCACTCAGCTAGGTGCTTATCAGGCTGCTCATGCTCTGTTCGTGGCAGAAAAATCTATGTGATAGGGTGCCCAGAAAGGTGCCTTGCTTACCTTGCCGTTTGGGCACTGAGCTAGGCGCTTAGTTGCTCGCAAATCTGTACGATCTGGTGTCCAGAAAGGTGCCTAGCTAATCTTGCTGTCAGGCGCTGAGCTAGGCGCTTATTTGGTAGCGAATCTATATGACCGGGCGCCCACAAAAGCACCTAGCTAAGCTGGTCACTTGGATGCCAAGATAGGCGCTCAGCTAGGTGGTTTTCAGGGTGCTCAGACACTGACATAGGCCCCCCCCCCCCCCCCCCCCGAGTCGGCGCTGTCACAACTCGTGCCCTGACCGTGACAGTAAAAAACCTGCATTAAAAAATCCACACTAGCATTAGCGCAGCTCCCTGCATCATGTAGGATTAGCTAATCGCCTCCTTTGCATGCCGTTAGCATGCATTTGCACAGGAAAAAACGCGGGACTGTAAGCATGTTTGTACGCATTTTCCCTGCACACAAAACCTTTATTAAATCCCCATATAGGGGTTTGCGCGGGAAAACGTGTGTACAAATGCATATACATCCACACACAAACCCGCGTCAGCTTCAGTGCACCTTATTATATCGGCCTCTTTATAATCAATCATGAAGCACAATTCAGTTCATGTTATCATCATGTAATCATCCACTTAAGAATCTGAATACACATAACAGCTAAGAAGAAGTAATTTCGGAAACCCACCAATCCTATGCCAGTGGATAGTGGTAATCTTCAATCAATATCAATTTTTGGATCATATGCATATGTATGAAGTCTTGATGAAGAAAAGACTTTGGACTTACAGATTTTGAATGTCACATACATGTGAATTTTACATACATGGAACTTCACACTTGAGACTTTCAGGAGACTTTAAACAAAGCCTCACACCATGGTTCATTACTGGGCTCCCATCTCAGCTTAGCTCTCCTCCATTAACTTTGGAGTACTTTCCTAATCATACTCACTGATTTCATACTTGAACGAGCCTTTGCAAGCCAAACCAATCTTCACTCCTGCCTGTACAACTTACAGAGGTTCTGTAAGCACTGGATTTGCTACCTTGGGATAATGGTGTTAACCTGTCATTTCCTCACTGGAGGTCCAGCTGACTATCCTCTGTGACATAAGACAGGACTCTGACCAGACCCTTTGAGAAATACAACCCGATTACAGTAAGAGAGCCTGAGACAATCGCTGAGATGTTTTTTTTTGCAAACCTAATCAGCGTAAGATTAACTGGTTAAATTACTACTTAAAGCTAGGTAATTAATTGATGTGTCTATAAAATGCAAGTTAACTTTGGGTTAAACACAGGGGTTTTATATTCTTTCTAACAAGAGTTATTTACTCTATTAAACCAAACTTAAAACAATATCTACTATATCTAAAGCTACTGTAAATTTTATGCTGCTATAATAAAAATTGTCCATCTCAAGACATTCTCTTCTCTTTACATGAACTTGGACCTTATTTTTTCTGATTTAAATATCAGATAAACCAAGTAAAACTATTCCTCACAGATTGGAGCTCATCCGGGATATTACAAGTTAATTTCACTATGAGTGTTTGGATTTTGATAGCTAGCATAATTATGCTGTACAGAGACAGCCAAATAACACATTGACGTTGATTTTAAAAGCGTTGCTCCCACAAAAATGCCCACATACGAACATATGTGGGCCGTATGCAGGCAACACGGATTTTAAAAGATGCAATTTATGCATGTATATACCCATCCGTGTGCCAAAATAAGGGGGCAGAAAAATGGGCAGGGCATGGATGTTCTGGGGTGGGGACAACACTTATGCACGTAATTCTGTATTTTGAAACCGGAGGCCGCAGCGTGCGTTAGCTTGTTAGCTATATAACTTTATTGCTGCTCCTGATGAAGAGCAAGTCTGCAGATCTCGCATTTTAGGGCTTTCAGGACAGGGTGTAGGATCTTGGTCAACTGGGGGCATGCAGGATGAACAACCAGAGGGATCTAGAAGACCCCATGCAAGAATGTTTTAAAATCTGCTTATATACGCACATTAAAGCAGGCAAAGTCCTATGGGAGTTACACAAAGTAGGTTTGCTCGAGTAACTTCCTAAAATTAGGATCATACTTATGGGATAGATTTTAATAAAGTACGCCCGAGCATACTTTTGTTCGCGCACCAGGCACGAACAAGAGTACGCCGGATTTTAATAGATACGTGTAGCCGCGCGTATCCTTTAAAATCCGGGGTCGGCACACGCAAGGCTGCCCAAAATCGGCAGCCTGCGCGTGCCAAGCCGCACAGCCTGCCTCCGTTCCCTCCACCACCCCAGCCCTATCTAAACCACCCCCTACCTTTGTTAGAAAAGTTACACCTGCCCGAGGCAGGCGTAACTCGTGCACGCCGGCCAGCATGGACGTGCGCACGTATTTTTAAAAAATAGAAACATAGAAACATAGAAGTAACAGCAGAAGAAGAGCATACGGCCCATCCAGTCTGCCCAGCAAGCTCCCACAGTTATTTTTCTCATACTTATCTGTTACCCTGACCGCTGAGGTCAGGGCCCTTATTAGTAACTTTTTGGTTCTAATTTTCCTTCCACCCCTGCCATTGATGTAGAGAGCAGTGCTGGAGCTGCATAAAAGTGAAGTATCAAGCCTAATTGGTTTGGAGTAGTAACCTCCTGTTGTGCTTCGTGGCCGTGGCGCCCCACAACCGCGTCCCCCTACCTGACTCACAGCGCCATGAGAGCCCCGGGGGAGGGCTCCGACTCGGCCCGTGCTGCCCGTTGCAGGGGAAGCCGTCCTGCTTCCCCCAGCGGTGTCTCTCCTGCACCGGGGAGATTCAAATTGGCCGCCGCCATGGGATCCAAGATGGCCGCCGGCAACTCATTTGCATTTAAAGGGACCTGGTCCCTTTAACTAGACTCACCTGCGTCCAATGATCCAGAGCAGAGGAAGTATATAGGGAGGCTTCCTCTGCTCATTCCTTGACTTGGCAACGTCTCTTGCGAGTGTTGTTTGAGTCTGCTTGCCTCAGTGAGTTCCTGCTGCTTGCTCCTGTTACGTCTTGGTGATTCTCTGGTTCCTGACTTCGGATTGGCTTACGGTGATTCTCTGGTTCCTGACTTCGGATTGGCAAGCGGTGATTCTCTGGTGCACGACTTCGGACTGGTGAGCGACGACCCTCTGGCACTCGACCTAGGATTCCTTCAAGACTCCGTCTCCAAGGGCCCACCTAAGTCCCAGCGGCCCGGGTCCCTATGGGCTCCTCCTGGGGGGACCGCGGGCTTCCAGGGTGAAGCTCCTGTTGGCCTTTGCACCATTGCTCTGACCTCCCTAGGTCCACCTAAGTCCCAGCGGTCGGGTCCCTATGGGCTCCTCCCGGGGGGACCGCAGACCACCAGTGGTGAAGACTCAGTGCCTCATCTCGTCTCTTCACCGCCTCCGTATTCGTCTCAGCCTCCAGTGCCAAGGGTCAGCTGCTCCCGCCTCCTGTTCTGCCTCGCCACCCGACAAGAGACCCTACGGACCCTCCGAAAGGTATACCATCCTCTTGTCGGCCAAGGGTCCACAAGCCTGAGCATAACACCTCCGCAATAAGCAAGCTACTCCCATGCTAATTTGTTTACCCAGCCTGTGCAATTTAGTCATTGTTGGTTGTCGTAATATGAATCCTCTTTTCTTCATCCCCCTGCCATTGAAGCAGTGAGCTGCGCTGTTTATGTATTCAAAGTGAAATGTTTTTTTCTGTGAGACTCTAAAATTAAGAAATTTTTTATCCAATTAAATCTGAAACTCTGCCATACAATTTGGTGTTCTAGTGAGAGCATAGTTTTTTATACTTGATTCTAAAATGGTATTTGAAATCAGTTCAGTTGCATTTCAAGCTCTTGTTACCTGGAAAATCAAGTGTGGACTTTCATGATTTTCAGGGATTATTACCAAGATTTTCAAATAAGCTTGTTTTGTTAATGTATCACTGTCACGTGAATGATGAGGCAATACAGATTTTAAATCAAAGGAATGCAGAACTTAAGAGGTTAACTAGCAACCAAAAAATTAGATATCTTTGGTTCAAGCACAGCTAGGAGAGTTGCGCTTGCCACTGGCTAATATCCAAAATACACAAAATGCAGCACAAAAGCAATCTTTTGAACAAATGTTACACACAGATATTAAAATTGTCTGAGAGACATTCAGGTCGATACAGTAACGTGCAGTTAAAGATTCCCCGTCTGTAACGTGCTGGGAGTGCACAATACAGACGAGTAAGGCGATTCAGCGATACAGTCTCCAGTTTCACGCGTCCCTAGCGCTTCCTAAAACAGACGCATAACCCTTTCCGCACCCAGCATGTAAATGAACGAAAAAGCTGTATAATGAAGGAATTAGCTATTCCCCTCCGATACTGTAACAGGCGCTGATATTATCTCCTCAGTAACCCGCTGTTTTGCCGCGGCCTTAACGTGCTAGTTTACCGCCTCCCCCTAGTAGGAGTTAGTGTAGTGTAAAAAACATTGCTTACCTGCCCTGGTCCCGTCCGGTCTCTGGTCCAGCCCGGTCTCCTGCAGCCCCGTCCGGTCCCCTCCTCCCGAAGCAAAAAAAAAAAACAAAACGAAAAAGTAGCAAGGCTCAGGCCTGCTACGGCAGTCCCTTCTCCCTTCCTCCCGATTTCGCACGGGCATCCATCCAGGCAGAGGGAGCGGGCGGCGAAACGGCCTCCGGTTCCCTCTGCCTGGAAGAACGTACGGCCCCCGCCGGAATGAATGCCCGTGCGATTTTGGCGCAGATCTCTTTTTTTATTACCAAGCCCGCCCCTAAAAGCATACCCTAGAAGTGGAGGCCATGCTCGACTCTCGCTGGAAATCTTTACTAGATTGGTTCCTCCACATCAAACCAAGCAGACACTCAATTTCCTTCATTTATAAGGCCCTTGCCATAAAGTTCAATAATTGGTCCTTAGAAACTTCATGGGATAAATGGAACCAGGAATTGCAGACTCAATTTCCATTGTCAGCCTTTATTAAGAGTTTTAATGATACCTGCAAAATCACATTTAATGTACTCATGAGAGAAAAAAGATACAAACTCCTATACAGATTGTATATCTCACAATACCAGGCACGGCTAGCTAAGTTCACTCATAGTGACATCTGCATGAACTGTCAATAGGACACAGTTCATCTAGGACATTCTTTATGGCAATGTGGGCACATTCAGTCCTTCTGGAAAAAGGTGTACCGATATGCCGGTTCGGTACTTGACCTCCATATTCCTCATTCCCCATTGCTGGCTCTATTTGGGATATTTCCTGCAACATTCACTGCAAAGAGATACAGAAAGCTTAGTTAAACAAAGTGTCTCTTTTAACTGCATCAGCCATTCTGAGAGTTTGGAGACAGCCGGCTGTGCCTTCATTGGTTCAGTGGAAGAACAGTATTCATAATATGATGACTATGGAATTGTTGATAAGTCAGTATTCTCCATCCTTTCACATTAAAAAAGCAGACTTTGGACATTGGATGCCATATATAATGTCCTTACCTCACAGAGCTCGAAACCATATATTGAACACTATTCCTCATTAAGCCTGGAGATGTTTTCTTTTGGTTGATTCTTCTCAGCAGCAAGGGGAGGGGGGAGGGGATTGGGGAAGACATAGGTGAGTTTGTTTAATTTTCTTCAATGTGCACATGTGCTGCATGCGAGAAAAAAATGTGTATCAATACAAAAAATCAAAAGATCCACAAACACAGGAAATAACTAGTAATAACTAACATCAAAAACGATCCTGGAATGTTATGAGTGGAGAAAGCTCAAAGAGACCTCATATTTAAATGCCAACAGGCTAAGCTAATATAAGCTTTTCATAGCATTCAATCACTTTTTAATCATTGGTCTCAATGGGCTGAAAGTAAAGGGCGCGAAAAGCTGCCCGTTTATGCACATTAAACCTGTAAGTACTAAGAAACCGGATTGCTCACACGTTTAAATCCGAGAATGTACTTATCTTGCTTGTAATCCATCACTGAGCCATGAACAGATGTTTGACAAGAGTGGTGTACTCCGATGTTGCCCCGACACCGAGTGTTTCGGAGTAGACCTCCTGACACCGAGTGTTTCGGAGTAGACCTCCTTCTTCAGGGGGCCGGGTACCACTGAGACCGGCTCTGTTGATATCCGGAATACCTTAGCGTACTAAGGATAAAATAAAGCAAGAGATAATGTGCATAAAGGATACCACTCAAAATTTTTAAGAATGGCGCCGGAGGACGGGGGAACACTTACTGTTGCAGAAATAATTGTTTGTGCAGCAGCATTGATAGCATTTCATTTTCGCTCTATAAATGTAACATAATGCAGTCTGTCAAAATTTAAGTTCCAAGCATAATTCTTGTATGTCAAGTAAATACCTGTTCTCCACATAATACTGACTTTGACAATGTTAGGCTGCAGGACAGCAAGCTTGGCCGTGAATCATCTATCGGCGGCGATAGTGCGAAAGAACGCTGACCTTTAAAGTGGCTGAAAAAGCGCCAATTCTATGTGTGTGTCCATAAATGGGTATATACGTCATGGGGGATACCATAAACGGGAAATGACGTGGGCAGGTGCCATATTGGATTTCTCTCTGTTGAAGGACTGCCCCAGAGCTCGCCGCAAAAGGGCATCTACGTCACTGGCGATGCCATATTGGAAAGGAAACCGGAAACATCAAATTGAAATCTCCGAAGTTCTCAATAAAAGATTCTCAAAAGGAGCGTGTATCCAAGGTTAAATGAGAGTGTACCACTCAATTTTCTCATTTAACCCGTGTGGTTCCACCGATTTAAGCCGATGAATCCATTGATGTTCCTTATAATTCAAAATGGAAATCCTATCCCCGCCTCTCCATGATGGAATCACTTGTTCAATGATAAGCCACTTAAGTTGCTCAAAAGTGTGCTGATGTGTAGCACAATGTTGTACCACGGGGGCTTTAAGGTCCAAATTTTTCATGCGGCTCCGATGTTCCGTGAGACGGGTTCTGATTTTCCGTTTGGTTCTACCTACGTATACCTTTTGACATGGGCACACAAGACCATAGATAACAAAATCAGAATTGCAATGTACAGAGTATCTCCGTGTGATTCGCGTTTGGGTATTGGGATCTTGCCATGTGATCCCTGTTATAGCTTGAGCGCAAAAGCTGCAATGGCCACATTTTGTTTGACCCGGGGGTCCAGAAATACAATCACCCTCCTGGGTAGCACGGACCACCTGTTGTTTGATGTTGGTACCCCTACTATATGCAAACATGGGTAGTGAATTAAAGATCTGATGCGGACTGAGTACGTGCCAGTTTCGTTGAATGGATTGCCTGATTTGTTGAGTGAGATTGGTGTGTTCCAACACGCACGTGAGATCCGGAGCTTGTTTTTTACTCCTATATTGTAAGAGAGATTCTCGGGGAGAGTATTTGGCCCTCTTAAAGGCTCTTTTGATGACATTACTAGGGTAACCTCTCTCACGGAATCTATTACTCAAACTAGCGCATTGTTGCAAAAAGTCTTGTGGATCCGAGCATATTCTACGGATACGAAAGAACTGACCTACAGGGAGGCCCTCCTTAAACCTGCGGGGATGATGACTCTCAAATTTCAAAAAATTATTTCTGTCCGTAGGTTTTCTAAATAAGGATGTTCGAATGGTGCCAGAGTTCTTGCTAATTATGATGTCCAAGAAGGATAATTGTTCTTTGTCAAACGTCATAGAAAATTTAAGATGAGGATTGACTGAGTTTAACCATGTGTGGAATTCAAAAAGTAGAGTAGCAGAACCATGCCAGATAAAAAATATGTCATCGATGTATCTGGACCACTTCGTGATAAATTTGAAAAAAGGGGAAGTATATATCGTTGTTTCTTCGAATTTGGCGACATATAGATTGGCGATATCAGGGGCTACTGGTGACCCCATCGCCACCCCATGTAACTGCAAAAAATATTCCCGTTGATAAGAAAAATAATTATTGAAAAGGACTAATTCTAGTAAAGACACTAAAAATTCTGTAGGGATGCGGTGAGGATGTATACGATTACTGATAACGTCTTTACTCAACATCAACGCCTCCTCTTGTGGTATATTAGTGTAAAGTGATTCCACATCAAGGCTTACTAGTAGTGCTTCTTCAGGAATGGTTGTTGTGTCTTTCAGTTGTCGTAACATATGAGAAGTGTCCTGAATATATGATTTCGAAGTGCAGACAGCGGGTTGAAGGAAGTGATCCAAAAATTTAGCTATAGGTTCCAACAATGAACCGTTTGCTGATACAATCGGACGGCAGGGGGGGGTTAACCAAGGTTTTATGTACCTTGGGTACCCCATATATCACCGGCGTTCTGGGAAATTCTACATTCAAATATCTTAATTCCTTTGAAGTAAGAAAACCAGCCTGTGAGGCTATTTGTAATAGCTCTTGAATTTGACTATGAAGATCCACAGTGGGATCCGATGGAAGTTTGCGATAGAATTTATGATCCGCAAGTTGTTTATGAATTTCCTGTTGATATGTAATGTGATCCATAACAACTACAGCGCCACCCTTGTCTGCGGGTTTTATGATAATGTCCTGATTTTGTGTGAGATTTTTTAAAGCTTGATTTTCACCCTTAGATAAATTGTAGAAGGTACGACACTGTTGTGTCTCTATGCGAGTGACATCCTGTAGTACCAGGGTTTGAAAGGCTTTGATCTGTGGGTCCACAGGTCCTGACCTGTAGGTCAGTTCTTTCGTATCCGTAGAATATGCTCGGATCCACAAGACTTTTTGCAACAATGCGCTAGTTTGAGTAATAGATTCCGTGAGAGGTTACCCTAGTAATGTCATCAAAAGAGCCTTTAAGAGGGCCAAATACTCTCCCCGAGAATCTCTCTTACAATATAGGAGTAAAAAACAAGCTCCGGATCTCACGTGCGTGTTGGAACACACCAATCTCACTCAACAAATCAGGCAATCCATTCAACGAAACTGGCACGTACTCAGTCCGCATCAGATCTTTAATTCACTACCCATGTTTGCATATAGTAGGGGTACCAACATCAAACAACAGGTGGTCCGTGCTACCCAGGAGGGTGATTGTATTTCTGGACCCCCGGGTCAAACAAAATGTGGCCATTGCAGCTTTTGCGCTCAAGCTATAACAGGGATCACATGGCAAGATCCCAATACCCAAACGCGAATCACACGGAGATACTCTGTACATTGCAATTCTGATTTTGTTATCTATGGTCTTGTGTGCCCATGTCAAAAGGTATACGTAGGTAGAACCAAACGGAAAATCAGAACCCGTCTCACGGAACATCGGAGCCGCATGAAAAATTTGGACCTTAAAGCCCCCGTGGTACAACATTGTGCTACACATCAGCACACTTTTGAGCAACTTATATGGCTTATCATCGAACAAGTGATTCCATCATGGAGAGGCGGGGATAGGATTTCCATTTTGAATTATAAGGAACATCAATGGATTCATCGGCTTAAATCGGTGGAACCACACGGGTTAAATGAGAAAATTGAGTGGTACACTCTCATTTAACCTTGGATACACGCTCCTTTTGAGAATCTTTTATTGAGAACTTCGGAGATTTCAATTTGATGTTTCCGGTTTCCTTTCCAATATGGCATCGCCAGTGACGTAGATGCCCTTTTGCGGCGAGCTCTGGGGCAGTCCTTCAACAGAGAGAAATCCAATATGGCACCTGCCCACGTCATTTCCCGTTTATGGTATCCCCCATGACGTATATACCCATTTATGGACACACACATAGAATTGGCGCTTTTTCAGCCACTTTAAAGGTCAGCGTTCTTTTGCACTATCGCCGCCGATAGATGATTCACGGCCAAGCTTGCTGTCCTGCAGCCTAACATTGTCAAAGTCAGTATTATGTGGAGAACAGGTATTTACTTGACATACAAGAATTATGCTTGGAACTTAAATTTTGACAGACTGCATTATGTTACATTTATAGAGCGAAAATGAAATGCTATCAATGCTGCTGCACAAACAATTATTTCTGCAACAGTAAGTGTTCCCCCGTCCTCGGCGCCATTCTTAAAAATTTTGAGTGGTATCCTTTATGCACATTATCTCTTGCTTTATTTTATCCTTAGTACGCTAAGGTATTCCGGATATCAACAGAGCCGGTCTCAGTGGTACCCGGCCCCCTGAAGAAGGAGGTCTACTCCGAAACACTCGGTGTCAGGAGGTCTACTCCGAAACACTCGGTGTCGGGGCAACGTCGGAGTACACCACTCTTGTCAAACATCTGTTCATGGCTCAGTGACGGATTACAAGCAAGATAAGTACATTCTCGGATTTAAACGTGTGAGCAATCCGGTTTCTTAGTACTTACAGGTTTAATGTGCATAAACGGGCAGCTTTTCGCGCCCTTTACTTTCAGCCCATTGAGACCAATGATTAAAAAGTGATTGAATGCTATGAAAAGCTTATATTAGCTTAGCCTGTTGGCATTTAAATATGAGGTCTCTTTGAGCTTTCTCCACTCATAACATTCCAGGATCGTTTTTGATGTTAGAAAAAAATGTGTACCATATGTATTTTGTTCGCATTTCATTTGTTGAGTGCTATCAATAAACAGATTCAACATAAAGTTGCATCGGTAGCACAGAAGCCCAGTGTGTCGACAGTGCAAAATCCTTGATTCAAGGCTCAATTGCCTGCCACCTGGACCTGATCACTCTTGCTAGCCCCCTTACTCGACCTTGGTCTGTCTCTAAGTTAATCTGCTGCCTGTCCTGATCTCAGTGGGCCTTTGGTCTCCAGTTCTCTTCACCGCCCTGGGGATCGCCTAAGTCCTGCCGGCCACTAGAACCAAGGGCTCAACCTGCAGGGGAGGCAGGTGGTAGAGTTGAAGCTCCAGACTGTTCCACTACAAAGTACATTTGCCAGCTGTCAGTGTAGGCCTTTTGGGTTTGCCACCAAGACTGCATCAACTACACTGCAGAACAAAGGGCTCACAAGCTTGCTGACAGTGCAGAAGCTCAATACATTGACAGCACTGAGGCTTGATGCACTGGCGAATGGTGCATCAACGAAACTGATGCTATATACAACAACCTGCTTTGTTGACACTAAGGCTCAGTGCTTCTTTGGCACTAGTTGTGCCACTGATTCCAAGGAGTGGTACTTCTTACTATGTTCTGAGCCCTGTTGTGTATGAAAAGAGCTTGTCAATGCCTGAGAATGGCGCTTTATTAGTTTACTAGACCCTGATGAGGTGGAGGGACCCTAGGCCTCCTACAGTGAGGGGGAAGGCTTGCTTGAAGAGCTGCTGCTCAAATCAGCACCCAGTGAGTCAGAATAAGCTCCTCTCTGGAAGGAGGATCAGCTGTAGCTCTTCAGAGGCTTATGCAGATATTGCCCTTGTATAGTTTCTGGTGAGACCTCATTTGGAATACTGTGTATTAACAGGATGGAGTTGTCCAAAGGGTGGCTACTAAAATGGTCAGTGGTCTTCGTTCTAAAGCTTATGGGGATAATCTTAAAAATCTACACATGTACACCTTAGAGGAAAGTCGAGATAGGGAAGGGAAGATATGATAGAGATTCTTCCATCCCAAGTTTATTTTCCTTGTTTTTTGTAACTTTCCCTCTCCCTTTTTCTGATTCACTGTATTTAAAGTTCAAGGTTCTTATTGAAAATATTGTTTTTTACGTTACGTTATGCTTTACACTCCTTGTTATTTGTAAACCGGGTTGATGTGATGCCTATCATGAAACTCGGTATAACAAAAACAATAAATAAATAAATAAAATAAATTTAAATATCTCAGAGGTTTCCATTCACAGGACGTGAATATCTTTCAATGGAAAAGAAGCTCTAGAATGAGGGGGGGGGGGGGTGTCATAGGATGAGGATGAAAGAGGATAGACTAAGAAGTAATCTTAGGAAATATTTATTTACAGAGAGGGTGGTGAATGCATGGAATAGCCTTCCAGTAGAGGAGGTGAAGACAAAAACAATATCTGAATTCAAGAAAGGATGGGATAAATACTCTGGATATCTAAGGAAGTGATGGAAATTATAAAGTTAAATTAATGGCGGATGGGCAGACTAGATGGGCCATACACTTTTTTCTGCCATCATGTTTCTATGTTTGTGTCTTCCAAGCTCTGGCCTTCTGAGAGCATGGAGACATCCAGCCACAGTGGTAGCAGTTAGACTGGTCATAGTTTGGTCATAGGCACTGATAAACAAATATCATGTCCATCAGTAATGGACATTTTCCTACCACACAATCAGACTGCAAAGCCGCTGATGGTGGGTTTCTTAATGTCTGACAGTTTCTGTGAAGTAATTTTTTTTTTTTAAATTTAGCAATGAAAAGTGCTGTTTGGGGGACTGCCGAAGCAGCGGGCAATGTAAGAATTGAAAAATTAAAGATACTATAAGATATTACTTAAAGAAAAACAGAGAGATAGGGTACACATCCATGCTGAAGCTGGGACAAAAGAATCACTGTGTTGTTCATGAGGAAATGCCCACGTGGGAATTCCTGTACATGCTCAATAGCACAAATGCTCTATGAGCTAAGAGAGCAGGGACCGTTTGATGGCAGGATTCTTTGAGGGGGATGACGATCTGGACATCATCCGCGTATAAAAAGTGTTTAAGGTTCAGTTTGGTTAACAGTTGGCAGAGGGGTAACTGAAGTGAGAGGGAATGAATAAGATTTAGTAAAAAGGGAAGAGGGAAGATTGAATTTTGAAAATGTAGGGACAGCAAGAATTTGCAATATTTCACAATGGATTGTGTTTGATAGGACAAACAGAGGAAAGAGTCAAAGTAATAGCAAGAGTTTTGTGGGAGTATCATTGAAAGAGAGTGAACAGAAAGATGAGCTGTTCATCAAATAAGATTCTCCCCTCCAGTTTAACCAATTTATATACACTGTGCCTAAAAGTCCTACCTCTCCTAATATCTTCAGTCATCTCACCTCTGCTTTTGATCCTATAAGTTGCCCTTCTATCTTGAAATGCTTTGATTTGAAAGTGATGGTGCTTGTCTGCGCAGTATGGACTATGCTCATAGTGAATTTCTGCTCCTGCTTCCTGACTGGCCACAAGGTTCTTTATCTTCAGAGAACCGAAAGCCTCATATTTGTGCACACCGATTCTAATATTCTGTTGGTGGTGAGATATTAGGCTCAGTTTCTATCTCCCATACACCATTTAATCTGAGCAAACTGTGGACCTAAGCCAGTGAATTCCAATGAGGAAGCAAGATATTACACTCTCTGTTCCTACAGAAAAGCACTTGCCTCAGATTTCCATACAAACCACATACCCATCAAGGTAGATCAGACAAGTCCATGCTAATGTTTTTTTTTGTTGTTTTTTTTTTAGGATGGGGGAGAGACACAGTTTCTCTTGCTCCTTTGGGCTTCTAGCTCAATTGAACCAGGGCTGGGATCTGGCACCCTGAATCTTCATTTGCATCTTCCTGAGGGTATTTTCCCCCTTGGTTTTATATCTCCTCCCAACTCACCTGATCTAGCCATTGCAACAATAGTTCTTGGCAAGCAGCCATGCACCAGGACTCCTTCTGGAACTCTGCAATTGTGGGCCTTAAATCCAGCCACCAGCTGTCACCATTGCATAATGACTGGGACTTTCTCCCCCACATCCTCAGTCCCTGCCACTCCATGAACCAGAAGACGGATCAGAAATTGAACTAGATCCTCTGCTTGGCACCGGGATGGCCCCAATTGTTTCTTTTGACAGCATCCTACATTATAGAGTGCCATAATTTTCAATTGCTGTAGTAAGGAGGCATTCATTATAACTGCCAGATGTGTGAGAGAGCAAGAATTTTTTTTTTTTTACAGTGTTTAAAACAAGAAGATGGCACGAAAAAGTGAAGTCCGTGAAAACTCTACCACTGCTCCATGCTGGTGTACCTTGCCACCCTTTCCTGAGAAATTGATATAGCTGTATCACCATTTCATGAAAATCCATTTTGGCATGCCTCTCTTTAGGCCTTTTACCATTCTGGGATCCTGCCATGCATTTGTGATCTGGATTGGCTACTGTTGGAAACAGGCTACAGGACTTAATGGACTCTTGGTCTGATCCTGACGGCAATTCTTATGGTATATGCTTTTTCCATACCTAATCCAAAACCCATAGCCCCTCTCCCCTGTCCTTACCACTGCTTTCTGTCCCAAGAATGCTTGAATTCTGTCAGTTTTGGTTATCACTTCTGCTGGTTGGCTGTTTCAGGAATTTACCACACTTACAATTGTGGTATTTCTACTGAGCCTGGACGAGCATAGCATAAGGTCTGTTTCCACTGCATTGAAAACAGTGTGAGATTTAGAAGCAGGAATTCCAAACACAGTAAATAGAAAAGTA
Organism: Rhinatrema bivittatum; assembly: GCF_901001135.1. NCBI lineage: Eukaryota > Metazoa > Chordata > Amphibia > Gymnophiona > Rhinatrematidae > Rhinatrema > Rhinatrema bivittatum. Next base: position 420,129,548 of record NC_042616.1, on the reverse strand, counting down.
ACATCTAAATTATAATTCTACAAAAATCTCTGCACATTTCTCTTGAATTGTAACACACTTGGTGCTATCGGGTGTACAAATCAATAGCTGTGGCAAGGGTGCACTTAAAATTTGAAAGAATCTGGGAGCCTGGTTGGCTGTAAATGTAGCAAAGGCATACTGATATTTAAGGGAATCGGAAGCCTCTATAATAGTGAACAGGTGTTGACAGCATAAAATATATCTTCATGACTAGGATCTTACAGGTTGATTTTAAAATGAGCGCGTGTGCCCATACATGTGCATATCAGCGCGCGAGTGAGAATATGCTAGAATTTTTAATTGTGCACGCAGTTATGCACGAATATTTTAAAATGCACTAGGCACACATAAGAATGCTCTGAATTTTATGAAGTTATTTGAGCATAGCTAGCGTGCATGTCTTCAATAGGACCATGGCGGCTTTTATGCACGTATGTCAGCAAATTTTAAAACATGCTGACAGGAGGCACATTTTCAGTTTTCCAATTAGTCTACTAGTTTGTCTGGTTCTTCATCCTGCACACTTGCCCAGTTGACCGGAATCCCTCACCCTATTCTATAAGCCCTAAAACTTAAGATCTAGAGACTTGCTTCTCATCCAGACCAGCAGTAAAGTTATGTGGATTTTGTTTATAAAATTCGGAGTTATGTGCATTAGTCTTGGCTCCGCCCCTTTTCCTCCCCTTATTCCTCATGCGTACACGGGTACATACGTGCATATTTTGTATTTTGTGGCTTTTTAAATCCGGGTTGCTCACGCACGGCCCACATATGCACATGTGGGCATTTTTGCATGTGCAACGCTTTTAAAATCGACATGTTAGTGGGTAGTTTCAACAGAGACAGAACAGAATGGGCATGACCACACCTCTCCCCTCTAGTTTTAGTGATGGTCTTGCTCTAGCTAAGCAAAGGGAAAGCAAACTGTGGAGAGAAGGGGCAGTATGTGTGCATATTGTGCTACTGTTGTCCATTCACTTCCTCCTCTGTGGATAAATGCCAGACTATCTTATAGTGCCATCAATCAAGCATATTTCACCATATTTAATATTGTAAATTTAATATGATGAAATGTACTTGATCATGTGATGAGCTGCTAGCAGGAGGAAGCAAGAGTGTGTAGCTCTCCCAACTTAATATACTAAATCCTGTTTACAGTTCTCTTTGCTGATCAATAAGCAGCAAAATGTCTAAAGAGCCTCCTAAGTCATTGTCTGCAAAGTGGCCTGATCAAACAGCTAAAGTTCAGAGGAGTATTAAAAAAGCTGTGGTTGAAAAGGTGAGCCTGGCCTGAAAGGAGGACATGGCCGACTCCATGAACACCATTGAATACAGTGAAAACTCTCCAAATATTTGAGTCTTTTCTGGAGAGACATATCTAACATAAATGCTTGGAGACTTACCTCTAATGTATATCCTTGAAGTAGTAGTTTATAAATTGATGCAATTGCTGTTTGTGCAAGAAAACGTGACCTGGATTAACGGAAATGGCCGGCCGGGTAAGGAACTGGAGATTTCATTAACCAGAGCCAGCAGAAAGGTGGATGTCTTGGAACAAAGTTTGGCGCCAATGATGAAAAAACAGATATGGAGAAGTATGCAAGAATATAAGAGTGGTGAGGGTTCCTGCAGGAGAGGAAGGAATAGACCCAGTGGCCTTCTTTTCAAAATGATACTGGAGGCTTATGACCTGGAGATGAAAGGAGGGTGAGAGAAAATCGATCAGGCTCATCAGGCCTTGGCTCTCTCTCCAACTCCCAATGGCAGACCTCACACTATAATTATTAGGGATGTGAATCGTTTTTTGACGATTTAAAATATTGTCCGATATATTTTAAATCGTCAAAAATCGTTAGAGCCGCGATACAATAACAATTCCCCTGATTTATCGTCAAAAAATCGTAAATCGGGGGAAGGGGGAGGGCGGGAAAACCGGCACACTAAAACAACCCTAAAACCCACCCCGACCCTTTAAAATAAATCCCCCACCCTCCCGAACCCCCCCAAAATGCCTTAAATTACCTGGGGTCCAGAGGAAGGGTCCCGGTGTGATCTTTTACTCTCGGACCTCCGGGTGCGTTGTAGAAATGGCGCCGGCGCTACCTTTGCCTTGTCATATGACAGGTCAAAGGTAGCGCAGGCGCCATTTTGTTTTTTGTCCCCTGACGTCAGGAGCGTAGGAGATCGCTCCTGGACCCCCGCTGGACCCCCAGGGACTTTTGGCAGCTTGGGGGGTCAGGAGGCCCCCCCAAGCTGGCCAAAAGTGTATGTTTATTGTATGTGTATGTTTATTGAATAAGGGTATTATCTCCAGGCAGTAGCCGTCATTCTGGCGAGCCACCCACTCTTTATTGACGGCCTCTTGATTTTATGGATCCACAGTGTTTATCCCACGCCCCTTTGAAGTCCTTCACAGTTCTTGTCTTCACCACTTCCTCCGGAAGGGCATTCCAGGCATCCACCACCCTCTCCGTGAAGAAATACTTCCTGACATTGGTTCTGAATCTTCCTCCCTGGAGCTTGAAATCGTGACCCCTGGTTCTGCTGATTTTTTTCCTACGGAAAAGGTTTGTCGTTGTCTTTGGATCATTAAAACCTTTCAAGTATCTGAAGGTCTGTATCATATCACCTCTGCTCCTCCTTTCCTCCAGGGTGTACATATTTAGATTCTTCAATCTCTCCTCATAAATCATTTGATGAAGACCTTCCACCTTTTTGGTCGCCCTTCTCTGGACCGCCTCCATCTTGTCTCTGTCTCTTCGGAGATACGGTCTCCAGAACTTAACACAATACTCCAGGATTGAGCAGGCAGTGAATAAGTACCAGAAGCAGTTTTTGGTTTTTTTTTCCCTGCAATAACTGCAGACAGGCCTGGTGAAATGGTTACTATAAGGCCAGGAAGACAAAGAGCCTGATTTTCAAAAGCATTTACACATTTAAAACTGAATTTTATATGTGTAAATGCGCTTTTGAAAATTGCTAAAGTATATGGCATTGAATTGTCAATAGGTTTTACCCTTGTTAAGTGTACTTAATGCAGGTAAGGGGCTTTTGAAAATTGCTGTGCTAGAATGTTACATTTACATGTGTAACTCCTTTGAAAATTCATCTGAAAGTGTTTTAGGCTTTCTTGTTGGAATAGAGCATGTGCAACTGTTTAAGGTTTTAAGGTTTAAGGTTTATTGTCGTTTATATACCGTTGTCTCAGAATAGCCTTCACAGTGGTTAACATTACATTAAATAAACAATAAAAGAAATTACAATCAATTATAATAATAAAACAGGTAAAATTTTAAAAGAAGTTACAAAAAGAAATGTTATTAAGAGAAAAGCATCTGAAGCCATAAATATTAAACCAATAAAATAATAAAAGCATAAAATTGTTAATTTTCCTTTCTTTTAAACTTGTTTAGTTGGGTTTCAAATTGGACAATGTTATTTTATAATGTTCTTGTATATACCCAAAAAATAAATTTGCCTTCAGAAGCTGCACCTGCAAGAAGTCATTCTCTGCTATCTCCAGTGAGAGTTGCTTCAATCATAGATCCACCTAGTGACTTCTTTACTCTTGCTGGTGTAGCTTGGATCTGACCCAGATTAGACAGGCATGTTGATGGGAATGAAATGCAGCTCCAGGTCCAGATTCAACAGGTTAGGACAGACGAGGGAAGACTAGGCAGCTGTTAGGTTATGGCATCATTTTGTTTTTACTAGCAATGTGAGGTTATTGTTTCTTTTTTTTTTTGTTTGTTTTTATGCACTGGAGCATAGAGTTTTTTTTTTAGGCTGATAACTGCCCCAGTGGACTGCTTCCAGGAATATGTTATGTCTGGTGCTGGTGGTGCATAAATTAGTTTTTATTTTGTTGTTTTTTTTAAATATTTTATACTTGTGCATGGTTTAAAAGTTTGAGCTGGTGGAGGGTGGGGTTGGATGTATGAATAATGTCCTGGTACAACAGTGATTAAGAGTTGGTGACATTTGGGGGTCAACTTGAGATAGAGGTTGTTGTGGCAATGATTACAGGTTTGGGGAAGGAAAGATTTGAGTATACAGAAGGAATACTAAGAGGGTTAAAAGTTCTGGGTTTAAAAGTTACAAAACACAGGCACACAAGTTTAAAAGTTTGAGCTTGTTAACTGTACATTTCAATGACTCTTTATATGAACAGAAACTGACATAATCTCTACATGATAAAAACTGCAGTAAGATATTGTAAATTTACTGGTAGTTATTGCTGATTTTAACAGACTGAAAATAATAAAACAGTGAATATGGCATATGCAAACGTTTCTACATCTTTCCAGTTGATTCATTACATTTTTTTTAAGTTGTTGTTCAAAAGGTCCAAAAAGGGGGGGCAAGATGGCTGCCAGATAGGGAGCGTTTGAAGCAGGCTCGAGACGCTGCGCTGTTTCTTTCTAATATCAAGCTTCCTATAACGAGATGCCCCACACAAAAAGAAAGGGAAAAGTACGGGGAGCAATGACAAGCTCACCTGTTCTTGACCCTTTCCAGCGGCGAATTGAAGGCTTCTTTGCGGGAGCTACCGCAACGCCAGAAGGACTAGTCGCTGGGGGGACACCGGTGCAGCGAACGCTGTCCCCTCTGACTCTTGATGTTACTCTGAGTCCAGGCGAGCCATCCAGGCCGATGCATCCAGCTCAGGGCGAATCAACCCAGGCTACGTGTGGAGTACAGAGCAGATCACATCGAGCTCAGTTGGAGAGTGGCCAGGGAGATCCCAGGATGCAAATGGACGGAGAGCCCAGTCTGCGAAGTGGATAATTCCAATATGAGCCAGTGGAGGGCCCCCCAGAAGGAGGGAGTCAAGCCCAGACTGCTAGAACATCTGCAAGTAACAAGCTGCATTCGGCAATCGAAAGGGAAGAGAGAGAAACCCGATCAGATCCTGAGGTTGTGAGTATAAACCTGGGTCAGCCCGAGGAAATCACGCTGGGGAATGTGTGGCATGCTTTAAAGGCTATCGAAGGAACTTTGAAATCTTTAGCACAGATAATTACTGATGTTAAAAGTCAAACAATAACTAATAACAACTTAATTGGAACATTTAACATTAAAATACAAAACCATGAGGAAAGAATAACAAAAATGGAATCCCTCCAACAGAATTTCATAAGATCTGACTTGATAATTGAAAAAAGATTGGAACGGGTTGAAAATAATCTAAGAATTTTGAATCTGAGGATTATAAACTTCCCTGTGGTCAGAATGATTTCTCCGATGGAACTTTTCAAAATCTATATGAAAGAAGTCTTAAAAATTCCTGAAGCTGCGTTACCAGTTTGCACTAAGGCATACTACCTCCCCCGTCCGGGAACCGAGGTTGAAGGGGAGAGAAATATTCCATCTATGAACATTTCTGAATTATTGGAAATATCACTAGAATCAGAAATAAAAGAGAGAAGGGCAATGTTAATATCATTTGCATTTGTATCTGATAGGAATTATATTTTGAAATTGTTCTTAAGAAATAGATTAGTCCCCTTTTATGGGGCTCAAATTTGGATATACCCTGATGTGGTAAAGTTAACCCAGCAACGTAGGAAGGAATTCCTTGGAATGAGAGAAAGGGTTCTTAGTTTAGGGGCCCAATTTGTCTTAAAATATCCTAGTAAATGCTGTGTAAGATTCCAAAATAATAATTATGTTTTCTTTGAGCCCGAGCAACTGAAGGCTTTTCTGATAGGAAACTCTCAGCATCCCGGAGATGGAGTGACTCATTAGAATTATGGTAGCTCACCTATCTTTTTCTTGTTAATTAAATGAAATACCTGTTTTTTCGCTCTGTATTCTTATGCCCCCCCATATTCTTCTATCTAGGTATAAACTTCAGATAACTAATGATTTATTTAGGAAGGTATATTATGAAAGCTGAAACTATGTGAAGATATTGTACCGTATTTCTATTCAGAAATGTATTTTCTGTATATATTTTGAAATTTGAAAATTAAAAATTTAAAAAAAAAAAAAAAAGGTCCAAAAAGTTGGTTGACTCATTAGGCCTTCAATTAGTCAAGTAAAGACAATTTCATAGTTGAACAAATATTTTGACCCTTCAAATGTCTTCGGAAGTGATCGTTATTCTGTGTACATTCAACAACCATAGGCTACTAATAAGCAGCTATCTGAATATTTGAAAATGAAGATACTGTAATTGACTCTTACAAACTAGGGGAAGATTATAAAAAAATCTCTCTAAATGCTTGCAGCTGGCAATTTCAAATGTCAGAAACCTAGTTAAGAAACGGAAGTTACAGTCTCTAGTAAAGGTTGTGGCCTAACAGTTCAATTTTTATTACATCAGTCCAAAGCACTTTGTTCCCAAAAGTTTCAGGTATATCAAAATTATGTTTTGCATACTTACAATGACTTTGGTAATAACGTCATAGAAAAGGTTTCCTTCTGACAACTTTCCCATGCAGATCACAGCAAACAATGCTGTACTGTGGACAACTACTCCAGTGACAGTTAAACTGCACAGCAGGTTATTTGTAGTGATCTGTGGGTTCTGTTTTGCAGATCTGACTAGTGTTTGGGCAGTTCTATCAGCAATTTTTCTTGGTCTTCCAAATCTTGCCTTGACTTTAACAGTTCTATGTAACTTGCATTTTATAACAATGTTTCTGACTGACAGTTGAAATTGCTGGCTGGAAGTATTTAGACATTTTTTTATAGCTTTACGCTGATTTGTAAGAATGAATTATCTTCATTTTCAAATGCTCAGACAGCTATTGCTTCAATGCTTAGAGCAGCGGTTCTCAACCGGTGTGTTGCCAAGCACATGCAGGTGTGGCTCTACACTTCTTGATCCACCGCTGGCCCAGCTGCTCCCGCTGCCCCAGTGATTTGCAACCTCTTCCTCTGCCCTAGCTTGAAATGCTGATAGCCCGGGTGGAACGTGGCAGAAGAGCTGGAAAAGCTCTCAGTCAGTGGCACTAGCAACATGGTCTCTTCTTCTCACCCCCCACGGCCCAGAAAAGGAAGTGGTGTGCAGTGGCCATGCATGCAGGAAGAAGAGACCATGCTAAGTTACAAGTGTGTGCAGCATCAGCCTGAAGGAGAAGAGCAGCACAGCCCGGAGCAAAAAGAGGAGCAACGTCAGACCCTGCGGCCAATGGAACCTTTTTCTCAAGACTGCAATGGCTGGAAGAAGAGGAGACTGCTACTGCCACCAGTTGTTTATCGGGGGGGGGGGGGGGGGGGGGAGTGAGCGAGCATGTGTGTTTGAGATGTTGTGTGTGTGTGTGAGAGAGAGCATGCGTGTGTAACTGTGTGATTGAGAAACTGTTTGTGTGAAAGAGAGCATGTGTGTGTTTGTGTGAGACAGAACCTGTGTGGGTGAGAGAGAGCATGTGTGTGTGTGTGTGTGTGTGTGTGTGTGAGATTGAGATCCTGTGCGTGAGAGAGAGCATGTGTGTGTGTGAGATTGAGATCCTTTATGTGAGAGAGAGCGAGCATGTGAGTAAGTATATAACTGAGAGAGAAGAAATTTGCAAGTAAACCCCTCCTCCCTTCCTCTTCCCTCCTCCTGCTAATTCACAACAGTCTCAGGGCACCTGGAAAGCCAATGTTCTCAGGTATTTATTTACCCTGCCATAAGAAATTTAAACAGAACCTGAAAACCTGGCTGTTTAAACAAGCCTACAATTTATGAACTCTTCCCTTCAAATAATAATTTTTAAAATGCCACTTATACAATATTATCTATCCATACCATTCAGTTTCTATTCAATAACGCTAAGCACACCCTTTGACCTATATATTTGCAATACTCTTAATATTGTAAATACTATTCTGATCCCTAATCTGTCAATTAATTCCTGACTCACAAGTAATCTACATTTCTTGTTTTATATTCCCAAATTGTAAATATTTGTATTGTTACTTTTGATCCTCTGGCCAAATGCACCTCCTATGGATTATTTGATATTAATTATTTTATAGTTTTAATTTTATCAGCTATGTACCATTCTATAATTGTTTGGATTGTAAAGCTTGTTGCTAATTTAATGTTCATTGTAAACCGAGGTGATGTTTCCTAACGTGCCGCGGTATATAAAAACCCTTAAATAAATAAATAAATAAAATTTATTTAAGGCTTTTTTATACTGATATTAGTGGTTACATCATACTGGTTTACATCTGAACTGAAGGTGGAAAATACATCAAACAGGGACAGGGGATGGGACTACAGAGAACAGAGGAGAAAGATAGCCGGAAATTGGCAAACAAGAAATCATACTGTTGAAAATAACATGTTAAACAATGTAATGTAACTTAATAGATAAGTTCGAATCACGTACTGATGCAGCAAGTGGGTTAGGACGCAGGGGATCTAATCTGGGTAAGCCTGTTTGAAAAGCCAGGTCTTTAATTTATTTTTGAATTTGATGGTACAAGGCTCAAGTCGGAGGTTTATGGGTAGTAAGTTCCAGCGGGTGGGACCAGCAATGGAGAGGGCTCGGTCCCTCGTGGAGGTGATGTGTGCCTTCTTGAGGGATGGAATGTGGAGGGTTCCTTTATTGGTTGCTCTGGTGGGGCGGTTAGAGAGTGTGAGATGGAACGGCTCATCAAGCCAGTTGGAGTTGTGTCTGTAGATGGATTTGTGAATAATAGTAAGGGTTTTATAGAGGATGTGCGAAGGGATCGGGAGCCAGTGAAGGTCTTTAAGGATAGGGGTAATATGGTCAGATTTACAGGCATTTGTGATAGTTCTTACGACCGCATTCTGGAGCATTTGAAGCGGTTTTATGGTGGAGTAGGGGAGGCCTAGGAGTAGGGAGTTACAGTAGACCATTTTGGATGAGAGGGTGGCCTGAATGATAGTACAGAAATCATGGGTATGGAGTAAGGGTTTTAGTTTTTTCAGAACATTAAGCTTATAGAAACCTTCCTTAAGGATGGTGCTGATATATTTCTTCAGGTTCAGTTGCTGGTCAAACAGGACACCAAGATCTCGTACAAAGGGCTGAGAGGAGATGGAACTATATGCTGGGTCATTGGCAAGGGAGGGTTTGGGGATTTGGTGTTGGGATATGAAGAGCAGTTCGGTTTTAGTGGTGTTTAGGGCGAGGTGGAGATTCGTGAGTAGGGTGTTAATGGAAGCGAGACATTTTTCCCAGAATTTTAGAGATTTGGAGATGGAGTCATGAATTGGTATGATGATTTGGATGTCATCGGCATATAGGTAGAATTTGAGGCCAAGGTCGGATAGGAGCTGGCATAGGGGAGTGAGGTAAATATTGAATAGGGTAGATGAGAGGGAGGAACCTTGTGGAACTCCTTGGGAGAGGGAGTAATGAGTAGATTCAGTGTTGCCTATTTTGACAGAGAATTGTCTATTGGACAGGTAGGATTTAAACCAAAGAAGGGCTGAGCATGAGATGCCTATGTCAGATAGGCGGGAGAGGAGGTGGTTGTGGCTTATTGTGTCCAACGCAGAGGAGATGTCTAGTAGGGCAAGAATGTAGCAGTGACCTTGGTCCATACCTCTGATGAGGTGGTCAGAGAGGGTGAGTAGGAGGGTTTCAGAGTTGAAATGCTTGCGAAAACCAAATTGTGAAGGGTGTAGGATATTGTTGCTTTCTAGGTAATCCATGAGTTGGGAATTGACTACCTTTTCCATGATTTTGGCTATAAATGGGAGGTTTGAGGTAGGGCGAAAATTGGATGGGTCATTGGGGTCTAGTGAAGGTTTTTTGAGCAGGGGTTTGACAACTGCATGCTTGAGTGTGTCTGGGACTGTGCCAAAGGAGAGGGAGCAATTGATGATGTTAGCTAGAGGTTTGGCGATAGTGTTAGGAATGGTTACGAGAGCTTTGGTGGGGATGGTGTCTGTGGGGTGGGAAGCAGGTTTAATCTTTTTAAGAATGGATTCAATTTCCTTGGAAGAGGTAAGGTCAAGGGAGTCAAGGATGGCAGTGGTTAAGCTTGGATCAAGAGGAGTGGGAGGAGGGGTGAGGGGGAATCTGAGGAGGATGTTTGCTACTTTTTTGTGGAAGTAGAGTGCTAGTTCTTCACATTTGCTACTAGCTTCGTTGTCCAGGATGGGGGAGGGGAGGACTTAGTGAGATCTGCAACGTAGGAGAAAAGGGTTTTGGGGTTGTACATGTATTCATGTATTTTAGATACATAAACGTCACGTTTGGACTTAAGTGTGGAAATTCTGTAGGAGTGCAGGGCAGATTTGTAGATGGAAGCGTGTTGAGGTGAGGGGTCTTTACGCCAGATTCTCTCTCTCCTACTGAGATTATTGTTCAATATTTTTAACTCAGTGGTGTACCATCTTTTTTTATTTTTTGATGCTGGGTGCAAGTCTCGGCTGGTGACCGGACATAAATCATTTGCAATGTCATGGGTGAGGTTGCTCCATGAGGCAAGTGCAGCTTCAGGATTGGTGCAGTCGGATTTTGACAGGGAGTTGGAGAAAGCTGAGATTAGGTCCTCGCTGGAGCAGGATTTTCTGAAGACAATGGTGGTACTTTGTGCTGGGTTGCAAATGGTTGGGGGATTTATAGAGAGTATGTTTTCAATGAGGGAGTGGTCTGACCAGGGAACATGAGGGTATGTTAGGCGAATGGATGCAGGAATTAATGAAAATAAGTCTAGGGTGTGCCCGGCTTTATGGGTGGGGGAAGAGATGAGTTGTTTAAAGCCAATGGCGTGGAGTGAATTAAGTAAGGTTTCACAGGACGATGAGAGAGGGGAGGAGTCTACATGAAGATTGAAGTCTCCTAGTATAATGGCTGGGATATCCATGTTGATGTTGTCAAAAATTAATTCAATAAGAGGGGAAGGGTTGAGGGCTAGAAGGCCAGGGGGGCTATAGACAAGGCAGATTTGAAGTTCAGGGGATATGAACAGGCCAATTTCAAATCTGGGAGGGGTGTCAATGTTCACAGGTTTGAGTTTCAGATGCTTTTTAACTGCTAAAAGGAGGCCTCCACCTCTTTTCTTAGGTCTAGGGATGGTGAAGATATCATTAGAGAGCGTGGGGAGTTGATTAAGGAGGTCAATGTCAGAATCCTTGAGCCAGGTTTCTGTGACGGCGCAAATTTCAGGCTTGCAGTCAAGTAGTAGATCCTTAAGGATTTGGGGCTTTTTTAGGGAGAGATTGAACATTGAAAAGAACTATGGATAGGGTTGTAAGTCCTAGTAGCTGTGTCAGGGGGGAGATGAGTATGGGGAGAAGGGATTTGCGATGAACGGGTGAGTTGATATGAGGGAGGAATGGGGATCTGTAGGAAGGGTAGTGAATGTGGGGGATTGGGTAGGTTGTCATGATAGTACCCGAGAGTGGGAGCAAAGAAACGACTGCGAACAGTGATAGCAGTGATAGACAGCCGGGGGGGGGGGGGGGGGGGGGGGGGGAGAAGGGACAAAGTTGGGGATAGTTGAATTAGTAGAGGTCCAGTTAACAAATAATTAGCTGGGTTACCTTAGGGATGGCAAGTACAGTAGTAAGAAGGAGGTAAATAACAGTGGTGCAACTATGTAACAGAGGAGGGGTAGTAGTAAACAATAGTGGTGCGATGATAGAGGTGTGACACTAGTGGTACAATTAACAATGGAAAGCTGGATTACCTTAGGGATGGCGAGCAGAACATTTTTTTATCCTTATTTTTAATTATTGGGTCTTTATGTCTGCTATTTTAAAATATTTTATTAGTGTCTGGACATTTTTTATATGAGTTTTTAATTAATTGATATTCCATTCATCAACTTTTTTGAAATAATCTGTTCTTTTTATTAGTATGGTTTTACTGCTATTGAGTTTATATTTCTTGATTTGTATGACAACCAGTGAGGTTTCTGTTTTTCCATTGTTATACTGCATACTAGGGATGTGCATTTGTTTTCAAGGAATGTGTCATCCCTATTCGTTGCATTCGTGGGTCCACAAAACATGGTTTCATATGAGAGAGAGAGAGAGAGAGAGAGAGAGAGAGAGACTCTCTAGCCATAATGCCCTCATACTAGGTAGGCATTTATACCCCTATATGAGGCCCACCTAGTTACTCGAGGTGAGGTGTAGGCATTAGTGTAGGGGTTAGGGGCCACTTTGACATGCAGAGTGTGATGTACGAACAGAACAGTGCACTCTTGTGATGATTTGATGATTTTCGGAGTGAGGAAACTCACACAAAGATGAGATGTGTGCAATGTTCTCTCAACCTAGCTTGATGTTATACAGGTAGGGAGTCCATTCGCCCATATCATAAAGGAACCGGTGGAGGAGTTGAAATTGTTGTTTCTGGTAGGCTAGGCACATTTTATAACTTTTTGGTGAGGACACTAGGAAATTATTGGTGATTCTGGTAATTACAGATATTATACAACCATTTTTTATTATAGAAACAATTATAGAAACAAGCCGTTAAGCCCGTTAAAACGGGTGAGGTGTGTCGGTCAGAGCTGTCTATTCTGTGCAGTCAAAGCTGCTCATGGGCCCATTAAGACGAGCGAGATGTTCACGGCACATCGGTCAGAGCTCTGGATGTTTGTGGCATGTCGGTCAGAGCTCTCTTACATGCAGTCAGAGCTGCTCCCTTCTGCGCATTCGCGGGGCAGGAGCGGCACGTCAGTGAGAGCTGTCTCATCCGCACAAGCGCGGCATGTCGGTGAGAACTGCTCTCTACTGCGCATTCATGGCACATCGATCACCATTCAATTATATAGCTGATGGTTAGGTAAGGGATGCTTTTGGGAGGTTTGGAACACATTATGGGTATTTCCATTATTTCCTATGGAAAAAATAGTCTTGACTTACAACCAACTTGAGTTACAACCAGTCCTCTGGAATCAATTGAGTTTGTAAGTCAAGGATCCACTGTATTTCTACTTTAAGCAAGCATAACACACAGTGCACTTTCTTCTTGGGTTCTATCTGAGAAGGTTGTTTGCTAGACTACCTCAGCTCTGCCAGCCTGTCTTGCCCCTATCAAAACCAGAGGGACCAGACTACCTCTGTTCTGCCATACTGTCTTGCACCTATCAACTTTCTGCCACTCTGCCTTGCTGCCATACACCAGACGATTCTACTCCTTGTGGTATTCTTGCCACTATCATGGTTCCTCAGTGTGATGATGCTAGTCTTTCTGCTGCTTTGTCCCTTTATCGGCACCTTGCGGTTTTTTTCTGACACCCTTTCTGCTTGCTATGTTCCCCCTTCATTGTTCTGTAGGATGTTGATGCCACTTGCTTGCCACTTTGCCTGTCGTGCTGCCTTCGAGGGTTCATGCAACTGTTATCGGTGCTCTCTTTTGAAGCTGTGGTGTGTTTTTGACACTCTCACTGCTGCTTTGCACCTCTGTTAAAGCACTCTTGACACTCCTGGTACCCCTTTGCCCCTTTACAGTGCCTTAGGCTATTCATGCCACTTTGGTGCCACTTCACCACAATCTAAGTACCTTGAAGCTCTTTTCTCGTTCTGATGATTGTTCCCCAGAAGTTTCATCAGAATTGATAAGAAAGCCCCAAATCTGCAGCCAAAACTAGGCTGAAAATACTTCCCCCATTGACTTTAATGGCAAAATGAAAAACGAATGAAACTAATAAACGAATTGGTTTCCCCCCCTATGAAACTAATGAAATGAATTCGGGTCCTGGCGAAACAAAAAAACGAAACGAAACAAATTTTTTCCTTCTGCACATCCCTCGTGCATACTGAGTCTCTGGTTTGTTGCAATTTTCAGTTCAGTTTTTGTCTACATGTTTCTATTTATGCTTTATGGTCTCTTTATTCTTTGTTAGGCGAGGGTCTGCATGTGTAACTGAGGTAAGGTAGTCTGCTGGCATGTAGTTTCTGTGTAGGGCTCTATAGCTGCCTGGTTTATTTCGTTTTCCTAATAGGAGGAGTATTGGTGTTTTAAGGCCCGGTGTAATTATTTTCAGAGTTGTATCTTTCCTTAGTTAAGGTGGTTAACTGTTTGAGTGCTGGAAGTTGATGCTGTTCTGGTATGGGAGATTGTACTATTTTTGTAATTTCTGTTCAGAGAGAGTGCTTATCTTTCCCTTCTGTCATTCTTAACAATAAAAGTAATAGAGTCCTTTTTTAAAAAAAAATTTCACCATGGATTGTAATGAGCAACGTGTCAAATATGTGAGCGTGATCCGTCAGGTGTGTCATGATGGTAAAAAGGTTGAGAACCACTGGCTTAGAGGAATTCATGGTTGTTGAAAGTAGATAGAACAATCACAACCAGAAAGGTTAGCAGGGTCAGAATATATTTGTTCAACCATGGAATAGTCTTCACCTAACTGAAGGCCTACCAAGTCAATCAAGATTTTGGGCCTTATTAACAATTTTTTTTTTTAAAGGAGTAATGAATCAACTGGAAGGGTATCTAAACTTTTGCACATGCCATTTTTCACTCTATTTTCAAGCTGTTAAATCAGCAAATAAACAGTAGTTTTGCATAAAAAATTGCAGAAAAGTGTCATGTTTAACTTTTGTAACACAAAATTTTTGTTTAACAAAAGGGAAAAAACCTCAGAGAGCCTGCCAACAACAGTAATTACTCAAAAAAAGATGTCTGACTGCAGGCAAAAAATGCCATCGTAAGGTTAAAAAAAAAACCCTACTCTTTGGTACAATTTTTATGTGAAAACACTTGAGTGTAAACATTTCATTAGCTTAAATCCCAAAGTCACAAAGTATTTATCTTGCTTAGTTACATTTGTTTACTCATGGAGGATATCTATTTTGTTTTTTTGTTTAACTTTGTACCATGTAGAGGCTGTGCAGGTTCTGTTCACTTAGAGATTCACTAAAATATACAATTTGACCAGGAGTACCTAAAGTTTTACATACAACTGTACTTCTTTTCAAATACACTACCATGTCTTTATAGGATTATATATATGGCTTCTAATATAGCAAATGTTGCTTACCTGATGTAACAGGTGTTCTCACAGGACAGCAGGATGTTAGTCCTCACAAATGGGTGACATCGAGGATGGAGCCCTGTACGGAAAACTTTTCTGTCAAAGTTTCAACAAGCTTTGACTGACACTGGCACACTGGGTGCACTGAGCATGCCCAGCCTGCAATTATCCCTGTGAGCCACAGGTGTCTCCCTCAGTCTCGTCTTATAGCTAAAAAGCGCAAGCGAAACTAAAATAAAAGTATACAGACCCAACTCCGCGGGGTGGCGGGCGGGTTTCGTGAGGACTAACATCCTGCTGTCCTGTGAGAACACCTGTTACATCAGGTAAGCAACATTTGCTTTCTCACAGGACAAGCAGGATGGTAGTCCTCACAAATGGGTGAGTACCGAGCTGAGGATGCCCGGGAATGCACCAGATACACCGCAGATGCGCAAAGGCGTAACGACTGAGGTGGAAATGGGAACGGAGGGCATCCGCAACACCATAATGGGTTCGTGGAAGGATGTTGGGTAGTGAATTGAAAAAAGTAAGAGTAGGCGGACTGGCCAAACATGGAGCATGCCGGCTAGTCAAATGTAAGCAATAATAGGCTGCGAAGGTATGGAGAGGACTCCAGGCTGCAACCTGATAAAAAAGTACAAGCAGCAGTAACCAAAGGGAAGCTGTTAAGGCTAAGACGGACACAACAGTATGTGGATACCCACAGTGTTGTAGTGAAATGTCTGCTTGTTGGTAGGAAAGGAAATATAGACCACTTAATCAGAAGGATTAGGTCTGTGTGGCCACTGGAAGTAGCAGCTTGACCCTTGCATGAAGGAAAGAGTCAAGTGGAATTCACATGGAATGCAGTGCAATGTAGATAGAATGTAAGCGCAGCATTACTGTCCAGGAATGTGGAAAACCCAGTCTCTCCCTAGGGCGAGAGAGAGAGGTTAGGAAAAATTAATAGAGTATTTCCTGAGGAAAGGAGATACAACATCTACCTGAAAAGGATAGAAAGTTGAATGCGTAGAACTACTCAGTGGCAGAGGAACGGAGTCAGGTGAGTATGGAAAGAGTGCATAACTCACGGACCCTGCTGGCAGGAATGACATTAAGAGGGAAAGAAGTTCCCTTGCCAAACTGTGGAAGAGAGGAATGGAAAGGCTCAAACGTAGAATGTATGAGACTTATAAGGAGAATATATATGTTCATTCCGTGATTAGAGAAATAGAGGCGGCTTGATCAGTGGATAATCCATGGTAAGCCGACTCAGAGAGGATTACCGAAAACGGGAACCCAACTCCCAAAACGATACACCTCCTAAGAGAAAGGTGTATCTATGTGGAGGATGTCTGGAGAACAGAATCCGAGGGAGTAAGAAAAAATGGTGGAAAAGTAAAAGGGGTAATACCTCTTTTTTTTTTTTTTTTTTTTAGCGTCAGGAGGTAAAGCCTGCCATATTAAACGGCAAGATTTATGTTTAGAAGGTTTTGTGACGCTACCAGAACCTAAGAACATCAGTAAGTCTATGATTTGGGACTGACTGGTGAGAGAAGTATGGGAAAGCATACTGATCTCAGTCAGGGAGTGGGGAAAAGAATACTGAACCCCATCCCAGTTCAACATTAGAAGAATGCTGGCTACGAGAGGCAGCAGAAGAGATATATTGAAGAGGCCTTTGATGGAAGAAAAGGCATCTAAGGGAACGCATAGGAAACATGTGCAGGGAGCAGAACCTGTGCATCGTATGGAATGATGCAGACGCCGAGGAAAGTTTAGTTAAACTCAGCGTTAAAAGATTTGCCCTGTACACATGTAATTGAGACCATTCGAGAGGATAGAACCTACGTGGAGAAGGTCTGATAGAGCGTGCATTAAATCTCTTAGATATGTGGCCCAAGGACGCATGAAGTGAACAAGGGCCAAGGGTAGAGCTGCGCAGCTGTCTAGCAGAGCAGCTAAGAGGTAATGCGTGCTTATGAGTTGGAAAGCACATTGTCCCTATGCTGTCTGTCTGTATGCACAAAGAATTGTTGCAAAAGCAGTATTGGAAGGCATAAGGGCATAACTCATGGGTGCAACGTCCAGGAAGTTTATGAGAAACTATGCTGGAGTGCAATAGATGCATAATGGGTTGACAGCTTTCAGGAGAAACTTTATAACCCTAAGGAATTGCGAGCATGAGTCGAAGGAGACTAGGTCCTAGTTCGAACTGGGATAAGAATCAGGGACGAAAGCAATGAAACCACTTAGGTCCATTGAGTATAGAATGTCACTGAATATAACCCATAGCAGTTTTGAATTATGAGAAAAATGCATAGTGGGAAGAAACCCCATAGCCCAACCATGAAAAGTTGAAAGGCTGAGGTTATGGAAAATATGCGCAGGGACATATAACAATGTATCAGAATGTCTGTGCGCATGCTGGACAAGAGGGTCTTAAGACTGTGGTGTCCAGAAGTGTTACAGAAGGGATTTATGGCAGTGACAGTAATCCCAGTTAGTAAATGTATAGTGAGTCCTGAAAAAAGTGAGAGCTCCTTGCATGTACTGAAAGTGGTTAGCAGTAGTCTATGCAAGGAAAGTGAATGATGTTACACTCCGCAGAGAAAACAGCATTCACCAACAGTGATGCAAGAGACAGTTCACTTACCGAAGCTGGTGCCAGCGGCAGAGCTTGGGGTTGTAATGTTGACTCACCATAAAGCACATAGAAACATTAAATAATGTACTTACTGCAGTATGGAGTGATGGTAACCAAAGATACCATTGTACCTGTGACGTCTAAAGAAAGTTGGATTTTCTTAGGTCCAGGATGTGCGGAGAGTAACTATTTTCTGTTAAAAGAAAGAATAGTGCAATTAAAACTCCCCAACCCCCCTCCCTTCTCCCCTCTGCACTTCGTAGCGCCTGGGGGAGTGTACCGGGACTTTGGTACAAGGTGGGGTGGCCGCTCTGATATCTGACCAGATGGGAGACCAGGAGGTGTCCCAATGGAGGATATCATGTAGGCTCCTGCAGGTGTGTGAGCGGTAAGTGGTAACCGCATTTCTGTATGCTGTACAAGGAGACACTGAGACCTGTGGCCAGGCCTCAAGGTGGACTTGTACATGGGGCAATGGTTGCTGAATCTCATGTTTAGCAGATCAGCCAATGCAGCTGGACCTTGGTTGGGAGGGAACCAAGAGTCAGAGCATTGGTCGGCACAGGGACTTGTTACTGACAAGAGAAGAAGCCCTGCTGCAATCCCAAGAAGATAGAGGGGTTCTCCTGATATTGTGGCTAACATAGCTAACATAGCGATATGTGACACTAATACAGTTCTAAAAGGCACATGACCCAGAACTTTTCGAACCACGGTCCGAATGGGAGAACACAACTCTATGGGAATGCCGCCGAAGCGGGTACTTACCATCCGACGTGGATCGCCGCAAGACGAGCCGGTGAAGATTGTTGACTCCGACGGTCTCCGGAGTCCTCGAGGGTAAGGCCGGGGACGTAAACGTCCATCTCGCTCTGAAACCCGGTATGGTGGCACAGGTACAGAGGAGACAGGCCAGGCGTGAGTGGCGTTTAGACTGCTAAGTGTAACAGATGGCCATAGTCCCACACCACTTGACGGTGGGGCACGCCAGGAACAGAGGAGCCCTAACGGAACTCATGTTCCCTTCCCTCGTCCCAGCGGCTCGATGTGTCGTGACGCCAATGCAGAAGCTGTCGGACCTGGATCCGGAAGTTCTGGATCACCAAGGACTGCCAAAACTGTAGGAACAGTGCTGATGGCAGTGGTGATGTCGCTCTGCCCGAGCGTTGTCCAGCCTGGAGAAGGATGGCACCGATGTGCTGGATGGCATCAGCGGCGGACGATCACGATGTCGGCGATGATGGGTGCCACGGTGCTCGGCCCGGTCTTTCCCCAGCGCCGAGATGGAAGCCCTCGTCGTCCTGGAAGGCGATCGATGACGAACTGTCAGCACGCCTGCTCTGCTCCTGACACAATGGAGTGTCTTAAGCTAATACGGGGCTTAAAAAAGAACCCAAAGCGTGGAGCAATGTGAGGAGG
The DNA here is from genome assembly GCF_901001135.1 of Rhinatrema bivittatum. Classification (NCBI taxonomy): domain Eukaryota; kingdom Metazoa; phylum Chordata; class Amphibia; order Gymnophiona; family Rhinatrematidae; genus Rhinatrema; species Rhinatrema bivittatum. The sequence goes on along the minus strand of NC_042616.1, from coordinate 420,110,569 downwards.
CGAGGGTATTATGTGGCGGTGCTATGTCGGTATTGACGATATTGAAGGCAACCTAAGGGGCTTCGAGGATATCATCAAAATGGGTATAAAAAATTGTCGATGACTGGCCAGGAGAATGATGACAGTGACGGGCACTGACAGCAGTGGCATAGGTATCTTTGAAACGATGTGGAATCGAATAATCGAAAAACATTGCCGTTATTGAAAAAGATACCGGCATCGACTGAGTCGAAGTCGAATCAATAGGGCGTCAAGGACACCGAAGGAAAACGGAGGTGTCGAGGGCATCGATGCATGGAGGCGGGCATTTATGCCGTTTGTGGCATGGCCACGGGCATCAACTATAGGGCCACAGACGTTGACGGTATCGATTTGGACAGACTCAGATTTCCAAGTGTACATGGCATCGGTGCCCCAGACACGTGTGTCGGTGGCATCGATATGGACACGTATGGAATCGATGGCATGGATCTCCCAGTCGATGAATTCCATCCCGGCATCAACGCCAGTCCTGGAATCGGCATGGGCATCGATGCCAGCCATAAGGCTGGCATTGGCATCAACGCCCATCCACGGAATCGAGCCGGCATGGATACCCACCGATGGGACCCACCTGGGCATCGAATTTCACCGATGGGAGCAGCCTGGCATCGACTGCCCTCGATGGATGCATTCTAACATAGATGCCCATGGATGAAACACCTGGGCATCGGTGTCCATCGATGCAAAAGGACCTGGCACCAATGCCATCGACGGACGGCCATCCGGCACCAATGCCATCGACGGACAAGCCATCCGGCACCGATGTCCATCGATGGGGACCATCCGGCACCGATGTCCACCGATGGGGACCATCCGGCATCGATGCCCACCGACGAATCGATGTGGCACCGATGCCCACCGATGGAAAAGGGCTGGACATCGGTGGGGAGGATGGGGCATCGATGGCATCCCCAAAAGGGGGGGTGGCATCGATGAAGTGACCCTGGGATCGTTAAAAAGTGTCTCGGGCAGCGGTGGCGGCGACCCGAGTATGCATGGCAGTGACTAACAGCGTGTGCGTCAATGGCATGCATCCGGGTAGGGACGGCACCGAGGAAGCCCAAGGAAAAAAAACAGTGCGTAGGAGGAAAAAGCCTGGTAGCACTGAAAGCAAAAAACATGGATAAAGGCATCAGGGCACCGTGGGGGGAGGGGCGCTGATGACATATAAAAGCCCAGGGCGGTTTAGGAGGGTCCCGGTGTAGCGATAGGGTATCGACTGCGTGAGGGTACCAGGGAACGAAGGACTTGAAGCTACAGAGGTCCTAAAGTTAAGGAAAAAATCCCTACCCCACTAGCATAAGCAAGCAGAGTGTCACAGAGATACTCGCAAGCTGTTTAAAGCTAACTGAAAAATGGGGGAAGGGAAGGTTTCAGTCAGTTAACAGCCTTAAGATAGTGACAGAAACCGACCGAAAAATAAGAATTAGTACTCACCGAGCATCGTAAAAACGTACGCGGAGGGAGACCTGTGCAGGGAAAAGTGTTTTTTGAAGTGAAAAGTTAAGTGTTTCCATGAGGTAATTAGTTAAAAAATCCTCACAGAGCTCCAACCGCTATGCTGACTGCAGAGCGGAAAAAAGAAGACTGAGGGAGACACCTGTGGCTCACAGGGATAATTGCAGGCTGGGCATGCTCAGTGCACCCAGTGTGCCAGTGTCAGTCAAAGCTTGTTGAAACTTTGACAGAAAAGTTTTCCGTACAGGGCTCCATCCTCGATGTCACCCATTTGTGAGGACTACCATCCTGCTTGTCCTGTGAGAAACACATAATCTCCATTGTTGTGAGGGAACATCAACTTTGGTGAAGAGAGTCAGAATCATACAATTCCTAAATAATAAGAAAACTACTATCACTTTTCTTCAAGAAACACATTTAATTGCTAATGGACATGCTAAACTTTTCAGAGGGTGGGTAGGTCTGATAAATGTGGCATCCTTGTAATCTAAGTGTAAGGGATTATGCATTCTCATTCATAAAAACTTTCCCTTCAAGGTGGACTAATTTTTTTTCTGATCCTGAAGATGGATTTGTCATATTGTGTAATTTACCTTTATCTTTGATGAACATCTATGGGTCAAATGTTAGACAAAATTAGTTTAAGTCATTTCAGGAGACATTGTTCAATTTTGATATCAATGGGCTTTGTATCAGGGAGACTGGAATTTGTGTCCATACCCAAGACTGGACAGGTCCCGTGAAGACAGCTCTGGGTAGATTCAAAGATTTAGTAAGAGCTCAGCCTTAAAGAAGTGTGGAGAGATTGATACCCCTCGAGCAGAGACTATACTTTTTACTCCACTTGGCATAAATTGTTTAGTCAGACTTTTTTTTTATGCATAACTTGAACATGTTATCCAAGGTGATCGACTGTACAATCTTATCTTAAAATATATTGGATCATCATGCAATTTCTATACCTATGGGGTGTGTGGGATACAGAACTCCATTAGACCCTGGAGATCCAACCTTTCCCTCTTCGGTAGAAAATTTAAGAAATTGTTATCAGATGTTGTTACAGAATTTAATATACATAATCCAGAAACTGAATTAAACCCCTTATAGAAGTGGGAACACTAAAAATGGTAGTGAGAGAGAGAATTATATCAAATGCCACTCAAGTTATTAGGACTAAGAAAGCCAGGCAGTCTGAATTGGAAGCAAATATGAAAGAGTTGGAATATAAGTTGTATTGCCGTTCCTCTACACTCAGGAAATTTATAGCTCGGGATGAGCTGAAAGCTCTCCAGATAGCAGGAATCTAGATATCCATGAGGCTTCGCAAAACAGAATTATGAACACAATGGGAAAGCTGGGACTCTTCCCAGGACTATTAAAAAGAGGTTGGACAGTTCAATTAATTTACAACTTATGAGATGGAGGTGGTGATAGCAAATACTTGCCTTCAGAAATTAATCTTTTATTCACCCAGCACTTTGCTACACTTTATACAGCTCCACCTTATAGCAGGTAAGGGAAGATTGAGTATTTTCAAATGCTTTTGAAAATTGCTATAACATATGCTATTAAATTGTCAATAAGTTTTACCTGCATTAATTAAGAGCACTTAATACAGGTAAATGGGCTTTTGAAAATTGCTATGATAGTATGTTACATTTACATTTTCCTTTGAAAATTACCCTGATAATGTTCTTGTGTAGTTGAGTTTTATTGTACTCTAATAAGACGTTAATTTAAAAAATTGTGGTGTTACCTAAATTATTGTGCCTGCTTCTAATACCTGCATTCTAATATTCCTATAGGTATCATCATCTTTAAGAAGCAACTAAGACTACAACAATAAAAAAATAAAGAGTTGTTAATGCCCAGGGAGTCCGGTGGAAAGCAGAATTGCTTACCTGTAACTGGTATTCTCCCAGGACAGAAGAATGTTAGTCCTCACAGATGGGTGACATCATCAGATGGAGCCCTGCCATGGAATACTTTTGTCAAAGTTTCTAGAAGTTTGACTTGCACACTGAGCATGCCCAGCATGTCACTAACCCTGTGGCCACACGGGGTCCCCCTTCAGTCTCGTTTTATAGCAAAAGGACGAGCGAAAAATAAAATAAGAAAATGAAGCAAACCCAACTCCGCTGGGTGGCAGGCTTGTTGCGGCTCCCAGGAGTGTTGCGGCTCCTGGCTGCGGCAGGCCCCGGCCAGTTCCCCCTACCTGCTCCTCTGCCTGTCTCCACTGCAGCCCAGCACAGCATGACCTGCTCCGCGGCAGGCCGACCATGGCCTACCGCATGGCCGTGAACACCATCCTCCTCCATCCGGTGGGGGCTCTCCCTAGGCGCGTGCGGGAGGCCCTGCCCTTTAAAGGGGCCGCGGCAGGAAAACTTGGCCTGGCCCCAGAAGATGACATCACAAGGGAGGGGTATTTAAACCCCACAGCAGCTTGCAGTCCTTTGCCTTTACAACAGGTCATCTCCTCGGAGTGCTAGTTGCTGTTCCAGATGTCTTTGTTCCTGTTCCTGCCTTGATCCTGTTCCTGGTTCCGTTCCTGGTTCTGCAGTCCTTGTGTTCCTGATTCCGGTCCCAGCATTCCAGTCCCTGCCTTCCTATCCGTGCCTTCATTCCAGTCTCCGGTCTTCTTCTTGATCCTCAGTTTCTGTGACCCCATCCTCGGCTTGATCTCCTGGTTTGATCTCGGCTTGTCTTCTCATCTCTGCTTGTCTGCTGCCCATCTCGACCCTTAGCCTGGTACTTCGTTCTTGCCTGTCTGCTGCCTGCCCCAGATCTTCAGCTTGGACTCCGTTCCGCTCCTTCGCTGCCAGCCCAGACCCGGACCTCCGACCCTGTCTTCATCCTCAGCTTCATCTTCTTCCTTGAGGCACCCACACCTAAGTCCTGCCGGCCCTAGCACCCAAGGGCTCAACCTGCAGGGAACGAGGGCTGGTATAGATGAAAGTCCAGCCAGGTTGTCCTCAACAGCTCCACCTTCCGGAGACGAGACCCATTGAGGGTAATACCTCAGTGGTCATCACCACTCGCTCCGGACCAAGTGTCCACATCTACAACAGGGCGGGTTTTGTGAGGACTAACATCCTGCTGTCCTGGGAGAACACCTGTTACAGGTAAGCAACTCTGCTTTCTCCCAACACAAGCAGCATGATAGTCCTCACAGATGGGTGAATAGAAAGCTGCAGGCTGCTCCCAAAACACCCTGGGCCAACAGACACCCAATAATGTGCAACAAGCACTACAACAGGGGTGCTGTTGGCAACAACGGGGCAGCCTGAACACCAGACGGGGCCCTAGGTAGGAAGAGTTGGGTTGTTACACTGGAAACAGATTACAGAGGACAGACTGGCCAAAGATGCTATCCTGTCGACCATCCTTATCCAGACAGTAATGGGCTGCGAAAGTGTGAAGGGAACTCCACGTCGCGGCCTTGCAGATTTCAAAAATAGGGACTGCCTCGGAAGTGTGCCACTGATGTTGCCATGGCCCTCACTGAGTGCGCTTTCACTCGGCCTTCAAGCAAAAGGCTTTCTTGCTGGTAGCAGAAAGCAATACAGTTTGCCAACCAATTAGAGAGGGTCTGCTTGCCCAACGCAACTCCCAGTCTATTCTTGTCAAAGGAGACAAAGAGTTGGGTGGACTGCCGGTGGGGTCCGGTATGCTCTAAATAAAAGCCGAGAGCACGCTTGTAGTCCAAGGTATGCAAAGTCCGCTCACCTGGGTGTGAGTTTGGCCTCGGGAAAAAAGTGGGCAACACAATGGAGTGATTTAGGTGGAAATCAGTCACTACCTTTGGCATGAACTTAGGGTGAGTGCGCAGTACCACCCTGTCATGAAAGAACCTCGTGTAAGGCGGATAGGTCACTTGAGCCTGTAGCTCACTGAGTCTGCGAGCAGAAGTAACCACCACAAGTGAGCTGTTTGAATTCGCAGCTCAAATGGAGGCCACATGAGCCACTCCAACACTATGTTGAGGTCCCAGGCCACAACAGGAGGACATAATGGAGGCTTTAGTTGTAATAAGCCTCTCATGAAGCACCCCACTAAGGGCTGCACCAAGATTGGGGTATCACCCACACCTCGGTGGTATGCGCTAATGGCACTCAGATGTACCCTGATTGAGTTGGTCTGTAGACCGGACTCCGAAAGGCACCAGAGGTAGTCCAAAAGCCTTGGCGTGAAGCAAGAGAAAGGGTCAAGGCCTTCTTCCATACACCACGAGAACCTCTTCCACTTCGCCCAATATGACTTCCATGGAAGGCTTTCGCAAAGCTACTAGGACCTGCAAGACATTGGCAGTAAGGTTGAGGGACTGGAGTATCAGGCTTTCAACATCCAGGCTGTCAGAGACAGAGACTGGAGTTTCGGGTGGCATAGCCTGCCCTGATCCTGCGTGCCAGGTGCCCAGGCAAATGGGTTCCTGGACAGAGAGGTCGTGGAGGATGGGGAACCAGACTTGATGCGGCCAATGCGGGGCTATGAGGATCATGGAGTCTCGGTCCTGCTGTAGCTTCATGAGAGTCTTGGTTATTAGCAGAATCAGAGGGTTCGCATATAGCAGCCCCACACTCCAGGAGAGGGCGAAGGCATCCACGGCTGGTCTCCCGTGGTCCCCCCCCCCCCCCCCCGTAAGAAGCAGAATCGGTCCACCTGAGGTCCGTTCTGAGGGAACGCAAAGAGATCGACATCCGGCTGACCCCACCAGCGGAAGATCCTGGTCGCTACAGAGGGGTTCAGGGACCACTCGTGGGGCTGGAATGTTCAGCTGAGGCGGTCCACCACTACATTCTGTGTGTCTGCCAGGTAGGTGGCTCTCATGAGCATGGAATGCGACAGGGCTGAAGCCCAAATCTGCGCTGCCTCTTGACAGAGCAGGTAAGAGCCTGTGCCACTCTGTTTGTTCAGGTACCACATGGCTACCTGGTTGTCCATCTGGATCAGGATGACTTTGTTGGACAGGCAATCCTGAAATGCATAGAGGGTGTACCGCATCGCCGGGAGTTCCAGGAAGTTGATCTGGCAGGCCTCCTCAGCTCTCAATCACATCCCTTGTGAGTGCAGGTCGTTGATATGGGCTCCCCAGCCTAGGTTGGAGGCGTCGGTGGTCAAAGTTATTTGAGCAGCCGGGGGCTGAAAAGGAAGCCCTTTGCTCAAGTTGGACTTCTGCATCCACCAGGCGAGAGAGAGCCAGAGTGGAGTGGTTATGTGGACGTGTGCCGAGAGTTCCTGAGAGGCCCACTGAGAACGGAGGGTCTACTGGGTGACTCTCATGGCTAAGTGGGCCATTGGGGTGACATGGACTGATGATGCCATGTGACCGAGCAACCTAAGGAGCAGGTGAGTAGAAGTCGTCCGCTGACGGCGGATGGAGGCAGCCAGGTTGGATAGGGTGGCTATGCGTTCATTGGGGAGGAACGCCTTGGCCAAAGTCATGTCCAGGTCTGCCCCCATGAATGATAGTTGTTGAGATGGAGTCAAATGGGATTTCGGGTAGTAGACTAGGAAACCCAGTGACTGAAGGAGTTGCAGAGTCAAGTAGAGGGAATGAAGGGCCCCGTCTTTGGACAAGCTTTTTATGAGCCAATCGTCCAGATATGGGACGACATGTATACCGTCTTGGCGCAGATGCGGCGTCACAACTGCCAGGCAGTTTGTGAATACTCGGGGTGCGGAGGTGAGCCTAAAGGGGAGAACCTTGTACTGGAAGTGACGGTGACCCACGACGAATCGTAGATATTTGCGATGAGGTGGAAAAATCGCGATATATGCGTAAGCATCCTGTAGATTGAGAGAGCAGAGCCATTCCCCCCTGCTGCAGCAGCGGGGTAGGGTGCCCAGGGACACCATTCTGAACTGCTCTCTGCGCAGGAACCTGTTTAAGGCCCGAAGGTCAAGAATGGGATGGAAGCCGCCTGACTTTTTTTGAATGAGAACCCTTGGCCCCACTGGGCCTGGGGAACCAGTTCCATGGCTCTGGACTGTAGTAGGGCCAAGAGTTCTGACTCGAGGATCGCTGTTGGATTGACCGGACTCCTTGCCAGAGAAGGTGGGGAGTCTGGTGGCATCGCGAGAAGATTGAGGTGGTAACTGTGGGCTATGATGGACAATACCCATTGGTCGGTGGTGATTGGGAGCCAATTCTTGGCAAAGCGGCACAGGCGACCTCCGACAGGCGGGTTGGCTGGAGCGGGCAAGGGGAGTTGGCTTGTGCTCTCTGGATGTGAGTCAAAACCCCGCTGCAGCGCTAGGTTGGGGAGCAGGCTGTGCTCTAGGTGCCCTTTGTTGGCAAGGATGACCTCTTTGAGAGGGCCAAGCTGTACGAGCACGGGATATTGGGGAATAGTATCTCCGTGGCTTGTAGGATTGTTTCCTAGTGTCCCTAAATGGACCTCGACGGGCCACTGAGGGGGGCGTCAGTGGTAGCAGACAGCTGACGCAGGGTCTCACGATGATCCTTGAGTTGGGCTACTGCATCACGGATTTTGTCTCCAAATAAGTTTTTTCCTGTACAGGGGAGATCCACTAATTTATCTTGTATCTCAGGACGAAGGTCTGAGGCCTTAAGCCAGGCCCAGCGTCTGGCACTGATGCCAACTGCCGAGATTCTTGAGGCCATTTTGAAGGCGTCATAAGCTGCCCTCACCTCATGCTTTCTGGCCTCCAATCCCTTTTGGAGTATGGAGTCCAGGCCCTCCTGAAACTCCTGTGGCAGGGTTTCCGAAATCTCCTGGACTTGTTTCCAGAAGTTTCGATTATACTGGGTCATATAAAGCTGGTATGCCACTATGCGAGCAACCAGCATAGAATCCTGGAAAACCCGCCGACCAAGGGCATCTAGGGCTCTTTGGTCTTTACCCGGAGGGGCAAAGGAATGAGGGCGGGTCCTCTTGGCCTTCTTCTGGGCTGACTCCACCACCACTGACTGGTGGGGCAACTGGCTTTTCTGAAAACCCAGGGCCTGTTGCACTAGGTAAGTGGCATCGGTCTTTTTATTGACTGGAGGCACAGTACCTGGATGCTCCCAGAGACAGTGTAGGAGGTCGAGAAGGACCTCATGGACTGGAATGGCCAGGACCTCTTTTGGAGCGTCCACAAACTGTAGGACCTCCAACATTTTGTGGCAGGCATCTTCCTCTGTTGCAAGTTGGAAAGGTATTGTCTCCACCATCTCCCTTACAAAGCTAGCATAAGGAGAGGTCTTCCGGGGGGGGGAGCGGCGTCTCTCCTCTGGGGAAGAAGGCTCTGAAAGCAGTTCCTTGGAAGCCTCCATGGAATAGTCAGAGGATGCGTCATCCCAAGGGTCTAGGGGGCCTCTTCCTCACCAGGGGGGTGGCCTGGGTCGAGGAGAGAGGGCCAACCCTAGCCCTCTCTCCTCGACCCAGGGGCATGGGAAACCGATGGGCGGTGGGGCAGCACTGACTATGGCGGTGCCGGCACCAATGGCACCGGGTCCTGAGAGGGACGTCGGGGCACCAAAAGACCAGATGGACCGGGTACGGGATATGGCATCGGTGGCCCCGCCCCACCTTCCTCCTCCGAGAAGCCTGGTATCGGGATAGAGACTGGAGGAGGCATCGGTAGTTGGCGGGGCACTGGAAGCCCTGCTGGTACGGGCTGCAGAGCACCAAGCAGAACGTCCAGTCTTTACAGTAGTCGGTGCCAACATGGATGGCGCCAGTTCCGATGCTGGTATGGGGATCGGCGTTGGTGGCAATTGAAAACCCCGAAGGGCGTTGACTGTTGCAGCCGTCGGTCCTAGAAGGTTTCGCCCTGTTTTCCTCATCTTGTTCATGGCTCCTCCCGCTTACCTTGGGAAAATGGCTACCGCCGCGACTGCAAGCCGCCCTCTCCAGAGTCTCCGGAACAGCTATGGTGCTGCCTCCCGCCATGCTCCTCCCAAGGACCTACTCGGGTGCACGCGCGAGCTACCCTCATCTTTATTCCAACTATAGCGCGAACCTCGGGGGCAAGTGACATCACACCATCCGGGTATTTAGCCTGCCCTTACGTGCTAGCTAATCGAATTAGCAAGGACTGGATTCAGACTTGGATTCATCCGGTCTAAGATACTCTGCCGCTTCCGTGCTGCCGCTGGAAGCTCTCTCTCTGCCCTTCGGGGTATTGACTAACTCGGGTACCCGCTCCTCGGGGGCCCTCTGCTTTATTGCAGGGGCCTTACAGGGATCAGGTACTTGCTCCTCGAGGGCCTGCTGTCCCTGCCTCGGTGCCAGTGCCTGGTGGAATCGCATACCTACAGCTACCATCTAGTGAGTAATCTCTCAGCCTGTCTCATCTACAGCAATGCCTTGCTGGGAAACCTATACCGGAATTTCCCTATACCAACGGGGTGAGAAGGGTCCCTTCTGCCGAGGGTCCCGAGACTGCCACATCCAGACTACTTCACTACTGCTACCTCTGGTGGTATACATCAAGCTGTACAATAAAAGATCTAATTCTGTGTTTGTGCGTCCTGAGTCTAACCCAGTACTGTGGCTCCCCACGGGACCCCTCCCCGTGGGCATGGTCATCTGCCACAGTACCCAAGAATCCACCCAAACACTGCTTAACCATAACAAATTGCTAACTCAATGGATTCGGCTCAGCTCACCGCATTGCAGGCCATTCCAGGCCTGGCCCAGCGAATCTCCGAACAGCATAACGCGCTGGAGAATTTGACTGCTGTATTCAACCAGCTGCACGCACAGATGAACTTACCCACCACCTCAGGTAAAGAAGTTACACCGCCAGAAGTGATGGTCAAGACTATTGTACCTCTATCTGCTCCAACACGCTTCTTGGGGGAAGTTTGGAGATGTAGAGGTTTTATTAACCAGTGTTGCATGCACTTTTCCCTGCAACCTAGCCATTTTCCTACAGCATATGCCAAGACCACCTATATCTTGTCTTATCTGGATGGAAGAGCGTTGGCTTGGGCCTCTTCGCACGAGGATCCTATCCTACATGATCTTGATGGATTCCTCGAGTTGTTCAAATCAGTTTTTGATGACCCTGCCTGGTATATCACTGCAGGATCTTCATTGGTTCACCTGAAGCAAGGTACTAAACCTTAAGCTGACTTCGCTATCGAATTTAAGACACTGGCGTCTGAATTATATTGGGACCCTAAATGCCTGATGACCCTCTTCTTTGAAGTACTGAACACTCGTTTGAAAGACAAGCTCACTGCTCGTGAGATGCATGAGACCTTGGCTGAACTAGTGAAGTTGGCAATAAGGACTGATCGCCGACTTAATGACAAAGTTAAAGAGACCAAGACTTCTAGAAGACCCTTTCAGGGTGAAGCTCAAGTCAAGTCCACACCCAGGCCTGTTTCCTCTGGTCCAGTTTCTGGCAAAGAAGAACTAATGCAATTAGGCCACAGCCATCTGACGTCAAAAGAGAGAAGAACACAGAAGAAATTGGGGCTGTGCATGTACTGTGGACAAGCTGGCCATGCTGTTCAAACCCTATATGTCCGGGAAACTGGCAGACCTAAGTCCTGCGGAAGGACTCTTCTTAGGTCTTACTGCACCATCTCCTCCTCTCTCTCTTCCTGTATCCTTGATCTGCGGACCCTTAGAGTATCAGACTCTTGCCCTACTGGATTCAGGGGCAGGAGGTAATTTCATTTTACAACGATTAGTGGAGCACTTGCGGATTCCCACTACCACCATGACGTCTCCACTACTCCTATCTTCGATTCATGGGCGAAGTAACCCAGCTCACTGAACCAGTATGTCTACCGACTAGCGCTCTCCAATCTGAAACTATCTCCTTCTTTGTTTTAGAGAAGGCCATCCACCCTATAGTACTGAGGCTACCGTGGCTGCAGCAGCATATGCCTCAATTAAATTGGGCCACTCTGGAGCTTTCACGTTGGGGTCCAGACTGCTATGGTAAATGCTTGATGGAGGTCGCTCCTTTACCCTGCATGCCCACTACACCATTGATGCTGGTGTTGCCGTCTCAATATGCATCGTTTCAAGATGTCTTTTATAAAGAAGCTGCAGACGTACTACTGCCACACAGACACTATGACTGCGCCATCAATCTGAAGCCTAACACTGAACCACCCAAAGGACGGGTTTACTCTCTCTCTGTGGTAGACAATAAAGCCATGTCCGAATATATTCAGGAAAACCTCCAAAAAGGCTTCATAAGACCCTCCAAGTCTCCTGCTGTCGCAGGCTTCTTCTTGTGGGGAAGAAGGACAGAACATTGCATCCATGTATAGATTACAGGGGTCTTAACGAGATAACTGTGAAAGATCGTTACCCCTTACCACTCATCTCAGAGCTATTTGACAGACTACAGGAAGCCAAGATATTCTCCAAGCTTGATCTTAAGGGAGCCTACAACTTAGTTCGCATCCGCTCTGGCGATGAATGGAAGACAGCCTTCAACACCCGGGACGGTCACTTTGAATATCTAATGATGTCCTTTGGCCTGTGCAACGCCCCGGCTGTTTTCCAAAATTTAATGAACAACATTTTGCGGGACCTCCTCTACAAATGTGTCGTTGTATACTTAGATGACATCTTGATATTCTCCCAAGACATGACCACTCATCTGGAGGATGTCAAAAGAGTGCTGCAAAGACTCTGCAAGAATCATCTATACGCCAAGGGCCGGATTTTAAATGCCCTGCGCGCGTAAATCCGGCTGGATTTACGCGCGCAGGGCCCTCGCGCGCCGGCGCGCCTATTTTGCATAGGCCGCCGGTGCGCGCACAGCCCCGGGACGCGCATAAGTCCCGGGGCTTCGTAAAAGGGGCAGGGAGGGGGCGTGTCCAGGGTGGGACCGGGGTCAGTTCGGGGTGGGACCAGGGGGCATGGCGCCGGCCCGGGGGCGTGATTGAGGTCTCTGGACCAGCCCCCGGGTCGGGTGATGGCGCGCGCAGATTTACACCTGCTGAAAGCGTATCTTATAAAATCCAGCGTACTTTTGTTCGCGCCTGGTGTGCGAACAAAAGTACGCCCTCGCGCAAATTTATAAAATCTACCCCCAAGTTGTCTAAGTGCAGTTTCACAAGGAATCAGTGCCTTTCTTGGGGTACATTGTTTCCAACCAAGGTTTCCAGATGGACCCACAGAAGCTGGAGAGCATTAAGAAATGGACACAACCCACTGGTCTAAAGGCTCTCAGATGTTTCCTAGGTTTCACCAACTATTACAGAACATTCATCAAGAACTACTCCTCACTAACTGTTCCGCTTACAGCCATGATGAAGAAAGGTGCCAATGTTGCCAATTGGTCTACGGAGGCAGCAACAGCATTCCAGAAACTAAAAGATGCCTTCTCGAGCAAGCCGTGCCTCCGACACTCGGATCCAACTAAGCCCTTCATCGTTGAGGTTGATGCCTCAGACGTCGGCGTAGAGGCTGTGCTAAGCCAGGTCGGTGATTCCAAAGCCTTACACCCATGCTCATTTTTCTCCCGTTGCTTCTCACCAGCAGAGAAGAACTATGGAATAGGAGATAAAGAGCTCCTGGCAATAAAGATGGCATTCGAGGAGTGGCGCCCTTGGCTCGAAGGAGCACAACATCAGATCACAGTCTTTACAGACCATAAAAATCTGGAGTACCTCCGTCACGCACAGCGCCTAAACCATAGGCAAGCGAGATGGTCTCTGTTTTTCAACAGATTTGACTTTGTGCTGAAATACCGCCCTGGAGAGAATAACATCAGAGCAGATGCCCTATCTTGCTCCTTCCTCGCTGAGGACATTCCAGATGAACCGCAAAACATCATCGACCTGAAAAGAGTTATCTTGGCAGCTACTCACTCTGTATCTGTGGGTAAAACCATTGTACCCAAGAACCTAAGAAAAAAGCTGCTAGCATGGGCTCACGACTCCAAACTGGCTGGACACCCTGGTCAACACAGAACTCTGTCTAAACTGCAAATGTTTTACTGGTGGCCTACCATGAAGGAAGACACACTCTCCTACGTTGCTTCCTGTGCCAATTGTGCCAGACAGAAAATGCCATACGGTTGTCCTTGGGGCCTACTTCAACCCTTGCCAGTACCAGACGAGCCATGGACACACACTGCTACAGACTTTGTGGTGGACTTACCACTCTCAGCAGGAAACAACACGATTTGGGTAACTGTAGATTGGTTCTCAAAGATGGCTCACTTTGTGGCTCTCCCTGGCTTACCCACAGCTATGGAACTTGCCAAGCTCTTCATCACGCACATCTTCCACCTACACGGCATGCCTAAGCACATAGTCTCTGATCGAGGAGCCCAATTCACAGCTAAGTTCTGGAAGGCACTGTGCAAGAAGTTTGTTATTTCTCTCAAATTCACCTCAGCATACCATCCACAGTCTAACGGGCAAACAGAGAGAATGAATAGGACACTCAAGCAGTTCATTTGTGCCTATGTGGGCACCCGCCAGAATGATTAGGCTGAACTGTTGCCCTGGGCTGAACTGTTGCCCTGGGCTGAATTCACCATCAACTCTCATCCAGCTACATCTACTGGATCAACACCATTCGAAGTGGTCTACGGACAACTACCATTATCACCACTACCACTTCCACTGTCAGTGTTGTCTCCAGCAGCTCAATCTACTGCCAAAGATATTCAACAACTATGGACTCAGACCAAAGAGATGCTTCTTAAAGCAGGTCAACGAGCAAAGAAAGGATACGATGCTCATCACTGCAAGGCCCCAGATTTCCAGCCTGGTGATAAAGTCTGGCTATCCTCAAAGCACGTATGACTTAAGCTACCTTCAGCTCACTTTGCTCCATGCTTCGTTGAACCCTTTCCCATTCTCAGACGATTAGGCAATCTCACTTATAGTCTGATGCTACCACCAGCATTGAAGATTCATAATATGTTCCTAGCCTCATTATTGAAGCCATTGATCCTTAGTGAGTTCTCTACCAAGTCACCTGAACCTACACCAATAGATGCAGAAGACGACATGAAATACAAGGTAGACGCAATACTTGACGTAAGAAAGAGAGGCAGAGTATGGGAATACCTCCTGTCATGGGAGGGTTATGGACCTGAAGAAACTCTTGGGAATCTATGGCTAATTTCATGGATAAAGAGATGCTTCAACAATTCCACAGAATGCATCCTCAGAAACCAAGACCAGGTAGGAAGCCTGGAGGGCGCCCTATGAAGGTGGGTACTGTTGCGTCCATCGGTCCTAGACGGCTTCGCCCCATTTGCCTCACCTTGTTCACGGCTCCTCCCGCTTACCTTGGGAAAATGGCTACCGCCGTGTCTGCAAGCTGCCCTCTCCGGTGTCCCCGGAACGGCTATGGTGCTGCCTCCCACCATGCTCCTCCCAAGGACCTACTAGGGTGCGCGCGCTACCCTCATCTTTATTCCAAGTATGGCACGAACCTCAGGGGCGTTTCCCTCAAGTGACGTCACGCTATCCGGGTATTTAGCCTGCCCTTACGTGCTAGCTAATCGAGTTAGCAAGGACTGGATTCAGACTTGGATTCGTCCGGTCTAAGATACTCTGCCACTTCTGTGCTGCTGCTGGAAGCTCTCTCTCTGCCCTTCGGTGTATTGACTAACTTGGGTACCCACTCCTCAGGGGCCCTCTGCTTTATTTCAGGTGCCTTACAGGGATCAGGTAATCGCTCCTCGAGGGCCTGCTCTCCCTGCCTTGATGCCAGTACCATCTTCTTCAGCCTGGTGGAATCACATACCTACAGCTACCATCTAGTGAGTAATCTAACTCTCAGTCTGTCTCATCTACAGCATTGCCTTGCTGGGAAACCTACACCAGAATACCCCTATACCAACGGAGTGAGAAGGGTCCCCTCTGCCGAGGGTCCCGAGACTGCCACATCCAGACTACCTGACTACTGCCACCTCTGGTGGTATACATGAAACTGTACAATAAAAGATCTAATTCTGTATTTGTGCGTCCTGAATCTAGCCCAGTACTGTGGCTCCCCATGGGGCCCCTCCCCGAGGGCATCTGCCACAGTACCCAAGAATCCACCCAAACACCGCTTAACCATAACATTGAGCACTGCCTATTGGACCATGGTGTCCAATTCCTCTCTGAACGAGGGTACGGAAACGACCCTGGAGGAGGAGGCAGGCTACGTGTCACCGGAGTGTCCACGGGGGTCTGTGGGGGCTCGGTGCCCGTCACTGTTATCAGTGGGGAACACCTCGGGCTCCCGGGTCCAGAGGAGGATGGGGGTTCCTCTCCTCGGGGCCTCTTCGGAGGAGGCTTGGTCGAAGTCGATGCCACTATAATGTCAGTGCCGGCACCAGACAGGGATGCGTGTCGGTGCCAGTGTCGATACTTCCCACTGTGCTTGGCCCGGTCCTATATGTCTGCCTGGATATTGACCCATCTCAGCCATGGCTCCCTCTTGAGGAAGGAACTAGGGGATACAGTCTGGCAGCGATTCTTCAGTTACCCCCAGGTTCCAGACCAGTGAGGCAGATGTGAAGAGGTCATCTTAACTTAGTAAACATTCTAAAGATATGTAACAGTTCGTATTAGGCTAGGCCTGATGCAGAAAAAGAATGCTTACGTAAAGCAGAGTTGCTTACCTGTAACAGCTGTTCTCCGAGGACAGCAGGAATTTAGTCCTCACACATGAGTGACATCATCAGATGGAGCCCTGAAACAGAAAACTTATGTCAAGGTTTCTAGTACTTTAATTTGGCCACATTGAGCATGCCCAGCATGTCCTATACCACACGTCCACGCTGGGTCCCTCTTCATTCTTATAACATAGAATTAAAATAAACCAAAAAATAGAAGAGACCCAACTCCGTGGTGTGGTGGGTGGGTTTCGTGAGGACTAACATCCTGCTGTCCTAGGAGAACGCCTGTTACAAGAAAGCAACTCTGCTTTCTCTGAGAACAAGCAGGATGGTAGACCTCACACATGGGTGAATCCGTAGCTACAGGTTGTACCCCAATGAAAAAGGGGACCAACAGACATCCAAACCAGGTGGTCGGTTTCCGGATAGACAACTCCCGAGGGGTGGAAACCAGACCTTTCTCAGCTAATGAGGGGCTATGAGGATTATACTTCCTTTTTCCTCATGAAGCTTCAAGAGATTCTTCACTACCAGTGGAGTCGGAGGAAATGCATACAAAAGGTCCTTGCCCAATGTTGGGCAAGGGCATCCGAAGCTGGTTTGTCATGTGTCCTGTGCAGGAAACAGAACTGAGGAAACGTCTGCAAATAGATCCACAATTGGGCTTCCCCAAAAGCAAAGGATTCAATTCACAATCCCTTGTCCAGAGACTATTCATGGGGTCTGAAGGCACAACTTGTCTGTCCAGTAACACATTCTCCGTTACGGACAGGCACATGGCCTTGAGTACCATCCCATGAGATAAGGCCCAGGACCAGATCTGAACCACCTCCTGACACAGGAAGTATGAGCCCGTACCTCCCTGCTTGTTAACGTACCACATTGCTACTTGGTTGTCTGTTTGAATTAGGAAAACGTTGTTGGACAGCTGATTTCTGAAAGCCTATAGTGCATACCTGATTGCCTGGAGCTCCAGGAAGTTGATTTGACAAGTGTTCCTGGGCAGATCAGATACCCTGAGTGCTGAGCCCATCTACATGAGCTCCCCAACCCAGGGTGGATGCATCTGTGGTTAGGACAATTTGGATAGGAGGACTTTGAAAGAAAATCCCCCATTCCAGATTTGAAATTACCTGACACCAGGACAATGAGTCCCGGAGGGGCTGAGTGACTCGGATGTGGTCCTGGAGGGTCTACGTGACTTGATGCCACTGAGAACTCAGGGTCCACTGGGCTATTCCCATGTACAAGCTTGCCAAGGGAGTGATATGAACTTTGCAGCCATGTAACCCAACAACCTCAACATATGACAAGCTGATACCTGCTAGCTCTGTTGAATGTCTGTCGCTATGGTCATCAAGTGGATGGCCCTTTGTCGAGGCAGGTAGGCCTTGGCCTGAGCCGTGTGTAGCAGGGCTCCTATGAAGTCCAATTGTGGGGATGGGCTGAGATGGGACTTTGGGTAGTTGATGATGAACCCTAGTAACTCCAACACCCAGATGGTCAGGCGCATGAACCTGACGGTCCCTGCCTGAGAGGTGCTCTTGACCAGCCAACCATTTAGATAATGGAAGACAGGCACTCCCATCCTGCACAAGTGTGCCACCACCATGGCCAGGCATTTTATAAAGACACGTGGGGCTGATGCGAGTCCAAATGGCAGCACGCAATACTGGAAGTGCCGCTTTCCTACCACGAATCTGAGATACTTACGGTGACTGGGGAAGATCTCGATGTTGGTGGACGTGTTCTTCAGATCGAGGGAGCATAGCCAGTCCCTTTTTTCAGTAGGTGAATCAAGGTGCCCAAGGAAACCATCTTGAACTTTTCTTTTTGGAGAAATTTGTTCAAGGCCCTCAGATCTAGTTTCGGATGGAGTCCTCCTGTTTTCTTTGAAATCAGGAAGTATCTGGAGTAAAATCCCCGCCCTCTTTGCCTGGTAGAACAGGCTCGACTGCTTTGGTCATTAAAAGGGAGGCAGGCTCTGCAAGCAATATCTCCTGATGTGCTACCGGACCCCAAAATGAGCTTGGAGGGCAATTTGGCAGGGCATCCAAACGGCTTAATTTGTAACCCTGATAGACGATGGAACGAACCCATTGGTCTGAGGTTGCATTGGACCACTTGTTCGCAAAGAACAGTACCCTTCCCCCAATCAGTGGTCCATCGCACCATGACAGGTGACCGGGCTATGCTCCCTACAACCAAGTCAAAACCCCATTCCAGGAGTTGACTGAGGCGGCTGCTGGGCCTTTGGAGCTCTTTGCTGCCTGGGACAGCTGTGAGAACTTTGATGTTATGGATGGGAGCAAGAGGGCAGAGAATAGCACGTACTCTGGCGAAAGAACAACTTCCCCTGCACCAATCTCGCAGACCTCCTAGATGAGGAGGATGGGTCTGGAGTGCTGGCAAAGAGTTGCTGAAGGATCTCATGATGGTCCCCGGAGCATGGCCACTGCATCCTTCACCTTATCTCCGAAGAGGTTCTCTCTCGTGCATGGCACATCAGCAAGTCTTTCCTGTACCTCTGGTCAGAGATCCGAAGCCACAGCCATGCCATTCTGCAAATGCCAATTCCCGCTGCAGAGACCCTCGATGCCATTTATAAAACATCATAGGTCGCACAGACCTCACGTTTTCCACACTCCAGGCCCTTATATATCAGCGACATGAGAATTTCCTGAGGCTGTTGAGGCAGCTGCTTGGCCACCTCCCGCACCTGCTTCCAGATGTCCCATGAGTACTGGCTCATGTAGAGTTGGTAAAAAGCTATGCAGGCAATCAGGATAACACCCTGAAAATCCTTTCTCCCTGGGGGACACCGAGGAATAAGTCCAAGAATACCTGGCTCTCTTGAGAGCAGATTCAACCACCAATTAGTAGGGTAGCTTACGCTTGTTGAAACCAGCAGCCTTCTGGCCAATATAAACCACATCCACCTTCTTGTTCACCGGAGGGTGAGTGAGGGTGTGTTCTCAGATCCTCAACAGCAACTCCTTAAGGATGTCGTGCATCGGGACCTCCACGACCTCCTTAGGAGGCTCCAAAAACTGGAGGATCTCCAGCATTTTGCGCCGGGCATCCTCTTTAGTTAACAACTGAAAGGGGACGGCCTCTGCCATCAACCATACAAATCCTGCAAAGGTAAAATCCTCAGGCGGGGACCTCCTTCATTCCTCCTCCAGAGAAGGATCTGAAGGGACACCATCGGAGGCACTGTCAGAGACCTTCGTTGAGCCATCCCCCTAGGGATCATAAAGCTCCTCATCCTCTGTGTCATGTACCGGGGATGGGGCCCTGGGCGCTCGGCCTTTATCCCGTGGTGCAGGCACTGGACAGGGGCCAGAAGCCTCGGTGGTTGGGCCAGCCTAGTGGGAGCTTCCTCGGAGGAGGAACCGGCCATGACCACCGTATCAATAGGGGGAAGCTCTGGTACTCCTTCAGGCATCAGCGCCATCCCAGAAAAGTCAGCAGCTGTGTCGGTAGTGTGTCTATGAGCGCATGTAGCAGCGGCTCCAAGACAGACTGTGCCAGTGCCATTGGAGCTGTGGGGACCACTTTCCACGTTGCTCACTCGATGGCCAGCTGAATACATCTCTCAAGTTTCTCCTCAAACATTGGCGATGCCAAAACCGACTGGGAAGGAGAAGGCATGACCAGATCCTCTTCTGAACAGAGAGGATCGGTGGCTGGTACTGGGACCGATGGAGTCCGTGGTGCACCCCCGGCATCAATGGAGGACTGGCTATCCTTGCCACAGGGTCACTTCAGGGGCATCACAGCAAGAGCCAGTGCATCTCTGTGCCTAGCACCATGCATTGACAGAGACCGGTGCTGATGCTTCCTTGGCTTCCCTCAGTATTTGGCACAGTCCTTCCCCAGTGCGAGACTAATGACAAGGAACCCAGCCAAAACCATGAGGTTCACTAATTACGATGCTGCAGCTTCACACAGACTGAAGAGGGACCCCGAGTGGACACATGGTATAGGGCATGCTGGGCATATTCAATGTGGCCAAGTCAAAGTTCTAGAAAGTTTGACATAAGTTTTCCGTGTTGGGGATCAATCTGATGATGTCATCCATGAGTGAAATCTACCATCCTGCTTGTCCTCAGAGAACCTCAATTGTAAAAAACTTTCAATTAATATTTACAGTAAATATTTTATCATGAGAAAAGGCTGGGCCTAGATTTCTGAGCCATATACTTGAAAGGCAGCAAGTTAGGTCCTTTCAAGATCTTTTGGATAAAATATCAGATTGCTAAGCACACACATTTCATTTATCTATAGTTGAGGAAGGGTATAATGAAGATGATTAGGTCAGTGGTGAGTCTGAGGAGTGTGGAGAGTTCAAAGAGATATTGAGTTATACAAAGCAGGGGAGTCATTTTGTATCCAAACTATACGCACAACAGAGGGATGGAGGAGGAAGTTACATCTTTGAAGATATGTAGTTGGAATGCAAATTTGTAGGAAAATGTTAATTTTAGTGATTGGGCTAAAATACCAAAAGGGTCTAGAAAAATTGTATATGTTGTAAAGTTATTAACTGCTGTTAAACTTTTACACAGAGCTTACTGCAGTGCAATTTGTTTTCTAATTCTAGCTTATTAAGTTGGACAGCAAGTGGACAGACTAACAAGTGGTGGGAGTGTAGAGAGGTGGATGATTTAATATTTGAGATTTATGGGGGAGAATTGGGATTTTGACCCAATTGTCTGCCTTTTGTTTCCGCAATAAGGAACTGATTGACCAACTGCTGCATGCAACATGGCTAATTAATTACAGCACAATTATGGAAAGAAGTTCCTAGTGCAGTGATGGCCAACCTTTTGAGCTCAGTGTGTCAAAATTCATAAAAAAAAACCGAGCATAACTCAGGTGGTGTGTCACTTCTAGAAAAATCCATAATTTTGTGATATTTGTAGCTCTAATCAATAACAAAAAGTTATAATTTTAATATGTACTGTATTTATTAATAAAGCAAAAACAAATAATTCTTTACCTTACCTGCTTAGTGACTTTTTTGTTGCTGAATTTCATTGGCTAAATCTTCAATTGAAGGTTGGTATTTCGTACACTTCAAGTCCAAGCAAGTGTTACAAACTTCATCTGTCAGTCGGTTTCTTTTATTGGCTCCCATTCATTTTCACACCACTCCCTCCCCATCCCCCAGGCCTACACACATTCATTCTCACACACACAGACCCCCAGGCAGGCACCCATGCATTCACACACATACATCCCCAGGCAGAGTCCCATTCATACACATGCACACACTAAAGGCAGACCCCCTCTCTTTCTTTTGCCAGCAATCTCGGAACCTCTCTCATTCCTCTGCTGCCACTGTCACTGCTGCCGCATGGCTATTGGGGAGGTGCCGATTGCTGCTACTGACACTGAAGCCCATTCTGCTGCCTCCTCTGTGCAGGCCCCGTGGGCTTCCACTTTCTCCATGCTGATCTCGTACATTGTGAGATCCGTAGAGAAAGTGCTATTCTTGCACATTCCCAAAGATTACATGTGCCAATCACTAAAAAGTAATTTTTTTTTTTTTTTTTGCCTTTGCTGTCTGATCTTAGTTTTCTAATTGGTTGGTCACAGGCTTTTTTTTTCCACCTTCCCTTTCTTATTTTTTTGCCAATTCCTTTTATATTTTCTTTTTTTCTGTTTCTTTTCTCTCCATCTTCTTCCCTCAAACACACAGTCAGGTTCTCATTCTCACATGCATTTCTCTTTCTCACACACACACAGGCTGTCACTGGCATATGCTCTCTCTCATATAGTCATTCATACACACAGGCTCTCACTGGCACATGCTCTCTCTCATACAATCATTCATACACACAGGCTCTCACTGGCACATGCTCTCTCTCTCATACAATCAATCATACACACACAGGCTCTCCCTGGCACATGCTCTCTCTCATACAATCATTCATACACACAGGCTCTCACTGGCACATGCTCTCTCTCTCTCTCTCACAAACACACAGAGGCTCTCACATGCTGTCTCTGCAAACATTCAGGTCTTCACTCCCACACACAGTCTCTCAGCTCATCTCAAACACGCACACATACACACTCTACAGACCCTCAGCCTCTCTCTCACCTCTGGGCCTCCTCTTCGCGGGTCGCCACAGGATGGGCTCTGCAGCGGTCCTGATCTTCTCGGGCCGCGGCAGCCCTGCTACCGGGCCTCTTCCTCTTCTCGGGCCGCTGCGACTTGGAATTCGCAGCGGCCCGTAAACGCAAATGCTGCTCCTCTTCTGCACGCGCTGATGCTTCACATCCTTCTTGCCCACGCGGCTCCGGCAATGTTTACTTCCGGGGACGCACAGGCAGGAAGGAGGAAGAGCATCAGCGCGTTTAAACGCGATCTTTGTCTTGAGCCTCATCGCTGCACTGCATGAGCCTCCCTGCGCCCGGGGGCATTGGTGGAGGGGTCCGGAGGGTAGGGGGATACTAAAAAAACAAATTTTAAAGGTGAAGTTTCTTGCTCCTCCTCTTCTTGCCCAGGCATGATAGGCAATGAAGCTAGAAGGTCCTGATATCTCTTAGTGAGTAGGCTGTGTAATGCTGATTCAGAACTGGAAGTGTCTGGAGCTGTAGTAGAAGGTTTTGGCAAAGAATGCTTGAATTTCCCCGATGACTTTTGCATGGAAGTGGTTTTCCTGTGCAAAGGAGGTTTGGATGGTGCCATTGTATAGAGAGACATCGGTTGTGTAACAGATGGCATTGATGATGTCGTAAAGGAAAACATCGAGATAGGAATCATCGATGGTGTTGGCCGGGTTGGCATCGAGAATGGTAAAGGCACCGATGGTATCGATGGAATGAATGCCTGAACAGGCTCCGTCATCGACGATGACATTTGCATCGAGGTAGACAGCAGCGGAATCGAAGGCATCGAAGATACCGCTGGCATCGGCGTATACGCCGGCATCGACTGAATTGTCGGCATCGGCTGTAAAGCCGGCATCGATGAAACTGGCATCATCGGCGAAGTCGCCGGCATCAGCTGTGAAGCCGGTATCGAAGAAACTTCTGACATCGGCGATCCCGCCGGCATCGACATGGGTGTCGGCATCGGCGATGACGCCGGAATTTGTTGCTTTAAGGCATCGGTGACAATTTGCCTGATTAAACAGTCAAGTCAGGAATCGAAGTCGATGACTGCAGTAAGGTCGACGGTATCGATGCTGGAACCGAGGGAACGGAAGTCACCGTAGGTGAAGACGATTTTTGTTTCTTAGCGCTCGGTTCATCCGGCGGCGGAAGCGGTGGGATAGATCGATGCCGTCGGTGCTTATGCTTCGATCTTGGTTCAGATACCGACCTTGTCGATGAAGTAGAGGGTGTTGGTGAAGAGGCATCGCCCGAACCCTCTGGAAGTCGTTTCTTGAGGAGAATCTTTTTAGTAAGGCCTACCGGCGATGATTTTGTGGAAGTTGTCGGTGAAGGCCCCGCTTGAATTTGAAAAATCTGTGCCATTTTTTCTTGGCGGAGTTTTCTGCCTTTTGCAGTCAACTCCTGGCATTCTGGACAGGAAGCGATGTCATGCTGTCCTCCAAGGCGCCAAACGCATTTTATATGCGGGTCCGTTATGGACATTGTTCGGTTACAGGCTGGGCACTTTTTGAAGCCTGATGCCATCTTGACTCGATGTCCGTCGATGAAAAAATGCTAAATTTATTAGCGAAAGCTAATTTCTTTGTCACCGTCCGGTGACAATGACTATGAGACCCGAAATGGGGCAAAAATTTTTCAGAAAATATTGACTTTTTCTGTCAACTTGTGAGGAAAACATCACAGGGCTCCTGTGACCGCGATGTCAATGGCAGCTCGGAAAAACGAAGACTGAAGTGAGACCCCTGTGGCAGGGAACATCATGGCATGCCGGGCATGCTCAGTAGCCCCAGGCTGCCAGTCAAAAGCTTCTAGAAACTTTGCCAGAAGTTTTCCCGCATTAGGGCTCCGTGAGTGATGTTACCCATATGTGAGGACTAGCATCCTGCTTGTCCTGGGATAAATCCTCGATGCCAAAGTCTTCGTCAATGGTGCCACTTCCTCCTGAGGCTCCAAAATCCACAGAGGAAGCACTATATAATATCTTACAAAGAAGATACCAGAATTTATTGGATTCTTTGCCATCCAACCAAAGGGAAGAAGATTCTTCTACTGAAGACACTTTGCCAGGACCTTCGGGCCTTCTTCCTCCACCTAAACCATCAGTACCATAACAAGAAACTCAAGAATATGATACATGGAGTGATACTGCTTCAGACACTTCATCAGAAGACTTTATGTCTGACCCATCACCACCACATCCCAGAAAACAATCTCCTCCAGAAGATCTCACCTTCACTACATTTGTGCAGGAGATGGCGGACTTCATCCCCTTTAAATTGGAAACAGAGCAGGACACTAGACAACAGACCTTGGAGGTACTCCAATTCGTTGACCCTCCAAAAAAGGTGGTGGCAATTCCAATCCATGATGTTCTATTACAGCTACAACATCGTCTTTGAGAACATCCCTGCTCTGTTCCTGCAGTAAATAAAAGAGTGGATAGTACCTACCTAGTGCAATCCACTCCAGGATACCAAAAGTCACAACTTCCCCACCACTCAGTGGTCGTGGAATCAGCGCAGAAAAGGTCTAAAAGAACAAGGGTCCACTCATCAAATCCCCCAGGTAAAGACCATAGGTTTCTAGATTCCCTGGGTCGTAAGGTGTTTCAAGGTGCAATGTTGAATTCCAGGATCTCATCCTATCACCTCTATATGACCCAGTACCAGAGAAATCTATGGAAACAAATTGAGGAGTTTGTTCCACCTCTCCCCACACAATACCAGAAGGCTGCACAGGCCATCATAAACAAAGGTTTAGAAGCCGGAAAACATGAAGTTCGAGCTGCCTACGACGGCTTTGAGACGGCTTCAAGAGTGGCTGCGTCAGGCATCAGTGCCAGGAGGTGGGCTTGGCTCAAGGCCTCAGACCTTAGGCCAGAAGTTCAGGATAAGTTAGTGGATCTCCCCTGCCTAGGAGACAACTTATTCGGATCCAAGGTACAGGATGCTGTGTCTCAATTAAAAGAGCACACAGAAACATTGAGACAGCTATCTTCCCTCCCACAGGATCCCTCCATACATACTAGCCATAGACCTCCAAGAAAAGACACCAGACGGGCTTTCTACCGACAACGGAGATATTACTCTCCTGCATCTAGACCCAGGCCCTCCAGAACCCAGCAAAGACCGCAACCACGGCAACAGAGAGCAGCTAGGCCCCAACCTGCTCCACAAACAGGACCTGCTGCTGGTTTTTGAAATTTCACCCAGAGAACTGAGCCTTTACTCAAATCCTCAGCCAGGACTACCAGTGGGAGGCCAGATATCCAAATTTTACAACAATTGGATATCAATAACATCAGACCAATGGGTCCTATCAATAATATATCAAGGATATCAACTGAACTTCATCTCAATTCCTCAAGAATTTCCACCAAGTCACTCTCATCTCAGCAAAAATCATATGCTTCAATTACAAATAGAATTATCCACCCTTCTGAAAACTAGGGCAGTAGAGCCGGTACCCTGTTCTCAGAAGGGAAGAGGATTCTATTCCCGTTATTTCCTCATTCCAAAGAAAACGGGAGGCCTACGTCCATTCCTAGACCTCAGAAATCTCAACAAATTTCTGAAGAAAGAAAAGTTCAGGATGGTTTCTCTAGGCACTATGCTTCCACTTCTTCAAACAGGAGACTGGCTTTGTTCTCTGGATCTATAAGACGCTTATGCTCACATTCCAATATTCCCTCCTCATCGCAAATATCTGTGCTTCATGGTGGGTCATCAACATTTTCAGTACAGAGTACTGCCATTCGGCCTTGCCTCTGCTCCCAGAGTATTAAATGTCTGGCAGTAATAGCGGCATACTTGCACAAGCAAAGAGTCCATGTCTTTCCATATCTAGACGACTGGCTCATCAGAAGTCACTCTCAAGAGGGAGCTCTCACTTCTCTCAGTCGAATGATTTCCCTACTTCATTCCATGGGTTTCCTCATCAATTATCAAAAATCCCACCTTACTCCATCTCACCTATTTCAATTCATAGGTGCAGACTTGGACACTATCCTTTCAAGAGCCTTTCTACCTGAGGATCGAGCACAAACATTATCCCTGTTGGCAAACTTGATTCACTCAAAGAAACAAGCAACAGCCCATCAGTTTTTCACCTTACTAGGCCACATAGCCTCCACAGTTCATGTCACTCCTATGGCAAGACTAGCCATGCGGGTAACTCAATGGACTTTAAAATCTCAATGGATCCAAGCCATTCAACCACTACATTCTCCAATTCAAGTAACCCACCAGCTACATTTTTCTCTACTCTGGTGGGTGAACAAGGACAATTTGCGCAAGGGCCTACCCTTCCAACAACCAGTCCCACAGATAACGTTAACTACAGATGTATCCACCTTGGGTTGGGGAGCGCACATAGACACTCTCAAAACTCAAGGAACTTGGACAAGTCTCGAAGCAACATTTCAAATCAATTTCCTGGAACTTCGAGCTATACGTTATGCACTGCATGCGTTCAAGGACTGCCTTTCACACAAGACTGTTCTAATCCAAACGGACAACACAGTAGCCATGTGGTACATCAACAAACAAGGAGGTACGGGCTCGTATCTCCTTTGTCAAGAAGCTGCACAGATTTGGGGCTGGGCCCTGAAACACTCAATGTTTCTCCGGGCCACTTATCTGGCAGGCATTCACAATGTAGTGGCGGATCGACTGAGCCGTCAGTTCCAACCACACGAATGGTCCCTGGATCCCTCAGTAGCGACCAGGATATTTCAACGTTGGGGTTAACCAACAATAGACCTCTTTGCGTCACATCTGAATCACAAAGTGGACAGGTTCTGTTCTCTTCACAAACAGAAAAACCAGCCAGCCAAGGACGCCTTTGCTCGCCCTTGGAATTCAGGCCTTCTATACACGTATCCTCCAATACCGCTCATAACCAAAACTCTAGTGAAGCTACAACAGGACAAGGGGTCCATGATACTCATAGCCCCGTATTGGCCTCAACAAGTGTGGTTTTCCACACTTCTAGACCTCTCAGTCAGGGATCCAATTCGTCTGGGAGTAGCTCCCACTCTCATAACTCAGGATCAGGGTGGGTTGCGCCATCCTAACTTTCAATCCCTATCCCTGACAGCATGGATGTTGAAAGCTTCATTTTACAACCACTCCATCTTTCAACCAATGTATCTCAAGTGCTTATAGCTTCACGTAAACCTTCAACACGAAAGAATTACTCTTCCAAATGGAAGAGATTCACTTTGTGGTGCAAACAAAAGAATATTGATCCTTTCACTTGCCCCACTACTTCTCTACTAGACTACTTATACCATCTTTCAGAATCTGGTCTCCAGACTTCATCAGTAAGAGTACATTTAAGTGCAATCTCAGCTTACCATAACAAGATGGGAGTTGCACCTGTTTCCTCACAACCTCTTGTCAGTAGGTTTATGAAAGGTTTAACTCAACTTAAACCACCAATTCGGCCGCCTGTCACAGAATGGGACCTGAATTTGGTTTTAACAAGACTCATGCGTTCTCCTTTCGAACCCATAGATTCCTGTGATCTTAAATTTCTCACATGGAAGACTATCTTCCTCATAGCCATTACCTCAGCTAGAGGGGTTAGTGAGTTACAAGCACTTGTCACGTACTCACCCTATACAAAGTTCCCACATGACAGAGTGGTTCTCCGTACACATCCAAAATTCCTTCCCAAGGTAGTTATGAAATTCCACTTGAACCAATCCATAGTTCTACCCACATTCTTTCCAAGGCCTCATTCTCACCAAGGGGAATGGGCCTTACATACTTTGGACTGTAAGCGTGCACTTTCTATTTAAACCGCACTGCAGTCCACAGGAAATCCAATCGGCTTTTTGGTTCCTATGATCCAAACAAACCGGGTAAAGCAGGGGGTAAACGTACTCTATCCAATTGGCTAGTAGATTGCATACAGTTTTGCTATGAAAAAGCAGGCCTTCCTCTCCAAGGGCGAGTAAAGGCACATTCAGCAAGAGCAATGTCAACTTCAGTAGCACACTATCGTTCAGTGCCAATCCTTGACATATGTAAAGCAGCAACATGGAGTTTTCTTCTTAGCTTTGCAGCTCATTAATGTTGAGACAAAGAAGGACGACAAGATTCAGCCTGTGGACAATCTGTCTTAAAGAACTTGTTTCCAGTTTAATCCCAACTCCTTCTACATCCAACCTGCTGTAATCTTCGGCTGATTCATTTTCAACAATACTTCACCGTTGCTTCACTACAAAATGACTCAGCCTCTAGCTTGCTAATCACCCATATGTGAGGACTAGCATCCTGCTTGTCCTGGGATAAAGCAAAATTGCTTACCTTGTAATAGATGTTATCCCAGGACAGCAGGATGTAGTCCTCACGAAACCCACCCGCCACCCCACGGAGTTGGGTCTCATACCTTTTATTATTTTATTTTTTGCTAAAGCTTATTGCTACATACGAGACTAGAGTGAGACCCCTGTGGCAGAGAATATCATGGTATGCTGGGCATGCTCAGTGGCCTCACAGTGCCAGTCAAAAGTTTCTAGAAACTTTGACAGAAGTTTTCCCGCAATAGGACTCCGTCAGTGATGTCACCCATATGTGAGGACTACATCCTGCTGTCCTGGGATAACACCTATTACAAGGTAAGCAATTTTGCTTTATATTCTATTGATCTTATGTTCTGTACTCAATAAACTTGCTGTGTGTTTAAAGTTTTAAAAAAAAAATCACATCAGAAACTTTTTTTTCCAGGCAAGCTCCTCAAGATCCAGGATGGCAGATTAAAGAGAGAAAGTTTTAGGTGGCTCTCCTATTATAGCTTAGAACAGGAATGACCAACTCCGGAACTCAAGAGCCACAAAGGCCAGGTTTTCAGGATACCCACAATGAATATGCATGAGATAGATTTGCATACAATGGAGGCAGTTCATGTAAATCTCTCATGTATATTAATTGTGGATATCCTGAAAACCAGGCCTGATTTTGGCCCTCGAGGACCAGAGTTGGCTACCCCTAGCTTAGAATCATTTTCTTTTTACAATAGTCAAAAGGAAAGGTAAAATCAGAGGAGCTCCCCTAGCTTCTTCTGCAGGGAACCTAACAGTTGACTATGGACACTTACCTGGCACAAGTGGTGGCAAGTACTCCGGAGGGTATCTCCTTGGTTTTGGGAAAATGAGCAAGCCCACAGTCGGAAATGAAAGTTTATATGAGCCCTGGTGCTGTTACTTTTCCTCTTCTTCCTTGTTCCAACTATGTTGCTTTGCTCCTTCTGATGACAACGATAGAAGCAACACCAAGGGAGATGCTTGGAGACAGCTCCTGACTCTTAAGGGAGCCAACTGGGGAGAGCAGATGAAAGGGGAAAATGAACTGGCATAGCGGAGCGGAACTATAGAAGCTTGGACTATGTGGAGAGGGTTAGAAGAGACTAGCTTTTCGGTGGAGTCTCTATTCTCTGATGTGTTGACTGGATTAGCAGTAAGATCGCCCCTGGACAAATTTATTATCACGCTGGATTATCTGTGGACTATAACTGTACCCTTGGAAAAAGCAATTTCCTTTTTTGTTACTCTGTTGATATACATAATAAAACAGAATAGAATGAGGTTTCCTATATATAGAGAGAAACTGGAGCATCTTTAAGAACATATAAATTAAGTTTCAGATCTCCAGACCGAAATGATAACCAATAATTTAGTGATGTCATATAAGAATCAGAACTTAAGAGATTATTCTAAGTGCTTGAATTTATGCACTATTAATTTTCTTTAAATCGTAGCCACTACTCCTATTCAGACTTTCAGGGAATACTTGTTACAGGTATTACATTTTCCATCTGAAACAGTTCTACCTATAAACAGAGATTTTTTTTTAACCATCTGGTAGAACCAAGAGATAAGCAAGTCAAAGAAACCCCTCAAGATGAATGTCATCTTTTTGCAGTTTGCATATTATGGATATTTTAGAAATATCGGATAGAGGAACACCTCTGGCTACATCTGTTTTCCTTCAGAACAAGGACTTTGTTTTGAAGTTTTTCTTTTGAAATAGGCCTACATTATTTCATGGCCAGAAAGTTTGATTATTCACAGATATTTCAAAAACCACACAGGTGCAAGAAGAAAATATTTCTGGCAATACGCCAAAAGGCTTTGGCTCTTAGTATACTGTTCATAATTCAATTTCCTTGCAAATGTATATTGCATTTAAATAATGTGAAATATGTTTTTCTTTATTAGCCTTCCCAACTTCGATTCTTCTTGGACTTAAAAAACCACAAGGATTATAAATGTGTATTAATATTAGTTCAATCTCAGATTGTTAGAGCTACTGCTTTCTCTATGTAAGATAATCCTTTTAAATTGTTTTCTTAATTAGTTTTTGCTCCAAACCTTTAGGCTCCCTCCTTAGAGTGAAGTCTTGTTTGGACATAATTTAATATTTTCTTTACCTTTTATTAGTTTTGCATTTTATTGTGATTATTTACTATGTTTGTGTCTGAATTGTCGAGCAAGATGTTCTTGTGTTTATATTTGAAATATTAAAAAAAACAAAAAAACTTTTTTTTTCCTAGGACAAAAACAAGCACACCATTTGTAATATTTTAAATGCAATATTTTTATTTATTTTACTTATAATTTGCCACATATTTCACTAAAATCATCTAAATAAATAGATGGTCTACATCTTACCATATCAATACAAAAATAAACCCTGGTTTTCCTCCGATAACAATTCTTGCTTCTTCAATGTGTACAATCTCCAAAAATCAAATTTCTTCACCTCCCACCTCCCCATTACATTCAGACTGTCTGTACAAAAATTAAACACTCTTTTTCTGTGCAAAAGCTTTCATGTGCAAAGACCAACAGGCTAAAAAAATAATTGTACAAAACAACTCACACATATGCAGACATGCTCACTCACACTCAAAATAATGCATCAAACTCTACTGGGAAGAGCTGGAGTTGAGTGTGCTCAGATTGAGGTCACTATGAAAACATTATGATGGGAGAACAAAGTAAGCTTTTACAGCAAAGATAGAATACAGATCCTATGGATAAAGTGTGTGTATTGGCAATTAAGTCATTATTGACCTGGTAAAGTATAAAATCATTTGAAATTTGAATTGTGTTACTAGAAATGTGGATTAGCCCTCATCATCATCTTTTACAGGTAACCCTGGTGATGCAAATAAAAAAAGAAATAAAAAAAAATTGCATGACCTGCTTACTTGCTTCAAAATACAGGTCAAATGGAGCAGCAACCTCCTATGCTTAAAGGAGCATAGACTTTCCTTCCAAAACATGCTTAACGCTACTCTTAAGGATCTGCAACCTAGTTTGAGTCAAACTTGAATTAAGTGAATTTCATCTTAGTTCACTTTTGCCAAAATAAATGGATTCTCCCAGCCACTAAAGATCTGTGAATGTTTTGCTACAATTCTCATGGCAATCAGATTTTTTTTTTTAGTCTTTTGTTTGTTTTTAATTATGATGCATTTGATGTAATCTGCCTTTAACTACTGGATAAGAGCTGAAAATAATTTTTTAAATAAAATAAATGTGGATTTGTCATCATCTGGCCTCTGTACAAAAAAAAAAGGCTCATGAATCAATTCAACAAACTCACATATTTTTGGGCAGGTAAGTCAAACAAATATTTTAAAGTTCACATATCTTTAGCTACTATGTATCCTAAAGGCTCAAGTTATCAAGTTTTTTAATTTATTTTTTGCTCAAATGCACAATCAGGCGTTCCGAGTCGAGAAGTGCCTGGGCACAAGATTCTCTATTTAAATTAGGTGTCGTGCTAATAAGGAGATGCTAGGGACAATAGTGTGTCCCTAGCGCCTCCTTATTAGCGGAAGCAGTGGCTGTCAGCGGGTCTGACAACCGATGCTTAATTTTACCAGCGTCGGTTCTCGAACCCGCTGACAGCCATGGGTTCGGAAAACGGACGCCGGCAAAATTGAGCGTCCATTTTCGAACCCGCCAACCAGATTTTTTTGGGTGGATTTTTTTATTTTTGGGGCCTCCGACTTAATATCGCTATGATATTAAGTTGGAAGGTGTACAGAAAAGCAGTTTTCTCTGTTTTTCTGTACACTTTTCTGATGCTTTCTAAGGTTAACGCCTGCCCTTGGGCAGGCGTTAATTTCTGAGAGTAAAATGTGCGGTTTGGCCGCACATTTTACTTTCAGTATTCTGGGGTAATAATTAATAGGCTCATCAACATGCATTTGAAACTGCTTGATTAACAAGGCTGCAAGTGTCACTCTTTTTTCCCAGTCTGTGTCTATGAGGAAAACTTAGTGAATCAGACCATTAAAGTTTTATTTGGCTTTACTACCCAGCTCCCAAATCGTCTCCTGATCTTGAGAGCTGTCTAGCAGTATTTAGGGCCCAAGAAATAGAAATCTGAAACAGGAATTAAACTACACCATGTTGCTGGCCTTTGTTTTTAACTATCCAGAAAAAAGAAAAAGCAAATGTTGCTTACCTGATGTAACAGGTGTTCTCACAGGACAGCAGGATGTTAGTCCTCACAAATGGGTGACATCGAGGATGGAGCCCACCACGGAAAACTTCTGTCAAAGTTTAAACAGAACTTTGACTGGCCCCTACTGGGCATGCCCAGCAAGGCACTGACCCTGCAGCCAGCAGGGGTCTCCCTTCAGTCTGATTTTCAAAGCTACAGGCAGTGCCTAGAAAGTAAAAACAAAACGAACCCAACACCGCGGGGTGGCGGGCGGGTTTCGTGAGGACTAACATCCTGCTGTCCTGTGAGAACACCTGTTACATCAGGTAAGCAACATTTGCTTTCTCACAGGACAAGCAGGATGGTTGTCCTCACAAATGGGTGAGTACCGAGCTGAGGATGTCCTGACTTGCACCAAATGCACCCAACGACGTGCAACAGGCAGTACAAGTGGGGTGGAATTTGGGAAAGGGCATCCGCACCCTACCGGGAAGGTGGAAGGGTGTTGGTACATCAGGTTGGAAAAAGGTTACGCAAGACAGATTGGCCGAAGATGGAGTCCTGTCTTCCAGCTTTGTCCAAACAATAGTGGGCTGCAAAGGTATGGAGAGAACTCCAGGTTGCAGCCCTGCAGATGTCAGGAAGCGGCACCGATCGAAGGTGTGCCACTGACGTCGCCATGGCCCTCACAGAGTGTGCTTTGACACGGTCTTGGAAAGGAATGCCAGCCTGCTCATAGCAGAAAGAAATGCAGTCCGCCAACCAGGAGGAAAGAGCCTGCTTACCCACAGGTTGTCCTAACTTGTTAGGATGGAAAGAGACGAATAATTGAGTGCTCTTCCTGTGAGAAACTGTACGGTCTAGGTAAAAGGCTAGAGCTCGTTTACAGTCTAGGGTATGCAGGGTCTGTTCTCCAGAGTTGGAGTGGGGCCTGGGAAAAAAGATAGGTAGTATAATGGATTGATTGATATGAAACTCAGAAACTACCTTAGGTAAAAATTTAGGGTGAGTGCGGAGTACCGCCCGGTCCTGCAGGAGTTTAGTGTAAGGCGGATAGGTAACTAGGGCCTGTAATTCACTAACCCTGCGAGCTGAAGTGATAGCCAAAAGGAATAACACTTTCCATGTGAGATACTTTAACTCACAGGAGTGCAGAGGTTCGAAAGGAGGTTTCATTAGACGACCAAGAACCAGATTAAGGTCCCAGGATGGGGCCGGAGGTCGTAAGGGTGGCTTCAGATGGAGCAAGCCTTTAAGAAAACGTGTTACTAGGGGTTGTACTGAAATAGGGACACCCTGTACACCTTTATGGAAGGCGGCTACCGCACTGACATGCATCCTAATGGAAGAGGTTTTAAGACCTGATTCAGAGAGATGCCATAAATAGTCCAAGAATTTGGAAATTGGACAGGAAAGGGGATCAAGGGACTGAGAAGTGCACCATGATGTGTACCTTTTCCATTTGTATGAGTAAGACTTTCTTGTGGAAGGCTTTCGTGAAGCTATCAGGACTCGAGAAACGGAATCTGAAAGGTTGAAAGGCTGAAGGACTAACCTTTCAACATCCATGCCGTCAGGGACAAGGCTTGGAGGTTGGGATGGAGGAGGCATCCGTCGTTTTGAGTGAGCAGATGCGGGTCCTTTCCCAGAGGAATGTGCCTGCGGATGGAGAGATCCTGGAGTATTGGAAACCATACTTGGCGTGGCCAGTAAGGTGCTATCAGGATCATGGTTCCTCCGTCCTGGCGTAGCTTCACGAGAGTCTTTGACACAAGAGGAAGTGGGGGGGAATGCGTAGAGCAGACCGGTTGTCCACTTGAGGGAGAATGCATCCCTCGGCCGAGAGTTCTGGCTCCGAATGAGAGAGCAGTAATCGTCCACTTTGTGGTTCTGAGGGGACGCAAAGAGGTCTATGCGGGGAGAACCCCACTTGTGAAACAGAGAGGTCGCTACCAGAGGATCGAGTGACCACTCGTGCGGTCGGAAGACACGGCTCAGCCGGTCTGCCAATACATTGTCTACTCCCGGCAGGTAAGTGGCCCTGAGGTACATAGAGTGGGAGAGAGCTTCCGCCCAGATCTGCGCAGCTTCCTGACACAGAAGGAAGGAGCCTGTGCCTCCCTGCTTGTTTATGTACCACATGGCCACTTGGTTGTCCGTCTGGATTAAGATTATCTGATGAAAGAGATGATCTTTGAAGGTGCGGAGCGCATAGCGGATTGCTCGAAGTTCCAGGAAATTGATCTGGTGTTCGGCTTCCTCGTTGGACCATAACCCTTGGGTTTGAAAATTGTCCACATGGGCCCCCCAACCGATGTGGGAAGCGTCGGTGGTTAGGATAACTTGCGGATCCGGTGGAAGAAAGGGTAAGCCCTGAAGGAGGTTGACCTGAGTCGTCCACCAAGTTAAGGATAGGCGCAGCGCTTGTGTGACTGTGATTATGGAGGACAGAGGCTGAAAAGCTTGAATCCATTGTTGTCGTAGAGTCCATTGTGTTACCCTCATGGCTAGTCTGGTCATGGGAGTGACTTGAACCGAGGATGCCATGTGTCCTAGGAGAACTAGGAATTGGCGAGCTGTGGCAGTGTTTTGAGACTGGAGCTGGTGAGCTAGGGACATGAGAGTTTGGACCCGTTGTAGCGGAAGGTAGGCCTTTGCCTGTAAGGTGTCCAAGTCTGCCCCAATGAAAGATAAGGTTTGAGATGGGACGAAGCAAGATTTCTCGTAATTGACAAGAAACCCTAAGGAAAGGATTGTGTTGATTGTCAATTGTAGGGAGGACCGGGCAATCTGAGGGGTGGAGGCCCTGATCAGCCAGTCGTCCAGATAGGGGTATACGTGGACACCTTCCTTCCTGAGGAATGCTGCTACAACTACGAGGCATTTGGTGAAGACCCGTGGAGCAGATGCCAGACCGAAAGGCAGTACTCGGTATTGATAATGGTCGCGGCCTACGAGAAACCGCAGATATTTGCGATGGGATTGTGTTATCGCAATATGGGTATAAGCTTCCTTGAGGTCGAGGGAGCACAGCCAATCCCCTTTCTGCAGCAGAGGGAGTAACGTGCCCAGGGTTACCATCTTGAACTTTTCTTTTTGCAGATACTTGTTGAGGGCTCGAAGGTCTAAAATTGGACGTAGCCCTCCTGATTTCTTTGGAATTAGGAAGTATCTGGAATAGAATCCCTTGCCTCGTTGAGAGGGAGGAACGGGTTCTATAGCATTTGATTGCAGAAGAAGAGATACTTCCTGTTGTAATTGAGCCAAATGGCTGGATAGACTCCACGCTTGAAGCGGCGGGGAGTCTGCCGGAAGAGTTATGAAATTGAGGTGGTAACCCTGTGCGATAATCGCCAGCACCCACTGGTCTGAGGTAATCCGTATCCAATGCTGTAGAAAGTGGCACAGACGACCCCCTACAGGGATGTGGGGGAGTGGGATATGGCATGTGCTCCGAGTCGGGAAGTCAAAGGCCTGCCGCAGGCCCGGGGGGTGGGGCTACAGCAGGTCTTTGTTTCCGAGGTTGGCGTGGCTGAGGTCTGGTGGAGGATCGAGCCGGACGAGGCCTAGTCGACGGAGGGTAATAACGACGTGGCCGAAAGAATGACTTTTTGGAGTCCTTCTTAGGTGGTGGTTTGGAGGATACCTCAGATGGAACAGACGAAAGTTGTTTCAACGTCTCGTGGTGATCCTTCAATTCCGCCACAATTTGTTGAATCTGTTCTCCGAACAGATTATCCCCTAAGCAGGGTAAATCGGCTAGACGATCCTGAACCTCTGGGCGAAGGTTGGATGATTTTAACCAAGCCCAACGTCTGGCTGAGATGGCAGTAGCTGAGACTTTCGTGGAAGCATCGAAGATATCGTAGGCCGTTCGGATCTCGTGCTTCCCAGCTTCAAATCCTTTGTGAAGGAGGGCTTGAAGCTGTGGCTGGTATTGGTCCGGTAAGGTGTCAGCGTAGTCCTGCATTTGTTTAAGGATAGCTCTGTTGTACTGAGTCATATAAAGTTGGTATGAAGCTATACGAGATATCAACATAGCCCCATGATACACTTTCCTTCCCACACTATCAAGAAATTGGTTGTCCTTGATAGGGGGAGTGGAAGAGTGTGGCTTTAAAACGCTTGGCTTTCTTTTGCGCAG
Organism: Rhinatrema bivittatum; assembly: GCF_901001135.1. Lineage (NCBI taxonomy): Eukaryota > Metazoa > Chordata > Amphibia > Gymnophiona > Rhinatrematidae > Rhinatrema > Rhinatrema bivittatum. The sequence goes on along the minus strand of NC_042616.1, from coordinate 420,073,774 downwards.
ACTCAACTACAACAGAGCGATGATCCAGTTGAGACTTCTGAAATCCTGGTGCTGACTGAACGAGGTAGGTGGAGTCAGCTTTTTATTGACTGGTGACACAGATGAAGGTGATTCCCAGTTTTTCTTTAAAAGATCCAGAAATACTTGGTGAATGGGGATGGAAGCGATGATCTTGGGGGCATCCAGAAATTGGAGCAGCTCCATCATTTGGTGCCTGTCATCGGTCTCAGATTGCAGCTGAAAAGGCACAACTTCTGACATCTCCTTTACAAAATTTATAAAGGAGAGATCTTCAGGAGGAGATCGTTTTCTACTCTCTGTAGGAGATGGTGGGGATGGTAAATCTGTATCTGAAGATGAATCATCACCCCAGGTATCATAAGGATCATGTAAGGTTTGCTGTCCTGAAGGACCTGGTAGAGGATCCAAAGGCATCGATGGAACCGGTGCTGCAAGCGGAACAGTGAACGGCATCGAGGGCTTCGGGGCCCCCGATGGAATCGGTGCCGATCTTGGAATCGATGGAGCCGAAGGATAAATCGGTGGAAAGGTATGTGAAGGCACCGATGGAACGACACCGGACGGAGGAATCCGGAACGGTGTTTCTCCTGTCGATGAATGTCCTTCCGGAGATGATGGTGTAGTCGGTGCTAATGAAATCACCGATGGAAGGGCGCGCATAAGTGCCTCCATACGATTTAGTATCGGTGCCAACGCTTCCACTATAGGCTCGGTGGTCGGTTCCATCCTCGGTGGCAGAGTCGGTGCTGAGGTCGGTGCCTGAGGCGGTGCCGGAATCGGTGCCGGAGGCGGTGCCGGTGGAGGCTGGAATCTTCGCATCGCATTCTCGATGGCCTCCTGGACCAGCCGGTCCAGTTCTGCCCGGAGACCAGGGGTAAGCATACCCGGCTCGACGGGAGAGGGAGGCTGAGGCAGGGCCGGAGGGACCACCGTAACCGGTGGGATCACGGCCCCCGCACCCCGGGAGGGTGAGGGTTTCCTCGGTGCCTGCGAACGAGACGTGGACGGTGCCAGGTCCGACCGAGGCTTTTTCTTCGGTGGCTCGGCCTGTTCAGAGGTCGATGGTTGCGGATCCTCGACGGGCCGAGACTTGTGCCGTCGATGGCGATGCTTATCCTTCCGATCTCCTCGGTCATCCGGGGAGGGGACAGGAGTCGACGGCCGAGAAGTCATCGATGGTGGACGGTCACCGGCGGGGTTGGCGATGGTGGTGCAACTTCGACGGTGCCGGTTCCGATGACGTCGATGCTATCGATGGCGTTGGGGTGGGTGCATGGAAGAGGAGCCCCATCTTCTCCATCCTGGCCTTGCGACCCTTAGGTGTCATTAAGGCACATTTGGTGCAAGTCAGGACATCATGCTCACTACCCAAACATAAAACACAAACCCTATGGGGGTCAGTGATGGACATAGTCCGGGTACAATCCGGACATCGACGGAACCCCGTCGCCATGGCTTAAGGCCAAATTTAGGCGCGGGCTCAGTAAGTTCCCACAGGCCTCAAGGGCCAAAATCGACGGCCGCCGATTAAAAAAGGGAAAAAACTTACCGGTTTCCGCGAAGGTGACAAAAATTTGTCGAAGGGAGACCCCTGAGGGGCAAATTTTCTTCGGATAGAAAAAAACCGAATTCCTGTCAGGAACGTGGTAAGAGAGCTCCTTTCACCGCGTGGCAACTGCTGCGCGGAAAAAAGAAGACTGAAGGGAGACCCCTGCTGGCTGCAGGGTCAGTGCCTTGCTGGGCATGCCCAGTAGGGGCCAGTCAAAGTTCTGTTTAAACTTTGACAGAAGTTTTCCGTGGTGGGCTCCATCCTCGATGTCACCCATTTGTGAGGACAACCATCCTGCTTGTCCTGTGAGAATAGCAAATTCTGTGCACTCCTACGACCGCATTACCTACACTGACAAAAAGTGCTTAAATTGGCATGGGCCATTCACCATAAATGCAAATGGCACCAACCACTTAAATCAGGCTACACAATCCTCATTACACCGACACAATTAAGATTTATTCTAGTCTCTCTTAAGAATTTTTAAAATTTCCTATCCAGTCCTAAGAGTACCTGTTTTTAACTTATGGCTTTATAAATATAGCCCATTTCACATCTCTGGTAAATTTATGAACCTAAAGGCAATTTATTACATTTGCAAATAATGGTCAGAGTATTTTTGTCAGTAAGTGCTAGTTAATACTCTTTAGGTACTTCTACACTTAAGCGGTAACTTTCAAAGTGACGCGTGCAAACATGTGCGCACGTCTGCTGGCGCACCCACATGTACCCGTCTCGAGTGCACAAGTGGAGGGGATTTTAGTAGATGCATGCGGTGACGCATTAGGCCTATTTCCCAGTTCCCTCCCAGTTCACCCCGCTAAAAGAGAGGACTTCCTAAACCTCCTACCTAACTAGCCTTCCTTTTACTCTTCTAACCCCAACCCTTAAAACCCTGTTAACTACCCTTTTTTTTTTTAAATTTGCCTACTTACATGCTGCCCATAGCAGAAGTTACGCAGTTGTGGGATTCTGGTGCGCGCTAGTGTGCGTAACTGTATGGTGTAGTCCAGCCCACCTATGCCCTGCCCAGACCACTCCCATGTCCCACTCTTTTGCCAAAACTTTATTATCCATGTACCGGGAGATATGTGGGCGGCCGTGAGCCATTTATTTATTTATTTATTTATTTAAAATCTTTTCTATACCGTCGCTAAGTTATATACCATCGCAACGGTTTACATGTAGGCACATATTTAATGTAAGTAAAAGTGTACTATAGTACATTCTAACAGGTGCCGTCAAAGGTTCAGTTACAATATATCATTAGACAAAATAATTTTTAGAGAAGTGGGTCATGACCGAGTGTACTGAAAGTACTTTTACAGGTAAATTTATTATACATAGTGTTATCAATATGCTAGTTGTGATGTGGGGATCATAGACTACTCTACTGTATTGTCATAAGTACTGTGTGTCGGTGTTTATCTGCTTATTCCTGAATAATTTCTATTCTCCCGTCTCCTTGTAAAATGCCTGTTTAAAAAGCCATGTTTTTAAACTTTTCTTAAATGCCTTGAGATCACTTTGTAATCTGATCTCTGGAGGCATTGTGTTCCAAATTGTGGGTCCTGCTAATGATAAGGCCCTTTCCCTCACTTGGGTTAGTCTTGCTGTTTTAACTGAGGGGATGGTTAGGAGTGCTTTATTTGCTGATCGATGACTTCTGTGTGGGACGTGTACCCGTAATGCTGTGTTTAGCCAGTCTGATTTCTCATCATGAATTAGTTTATGGATGGTACATAGGGTTTTGTATTTAATTCTGTGTTCAATCGGTAACCAATGTAGTTTCGCTAGGGTTTCGGTTATGTGGTCCCTCCTCCTTTTTCCGGTTAATATTCTAGCTGCTGTGTTCTGAAGTATTTGAAGTGGTCTTAACGTAGTAATTGGTAGTCCTAGCAGCAATTTTAAAATCTGCACGGCCCGTGCACATCCGAGTCACATACATATCTCCCGGTTTTGCCATGTGCGACCCTTTTAAAATCTACCTCTAAGTAGACATACTGTCTCTCACCGTGCATCCTACTTAAAACTTAGGATAAAGAATTCCTCTCTCTTGTAATGTATTTCGGAATTAATTATTTAATGAATATACTATAGACCAACTTTTGCAAAGCTCAATATTTCAGCTTTCCTCAACAAGAAAATGATCACAATTCTTACTAGTGTTTATCACTCATAGGCCCTTGGTACCTTTAATGGTCTTGGCTGTTCTTCAGAAATATTCCACACCAGCATTATGAGTAGAGCACAGATACCAACCTTGCCTTCCTCCCCACTAGACTAGAGCTGGCCCAGTGCCCTATTAGGAGCACCATGCTCTATAATGTAGACAATTTAAGCTTGATTCCAGTCTCAAGTTTTTGCTCCTTAACTTGGCTGATGAAGGTAAAAAAGGTGGGGAAAGTACCCCATACTGCTCTATAGAAACACTTTTTGGCTTCTTAAAGGGTACACTTTTATCTGAGGGAGATATGCTCTCTGTTTTGGACACAGGGCCACCACAATAATGCTCAAGCCTAAGCTAGAGAGAAGCCAAACATCCAATAGTACCACTGCTTCAGGCCTTCCTTGTCATTAAGGTTACAGCAGGTTTCAGGTGGTAAGGCAGGAAGACTTTAACCCTCCTTCCCTCCCCCACCAAAAAATACCCAAATAGAAACACATCTCTCTCTTGCCACTAGTTTTCTCCTGCAACTAAGAGCATAAAATATCTCAGTGCACATTAACCAGTTTATACCAGGCACAAGTACTCTCTTGTCTAGGGCACTGGTCCAAAAATATTTAATTTCTATTTAACATGTGCAACTATTTTCTCTGTTCACTATCATTTAGAGTTGTGTATTAAATATTGACTGTTTTAATATATAATTAGCATATTTTGAAAGTATTAAATTCTAATTAGAATTAAGTTAATACAAATAGAATTAAACAATAGAAATTATATCAACTGAAAGATCTTATTGTCAAAAAAGAGACACACTAACAGAATAGCTTTACTGATAAATGAGCTATAATTTGCCTCCTTATCTAGCTTTGTCAAAACAGAGCACTAAAGAAACTGCTCTGAACAGAACTGTGAGAGCTCACAAGAGTGAATGTCAAAAAATATAACTGTCTAAGAGGAAGATCCAAGATGGCTGAAATACTATGCAATATATAAAATTTAACTATCATAGAAATGTATTAATCATAGCTGGCATACTGAAGACCAAAAAAGCAAACTGATTATTTTCCAAGGTTTAGAATTAAATTGGCATGCTCTTTGGCATGTTCCACTCAATTCCTTCCCAACTAATCCATGTACTCCATACACATTGAGTACAATCAGAAAGGTGATGTGTTCAAATTATGATGCTCAAACAAGATGATGCAACTGGCAGTTAAAAACAAAATTAAGATCCACTTTACATTCCAATTTCAACTGTATTCCTGAAGAGATATTCGTGTTCACAATTTTCTTTTAAAGTTCCTCTTACTTAGTAGTTTCCATTACTATGAATCTAAGGAAACAGGAGCATTTCAGTTCTGAGCACCACACTAAAAGCTTAAGTGCCATGCTAGATCATACGAAGGTCCATTGAGTCTAGCATCCTGCCTCTGACAGTAGTCAGTCAGGGACACAAATACCTGGCAGATCCCCAATAGTTGATCTATTTCTTGTATCACATTCCCAAGCATAAGCGCTCGCTTTCTCAAGTTTACCTGGTTAATAATTGTTTGTGAATTTATCCAATCTTCTTTTTAACCCCACCTATGTTAGTTGCTTTGATCACATCCTCTGGCTTGGTTGTGCACAGAGTGCAAAACCACTTCCTATCATTTGTTTTAAATCTGCTGTTTATTAGTTTCATGGAGTGTCCCTAGTCCTAGTGTGTTTGAAAGGGCAAATAACTGTTCCCTATTTACCTGTTGTACTTAATTATATCCCCTCTCAGTCAACTCTTTTCCAAGTTAAAGAGCTCTAATCCATTTAGTCTTTTTCCATAAGGAAGCTTTTCCATCCCCTTCCCTTCTTTGTACCTTTTCTATGTCCACTATGTCTTTTTTGAGATGGACCGATCAGAATTGCATACAATACTCAAAGTGAGGTTAGACAGGTATATATATAAAGGCATTATGATATTCTCAGTTTTGCTCTCTATTCCTTTCCAAATAATTCCAAACATTCTATTTGCCTTTTTAACCTCCACTGCACATTGGGGTAGATTTTCAAAGGGATATGTGCGTAACCCCTGAAAACCTACCCCTGTGCGCACCAAGCCTATTTTGCATAGGCTTGGTGACGCATAGGGGCACACATTTCCAAAATGGGCGGTCCGGGGGCGTGGCGGTGGTGGTCCTGAGTGCTCCGGCACAGCGGCCTGTGCCGGGGCATGGCGCACCTGCAGCCGGCTTGCAGGCGTAACGCCTGAAAAAAAGGTAGGGGGGGACTGTGTTCTACCTACAATTGTTATTCATTAAATCTTTTGATACCATATCTGCATGTTTTTTGATCATTGTATGATCTATCAGACCGCAAAACTACCTGCAACACACTTACCATTTCTGATATTATTTGGTGTGCTTTGCATTTTTCCACATCTTTTGTGGTGTTTACTGCAATATGACAACTACAACTTCTTCTCCTGCCTCCCCCAGGAGCTGTGAACATTGCTTCTGCAGCATCCCCTAGACTCAGTTGGCTGGAGAAAGAAAATATCTGATCAGGAATCAAACCCATGCCTTCTGCACTGAGCCAGCCCCTAAGGATGGAGAAATTTGTTCCTTACTGATAATTTCCTTTGCTTGAATGCTGCTGCACCAATCCAGACACATGAATTGTTCCTCCCTGCCAGCAGATGGAGACATTGGGTGCAGAACCCCACTACATGAATACCCCAACCCAGGCTGAATGCATCTTTGGTGAGGACAATTTTGATTGGAGAAATTTGAAAGGGTATACCCCTGATCAGATTGGAATTGTACTGCCACTAGGATAGGGAGTTGCCTGAGCAGTTGCATAACAATGATGTTGTTAGATCCTGAGTGGCCTGTAGACACTACAATCTGAGAATTAACTGGGTCTCCTCTTGTGGAGACATGCCAATGGAGTTACATGTACAATTGATGCCTTAAGGCCCAACATCCTTGACAAGTCCCAATGCTGATGTCTGCTGACTCATCTGGATCCTTTCTACTGTGGATATTAAGGCAACAGTTCTCTATTGCAGAAGGAAGCTCTTGCCTGAGTTGGGTCTAGCAGAGCTCCAATAAATTCCAGTTGAGATGATGGGCTCATGTGGAACTTGGAATTACTAGGGCTTGTCATCAATTACTCAAATGCCCAGATAATCATGTACATTGATTTTGTAGCACCCGCCCGTGATATGCTCTTGACCAGCCAACTGACTAGATAGAGAAACACATACACCCCCAATTTTTGCAGGTGTGCCACTACCACAGCAAGATATCTGGACAAGACACACAGGGCTAATGCTAGGCCAAAAGGCATTATTGGAGATGACGGTCTCCCATAATGAATCTGAAAAATTTCCTGGGAAAAGGAAATCTCTCTATATCGGTGAGATCTATGAGATTGAAGAAAAGGAATCAAGGGACCTAGGGAAATCATCTTGAGCTTTTCTCTTTTTAGAAACTTGTTCAAGGCTTTTAGGTTTAGGATGGGACAGTGTCCTCCTGTTTTCTTTGGAATCAGGAAGTCATTGGAGAAGAATCCCTACCCTCTTTCCCACAATAGAACAGGATTGACCACACTGGTCTCTAAGAGGCTGGAGAGCTACTTTTGATGCAATTCCTGATATGGTGAGTGACCGTACTTGGGGTCCAGTGGAGATTTGGTGAAAGACTCTTTGTATTATACTGAGGACCCACGCATCCAAAGTTTATTTATTTATTTATTTAAAAACTTTTCTATACCGTCATTAAGTACCATCATAACGGTTTACAGGAAGGCACCAATATTAATATTGGAAAACAGATAAAATCTATCACTAAACAAGTGCCAAGACTATACAGTAACATAGCTTGTTTATAATTACTCATAATTGTGAGTGTTATCATGTGAGTGTTATCATGTTCTATCATGTCATGTACACTGTCTTGACCAAACCTTAGCCTGCTTCTGATGGGAAGGACCTCCGACATGGGAACTGGGATGTAGACTATGTTCTCTGTGATCCAGGTGTTTTTGTGGGAACAGGAGAAAAGATCTAGACCTTCTACTTACACCACACGGAAAACAACTTCTACTTCAGTCCATAGGACTTTAGTGTGGAAGGCTTTCTGGAACCCACCAAGAGACCGAGTGGTTGCAAAATCAACCTCTCAACATGCAGGCTGTGAGCGGCAGGGCCTGGAGGTTGGGATGGTGCAACCTGCCTTGATCTTGGCTGATGAGATATGGTGAAGTCCCCAGCCTGATCAGTTTCCAAATAGACATGTCCCGGGGGAGTGGAAACCAAACCTGTCTCAACGAATGTTGTGCTATGAGTATCATAGTCCCTTTGCCTTTGGGAAGCTTCAGCAAGTCCAGTGGAGCTGGAGAATGTGCATATAGAAGACCCTTGCCCCAATGATGGGCAAAGGCATCAGAGGCTGGTTTGCTGCCTGTCCTGAACAGGCAGCAGAACTGAGGAACCTTCCTGTTGCAAGGTGCTGTGAAGAGGAGATCCATATCTATGCTTCCCCAGAGGCAGAAGGTCCGATTTGAGACTCCTTGGTCAGGAGACTATTTGTGGGGTCTAAAGGTATGACTCAGTCAGTCCGCTATCACATTCTCCTTTCCAACCAGATACATTTCCCAGAGCACCTTTCCGTGGGTGAAAGCCCATGACCACATTTGGACTGCTTCCTGACACATGAGGTATGATCCCGTACCTCCCTGCTTGATGAGGTACTACATGGCTACTTCATTGTCTGACTGTATCAATACAATTTTGTTGGACAGCTGATCTTTGAAAGCCCACAGCGAGTACCTGATTGCCCAGAGCTCCATGAAATTGATTTGGCAAAGTTGTTCCTGGGTGGACCATAAACCCTGAGTGCTGAGCCCATCTACATGAGCTGTACAGCCCTCGGTGGATGTATCTATGGATAATTTGGGTAGGAAGACTTTGAAATGGACACTGCCCCATTCTATATTTGAGATGTCCATCTACCAGGACAAAGAGGCTCAGAGGGATGTGGTGACTCAGATGTGATCCTGGAGGTCCTGAGTTGCTTGGCGCCACTGTGACCTTAAAGTCCATTGGCCTTTTCAGATATGCAAATGTGCCAAGGGAGTGACGTGTACTGTAGCAGCCATGTGGCCCAACAACCTCAATATTTACCTCGCTGATGCCTGCTGGCTCTGTGAATTCCTGCCGCAATAGTCATCAGATTGATGGCCCATTGCCAGGGCAGGAAGGCCTTGGCCTGAGTTGTGTCCAGCAGGGCTCCGATGAAGGGCTACCAAAATGATAAAGGGAATGGAATAGCTCCCCTATGAGGAAAGACTAAAGAGGTTAGGACTTTTCAGCTTGGAGAAGAGATGGCTGAGGGGGGATATGATAGAGATGTTTAAAATCATGAGAGGTCTAGAACAGGTAGATGTGAATCGGTTATTTACTCTTTCAGATAGTAGAAAGACTAGGGGGCACTCCATGAAGTTAGCATGGGCACATTTAAAACTAATTGGAGAAAGTTCTTTTTTACTCAACGCACAATTAAACTCTGGAATTTGTTGCCAGAGGATGTGGTTAGTGCAGTTAGTATAGCTGTGTTTAAAAAAGGATTGGATAAGTTCTTGGAGGAGAAGTCCATTACCTGCTATTAAGGTCACTTAGAGAATAGCCACTGCCATTAGCAATGGTAACATGGAATAGACTTACCGTATTTTCCGGCGTATAAGACGACTGGGCATATAAGACGACCCCCAACTTTTCCAGTTAAAATATAGAGTTTGGGATATACTCGCCGTATAAGACTACCCTTCTGTGTCACTACATAACCATACTGTATGTGGTACCCAGTATACAACAACCAGCCAATCACGGCAAGCGAAGTACCTTACCGGCGATTGGCTGGTTGTTGTATACAAATCCTGCTTGGATTGGTCAGCTCTCCCTGCTTGCCCAGCCCTCCCTGTCTCCAAGACTATCAGAGCGGTAACGCATCCCTCTGGCCCACCCTGGTATCCTATTATCGGTACCTCCTTCTCTGCCTCTCAGATCTCGCTCCTGAGGACTGCAGTGAAGCGGCGCAGACGTGCATGTGCGAGATCTGAGAGGCAGAGAAGGAGGTACCGGAAATAGAGATGTGAATCGGAACCGGAATCGGTTCTGATTCCGTTTCCGATTCACAACGTGTTTTTTTTTTCGTCTGACCCAATCGGGTTTTTTTTTTTATCGGCTGCGCCCGAGCCGATAAACAAAAAACCCACCCCGACCCTTTAAAACTAATCCCTCAGCTTCCCCCACCCTCCTGACCCCCCCCAAGACCTGCCAAATTAATTAAATACAACCCCCACCCTCCTGACCCCTCCAAAACCTGCCAAATTAATTAAATACAACCCCCACCCTCCTGACCCCTCCAAAACCTGCCAAAAGTCCCTGGTGGTCCAGTGGGGGTCCAGGAGCGATCCGGGAGCGATCTCCTGGACTTGGGCCGTCGGCTGCCAGCAATCAAAATGGCGCCGACGGCCCTTTGCCCTTACTATGTCACAGGAGCTACCGCTGTCATTAGTCGACCCCAGTGACATAGTAAGGGCAAAGGGCCGTCGGCTGCCAGTAATCAAAATGGCGCCGACAGCCCTTTGCCCTTACTATGTCACAGGGGCTACCGCTGCCATTGATCGACCCCAGTGACATAGTAAGGGCAAAGGGCCGTCGGCGCCATTTTGATTGCTGGCAGCCGACGGCCCAAGTCCAGGAGATCGCTCCTGGACCGCTCCTGGACCCCCGTTGGACCACCAGGGACTTTTGGCAGGTCTTGGGGGGGGGGGGGGGTCAGGAGGGTGGGGGGTTGTAGTAAATTAATTTGGCAGGTCAGGAGGGTGGGGGATTTTGTTAGATTTTTATTTTTTTTTATATTCGCTCTATAAGATGCAGACATTTTTCCCCCCACTTTTGGGGGAAAAAAGTGCGTCTTATGGAGTGAAAAATACGGTAATTATTCGCCCTATAAGACGACTCCCGGAGTATAAGACGACCCCCGACTTTTGAGAAGATTTTCAGGGGTTAAAAACTCGTCTTATATGCCGGAAAATACGGTAGTTTTTGGGTACTTGCCAGGTTCTTATGGCCTGGATTGGCCACTGTTAGAAACAGGATGCTGGGCTTGATGGACCCTTGGTCTGACCCAGTATGGCATTTTCTTACGTTCTTATGAAGTCCAATTTTCGTGATGAACTGTAATTAGACTTGGGGTAGTTGACAATGAACCCTAGTAACTCCAGCACCCAGATGGTCGAGTCTATGGACTCTTCAGCCCCCACCTGAGAGGGGCCAATCGTCCAGATACGGGAAAACATGGACTTCCAGTCTGAGAAGGTGCGCCACCACCATAGCTAGGCATTTTGTGAAGACACTTGGGGCTGACACGAGCCCAAATGACAGAATGCAGTACTGGAAGTGCTGGCTTCCCCCATGAATTGGAGATACTTCCGGTAACATGGGAAGATCTCTATGTGGGTGCAGATGTCTTTTAGATCTAGGGAGCATAATTAGTCCCCTTTTTACAAGAAGATGATCAGGGTACCCAGGGAAACCATCTTGAACATTTCTTTTTGATGAACTTGTTCAAGGCCCTTAGGTCTAGGATGGGACAGAGTACCCCTGCTTTCTCTAGTATCAGAAAGTATCAGAAGTAAAATCTATGCCCTCTTTGCCCGGGTGGGATGGGCTTGATCGCTCCGCTACTAGTACCTCCTGATGTCCTACTGAGCCCTAAAATAGGCCCAGGAGGCAATTTGGTGGGGCACCTAATAGGTTCAATTTGCACCCCTCACAAATGATGTAAAGAACCCATTAGTCCGAGGTTACACTGGGCTACTGGTTCACAAAGAACAGTGGCCTTCCCCCAGCCAGAAGGTTCATCCCTCTGGATAAGGGTGATCTGGCTATGATCCCTGTGATCCAGTCTCCGAAGAGCCTGGTGTTGCTGATGGGAGAAGGGGCAGAGGATAGTACCTCTTCAGGCAGAAGAAGGATTTCCAGGGCTGAAACATCCTGACAGAGGGCAGGTCCTGAGTACCAGTGGAGAGCTGTTAAAGTGTTGATGGTGATCCTTGATCTGGGACACCGCATCCTTCATTTTATATCCGAAGAGATTCTCCCCCATACATGGCAAGTCAGACAGTCGCTCCTACATCTCTGGTCAGAGATGTGAGGTCTACAACCATGCGAGTCTGCAGGCACCAATTCCTACTGCAGAGATCCTCGATACTGTTTCGAAAACATCATAGGTTGAACAATCCCGTGCTTTCTGCACTCCAGACCCTTATGCACCAGCGAGACAATTGTCTTGCTGCTGCTGAGGTAATTGCTCGGCAACATCCTGCACATGTTTCAGGATGCTGCGCATGAACATCCATCGCTCTTTGATCCTTCCCCAGGGGTGCCAAAGAATGGTCCGAGAACTTTTGGCCTTCTTGAAAGTGGATTCAATAACTGATTGGTGGGGCAGGTGACACTTTTCAAATCCGAGAACCTTTTATCTTTTAATGGGAGCCACTGTGAGGGGGTGTTCCCACATCCTCAACAGTAACTCCACAAAGATCTCGTGCACTGGGACTACCACAATCTCCTTGGGAGACTGCATATACTGGAGGATATCTAGCATTTTGTGCCTGGTAGCCTCTTCAGTCTGCAACTGAAATGGGATGGCCTCTGCCATCACCCGGACAAATCCTGCAAAGGAGAGGTCTTCCGGTGGAGACTTCCTTTGCTCTTTTGAAGGAAATGGCTCTGAGGGAAGACCATATGAAGCATCAGAAGCATCAGAGGAATCATCCCCCCCCCCCCCCCCAGGGTCATTAACTGATGACGGGGCCCTGGGCGCTCAGTCCTCGGCCAGAGGTGAAGGCACCAGTTCTATTGGCCATTTTGACCCAGGCCCCAGTGACTTCCCTGGTACTGGGCAGTTTCCTCCTCCAAGGAACCGGGGATGAGAACTGGATTTGTTGGTGACAGGGCTGGTCCCCTGTAGGGCATAGATACTGCCCCAGGAAGAGACACCGGGGTTGGGGTCAGTAACACACTGATAAGTGCATTCAGGGATTCCTGCAGCGGCTTGAGGAACGATGGTGCTTGCGTTGGTGCTTCCATGCCAATGCTGCGCATCACCTTCTCCATGGCCTCTTGCACACGTCTCTCCAGTTCCTCCCCAAAAATCGCTGCAACCCCGGAGGTGTAACCAGATCCTTTTCAGAACCAAGAGGAGAATCAATGGCAGGCATCAGGACCGGTGGAGACCGTGGCATACCCCTGGCATTGATGGAGGATCAGCTCTCTTCGCTACAGGATTGCTTCAGGGGCATCACAGCAGAATGGTGCATCCCCATGCCTGGCACCATGGATTCACAGGGACTGATGCTGATGCTACTTCGGCTTCCCTTGATGCTCGGATCGGTCCTTCCCCAGTGCCAAGGTTGAGGGCAATGAACCCAACTTCCTTGAACTGGAGAAATCACACGATAGCTGTCTCCAACATCCTTAGCAGCCAATGACCTCAACTAAACTGGTGGTTATGTCGATGGCTTGGCGTCCATCAGTGCAGCTCGGAGGTCCGTCAATGCTGATGCCTCCAATGCCTATGCCGCAGTCTTCTCTGGCCATCTTATCGAGTCAGATTTTGTGTCCTTTTGTGGTCATCTTAGCGCACTTGCTGCAACCCCAGACATCATATGATGCCCCAAGGTAGAGGCCGCATCTATCATGGCGTTCTGTGATAGACATGGTCCTCACACACCTGGGGAACCATTTAAAACACGACGTGGACATGTTGTCGTGATACTAGAGGGATGCAAGATCAAAATCAATGGCAACAGCCTTCGGGCGCCGAGTACACTGCTGCCTCAGGGGGATCGATGACTAAAATAAATCTACCCATAAGTGTTGAAAAACCTAAGATCTAATGGGAGAACCAGGGGACTCCATGTCGACTGCGCAATGAAATGTGAAAGAAACATTCGCAAAAAATCACTTGAAAGAAGTTAGAAAAAGTTGTGAAAAAAAGGTGAAGCTTATCTGACCATGAGGCACAAGACTCCATGGAAAAGAAGAGACTGAGAGGACCCTGCGTGGATGCGAGGTATATTGTATGCTCAATGAGGCTCAAAGTGCTAGAAACTTTGACATGTTTTCAGTGCTAGGCTCCATCTGATGTAGTTACCCATATGTGAGGACTGTCATCCTACTTGCCCTTGGAGAATTACAAAGAAATAAAAGAAAACTGCTGGGCCCAACAACGAATGATCTTGCCAATTCCACCTCCCCCCCCCCCCTCCAAAAGGACAACATGAGGAGCAGGAAAGTGAGGCAATGAGCCTGGTGGGCTCCATAGCAAAGAAAAGAGTGAAGGGGCTCCTGCATGAATGCATGGCATAGTAGCATACTGGGCATTCCCAGTGAGGCACTGTCAAAGTTCTAAAATAGTTGACATAAAAGTTCTGGGACAGGCTCATTTGGATGGGTGTCACCCACATGTGAAGACTGCAATCCTACTTGTTCTCTGAGAAATCTCCTGACCTCAGATGCTCTGGTTCTCTTTTTCCGCATTCCTCGATCATCCTTCACTTAAAATATGTCCTTGACGCAGGGACCTTTCAAAATTGTAATCCCTCCTCAGTAGAATGCTTCCTTCAATAGCTATGCTCATAGCCTTCTCACTAGTCTGCTTTCTGCACACATTCCCCATCTTATAAATCCCATGTTATTTAGAAAGCTTATCCACACAGGGTGCCAATACACTTACGGTCTCACTCATAGAAAATGTATCTCCCCTCTAAAAGGAATCTAAACCTTCATAAATAGCACTTCACTGAATGTTAAGAAAACTAGTCAAAAGTAGATTATATTTCCTTTTGCACTATCCTCTTCCGCCGAGGATGTGTCTCGCAGGGCTACTGCCCAAGAGGGAAATGTCAGGTTGGCCATCATAATTGGTGATTTAATTATTAGGAATGTAGACAGCTGGGTAGCTGGTGGGCGCGAGGATCTCTTGGTAACATGCCTACCTGGTGCTAAGGTGGCAGACCTCACGTGTGACCTAGATAGGATTTTATACAGTGCTGGGGAGGAACTGGCTGTCATGGTACATGTGGGCACCAACAACATAGGAAAATGTGGGAGGGAGATTCTGGAAGCCAAATTTAGGTTCTTAGGTAGAAAGCTAAAATCCAGAACCTCCAAGGTAGCATTCTCTGAAATGCTCTCAGTTCCACGAACAGTTCCCCAGAGGCATGCAGAAGCTCTGGAGTCTCAATGCATGGATGAGACGATGGTGCAAGAAAGAGGAATTCAGTTTTGTAGGAACTGAGGAACCTTCTGGGGAAGGGGTTGTCTTTTCCAAAGGGATGGGCTCCACCTTAACCAGGGTGGAACCAGGCTGCTGGCACTAACCTTTAAAAAGGAGATAGAACAGCTTTTAAACTAAATCAAAGGGGAAAGCCGACAGTCGATCAGCAGTGCATGGCTGGAGGGAGGTATGTGCAAAGGATACTAATGAAGCATTAGAGTTAGGACATCCCAATAGAGAAGTTCCAATAATAAGAAAAGTAGTCCAAGTGCCAAGCCAATAATTAAAGACCCACCTGAGCTAAAAGATTCCAATTAATCCCTGTCAACTGAAAAGCAGAATGTTAATACAAACAAAAAACACACTTTGAAATGTTTGTATGCTAATGCCAAAAGTCTAAGAAGTAAGATGGAAGAGTTAGAGTGTACAGCAGTGAATGATGACATAGACTTAATTGGCATCTCAGAGACATGCTGGAAAGAGGATAACCAATGGGATAGTGTTATACCAGGGTACAAATTATATTGCAATGACAGAGAGGAGCAACTTGGTGGTGGTTTGGTGCTTTATGTCCAGGATGGCATAGAGTCCAACAGGATAAAGATCCTGCAAGAGACTAAATGCAGAATCAAATCTTTATGGGTAGACATCCTTGTGTTTTGGGGAAGAGTATAGCGATAGATATACTACTGTCCACCTGGCCAAAATGATGAGACAGACAGTGAAATGCTAAGAGAAATTAGAGAAGCTAACCACGTTGGTAGTGCAGTAATAATGAGAGATTTCAATTACCCCAATATTGACTGGATAAGTGAAATATCAGGACATGCAGACGGATAAAGTTCCTAAATGGAATAAATGACAGTTTTATAGAGGAATTGGTTCAGGAACAGATGAGAAAGGGAGCAATTTTAGATCTAATTCTCAGTGGAGCACAGGATTTGGTGAGAGAGGTAATGGTGGTGGGGGCCGCTTGGCAATAGTGATCATAATATGATCAAATTTGAATTAATGACAGGAAGAGGGACAGTAAGTAAATCTATGGCTCTAGCGCTAAACTTTCAAAAGGGAACCTTTGATAAAATGAGAAAAATAGTTCAAAAAACTGAAAGGTGAAGCTACAAAGGTAAGAGTGTGCAACAGGTGTGGACACTGTTAAAAAATATCATCTTAGAAGTGAAGTCCAAATGTATTCCACACATTAAGACAGGTGGAAGGAAAGAGCAGAGTTGCTTACCTTTAACAGGTGTTCTCTCAGGACAGCAGGATGTAGTCCTCACATGTGGGTGACGTCACTGGACGGAGCCCTATTACAGAAAACTTTTCTGTCAAAGTTTCTAGAACTTTTGACTGGCACACTGAGCATGCCCAGCATGCCATAATCCCTGTAGCCAGAGGGGTCTCCCTTCAGTCTCGTTTGTAGCAAAAGGTGCGAGCGAAAAAATAAAATAATAAAACGTTTCAGACCCAACTCCACAGGGTGGCGGGTGGGTTTCGTGAGGACTACATCCTGCTGTCCTGGGAGAACACCTGTTATAGGTAAGCAACTCTGCTTTCTCCCAGGACAAGCAAGATGGTAGTCCTCACATGTGGGTGATTAGCAAGCTACAGGCTGACTCATATTTGTTTGGACCAACAGCGTACAACTTGTGCAACAGGCACAACAACTGGCCTGCTGTTGGGAAAAATGAGGCAGCCTGAAAACCACAGTAGATTGGATGTGGAAAGAGTTGGGATTATACCGGAAACAAGTTCTTCAAGACGGATTGGCCAAAGGCAGAGTCTTGGCGTCCTTTCTTGTCCAGGCAGTAATGTGCTGCAAATGTGTGAAGAGAGCTCCAGATTGTAGCTTTTCAAATCTCAGCAATCGATACTGAATGATAGTGTGCTACTGAGGTTGCCATGGCTCCTACTGAGTACGCCTTCACTCGTCCCTGGAGAGGAAGGCCTGCTTTGTTATAGCAGAATTCAATATGGTCTGCTAGCCAATTGGAGAGAGTTTGTTTGCCCACTGCAACTCCTGGTTTGTTTTTATCGAAGGACATAGAGTTGGGTGGATTTCCTATGGACTGCAATGCGGTCTAGGTAAAATGCAAGTGCACGTTTACAGTCCAAGGTGTGTAAAACCCTCTCACCCTGGTGAGAGTGGGGCCTTGGGAAAAAGTGGGCAAGATTATAGACTGATTTAAGTGGAAGTCAGTAACCACCTTAGGAAGGAATTTAGGATGAGTACTGAGTACCACTCGGTCATGTAGGAACCTTGTATAGGGTGAGTATGTGACAAGGGCTTGTAACTCACTAACCCTTCTAGCAGATGTAATGGCTACTAGGAAGAGGACTTTCCATATAAGAAATTTAACATCACAGGAGTGCAAAAGCTCAAATGGGGAGTGCATGAGTCTTGCAAGTACTACGCGTAGGTCCCATTCGGTGACTGGTGGCCGTAGAGGGGGCTTAAGTTGCAGCAGGCCCCTCATAAACCGACTCACAAGGGGTTGCGCTGTAACAGGGGCATCCCCTACTCTCTTGTGGTACGCTGAGATGGCACTCAGGTGCACCCTCACTGAGAAAGTCTGGAGATCAGAGTCTGAAAGGTGCCAGAGATAGTCTAATAGAGACGAAGTGGGGCAGGAAAAGGGGTTGAAACCTTTTTGCGTGCACCATGTGGTAAACCTATTCCACTTAGAACAATAAGATTTCCTTGTGGAAGACTTTCGTGAGGCTACAAAGCACTTGAGAGACATCAGTTGAAAGATTGAGCAGTTGCAGGATCAAGCTTTCAACATCCAGGCTGTGAAGATAGGGTCTGAAGGTTCAGATGGCGTAACATGCCTTGGTTCTGAGTTATGAGAGTGGGCACTGTGCCCAGGCGAATGGGTTCTCTGATCGAGAGGTCGAGAAGTATGGAAACCATACTTGTTGAGGCCAATATGGGGCTATGAGTATCATTGACCCTTTGTCCTGTTGTAGCTTTACTAGAGTTTTGGCTATCAGCGGTATCGGGGGATACACGTATAGGAGGCATGTGTTCCAGGGGCAAGCGAAGGCGTCCATGGTTAACTTGTTTTGTTGCCTGTGCAGGGAGCAGAATCTGTCCACTTTGTGATTCAGTTCGGATGCAGAGGTCTATTGTTGATTGACTCCAGCGTTGGAAGATTCTGGTCGTTCCCACAGGATCCAGAGACCACTCGGGATGGAACTGTCGGCTGAGGCGATCTGCTACTACTTTCTGTATGCCTGCCAGATAAGTGGCCCGGAGATACATGGAGTGTGCAAGGGCCCAGGCCCAGATCTGCGTGGCTTCTTGGCAGAGGAGATAAGAGCCTGTGCCGTCCTGCTTGTTCAAGTACCACATTGCAACTGTGTTGTCCGTTTCTATGAGAACAGTCTTGTGTGATAGGCAGTCCTTGAACGCATATAGGGCATAATGTATAGCTCGAAGCTCTAGGAAGTTGATCTGAAATGATGCTTCGAGTTTCGTCCAAGTACCTTGTGTTTGAAGATTGTTCACGTGAGCTCCCCAACCCAAGCTGGAGGCATCCGTGGTTAAGGTCACTTGTGGAACTGGTTGCTGGAAGTGTAGACCTGTTAGCAAGTTGGCTTTGTTTATCCACCAGAGAAGTGATTGACGTAGCTGGTGGGTTACACAAATCTGGGTTGACAGAGGTTGAGTGGCTTGGAGCCACTGAGATTTCAAAGTCCATTGAGTTATTCTCTCATGGCCAATCTGGCCATAGGAGTGACGTGGACCATGGAAGCCATGTGGCCCAGCAACGTTAGGAATTGATGGGCTGAAGCTATGTGTTTTGTGTGCAGAGACATAGCTAGCTTGGAGAGTGTCTCTGCGTGACCGTTGGGCAGGAAGGCCTTTGCCACTGTGGTGTCCAAATCTGCTCTGATGAAAGTCAGGAGGTGAGATGGAGTCAGGTGGGATTTTTGGTAGTTGATGAGAAATCCCAACGAGTGTAGCAGATTGATAGTGAGCCTGAGAGCATCGAGAGCTCCTTGCTTGGATTGGCTCTTGATGAGCTAGTCATCCAGGCAAGGAAAGACATGTATGTTTTCTTGAGTAGATGGGCCGCAGCCATTGCTAGGCATTTTGTAAATACACAGGGTGCTGAGGTAAGTCCAAAAGGCAGGACCCGGTACTGAAAGTGTTGATGTCCCACTAGGAAACACAGGTACTTGCAGTGATGTGGGAATATTGGAATGTGAGCGTAAGCGTCTTGAAGATCCAGAGAACACAGTCAGTCTTCTTTTTGCAGAAGGGGAAGCATGATGCCCAAGGACATCATCCTTAATTTTTCTTTTTGTAGAAATTTGTTGAGATTGCGGAGGTCTAAGATGAGGCAGAGGGTGCCTGATTTCTTTGGAATGAGAAAATAATGCGAGTAGAACCCTCTGCCCTGCTGTGCCCAGGGAACAGGTTCCACAGTCCTGGCACCCAGAAGGGTGGACAGTTCTGACTCTAGAAGACTTGTGTGATCTTTTTGCATCTACAGAGGACTGGGTGATGAGTCCAGGGGTACCATGAGGAAGTTTAGATGGTATCCCTGGGTTATAATGGATATAACCCATTGGTCTGTGGTAATGTTGAGCCAGTTGGTTATGAAGTGGTGAATTCAACCTCCTACTGGCAAATCTGGATCTGGATTTGTGGAGCGGCTGCTGTTCTCTGGATAGATCTCAAAATCCAGAGGCTTGGCCTGTTTGCGGTGGTGGCCGAGGCCTGGATGTCTTAGGCTGTCGAGGATGTGCTCTCTGAGACGGCCTGGTTGGCCTCACGCGAGATGTAGGTGGGTAGTATCTGCATGGGCGATAAAATGTTTTTTTCTAGGGTCCCTTCTGGTGGATCTCCTTGCAGAGGAAGGGGCCTCGGTAGTAACTGTAGATAATTGCCGCAGGGTCTCATTGTGGTCTTTTAATTGAGCCACTGCGTCTTGTATCTTGTCTCCGAATAGGTTTTCACCGATACATGGCAAATCAGCAAGTTTGTCTTGGACTTCGGGTCTCAAGTCAGATGCTTTCAGCCAGGCCCACCACCTGGTACTGATTCCCGTTGTTGACAAGCGAGAAGCTGTTTCAAAGGAGTTGTAAGCAGCACGAACCTCATGTTTCCCAGCTTCAAGGCCTTTCTGTAGTATGGCGTTGAGACTATCTTGCTGTTGTTGGGGAAGAGAGTCGGCTATTCCCTGAACCTGCTTCCAGAGATTCCTTTGATACTGTGTCATGTAAAGTTGATATGCAGCTATGCGTGACACTAGCATAGAGCCCTGAAACATCTTACGATCCAAAATATCAAGGAAATTTTGGTCTTTGCGAGGAGGTATTGAAGAGTGAGGTCGCAGTCTTCTGGCCTTATTCTGTGCAGACTCAACCACCAGCCACTGATGGGGTAGTTGTGGCTATTGGAATCCAGGAATATGTTGGACCAGATAAGTTGCATCTGTCCTCTTATTCACTGGCTGACCAGAACAAGGATGCTCCCGAGACGATGCTGGAGATCCACTAGCACTTTGTGGACAGGGATAGCCATAACTTCTTTTGGAGCATCAACAAATTGGAGAACTTCCAATGTTTTGTGGCGTGTGTCCTCCTCTGTAATCAGGTCAAAGGGGATTGTATCTGACATCTCCCTTACAAAATTAGTGAAGGAGAGATCTTCTGGGGGAGATTTTCTCCTTTCTTCCAGAGGAGATGGTTCTGATAAGATGTCCTCCATGGATGTGTCAGTGTCAACATCTTCCCATGTGTCAGAAAAGGTCTCTAGTCGAGATCCTGAGGGAGGGAAGAAGGTTGATACTGTTGGACTTGTTGACACTGATGGATCCTTCCATGGCCTCGATGGAAGACGTGGTGGCACCAATGTGGGTTTTGGCGGCACCGAAGGTATCGAGGGGAAACGTGGGTCTCTTGGTCCAGAAAGTCATGATGGACCGGCATCGGTGGAATCGGTGTTGAAAGGGGACTGCAGTCCGTGCCTTTGTCCTCTGAGGATCCCGGAATGGGAATCGGGACTTTCAGAGACTTTGCGGGTTGCTTTGGCATCGGTGGCCCAGGCTGTGTCAGAAGGGCACCAAGGAGTGCATCCAGTCTGGTTAGCAATGGTGTAAATATTGATGGCTCCGGTGTCGGTATGGGGGCCGGCCTCGATGGCTGTAAGTCTCGGAGAGCATCGAGCACTGCCTGGTGGATGAAATTGTCCAGTTCCTCCCTGAAAGCTGGTGTAGATATCGCAGTTACAGGGGGCGGCAGGCTAGGCGCTACTGGCACCTCCACAGGGACTTGTGGGGGCTCAATATCCAGCACCGACATCGGTGGGGATCGCCTTGGTTTTTCGGGTGGAGAAGGTGTTAAAGGCTCCTCTACCCATGTCCTCTTCGCAAGCGACTTGATAGCCATCGAGGCCGATGCAGTGTCGGTGCCGGCAGAGAGAGTAGACTCGCGTCGGTGCCAGTGCTTCCCTCGGTGCTCGGTCCGGTCTTTCTCCAGCACCGAGGAAGATGATACAGATGCCTTAGACGGAGTCAGTGACGGATGGTCACCGCTGCCCTGGTACTCCTGGCGAGGTTTGATGACTAATTTATTCGATGCTCCTGACGTTGACGATTGGGTGGATGTCGATGGAGTCAGCTTGATTTTAAACAGGGTCTCCATCTTGTCAAGGGCAAGCCCGTCTACCCTTTGGAGTCATCTGGGCACAACTTGGGCAGAGAGAAATGTCGGTGATGAGCCGAGGCACAGCACACAGACATCATGTGGGTCGGTAATCAACGTGGTACGGGGGCATTCTGGACATTTTCGGAAACCTGTTGCCATGATGGCAGAGATTGAGGCCCAAAAATGGTCGATGGCCTGCGGACATCGAAAAAGGTAGGGGCAGGAACCGACCGTGGACAGTGAACTTTACACACCGAGCGATGAAAAACAATATCGCGATGGGAGACCCCTATGAGGGAACTTTTTAATGAAGTAATCTTCAAGTTTTTTCCGTGAGGAAAATTGTGTGAGAGAATTCTCACAGAGCTCCTAACCGCGAGGCAAACTGCAGCACGGAAAAAAAGAGACTGAAGGGAGACCCCTGTGGCTACAGGGATTATGGCATGCTCAGTATGCCAGTCAAAAGTTCTAGAAACTTTGACAGAAAAATTTTCCATGATAGGGTTCCGTCCAGTGACATCACCCATATGTGAGGACTACCATCCTGCTTGTCCTGGGAGAATCAAATGATTACTGGCATAGCTAAAAAGTGAGGTGAAAGAGGCTATTTTAGCCAAAAGATCTTCATTCAAAAATTGGAAGAAAGATCCATCAGAAGAAAATAAGATAAAGCAAAAGCATTGGCAAGTTACATGTAAGACATTGATGAGACAGGCTCAGAAAGAATTTGAAAAGAAGTTGGCCGTATAGGCAAAAACTAATAAAAACTTAAAAAAATATATCTGAAGCAGAAAGCCTGCGAGGGAGTCGGTTGGACCGTTAGATGATCAAGGGGTTAAAGGGGCACTTAGGGAAGATAAGGCCATCGTGGAAAGACTAAACAAATTCTTTACTTTGATGTTTACTGAAGAGAATGTTGGGGAGATACCCATTCTGGAGATGGTTTTCAAGGGTGACGATTCAGATGAACTGAACCACATCACGGTGAACCTGGAAGGTAGGCCAGATTGACAAACTGAATAGTAGTGAATCACCTGGACTGGATGGTTATACACCCCAGGGTTCTGAAAGAACTCAAAAAATGACAGTTCAGACCTATTTCAATGACTTTGTAACCTATTGTTAAAATCATCCATTGTACTTGAAGACTAGAAAGTGGTCAATGTAACCCCGATAATTAAAAAGGGCTCCAGGGGTGATCCAGGAAACTACAGACTGGTCAGCCTGACGTCAATGCCGGAAAAAATGGTGGAAACTGTTACAAAGATTAAAATCACAAAACATTTAGTTAGAAATGGTTTCATGGGACACAGCCAGCATGTATTTACACAAGGGAAGTCTTACCTCACAAATCTCCTACATTTTTTTGAAGGGGGTAAATAAATACATGGACAAAGGTGAACCAGTAGATGTGGTGTATTTGGATTTTCAGAAGGTGTTTGACAAAGTCCCTCATGAGAGGCTTCTAAGAAAACTAAAAAGTCACAGGATAGGAAGCAATGTCCTTTTGTGGATTACAAACCAGTTAAAAGACAGGAAATAGAGTGTAGGATTAAATGGTCTATTTTCACAGTGGAAAACAGTAAACAGTGGAGTGCCTCAGGGATCTGTATTTGGACCAGTGCATTTTAATATATTTATAAATTATCTGGAAAGGGGTACGACAAGTGAGGTGATCAAATTTGCGGAATGCACAAAATTAAGCAGAGTAGTTAAATCTCAAGCAGATTGTGATAAATTGCAGGAGGACCTTGTGAAACTGGAAAATTGGTCTTCCAATGGCAGATGAAATTTAATGTGGCCAAGTGCAAGGTGATGCATATAGGGAAAAATAACCCTTGCTGTAGTTACACAAAGTTAGGTTCTATCTTACGAATTACCACCCAGGAAAGAGATCTAGGCATCATAATGGATAATACATTGAAATCATTGGCTCAGTTTGCTGTTGCAGTCAAAAAAGCAAACAGAATGTTAGGAATTATTAGGAAGGGAATGGCAAATAAAACCAGTGGATGTCATAATGGCTCTATATCGTTCCATGGTGAGATCACACCTTGAATACTGTGCACAATTCTGGTCGCCACATCTCAAAAAAGATGTATTCTGACTCAGTATGGCATATCTTATGTTCTTAATGTTCTATATTCTAAATTCATTTATTTTATGAATTTTGACCCTTTTGTTTAGGGGTACAATTGTTACATCTAGGGATGAACTTTTAAAAGGCTGCAGGGAAACCAGATGTCTAAAATCTGTATTTAGATAGCTACTGGCATTAGTTAAATGTCTAACAATGTTTCAAACACCCCAGCTTTGAGTCTCACCATTTTCGACATCTAACATTAAAAGGTCATCTAAATGGGCTGTCCACAGATGTGGCTTTCTTCTAGATCGCCGACAAAGGCGGCGTGACAGCGGACCACTTATGCGTCGGTGGTGTCCCCGGGCACGCATCAGAGGTTCGGGGGTGTGCGCCCTCTTTAGAGCCTCTGATCCCCCGCTTCCTTATTGGAGTTTCAGCATGTTTGTGCCAATGACGGGATTTTCGCGGTCTTTGGGCACGCGTAGTGTTATGAGGCGCTCATACCTGGATCGCAGCTTTGGTGTATCTGCCTGCGTCAGTGCCTAGGCACATTTGTGCCTGCATCGGTGCTCTTATTAGCTTCTTGGCGAACCCGCACATGCATCGGTGGCTCCAAGTGCCCAGTGTGCGCATCTGTGTTTGTGTGTCTTTTGCGTTCGCCAATAAGTCCTACTTCCGTGTGGAATGCCTTGGCGTGCTGTAGCTCGCGTGGATGATTCTGCGCTGGCGTGCATCGATGGCTCGGCGCAGCCGGAGCTCGTGTACCTGTTTCAGCGTGCTCGGAGGTAGTGTCTATGCCTCTTTGCGCCCGGAGCTCGCATCTATGCCTCAGCGCTCCCGAAGGTAGCTTTCAGGCCTCGGCGCGCGCGGAGGTCGCTGTCTTGCCTTGGCGTGCCCGGTCACGTTGATGAGTCTGCGCGCCCGCGTGCACGTCGATGACACGGCTCGCCGGCATGCGTCAATGCTTCAGTGCATCGGAGCGCGGGTCTATGCTTTTGCGCGGGTTGATGACTTCGAGTCGGCACACCAGCAGATGGATCGGAGCCCAGATCCTCAATGTGCTGGTAGGCGAAGGTAGCGCCCTCCCCCCGGGCTCTACTCGGTGCCTGCCTGGGTAAACCGGGAGGTCCACTGAGGAGACTGAAGTTGAAGATCTCCAACGACTGGGAGGGGGAAGGGGTTGCCCCGAGAAGATTATGTCATTCTCGTGAGGGCAAATTTTTTTTTTTTTTTTTTAATTTCTTCGGTGCACTGGCGGATGTTGTCAGGAACTTAAGCCGCTGGTGAGTGAACTACATCGTTAACGCCCCTCGTTTAACGGGTGCCAGCCCGGGTAAACCGGGGAGGTCTGCCGAGGAGATGAAGCTTCTAATCAGCTGAGAGGAGAGGGTGCCCCAAGATGTTTATAACGGTCTCGAGAGGGCTGGTCGACTGAGGTAAAACATTTTTTTTTTTTTATTTGTCCTTTCTTCTTTTTCATTTTTATGTCCTTTGTTCTGGCATATATGTTCTTTTAAAGTAAATTGTGAGGAGAAGGAGAGAGCTCTGCGCACTCTGTTGCGCGGAAAAAATTAGACTGGGGAGCCTGAGGTTATCCTGTCAGGATACAGGAGGGAGGGAGTTCCTAGCTAAAAGACTTTGCTAGACTTTGAGAGCTCCGCCACCTAGTGGCACGGAGAAGGTACCCAGACAGCATGGCTAATTCGGCTGCTTATCTACTTGAAAACGTCTGTGTTTGACCTACACTCTTGTTCACTTGCTATAAAGTTAGAAACAAAATGGCCTACTTTTGTATCAAACAGAACTCCCAAGTATTCCAGAGGAAATAAGATTGCTCTTTGTGAAATTGATAACCCAATCCAAGTTTTCTAAAACCTGGACTACTTCACTGGATGCTCTGAGCCCTTCTTGATAGGATTTAGCCCTGATTAACCAGTTGTTGAGATAAGAATGCACCATAATCTACCTCCTCTCTCGAAAATGTCACCACTATGACTTTGGTTCTGTGGCTAGACCAAAGTACTTGGAACTGAAAATGTTGCCCCAGCACACACATCCAAAGATTTGATTGTCTTCTCTGATGGGAATGAGACCCATCGCTTCCAACAGATCCAGAGACAAAGGAGAATGCAGAATCTCTATCATGAATTGAGAAATGCAAAGACTGCAGTTTGCTCCCTTTAAATCAAGACTAGGTCTGAAAGTTCCATTCTTCTTGGGAGCTACAAAATAAATGGAATAATTGTCAGAACTCTGGCCATCGCATGGTTCCAGAGTCATAGCCTTCATCAGATGGAGTTTCTGAAACATGGATTGCATTGCCACTTTCCTAGTGGGAGGGGTGCAAAGAGAAATCATGACGGCATCAAGAACTGGAGCGGCCAGCTCTAGAGAATAACCAAACTGAATAACATCTAAGACCTACTGGTCTGAGGTTATGTGGGTCCTCTCTAGGTAAAACTGTTGTAGATGACTACCTACTGGAATTACCAAAGAGTGAACCAGACTTGTTTCATTAGGCAGCGTAAGTGGTCACTGAGGAACTGAGTCTCAGGCCTGGGCTTTTTGGTCTCTCGAAAGAACTAGTTTCGTCCCATGAATATCTGCAAATTCAACTGCTTTCCAGGTCTGTAACTCCTGAAATTCTAATACTGGTCATGGCCTCTGATGGCCTGATAGAAAGACCATTCTTTATTGTCAGATAGCGTCTGAGGCTTGGGATCCCCTAGGTTCTTAACAAGCTGCTCCAGATCCTCATCAACAGAAATTTCCCCTTGAAAGGAAGCTTACACAGATGGATATTAGACCATGAATCTGCCACCCAGTAGTGAAGCCTTAGAAATCTTCTAACTGCCATCGCTGATGCCACAGACTAGAAGAAATCCTGATAAGATCATACAAAGCTAGAAATGCAGCTCCAGCTGGGTTGCCTCCTTATTTTCAGAAAGCTGTTGCACCCAGTGCAAAAGTTCTCAAACTACATAACTGCCACAAAGAGCAATCGGTACTGAAAGAGCCACTGAGTTAAAGAAATGCTTTAAAAGGGACCTCAATTTTCCTATCCTTGTGGTCTCCAAAAGAAGGACCTCCATCTACTGGGATAGTAGTTCTTCTGGTCACCGCTAAAACCGGTGCGTCAACCCGTGGCATTCAAACTGATATCTTGCATCAGTGGGTATAGCTTATTAAAAGTCTTCACCCCTTTGGGACCACTCTCTTCGGACTCTCATTCTGTCAGTAACATGTTCTCCACCTTAAAATGAAGAGGAAAAGCCTTAGAAGTTTTACAAACCCTTTTTATAATAGGATCCCACTCAGAAGCCTCCTCTATTTTGGAATATGAAATGCTGAAGAACAACAATTTAATCAATAAGAGACATTGCCTCATCCTTGTGAAATAGCCTAATATTGTCATCTTACCTTTTGGAAGAGACTTTTTCCTCTTCCAACGGGGCTCCTAAACATCTTGCTCAAAATATCCTTAGGATCCTCCAGCTTAGGCTCCTGAGGTAAAGAGGAACATCTACCACCTCAGTAGCCAATCTGGCTCACTTAGGAGGTACCTGATCCTCAGCTGCACCTGGGAATTGAGGAACCAATAGCTCTCCCATCATCACATGACCTCTGTATGGCACAGAAGGCCTGGTATAAAAATCTAAAAAATTCCAAGGTTAAATCTCCCCAAGTAGCTATGCCATAGTTCTGAATGGAGACCTTTACCATATCCCCCATAGTAGATATGACCGAAAGATCCCCAAAGGCCTGTACTGATGAGATGCCATTTGACTCGTGGGTCCAGGATCCAAAATGACAGATGTTCTTGCCGAAACAAATGCATCTGAGGCCACAATGGATTTACTCAATTTGGAGGCTAAGGAAAATTCCCGGAGAACCTTCCTATTCTTTAAACATGCTACGCAAAGAGGATCGGAGAAACTATGAGTGCCTGCACCCACAGATACCACACCAATGGCCGTGCTGTTTTTGCCATTGTACTAGCCCAAAGCAGCGGGAAGCAGTCACAGAGTGGAGCTAGCTGACAACTCCTCCCCCAATTCCCTGGTGCTAAATAACACTTATCCACTGAGCAAGTACTAAACATCAGCAATTGCAGTCCTTCCATTCCTCTCAAGACTCTCCTTCATTCTTTTTTTTTAAACTTTAAAAAGGAGGCTTGGAAGAAACAAAGGGAAAGGGAAAGAAAAGGAAGGCAGAGTATCAGAGGATCCCAGGTTTCACTCCTTTTTCCTTTTTCTCCTGTCAACTCAACCTCCTGGGCTCTACTAAACCCCCTCTAGGGTTGGGAACGTGAACAGTAGGGCTCACAAAACCTGAACAAAACACGTGCCTGTCCCACTCAGCACTGGGAAAAAGATCCCAAAGGGAAGGCAGTCCGGTGAGTTAGATTCTACTGCACCACCAGTACATCCTACTAGCTGCTGAAGGCAGAGAATACTCGCTTGCTTCTGGACTGCACCACATGTAAGTAGCTGTGATGACATCACAGGAAAAATGCGGTTTTCTCTACACCCATCTGCTGGTAGGGAGGAATTATCCTACTTGTCTGGACTGGTGTAGCAGGACAATAAGGAAACATCTATGGCTTGCAATATTTTATATGTAAATACAGATTAATGGTTGTTGAATTTCTGAATTTCTTTTAATTACAAACTTAAGGATTTCAGTAAATCTATTTCTGTTAATTGTTTAGTGATGCACTGTGAAGCATGTAAATTAAAGCTTAAGGGGCAAAATGTTTGGAAATGCTTTTTTAGGCACATTATATAGACACAACTTCATTCACAAATGTGATCAATATAAGTGTTTTTCCACTTTGGGTCCATATTACATAAGTTGGTAAGTGGAAAAATTATGTGGGAAAAGTTATCTGGACAACTTTAAATAATTATTCAGCAGAACTTATCTCTGCTGAATATACTCATATAAAGTTATCAGAGTAATTCTGCCACTCACCAGCTTTCTCAATATACATGGCCACTCCCCACCTCCCCTGACAGCCCCCACAGGATCCTCCCTTCTTTCTGTCCCAAACATAAAAAAAAAAAAGCAGACCACTCTCTTTCGCTCACCCACCCCTCCAACGTGTCACAAAATAAAGGTATTCCCCACCCTCTCCCAGATATTTAAATAAAAGACTGTGGATCTAGGCTCCTATCCACCTCTCACCTTTCCGAAAACCCTCAAGCTCAAATCAGCAAGTGATAATCTTACCATGCTCACAGCATCCAGTTCAACTCTGACAGAATGCAGGACATCAGGAGCATAGCAAGACTACCATTTCCTGGCTTGGGGGTTTTTTTTTTGGAGGTGGGGGCAGAGTCACAGCAGAATTAAGGGGGGAACTGCAGCAGAAACTGTTTGGTGTAACATAGCATCACACATTTTGCCATATCTTTGGCCAGAAAGGAATACGGTTCCTGCATTAACTCTAATATAGGAGTAGGCAACTCTGGTCCCGGTGTGCCACAAAGTGGTCTGGTTTCTACAGTGAATATGCAGGAGATATATTTGCATATAATGGATGTTATGCATGCAGATATACCTCATGCACATTCATTGTGGATATCCTGAAAACCAGACCTGTTTGTGGCATTAGAGAACTGAAGTTTCTTACCCCTGCTCTAACATTTAAATAGGCCGAGCTGGCTGCCTGGCTAACTTTAGGGCTGCAATTTCTCCAAACAGACCTAGCCGGGCAAGTTTATCCACGTACTGATGAATATCAGTGCTAGATAGAAAAACATAAGCCCCAACCCCAGGACACCATCACACTGCCTCCTTTTAATTTGGTTAATAACTTACAGGCTGATTCAGTACGGTGCGCTCAATTGAGCGCACCATTTAGCACCCGTTTGGCTGCATGTTTTTGACGCGCTTCTATTACCCCTTATACTGTATGGGGTAATAGCGCCTTGAAAACATGCGGCCAAACTTGCAAAAACTAATAGCGCTCATCACATGCAAAAAGTTAAAAAAAAAATCTGCCCACCAGTCGGCGTGTTCGAAAACGGATGCTCAATTTTGCCAATGTCTGTTTTCCGAACCCGTGGCTGTCAGTGGGTTCGAAAACCAATGCCAGTAAAATTAAGCATCGGTTGTCAGACCCACTGACAGCCAGTGTGTGGACACTAATTTAAATACAAAATCGTGCGCCCAGGAGAGGTGCCTGGGCGCGCGTCGGGAGAGCGGACACTCAACACAGAGCGCCGGCTCTCCTGCACTTTTTAATGAATCAGCCTGTTATTCAGTTAAAATTTAGCTGCTTAGAGACGTAGGGGAATTAAAAATCTCAAGGTTTGTGCAGCTAAATTAAAAGTTAAATACATCTTGCCCATAATGGGGGAAGGTAGTGCACTCTTTTTTTAATATGTTTGGGCTGGAAAGGAGGGAGGACCAGATGGTAAATACATCCCAGAGTTCTGAAAGAACTGAGAAATGCAATTGCAGACCTACTATTGGAAATTTGTAAACTATCAGTAACATTTTCTATGGAACCTGAAGACTAGAGGTTTGCCAAAGTACCACCAATTTTAAAAAATGGATCGAGGGGTGATCCAGGAAACTACAGACCAGTTAGTCAGATGTCTGTGCCAGGCAAACTGGTAGAAACTATCATAAAGGACAAAATTGCTGAACATATAAATAAGCATAGTTTAATGGAACAAAGCAAACATGAATTTTGCCAAGGGAAGTCTTGCCTCACAAATTTGCTTCATTTTTTTTGAGGGTGTAAATAAACATGTGGCTAAAGGTGAGTCAGTTGATATAGTGTATCTGGATTTTCAGAAAGCATTTGACAAGTCCGTCATGAGAGATTTCTTAGAAAATTAAAAAGTCATGGGATGGGGCAGTGTCCTATTATGGCTTGCCAACTGGTTAAAGACAGAAAACAGAGAGTAGGGCTAAGTGGTAAATTATCACAATGGAAAAAGATGAATAGTGGAGTGCCCAAGGGATCTGTTCTGGGACCACTGCTTTTTAATATATTTATAAACAACCTGGAAATGGGAACAACTAGTGAGGTGATCAAATTTGCAGATGACACAAAATTAATCAAAGTTGTTAAATCACAAGAGGAAAAATTGCAAGAGGACACTGCAAAGTTGGGAAACGGGACATGCAAATGGCAAATTCATTTTAATTTGGACAAGTGCAAAGTGATGCATTTAGAGAAAGTAACCCAAATTATAGCTACACAATTCCATATTGGGCCGGATTTTTAAACCTGCGTGCACAAATGTACGCCCGATTTTATAACATGTGCGCGCAGCCGCGCGCATGTTATTAAATCCAGGGTCAGTGCGCGCAAGGGGGTGCACACTAATGCACCTTACGCGCACCGAGCCCTAGTGGAGCCCTGATGGCTTTCCCCGATCCCTCTGAGGCCGTCCAAAATTGGAGCGGCCTCAGCGGGAACTTTCCTTCGCCCCCCCCCCACCTTCCCCTCCCTTCCCCTACCTGTCCTGCCCCCAGCCCAAAAAAAAACCACCCCTCTACCTTTATCCCAGAAGTTACGCCTGCCAGAGGCCGGCGCACGATCCCCAGGTGCCTGCCGATCCCCAGGCGCCTGCACGATCCCCAGGCGCCTGCCGAGTGCCGGCGCACGATCCCCAGGCCCAGCAGCCGAAGAGAGGCCTCTGGCCACGCCCCTGCCCCCGGACCCCCATTTTTTCAAGCCCCGGGACTTACGTGCGTCCCGGGGCTTTAGGCCCGGCGTGCGTAAATCCACCTGGATTTACGTGTGTAGGCTTTTAAAATCTGCCCCATTAGGCGTCACCTCTCAGGAAAAGGATCTAGGTGGTATTGTTGAAAATACGTTGAAATGTTCTGCTGTGTGCAGAAGCAGCCAAGAAAGCAAATAGAATACTAGGGATTATTAGGAAAGGAATGGAGAATAAAACAGAATATCATAATGCCTCTGTATCACTCAATGGTTCGAACTCATCTTGAGTATTGTGTGCAGTTCTGGTCAGTACATCTCAAGAAAGATATAGCACAATTAGAAAAGGTACAGAGAAGGGCAACTAAAATGATAAAAGGGATGGAAAGATTGCCCTATGAGGAAAGGCTAAAGAGGTTAGGACTCTTCAGCTTGGAGAAGAGATAGCTGAGGGGAGATATGATGTGATGTTTTTAGTCACTGCTATCCCAACCCCCTTCCCTGTTTTATGTAATTTCTACCTTCAGTTTGGATGTAAACCAATATGATGTACCCACTAATATCGGTATAGAAAACCTTCTAAATAAATAAGTGATAGAGGTCTATAAAATAATGAGTGGAATGGAAAGAGTAAACATTAACCAAGTTGTTTACTCTTTCAAAAAGTAAAAACACTAGGGGACACACAATGAAGTTACAAAGTAATACATTTTAAACTAACAAGAGAAATTATTTTTTTACTGAACGCATAATTAAGCTCTGGAATTCGTTGCCAGAGGATGTGGTGAAAGCTATTGATGTAGCTGTGTTTAAAAAAAGGTTTATTCAAGTTCCTGGAGGAAAAGTCCATTAACCATTATTAAGGTAGAGTTTAAGAAATCTACTGCTTATTCTTGGGATAAGCAGCTTGGAATCTATCTAACCCTTGGGATCCTGCCAGGTACTTGTGACCTGGCTTGGCCACTGTTGGAAAGAGGATACTGGGCTTGATGGACCTTTGGTCTGATCCAGTATGACAAGTCTTATGTTCTTATCTACACCACAAAGATTGCATATTATGGGGCAATTCACTAACCTGAGGTATATGTTAACATGCATTAAACATAAGTTAATATGCCTCACTTGCCAAAGGACACGTTATTTCTAATGGGGCCTATTTGCTAACAGGTGAATTTTCAAAGGAGTTGTACATTATAGCAATTTTCATGGAACTGCACTTAATGCAGGTAAAACCTATTGACAATTAAATGGCATATACCGTAGCAATTTTCAAAAACCCACTTATATGGGTAAGATGCATTTACACATGCAAAACCCAGTTTTAAGCATGTAAATGCTTTTGAAAATCAGGGCATAACAGTGAACCTTATCCTAATTTAACGATTACTGCAGGTTAATCAAGTACTGCCTTAGTTAGCTTTGAAAATCCACTCGTCGTGTATCTAACAGACTTCTAGTGTGAACATAAAATTTACTCTCTAGTGTACAATATATTATGCACTTAGGATCTGCATGTAAACAGCAGAAGGGAAATCTCTGCCACCATAATAGTAGAAAACAAGAAAAGATGTCCTGAAATCCATTTAAATTGCTGATTTCTCTGCTAATAACTTAACTTTTATGTTGATTGATAGTTACCTACTATTTATTTGTGCGGTTTTCTAAAGTAGTAAAAATGGTGCAACCTGTGAGTACTCTGATGTCACAGATATCTCCAAGACAATTCCCCCTTAGAATATAGAAAAATGGTAACAATTGAAAATGTAAATCTCTTTTGTCCCTGCTGTGTAAGCTCAGTCATAAACCAAGATACATTCGTCCATTCAGTCTTTGTCAGTTCACTCTGGAGTGGATGAACACACACATATAAAACAGGTGTGCATGCCTTAACAGGAGCTCACAGCTATTACATTTGCCTTAGTCCATTTTTAAGTCAATCCTAGCTCCTAGGGCTGTAATCATGTGTGTGCTTGCAAGCAATCACAAGATAAACTAATTTAAAATTGAAAAAGTAAATAAATTCCATTTGTATGTACTAACACTGACATTAACCAAATGGATAATACTAGTGACCTCAGCAGCATTTCTAGGTTTCTGGATTGTAGAATAAAGTTTTACAATCTTGGAAACATGGAAAATTCATTTTAACTAGACTGGATAATTGTGTTGCTACAGTCTTTCACTACACACATAATTACAGTCTCCGTCAAAGGCAATTTTACGGTAATTCACATCTCAGGGTCCCACTTTCCTATTAAAAACAGCAGTACTGCAAGTACTAAAAGGTATTGTTACACTGCATGTAAAATAATAGGAAAAGTTACAAATGCCAAAACACTAGAAAATATGCAAGCTTGGAAGTATGCAGATAAATCCCAGAATTAGTTTGTACAAAGCAAGCCCAGAAATGGGAATTAAGCAAGAGTACAAAACCTAGAATGCAATATAGTATGGGCAAGAAAATCAGGACTGGATTCAAAGGTATTTTTAGGGGTATCGGAGCTTGATGCCTCATTAGAAGTCTCTGGCAACATTAGGACCTTAATCAAAATTTCCCCCAACGTCCTGTACACAGATCCAACACAAATCTTGACAACAAGTCCCTCTCCACCTCCAGTTTTTGAGCAGCTAGATTATAACTAACCTTTGCATTTGAAACATGTCAACAAGTATCAGGAATGGTGGCACATTCTTAAAGCAGGAAGCATGAAAATACAAAAATCATCCACAATGTTTGGATGAAAAAAATGGACAGTGAATTGTGTCATATTAAAAAAAAATATATATATATATAAAGTACAGAAGACTGATAATATGGCAGTTTCCACAGGGATGCTCCTTCAGTGGAGAAGTTGCATCTGGGAAACTGAAAGTACATTCTCTTATGCGAACATATCCCTGTATTCAAGATCTGTAAGTCTATTTCCTGCTCATTTCCCTAGCTTGGCTTCCTGGCAATACAAATCATTCCTTCCTGTCCGTCCCCCCCCCCCCCTGTGGTTAGAAGAGTCTTATATAGCAAATGGTGAGTATATTAATACCAGGGAATATTTCCTCAAGGTAACTGGTCAAAGGTCTTCCCGTTGGGTATCAGGGTGAGGAAAATAAAAGGGAAGAATATCTTTAAAATTTAGTGGTCACAGATGCCTGAATTTTTGGCTGTCTGAGGTAGTCAAGTGCAAACGTTTGGTGGCATGTGAAGGAGTTCTCACCCAGTGCCTTTCTAGCAAACCATCCAACCAGCTGGTTTACTCATGAGGAGGGAGATCTCATCTAGACAATAATTCTGAGGGAAATGATGTGATTTCTACTGTTACAATGGGATGTAGATACTAATGAGGGCAATGCGCACTGGAGTGTCTAGAAGGGAACAATGCAGAGAGAACAGGGCAACTGTCTTAAATTGAGGAGAGAGTTTTTAGCATTAGGATAAAGGAGAGTTGGGAAATAGGCTAAAATTGCATGCACAATTTCCTTGGCAACAACCATCCCTCCTCTTCAACAACTTACAAAAAGGCATATTATACCAGTCTGTAGGTGCTGCATCTAATGTCAATGCATGGCAGCTGAATAGATGGATCAGGGAATAAAGCTGAGCATGTTGCTTGCTCCCCCTCCTCAGCAGTGGTAGTTTCTTCAAACCACTGGCAGCGAACATGTAAGCTACCTAATACACAGGTATCACTTCACCAATACAAAAAAACACTGTTCAACTAGAAAAAAGGTTATTTACTCATATACTGTAGTCACTAAATTTTTTTTTGCAGGGATTGTCAGGTGATCCCTAAAGAAGCAATATCTAAATCTGAATCGGTGGACTCGGCATGACCTCATGTTGATTAAGGTGGAAAGCACACAGCCCCTGAAATAATAAGATGCTGTAGCGACTACAATATATAAGCAAATTAGCTTTTCAATTGTAAATTTACAATGTTGAACCAACAAAGCGATATTTGTAGGGTGAGCAAAATACATACTGTGTTTTTTAAAACTGGGTCTTGTAGATTTCTGCAAAGTGTCAAATAACTGTCTGTTCACCCTGCCCAATCCTCCCAACTGGATGAAGTGATCTTGTACCACACCCCCTCCCCCAGTAGACACTTGGATTTTATCTTAAATCTATCAATATTCCTCAGTGAATATAGGTTATATAAATACAAAAGATATCGTAGAAATGCAGAATATGTTGGCAGAAAAGGACCATTTGGTCCACCAGGTCTGCCCAACTCTACCTGTTCACTGTGCTGTCTGCTACAGGTCTTACTTGATTTGTGATCTTCTCCCTCCTTCTGCCATTAAGGTCCCTTTATTTTTATGCTATGCATGCTTGAATTCTGCCACTGTCTGAGCTCCTACAACCTCCACTGTTAAGCCTATTCCAGATGACCAAAAAGTGTTTTCTCACATTTCTTTGCATCTTCCCTCCCCTTCAACCTCATTTGATCACCCCTTGTCCTTCAGTTTTTGGGTAAAAGGAAAATGTCAAAGATTTTGAAAATAAACAAAAAGGAGGCCTACCAAATTTAGTAATAAAAATTAAGAGCTTAGCACAGGCAGAGAAATAGTCACATTAAGGACTATTCTTGGGAAACAAAAGACTGAAGAGAATCTCTGTACATATTTATACAAGTATCAATTTTTTGGATCATAATCAGTGACTTTTTATTCAAAAGGATTTAGTTACTTTTAACCTGATTTTTGTCAGATTGCAAAAAAAAAACAACAACAAAAAAACAACAAAAAAAAACCCCCCAGACTGAACAGTGCTAGACTAAATAAAAATCAAACAAAAATACTTGAATTGGGTCTGCTTTTCTGGATTACCATCCTGAAAATATAGAAATTTTGTTTTTACTTGATAAAAGAATCGGAATATTTTTACTTCATAAAGTATAGATGGTAGGGCTATAAAATGTACTTTTGTTACCAATTCCAGCTATTCTAGTAAACGCTTTTAGAATTTAGCTGGATGAGCTCCTAAAGGTTAAGGGCTTCACTGCATGCTTTGGGTTAGTCACTTTCTTGGGATGTTTTTATATGCACAGACCATAGCTGGCTGCACTGTGACATGGCTTCAAGCACAAGCTTCTGTCCTACCTAGTGCTCAGACTTCAGAGGAAGAAGTCATAAATGATTATTGTTGGTGCAAGGATGACCCCCTGCTGACACAGCCAATGCTGAAACTTTCAGTCTTGGAGTGTACATCCCTTCTAGCCCTCAGCTAGTGAGGGTACCTGAAGTCACCCAGGGAATCATCCTGGGCAGATGTTGATAAGTAAAAATGGGGGTGGGGGGCAGGGGTGAAACAAAACTATAAAAACTGCCTTCCTCTGAATCTCTATAAATAAATAATTGCTCAGAACATAGGTACTCTATAAAAAGCTTGAACCTGATGGACCAATGTCCTCTTTCAAACTATGAAAACTCCTACTATGTAATCAGCAGTTTCTCTGTTCTTTTGTAGGGACTGTGAGACAGGCATCAGCCTGTCAGATTCCAACATCACCTTCTGCACAAGGTCATGCTAGCTATTGTAAATGGATCTCATATATCATTGCATCACTAAAAGTTTTAAAAAGGAAATTACATACATAATTGCAGATTGTTTAGGCTATTTTCTATCTCAGATCAGCAAAATGTAAATGATGCAAGAAGAAACATGGATGTACTAATAAGAATCTTTCTTGCTTCAGTAGCAGGTGCACTCAGCTTTGTGGTTCTCCTGTTGAAAGGCAGTATTAAAAACCCTATGCTTTCAAAGTGATAGAGGCCCAAAAAGCATAATTTGTAAACTGTACAATATAACCTGTTTGCTTGATGTTTCATTTTAAAAAGGAGAATTGTTCTTTGCCAAGGAAAATAGGGACCAAAATGTTATCTCTTATCTGAATGAGAATATCAGCAATAGATCTGTAAATATGTAACAAAATACTTCCTTTTCAGCTTACCCCAAAATTGAATTGAATGGAAAATCATCAAAATAAAAAATAATTCCTCCTGTTTTCCCATCCCTCCATGCTGTAAACTTTTTAAAACAAATATGGGTCGCTTCCTCATTTGTAAAACTTTTTTTGTGTGTTTTTAAAATTCCACGCTCCGGTCTCGAAAGAAGCCTTCAGCTGCCAGGGCTTCCTTGAAGGTTACCGTAATAGAGTTTGCTGTGATGTCTGTGACTGTGACTTCACTGGGTGGAAGGGCTGGCTGCCAGGAGGAGCTATCTGTTGTCTCCACAGTTTCTACATGGCACAGACAAAAAAAAGAGATAGACAAACAGATATGTGAGAGCAGGATAGGAAGAACAGACTGAGGTATGATTTATGTTCCGTAACCAGTGCCAAGAAATGAACTCTGATCTCTACAGAGCAATGTTCACCTTAAACATTGTTTTAGCTGCAAAAAATCAACAGCTACAGCAAGAATAGTTACCATAATCATTAAACTCAAACCAGAGTCAAAAATCAAAATTAAAAAAAAGGCAAGAACAAAAAATGCAAATGACACCATCATTACAGGCTATTACACTACAAGCTTCAGGCCCTGTGACTAATACCTCTGCAGGTCAGGTGGGTGATAGCAATGAGTGATGTATTCTCAGCACTTTTCTAAAAATAAAATTAAAACTATGCCATTTAAAAAAAAACAAAAAAACTTCAGTTGGATCAGAAAGGCATAATTAATTCCACAATGAAAACCAAAATTAAACTGACAATAGTTAGCTGAATAAAGATACTATTTAACTAAGAAAATGAATAAATGCCCATGAAACCTCTAAGGGACAGTATTACCTGTATTGCCCTCTGGTTGGGCAGGTTGCTCCTGCCAGTCACTGGCTACTTGCTGGGCAGCCTCCAACACAGGCTCTTGCAGGAAGAACTCCCTTCTCCGGTTCAGAGCCTCGAAGGTGGAAGAACGGGGAAACTTCTTGCGGGAGAGACGCAGAAATTTCTGATTCTTTCGATGCCTGCCAATGGGGAATGGCAGTGCTTTGGCCTTTTCTGGCAATTCGGCTGGCCCGGCTTTGCCACTCAGGGCACTTCCAAACCTGCGTGCGAGAGAAAAGCAGAGCTTTTCCTTTCCTTTCACCTTGTGGGCGCTCCTCAGGTCCATGCCATACAGCCTCTGTAATCACAGAAATGTGTGATCTCTATCTGTGCTTCATGTTTAACCTATCATACCATTTTTATAGAAGAAAAAAATCACACAGCTGTTTCGCATTCATGAAAACATTTTAAATTCAATTTAAAGGCATATAGGGGGCCTGATTCACAAAGAGGCAGGTATTTAAAAAAAGCTGAGCACTTAACTTAGGTGCCTAATTTCAGCCAACTTTAGCAGTCTAAGTGGTCCATATTGAAAACATCTGTTCAGCTAAGTTTGGGACTTAGCCAAGCAAAACTGCAGGATTTAAAAATCCTATCATGCACACCACATTAACGAGTTAAGTGTTTAGAAGGGTAAAATTCACCCGAATAAATCAAAGGCATTAGGTGGTGTTCTGGGGTGGGGATAACTTATCCAGACAAGTTAGGACAGCCCTTCAGTTCAACTCAAGTTATTCCCAAGAAGTTTCCCCAGATAAGTTAGTTATATTCAGTGGTGTGGTTTTTTCAATGAATATCCAGTTTAAGTTAAGTTAATGGGTAAATTTATATGGTTAACTTACCTGGACAGCCCACTGCTGAATATGGATCTCTAAGTTTTCAGCTCAAAATTCACCTGAATTTAGGAATCTAAAACTTAAGAACCTAAATTTAGGCCAGTTATTCATTTGCCTAGATTTTGGCTCAATTTAGGTGTTTCGTGCTGAAAATCGATGCTAAGCACATAACTATTTTCCCCCTCCTTAACTCCATCTTCACAGCCACCCACTTTTTAGGATACTAAATCTAAGACTCTAATACAATTAGGAGCCTAAATTTAGGTACTCATCCCTAATGGTTGCTTTTGAATAATTTCAGTATTTTGTATATTTATTAATTTTGGGATTCCATTGTTTCTGAATTTTAATGGTATGTTTAAATACCCTAATTCCGTTATTATGTTGTTTTGATTTTGTTATATTTGATTTTTATTCATGTTATTATATTGGTTTTTGCTTTTTAAACAAGAGATCAATATTCAAAAGCCATTAGACGGATAACCTAAAGTTATCCAGCTAAATGGCAAGCATGGGATATTCAGCAACTTATCTGGATAAATTATAGCTGGATAAGTCATTATCCAGCTATAATTTAAGCAGATAAAAAACTGTGTTCTGGGGGTGTGACAAAGTTATCTGGCTAACTTAGCCAATTTTCAACTCCAATGAGCTAACTTAACTGGATAACTTTAGACCTGCTTCAAAGCAGATCTAAAATTATGAAGCCTTGTGTAACAGGATAACTAGCTACTTAACCATATATCTTCAAAGAAATCTGGTTAAGTAGCGCTGTGTAAAATGAAAAAAAAAAAGATATGTAAATGGTCCTGCAGCCCAATTCTCTTGCTCCCCCTCATCATATTATAGATAAGGCCCTGTTGGGCTGTGCATCTTCCACCTCCCAAAGCACCCTAAGCCAGTCTGAGATCGCTGAGTTGAACTAAAAAGAAACTGATCTAGTTATTTGCTCTGTACCAGCACAAATGGATCAAACGAAAGCTGACCCCCCTAAAATGAAACATTCGTTGGTTAATGACTGTTGCAAGGACCACTCGCATGGTCAGAATATTCTGTTGAGATAATCCATCAGTGAATTGAAGATTCTCGGAAGATAGGAGGCTCGTAGGAGAAACCAATGATTAGTTACACTCTCCTCAATCTTGTACATTTCCTTGCAGAGAGGATTTGATTCTTTGCCTCCCTGTTTCTTGATATAAAAAACATAGCAACTTAGTATGCTGTTCAAATTAAGATGCCCTTCCCTCCAAGAAGATGCGTGAACTTTGCTATATCCTATTGGATTGTTCTTAATTCAAGCAAACTGAACTGACAGTGGCTTTATTTGTGAGACCAGGTGTCCTGGTCTCACAAATGTACCCATGGGAGTGCCTCCTCCCTTTTCAAGGTGGTGTCTGTCACTAGTGAGAACTGATGAGGAATAGTGTGAAGAGGCGCCTCGTCCTGAACCCCATTAAGGTTTTATCACTAGAGTAACCCTTGCCTTGGAAACCTGGTCTGTGG
The DNA here is from genome assembly GCF_901001135.1 of Rhinatrema bivittatum. NCBI lineage: Eukaryota > Metazoa > Chordata > Amphibia > Gymnophiona > Rhinatrematidae > Rhinatrema > Rhinatrema bivittatum. Next base: position 420,033,123 of record NC_042616.1, on the reverse strand, counting down.
TGGATAATGCATGGGGGAAGCTGATCTCACTGAGAATGGGGACCTATGTAGATAACGGATATAAAAGCGAGTCAGTGGAACCACATTCAACAGCCGCCGTCAATTATCTCGACATAAGGAGAACTGCTCCAGCTGTCACGCACAGGGAGGTCATTAGTTTGTGTATGAGCGATATCAGCATTTACACTCAATCTGTTGTCAGAAACACACACTCTTGCAGCGAGTCTATCCATGTTTTAATGGATGTCATTCCCTAAAGAAGTACTAGATATGAAGTTTCAAAAAAAAAAAAAAAAAAAAAAGACACAAAAAGTCCAAATTCTGGGAGAAGACAGACCATCTTATACAAGGAAAAACAAAGTTTATTCCCAAAAGCTTGCTGTGATTAGCCAGTCGTTAAGGTACAGGAAAGAACTTGAATCTCTTGGTGATGGAGACGTGCTGCTACCACTGTAAGGCAATCGGTAAAGACTCTCAAAGTTCTCCATACGGCAACTGGGAAATCCTGTACTGGAAGAATCCACCTTGAAGAGAAAGTAGTGCCAACGGTAAGGATGGATGGATATTTGAGCATACATACCATTTAGCTCGAGAGCAGTTAATCATTCCTGTTTTTGGATGCATGGGGGAAGCATACTGAGGGAATTCATTTTGAATTCCTACTAAAGCAGGCATTTATTCAAGGACCTCAATTCCAGAATGAGCTTCAATCCTCCTGATTTCTTGGGGATTAGGAAATATGGAGTAGAAACCTCATCCATGCTGGAATGCTGAGATTGGTTCTATCGCTTGTTGGTGAGGAAGTGATTGTACTTCTCAGTGAAACTGCATCAAGTGAGACAGATATAGATCAAGACTAGAGTAGTGTGGAGAGGATGGTAGCCAGGAGAAACACAAACAGTATTCAAATGCCATGATTCGGTGGAATTAGAGGTTCTAGGTTATCTGGCGCCATGCTCAAAGAAGATTTGAATCCTGTTCTACTCTGGAACAGAGTTTGGAGGGATGAAAACCTGGGCTTGGGCATGTGCCAGGGCTGTTAAGTAGCCTTAGGCTGATGGTGATCATGCTGCCAGGGTGCAGTTGGAGGTGGCTGCTAATGTTGGGCCGGAAGAAGCCATAGGTGGTATTGCTGAAAAGGCCAGAATTGACTCCTATGAAAGTCTGACCATTGGTTAAGTGTAGAAGGTGGTCGGGGACTCACAATAGGACCGGGCTGCTGCATTTCATTTCTTAAATTGTCACAGGGACCAGGTACGTCCAGTGACTTCACAAGGGCATCATCTTGGATGTTATTCACCCTGAGCTATGTCATACGCCAAGCTCCTAACGAAGTTGGTGTGTGAAAAAGAGATGAAAGGTATGTAGACAGAACTGTGGTGGTGAATGCACTCTACTGCCTTCAAAAGCAGTTATGGGTAACAAGACCCTCCCTTCCACAGATTGCAGGAAAAATCCTTCAGATTTTGAATACAGTTTCGAGGCTATTACATCATATGGAACTGATGCATAGCGATATAGGCAGGAAACATGGAACCTTGGAAGTCTTCCTTGCCAAAAATGTCCAGCAGCCTTATTCAGGGCAGACCCAATAATGACTGACTGATGCGGCAGTTGGACTACAAACCCTGGAGAGTTTGAACTCTGCATTTGAGATTCAGATTTGTAGCCATAGGAATGCCAGATAGGTGTTTCTGCATTTTCATCTACAAACAGTTCAGAATGTTGTAGACTGGGAGAGCCACTGGCTCTGATGCGGCAGCCAATATCTGGAGGGACCTTAAGTTTTCTATGCAGGGTCTTTAATGCTAACTGGTGAATTTTCAAAGAATATAGGTGTGTAAATGTAACACACTATTGTAGCAAGTTTCAAAAGTTATTTGCCCATGTTAAGTGCACTTAATGCGGGTAAAACATATGAACAATTCAATAGCATATCTTGTGACAATGCTTAAAAAGCACTTAAAAATGGGTAAAGTGTATATACGCATGAAGAACCCAGTTCTAAGCTTGTAAATGCTTTGAAAATCAGGCCCTAAGCCTTGTTTCACCTGTTCCACAAACTGCACCCAGTGCAAAGAGCTCCTGGCTCTCAGAGAATGAGTCTGATCTTTGGAGGCTAGAGTAGCAGACCTGGAGGAAATAAGGCAGACAGGCAGGTTTATAGATGAGACCTCCAGGGACATAGTCCCAACTCCAGTCTGGCAGCCCTTGTGCTGCCTTGGAGGAGGAAGGTCTCCTGGTTGGAGAGCATCAACCTGGCACTGGAAGAAGCAATCCTGTAGCAAGGACCTGCTCTCCAGGTGATGCATTGTCCTCTCGCACTGAGGATATGTCTCCCAGGGCTACAACACAGGAGGGAAGGGATAGATGAGCAGACATAGTTGTTGATTCAATTATTGGGAATGTAGAGAGCTGGGTGGCTAGTGGGCACGAGGATTGCCTGGTGTGAAGGTGGCAGACCTCACAAATCACCTAGATAAGATTTGACAGTGCTGAGGAAGAGTTGGCTGTTGTGGTACATGTGGGCACCAAACACATAGGAAAATGTGGGAGGAAGGTTCTGGAAGCCAAATTTAGGCTCTTAGGTAGAAAGCTGAAATCCAGAACCTCCAGGCTAGTATTCTTTGAACTGCTCCCTCTTCCACATGCAGGTCCCCAGAGGCAGGCAGAGCTCCGGAGTCTTGATGCGTGGATGAGATGATGGTGTAACGAAGAGGGCTTCGGTTTTGCAAGGATGGGGAAACTTTTGGGGAAGGAGGAGTCTTTTCCAAAGGGACGGGCTCCATCTTAACCAGGGTGGAACATGGCTGCCGGTGCTAACCTTTAAAAAGGAGATAGAGCAGCTTTTAAACTAGAACAAATGAGAAAGCCAACAGTCGCTGAGCAGCGCATAGTTCGGGGGGAGGTATTTTCGAAGGATTCTAATGAAGCAGGAGAGTTAGGAACAGAGAGGTTCCATTAAAAGCAAAAGTAGTCTATGTGCCTATAAGTAAATAATCACCTGGGTCACGTGATGTGGTGAAGCCGAGCGGATGCTTTTGCTCTGGCTCTAGGCACCATCCTCCCAAATCAACAAATATCACCGGCATCCTGACTTAAACTGCATATTTCTTCGCAGGAAAAGAGAAACTACATGTCTTGAAGGAGGGGAAAGAGAGAAGGATAAGATCAAAGAATCTGCTGAGAAGATGGCTGCTAACACCGAATGAAATTCTCCTTCTCCACACCTCAATGATACGAACAGCGACCTTACTACACGGGTGACTAATGAGGTGGTGGTCAGTGCATTAGATGCTCGATTCAATGACCTCTCTTCACAGTTTCTGGAACTTAAAAACACTATTGCAGAGCTTCACCCTCATATGGGAAAGGCAGAAGGCCGTATAACATGCCTGGAGGCAAAAATCTATTGCTTACTAGAAAGCTAGCTGCCCTCGAAAAAACTACGAATGACCAAGCAGAAAAAACTGATGATTTGGAGAACAGGGCAAGGTGCAGCAATATCAGTATAGTTGGAATTCCTGAAACAGTGGAAGACAGGAACTTGGAAGGCTTTCTCGAAAAATGGCTGCCTGAGGTCTTAGCATTGCCTGAGTTGGCGGGAGTGCTTCGTATTGAAAGAGCTCACCGGCTGGGGAGAAGAAAAGAGGGAGAAAAATGACCCCACATTGTTATCGCCAAAGTCTTGAACTGGTCGCAAACAGCGGCTAGTGCAAGCCTTTCGATCCCAACCAAAACTCTCGTATCAGTTGGCCGACGTCCGTTTATTTCAGGACTTTTCCACTCAACTCATGCAACGGTGCAAGCTGTTCAGCCCTATCTGCTCTGAACTATATAAAAGAATTATCCATTTTCAGCTCCAATACTCCGCCAATCTGAAAGTATGGCATGAGGGTAAGGATTACGTCTTTTCAGAAGTGGAGAAAGCAAAGTCCTTTTTATCTGGTTTACAGTGCGACTGGTCAGTCACATTTTTTTTTCCTCTATATTACACCATTCGGGCATTAAACTTAAACTGGAGAGAGGAATCCTCTCCCCTTTATATCTGTAACTGGCTTCACATTTTGCTTTGTCACTTATGCTAAATGACTACTCGGTCGAGGCCCCACGGTTCCGTTTGAACATTTCAGCTTATTCAAACTCCGACAGCTCTCAAAACTAAAATACTCAGACTGCTTTTAACCCACATAAGATCCGTTATCCCGGTAAGAGCGTGCTGGAGACGGCTGCCCATGGTGACCTAACAGGGCGTGGAGAGCTGCAAAATTAGGGAGAAATACCGCAATGGTCCTCTTTTTATTTTTTACTTTTTCTTTTTCTCCTGCGTTGTCAACAAATGAAGGAACAAAAACTTTTGCAGAAGCAGCAAAGTAGATTAACTGGTTACAGACTCTTAGGAGTCACAGCTGTGCCGAATCTTTTTATGTTCTTTTTTCTTTTTGACTTTGCTCTCAGACGACTCTGTTACTGGAAAAATTGCATGCTGTACAAACGGATTTGACCAATAACAGAGGGTCTGCATGTTATGTCCTTTCACTGTTTATTGTGGTCATTACAAAAATCTTCCTGCTTCAGTTGCAGGCTATGTTATTATGTTTATCATCTGATCATTTATTAACTGAGTTTCATTGCCAGTAAGCATTACTTGCATTTGGAACCACTCTAAACTACATGCTTTTGGGTATGCAAGCAGTTTTTACATATTGGGAGGATGGTGCCGAATCACATCATCCAACGGGCTCCTTCTATCTCCTCCGAAAGCTATGGAGAGGTAAGCCAATGGAAATTCATCAAGGATATGGTATGAAATTAGAGGGGGGATTAGGTCTGGGGGGAATTCTAAGTGCATTGAGGGGTGTAAAGAGGAATCAACCGGGTAGTCAGTTTCATTTAGCATTGGCAGGCGGGTACATGCCAAATACTTTTATTAGGTACTGGGGCTTGATTGTGAACTTAGGCTGAGAAGTTCACAAACTGAGTTATAACAAGAGTCTATTGCAACAAATTCAAATTAATGCAACTCCTAGCTTCCTATACGCTTAGCTAGTTTAAATGTGAATGGCTTGGGAAGCCCTATAAAATGCTCTAAGGTTTTACAAGCTCTTAAAAGGTCCAAAGTGGACATAGCATGCTTACAAGAAACCCATTTAACTGCTGTAGAAAGTAAAAAGTTACAATGTGACTGGGTAGGGTCCACATACTAATCTCCCGCTGTGGGGAAAAAAGCTGGAGTAGCGATACTCATACACAGAAATATTTCCTTTCAACTCACATAGGAGATTTCTGACTCAGAAGGCAGATATACAATTCTCGTAGGGAAATTAAATGGCAAGGAAATCATCACTGAAACAAACCAGAAACCGATCCAATATTGCGAGTAGCGACCAAAAGAAGAAGATCGGTAAACACCAAGGATACTTTATTAGTACAAATCGTCATAAAAAGCTCGACTCAGGCCGAGATTTGCTCTATTCTGAGCTGCATCAGGGGCTATTGTAAACAAAACAGATAATATATACACATATACACCATACAGACATAGTCAATTAAATCATATTAAAAATACTTGAAATTATAATGGATAAAACACATAAAAATGGACAAGTAGTACAAGGAAGCCTATGGTACACACAAAATATATCATATTGCACAGAATCAAAAAGGCAAGATTACCTATGGTGATACTGCTGTATACAAGGTGCTCTATTTGTTGCAATCATATACATTGGAACATCACTTGATGATTAACCTTGAGCTATTTGTATGAAAAATAGGGTAGTGTCAGCAAACGTAACTTCCCATTAGTTTATTTACAAATGTAACAATGTGATGTGTTTGCCGTAAATGGATAGAGTTCAATTATTGATCTATATGTTTATGTATAAAAAGTTTTTATGTATAAAAATTTAAAACTTTACTGGACATTGTCTATCATAAAAATGGTACCTATATAAAACATCAAAAACTAATTATGCAAATAAATTTTTTTAAAAATATATAAAAATATATAATTATTGCACTAAATTAGAATACTGTCTTATTGTGATGTCGGTGATCTCTATGCTGTCAATTAGCTTGGAACATATTAATAGCTGAACGAATCAAATCGAAAAATGTTAATTGTTACGCGTCCCGTCCGCTCCCGTCCCGCTCACCTTCATGGTTCCACGGCAGGTCCCGGGTCGACCTCCCTAGCGGTAGCTGCTAGTATTTCCAGGCCCCGGTGTCCTGCAGCGGCGGTCGCCGGGCCTTCTACTGCGAACCAGGCCTCACGCTGGAGCTCGGCGTCTTCGGTGCTGCTGGCCACGCCCCTACATGAGCGCACGGGGACCACCCGGCCTCTTGTAGGGCCAAGGGCGGGTCTTAGCTCCGCGGCGCACCCTGATTGATTCTCCGTTATAAGGAAGTCCCTGCCTGCACTTCCTTGCCTTGACCGTCGGGTCGGTTGCTAGATTGTCTCTGCGCTTGTTCCTACTCCTGCCTTGTTTCAAGCCTCGTTCCAGGATCCTTCTGTTCCAGTTCTGTTCCTGCTTCCCAGTTCCAGTGTCCTCCTGTTCCTATTCATCTCCCCAGGTAGTACCTCCGGACTGACTCATTGGTACTGACCTCTGCTTGCTACTTGACCTGTCTGCATGCCTTCTTTCCCCAGTCCGTTCTTCGACCTGCCCGTCTGCTGCCTGCCTTCTGACTCCAGTCCGTTCCTCGACTCGTCTGCCTGCTGCCTGCCTCCTGACCTCAGCCTGCCTGTGACCTCGCCTGACCTCTGGTACCCAACCTCTGCTTTGTTGACCACTTTTTGGACTCACTCCTGGACTCTGACCCCTGCCTGTCTGACCACGTCTCCAGATTCTGGCTTTGCTCCTAGCCTTGTCATCTCCTACGCTGTTCCGGACCTCCTTGCTCCATCTGACCTCCAGTCTTGAACCTGACCGCGCTCTCCTCCTGTCTGTGGGCACGCCGGACTTCCACTCTCCCAGGAGACCCTGCGAGGCCCACCTAAGTCCAAGCGGCCCGGGTCCCTACGGGCTCTTCCCGGGGGGACCTCGGGCTTCCAGTGGTGAAGCTTTTCCTAGCCTCTGTCTCCGCTCGTGCTCCGCTCCCTGGGGGCAGTTCCCTCCTGGTCCCTATCAGGAGGTGCATCTCCACTGCCACAGGACAAGGGTCCACCCTCGAGCTCAACATTAATAGCTAAAAGAAATGCACCATTGCACGAACTATAAAGGAACATACTAGTTAAATTATAAATAGTCTAATCACTTAAAAACATAAGTCAAAGAATTTGGTTGAGCCGGCCCGCAGTTGCTTTCTGGATACGATGGTTGATCATAAATACCGGCAGACTATATATATGAGAAAAATGTCTCTACCAAACAAAGGTAAAAGATTAAAATAGGAAAAATTAATTACTGGCAGACTATATGTGAAAGATTAGACTTTGTATAAAAAATTTCAACCAATCAAAGGTACAAGATTAAAACAGGAAAAATTAATTCAGAAAAACATAATCGGGACAAAAATGTTAAAACCAGTTTTGTGCGCTTAAATGTGGGCAAGTGAGGAACTTAAATCAAAAGCACATAGAACAACAAAGACGCTTAAAAATACTGGTCGGGTCACCGAAGTGTATATTAAAATTTATCTTAAATTATATATCTAGGTAACTTAACTACATGAAACCAAAATACCTATAAGTGCCGGGAGATGATACCACAGTGACAGATGCTTGCCGACCGGAAATGTACTGTAGCACAGACAATGCAGCAGTTTTTGGCGCAAAGCAACCATTTAAATGGCAAAGCACAGCGCAGGTCTGTTTTGTTTACAATAGCCCCTGAAGCAGCTCAGAATAGAGCGAAACTCGCCAGAGTCGGGCTTTTTATGACGATTTGTGCTAATAAAGTATCCTTGGTGTTTACCAATCTTCTTCTTTTGGTCGCTACAAGGAAATCACCATTTGCAATCTTTATGGGCCAAATTCATACAACCCTGTTTTTTTCCACAAGATATCCAATCTTCTCATGCTCCACAGAAAAGGCTGGCTTATTCTAGCTGGGGACTTTAATTGTGTGCATGACCTTCTAATGGATCGTTCCTCAAATGCGTCTACAAACTACCCTATTAACCAGAAGAAAGGCAAATTCATGTTATGTCATAATTTACAGCTTTAGATCTGTGGAGAATCTTACATCCGGACAAAAGGGATTACACACACGTCTCTAAAGGTCATAGTACTCTTTCCCGAATTGACTACATTTTAAGGTCTCTTAACATTTTCCCCTATACTGCTGCAGCCAGCATTGGCTCAGCCAGTGTTTCAGATTACGCTCTTATATGGGTTGACCTGAATATAGAGGACCATGCAGTTGAGGAACGATGGTGGAAATTTCCAGCTTACTTGAAAAATGACACAAATTCTCAGCAGTTTTTACAATCCAAATGGACACAGTTCTACGACACTAATGCTCAACATATAGATACTCCTAGTGTGTTCTGGGAAACCAGCAAAGTTGTGTTAAGAGGGGAGATAATCTCTTATCTTAGGCACAGGAATAAATGTTTAAATGCAAGGATCTTAGAGCTAGAAGACAAATTGAAAGCTGTTAAACAAGTCATGATTGCAAAGCCATCAGCTGAGCATATTGCTAACTATCACGCAATACTTAGTACCCTACAGACCTATCTTCACCAATGGGCATTGAAAAACTTCCAGCAAGCAGAGCACTCTTTTTTTTAAATATGGAAATAAGACTGGGAAACTCTTAGCAAATTTAGAGAGAGTTTGTCAGAGTAAAACGTACATAGAAAAATTGAAAACATCTCAGGATACTTGGGCGATTCATAGAGCTGATATTAGTGAAGTGCTGCGCTCTTTTTATGAAAAATTATATACAGATGACAGACTAGGAGGACAAGGGGAGGAAGATGATTTCTTTAAAAAAAATTTAATCCCACAAATCTCAGCCCAACAAACAGCATACTTAAACTCACCAATTACCTCTATAGACGTCCTAAATGCCATAAAGTCAAGTAAGCCAGGCAAATCTCCCGGGCCAGATGGTTTTTCCTATGATTATTATAAAATTTTAGGAGAACACATGATCGGGCCACTGAGTTATTTCTATATAGATGCGTTAGCAAAGGGTTCTTTCCCACAAGATTTTAATAAAGCCTCTATTACAGTTCTGGCCAAACCTGGAAAGGATCCATCCTCTTATAGACTAATCTCACTCTTAAACTATGATCTTAAACTTCTAGCCACAGTATTAGCCACTAGACTCAGTGTGGCATTCCTATCTCTTATATCGAATAACAAGGTAGGTTTTGTTAAAGGCCGTTCAGCCAGCACCCACATCTCCAAACTAATCATAGCAATGTCCTACTGTAAATACCATGCGCTTCCCTCTGTCACAGTAAGTTTTGACTCTGAAAAAGCTTTCAACCAAGTCTCATGGCAATACCTATTTTCTGTTTTACAACACTTTGGTCTGAAAGGGGATATAGTCACTTATATTTCCTTGCTATATAAGAATCAGATGTCCCATATTTTAGCTAATGGAGGTAAATCTAAAGCATTTGCCCCACAAAGAGGAGTGCGTCAAGGCTGTCCATTATATATACTTTCCATCGACCCTCTACTCCGGGCCACTGTAGATGATAAAGACGCTTGAGGTTGGGAACACCTCTTTCAAAATTGCAGCATTTGCTGATGATGTACTCATTTTTTTTAAAACTAACCCATATACGTCATTACCAAAAGTTTTAGATTACCAGGCTCTGTTTGGACAATTCTCGGGTCTAAAGATTAACAGAGCAAATCTGAAGCTATGGAAGTCCATGGTAATCTTAAATTAGCATGGGGCCAACTTTTCCTTTGCGATGGGCCAACACTAATATTAAATATTTGGGGGTTTGGATTCCTAATGCGATAGACCAGATATACCAATTTAATGTACACCCGATGTTGCACACATTGAAGGCTTGTTTAAAACAATGGTCTCATCTCCCCCTTTCACTAACTGGTAGGATTCACCTAATTAAAATAACAGAGCTCCCTAAGTGGCTCTACATTCTACAAATGCTTCCCATATGGTTAAAGAAATTGTATTTATTAGAAATTAACCAAATAATCAGACAGTTTATATTGAGGGGAAAGAAAGCTAGACATGCACTAAGTCATCTGAGCCAATCCCGAATGGGGGGCTCACCTGTCCAAATTTCCAAAGATACAATTTAGTTTGTATGATGCGTCATCTGAAAGATTGGATATCGAGAACCTCTTATTTCTTGCCAACAGCCCACTAACAGCATTGGTTTAATGACTACTCTTTATCCGCTCTTTTGCAAATAGACTCCCAACAAATCCCCTTTCAATACAAAAGCTTTATAACCCTTTCTTCAGGACGTCAAGCCTGGCTACACCTTTGTAAAATGCTCAATTCCGGAACAACTTTCTCCCCTCTTCTATCTGTGGAAACCCCCAGTTCTTGCCGGGGACAGAAAATAAGATTTTTAAGGTCTGGGCGGAAAAAGGATTGACATACATCTGCCAATTATTCCTTCATAATTCCAACACTTTGTATAGTTTCCAGGAACTACAAAAATTGTACCTGCTCCCTAGATCAGATTGTTACGCATACCTACAACTGAGACAGCTGTAAGTATACAGGCCTAAACTCTTTCCCTCACAGCAAGAAACTACAATTAGGAGAGCTGTTTTTATAAAAATGCTTAGAGAAATTTTCCTGTACTAAATTCTCTAAACTACTGAACACATATGTTAAAGAAGTGGATTATAAGGACCTTAAAAACCGATGGTCTATCTATCCTTAAATATTATCATCTTCAGAAGAAATAAAGTATTGTTTTGAAAGCATTGCACTCATGTCAGAAAACATAATTCTGAGAAAATTGCAATACAAGTTCATTTGGCAATTATATTTCTCCAAAAATAAGGCTTTTCAGGCAAAATTATGCTCTTCACCCTATTGCCTTAAGTGTGACTCCCTTGTCGGTGACTTTATGCATTGCTTTTGGTCCTGCCCAAAGATTATGTCATTCTGGTCGACATCTGAGCATTTTGTTCCTCACTATTCACAAGCACTATCCCTGATGACCCAAAAATTTGGTTGTTTGGCCTATATCCTAAAGAATGAGCCAGGCTAGACAAGTTTCAAATGGCTTTCTTAGATAAAGCTAGTCTAATGGCCAAGCAAACTATTTTAACGATCTGCCTCACCTCAGAGGTTCCTAGCTTTAAACATTGGTCTCACAAAATGATTAGACTAGCAACATTCGAATATATGACAGCTAAAGCAACTACTCCCTGTAAACGTGCGATGACTACTCAAATTTGGTCCCGGTTTATCCAATGGTGACCCAGTGAGATTATACAGAACTTTGCAGCTCTGTGCCCAAAGTAGAATTTATGGGAAAGTAGAAATCAGATCTAAATCTGGGCCTAGCAAGGTGAAATAAGATTGCTCAACTTTTCTCTTCTTTATTTGGCACATGGGACCCTCTAAGTGGACATTACCTAAGGCACTGAAAAATAACATCTATCGCTAAATCTCCTAAATGTTCTCTAGGGAAAGGAGGGAGGGAGGGGAAGAAATTAAAAATTTAAATTAAAAATTTAAAATCTTAATCATAGGGGGTCATTTATCAAAATGCGCTAAGGCTTTTTCGCATGCGTTAAGGGCTTAGCGCATGCGAAAAGCCCCATTAACGCATGCGAAAACGTGTTTAACACATGCAATAGCACCATATCGTATGGTGCGATGCAAATATGGAAAATAGGAGGAGTTAGGGGTGGGTTTGCCTGTCTGCGAAGAGCTATCGCACAGACTTAATGCCGATTTTAACAACACCTTTTTGAAATGCGTTAGGCTGTGCGATAGCTGCCATGACCGGGCGGTAAGGTTTTATCACCTTGCGCGATGTCTCCTGTAAGGCCTATTTAGATGGATTGAAGCTCCCAGAGCATCCAATGGGGGGAGGGAGGGGGAGAGAGGGAGGGAGGGAGGGAGGGAGAGAGAGAGAGAGAGAGAGACTGACCATAATGTCATCTCCCTAAATAGGTATTTGTATCCCTATGGTAGGCCCACCTAGTAACTCGAGGTGAGGTTTAGGTATCAGTGTAGTGGGTTAGGGGCCCCTTTGACATTCAATCTTAGACATACAAACAGAACAGTGGTCTCTTGTGAACATCTGAGGACCCTTGAAACTCACTCCAAGATGAGATTTGGGCAATGTTCTCTCAACCTAGCTTGATGGACTCTCTACCTGGGTAACATCAAGCTAGGTTGAGAGAACATTGTACACATCTCATCTTGGAGTGAGTTTCCTCACTCCGAGGATCATCAAATGTTCACAAGAGACCACTGTTCTGTTCGTACGTCTAACATTGAATGTCAAAGGGGCCCCTAACCCCCTACACTGAATCCTAAACCTCACCTAGAGTTTCTAGGTGGGCCTACCATAGGGATACAAATACCTATCTAGGGAGGTGACATTATGGCCAGTCTGTCTCTCTCTCTCTCTCTCTCTCCCTCCCCCCCCAGTGGTTATATGTGGGAAATACAACAGGTCTGGCTCCTATTGCAAAGTCTGATAATGTTATCGCAATTTGCACTAACTTAGCTCTTCACAAAGGTAATTAGCGCAAATTGCAATAAAATGAATATTTGCATAAACCATGCCCCTTTTGCTATCGCATGCAATAGTTACCGCATTTTGATAAATCTAGGTCTAAAACTGTAAAGTTTTAAAGGTTTATGAAAGTTTGCTCCAACATAGAGAAGTTTACAGTCATATTAACCCTACATTAACCATACACTGTTCTTATCAATGTCTCAGTTATATCTACAATGGTTGTATACAGTGCCCTTCAATTGTTCATCATCGCCTTGCTTTTACCTGCTGTTGCCTATATTAGGTATATATATGATTGTAATGTTTATGGAAAAACCAATAAATAAAGAAGAAAAAAATCACCTGAGCTAAAAGATTACAAATTATCCCTGTCAATTGAAAAGCAGGCTGTTAATATAAACAAAATATACACTTTGAAATGTCTGTATGCCAATGCAAGAAGTCAAAGAAGTAATATGGGAGAGTTAGAGTGTATAGCAGTGAGTGATGAGACAGACTTAACTGGCATCTCAGAGACATGGTTGAAGGATGAGAACCAATGGGATAGTGTCATACCAGGGTACAAAATTATATCACAATGATAAGGAGGAGCAACTTGATTGGGGGGGGGGGGGGGTGGTGAGGGTGGCACTTTATGTCTGGATGGCACAGAGTTCATCCTGCAAGAGATTAAATGCACAATGGTATCTTTATGGGTAGAAAACCCATGGGTGTTGGGGAAGAGTATAGCAATAGGAGTATAATACCGTCAACCTGGCCAAAATGATGAGATGGACAATGAAATGCTAAGAGAAATTAGGGAAGCTAATCAAATTGTTAGTGCAATAATAATGGGAGATTTCAATTACCCCAATATAGAATGGGTAAATGTAACATCAGGACATGTTAGAGAGATAAAGTTCCTGAATGGAATAAATGACAGCTTTATGGAGTAATTGGTTCAGGAACTAACGAGAGAGGGCGCTATTTGGATCTAATTATTAATGGAACGCGGGATTTGGTGAGAGAGGTAACAGTGGTTGGGGGCCTCTTGGCAACAGTGATCATAACATGATCACATTTGAATTAATAACTGAAAGGGGAATAGTAAGTAAATCCACAGTTCTAGCACTAAACTTTCAAAAGGGAAACTTTGATAAAATGAGAAAAATAGTTAAAAAAAACAAAAACAAAAAAAACCGCCTGAAAGGTGCAGCTACAAAGGTTAAGAAGGTGCAACAGGCGTGGACACTGTTAAAAAAAAAAATACTATCTTAGAAGCGCAGTCCAGATGTATTCCATGTATTAAGAAAGGTTGAAAGAAGGCCAAACAATTTCTGATATAGCTAAAAGGTGAGGTAAAAGAGACTATTTTAGCCAAAAGATGTTCTTTCAAAAATCAGAAGAATGATCCATCTGAAGAAATAGGAAAAAGCATAAGTAATGGTAAGTTAAATGTAAAACATTGATAAGACAAGCTAAAAGAGAATTTGAGAAGAAGTTGGTCATAAAGGCAAAAACTCAAGGGGTTTACTGAGGAGAAAGAGGATATATCCATTCCAAAGATGGTTTTCAAGCTTGACGATTAAGTTGAACTGATCCAAATCACGATGAATCTGGAAGATGTTCTAGGCCAGATTGACAAACTGAATAGTAGTAAATCACCTGGACTGGAAGGTTTACATCCCAGGGTTCTGACAGAACTCAACATTACATTTCAGACCTATTACAAGTAATTTGTAACCTATCACTAAAATCATTTATTTATTTTATTTTTAGATTTTTTTATACCGGTGTATGAAATACAGATCACATCGGTTTACATTGAAACAGAACATAAATTTTTGCCTAGAGGCATTACATAGAACAAGGTTAAGGAACTTGGAACAGGGTAAACTAGATCAAAATTAACATTGTAATGTAAACGTATTGGCTAACAAGTCTCATTTAGCAGAATAAACAAAAAGAAACATAAAAGGAAAACAGTAGATGTCACATGAGACCTGCAGCAAGAGATTGGATACAGAGTCAAGTAGAAGAGTAGATGAGTAGAAGTATAGAATCTGGGGAATGCGATGATGATGATGCGATGATGAGGAAGAGTAACTCTTGCTGGCTGTTGGGAGAAAAGTGCTTATGGTCCTGTAAAAGCTTGTTTAAAGAGCCAGGTTTTAAGTTTCTTTTTGAATGTAGAGTGGCAGGTCTCTAGACAGATATCTGGCGGGAGCACGTTCCATTGAATGGGGCCAGCAGTAGATATGGTACGTTTATGAAGCGAGGATTTTGTTGAGGGAGCATAGAGAGTGCCTTTATATGCTCCTCTGATGGGTCTAGCTGAAGAATGAAGACGTAGTTGGGTGCTTAAGTGAAGAGGGGATATATTGTGAATTGATTTATGAATTACTGTGAGCACTTTATAAAGAATCCTTTGCTTAATTGGAAGCCAATGGAGGAGTTTGAGAATGGGAGTGATGTGATCTCTTTTATTCGTATTTGTAAGGATTCTAGCTGCAGAGTTTTGTAACATTTGGAGGGGTTTGAAGGATGAGATTGGGAAGCCGAAGCGAATTGCAATAGTCGATTTTTGATAGTATAATGGCTTGAAGAACCAACCGGAAATCATTGAAATGGAGAAGAGGTTTCAGCTTTCTCAGGACTTGTAGCTTGTAGAAACAGTCTTTAGTAGTGGTGCTTATAAATTTTTTAAGGTTAAGCTGATCGTCTAGAATGACACCTAGGTCATCATCCATTGTACTTGAGACTAGAAGGTGCCCAGTATAACCCCAATATACAAAAAGGGCTCCAGCTGTGATCTGAGAAACTATAGAACAGTGAGCTTGACTTCAGTGCTGGGAAAAATCATGGAAATTATTGTAAAGAATAAAATCATAAAACATATAGATAGACATGATTTAATGGGACACAGCCAGCATAAATTTACCCAAGGGAAGACTTGCCTTACAAATCTGCTACATTTTTTTGAAGGGGTAAATAAGCATGTGGATAAAGGTGATGTGGTATATTTGGATTTTCACAAGGCGTTTGACAAAGTCCCTCATGAGAGGCTTCTAAGAAAACTAAAAAGTCATGGGATAGGAGGAGATGTCCTTTTGTGGATTGCAAACTATTTAAAAGATAGGAAACAGAAAGTAGGATTAAATGGTCTGTTTTCACAGTGGAAAAAGGTAAACAGTGGAGAGCCTCAGGGATCTGTACTTGGACTAGTGATTTTTAATATATCTATAAATGACCTGGAAAGAGGTACAGATGAGTAAAGTGACCAGATTTGCAGATGACACAAAATTGTTCAGAGTAGTTAAATCAGAAGCAGATTGTGATACATTACAGGACATTGCAAGACTGGAAAACTGGGCGTCCATATGGCAGATGAAATATAATATGGACAAGTTCAAGGTGATGTATATAGGGAAAAATAATCCATGTTGTGGTTACACAATATTAGGTTCCATTTTAGGAGTTACCACCCAGGAAAAGGATTTGGGCATCAAACGTTGCATTGAAATCTTCGGCTCAGTGTGCTGTGATGTTCAAAAAAGCAAACAGAATGTTAAGAATTATTAGGAAGGGAATGGCAAATAAAACAGAAGATGCCATAATGCTTCTGTATTTTTCAGTGGTTAGGCCGCAGCTTGAATATTGTGTGCAATTCTTGTCACAGATCCTCAAAAGAGATATAGTTGTACTGGAGAAAGTACAAAGAAGGGCGACCAAAATGATAAGAGGCATGGCATGGCTTCTCTATGAGGAAAGGCTAAAGAGGTTAGGGCTATTCAGCTTGGAGAAGGGACTGCTGAGTGGGGATATGATGGAAGTCTACAAAATTATGAAAGAACGTGAATGAGTAAATGTGAAACGGTAATTTAATCTTCAGATAATACAAGGACTAGGAGGCACTTCATGAAGTTAGCAAGTAGCACATTTAAAATAAATCAGAGAAAATTCTCTCTCATTCAACACACAATTAAGCTCTGGAATTCATTGCCAGAGGTTATGGTTAAGGCAATTAGTGTAGCTGGGTTTAAAAAAGGTTTGGATAAGTTCCTGGAGGAGAAATCCATAAACTACTATTAATCAATAGGGAACAGCCACAGCTTGTTGCCGGCATTAGTAGCATGGGATCTATATAAAGTTTAGTCATTCTAAATACTTTTGACTTGGATTGGCCACTGTTGGAGACAAGATACAGCAAAATTGCTTACCTTGTAATAGGTGTTATCCCAGGACAGCAGGATGTAATCCTCACATATGGGTGACGTCAGCAACGGAGCCCTAGGCGGGAAAGTTTTCTGTCAAAGTTTCTAGAAACTTTTGACTGGCACTGTGGTGCCACTGAGCATGCCCAGCATGCCATGACATTCTCTGCCACAGGTGTCACTCTTCAGTCTGGTATTGTAGCAATGAGCTTTAGCAAAAAAGCAAAATTGTTTACCTTGTAATAGGTGTTATCCCAGGACAGCAGGATGTAGTCCTCACATATGGGTGACATCAGTAATGGAGCCCTATGCACGGAAAACTTCTTTAAAAGTTTCTATGAAACTTTTGAGTGGCACCAGAGTGCCTACTGAGCATGCCCAGCATGCCATGATATTCCCTGCCACAGGGGTCTCCCTTCAGTCTTGTTTTGTAGCAATTAGCGTTAGCCAAAAATAAAATAATAAAACGTATCGGACCCAACTCCGCGGGGTGGCGGGTGGGTTTCGTGAGGACTACATCCTGCTGTCCTGGGATAACACCTATTACAAGGTAAGCAATTTCGCTTTATCCCAGGACAAGCAGGATGCTAGTCCTCACATATGGGTGATTAGCAAGCTAGAGGCTGAGTCATTTGGGATTGAGGCAACAGTGAAGTATTGTTGTTGAAATGAATCAGCCGAAGATCACAGCAGGTTGGATGTAGAAGGAGTTGGGTTTAAACTGGAAACACGTTCTTTAAGACAGATTGTCCATAGGCTGAATCTTGTCTTCCTTCTTTGTCTAAGCAGTAGTGAGCTGCAAAAGTGTGAAGAGAACTCCATGTTGCTGCTTTACAAATGTCCAGAATAGGTACAGAGCGAAGGTGCGCTACTGAGGTTGACATCACTCTGACTGAGTGTGCTTTTACTCGCCCTTGAAGAGTAAGGCCTGCTTTTTCGTAACAAAATTGTATGCAATCTGCTAGCCAATTTGACAAAGTATGTTTACCCACTGGTTTACCAGGTTTGTTTGGATCATAGGATACAAAGAGTTGATTGGATTTCCTTTGGACTGTAGTGCGGTTTAAATAGAAAGACAGTGCACGCTTACAGTCCAAGGTATGTAGGGCTCTTTCTCCCTGGTGAGAGTGAGGCCTTGGAAAGAATGTTGGTAAAACTATAGATTGATTGAGGTGGAATTCCGTGACTACTTTTGGAAGGAATTTAGGATGAGTACGGAGGACCACCCTGTCATGTAGGAACTTTGTAAAAGGTTCGTATGTGACTAGAGCTTGTAGTTCACTGACCCTTCTAGCTGATGTAATGGCTATGAGGAATACCGTTTTCCAAGTAAGATATTTAAGGTCACAGGTATCTATGGGTTCAAATGGAGAATGCATAAGCCTTGTTAATACTACGTTCAGCTCCCATTGTATGCTCGGGGAATAACTGGAGGTTTAATGTGAATTAGGCCTCTCATGAATTTACTGACCAGAGGCTGCGTAGAGATAGGTGTGTCTCCCAGCTTGTTATGATAAGCTGAGATTGCACTCAAGTGTACTCTTACAGATGAAGTCTTAAGACCAGAGTCTGAGAGATGGTATAGGTAATCTAGTAGTGAGGTAGTGGGGCAAGTGAAAGGATCTAGCGCTTTCTGAGTGCACCACAAAGTAAACCGTTTCCATTTGTAGGAATAATTTTTTTTAGTGGAAGGTTTACGTGATGCTATCAGTACTTTAGATATAGTGGTTGGAAGGTTGAGTGGTTGTAAGATCAAGCTTTCAACATCCATGCTGTCAGGGACAGGGATTGAAGGTTGGGGTGGCGCAACTGACCCTGTTCCTGAGTTATGAGATTGGGAGCTACTCCCAGGCGAATTGGATCCCTGACTGAGAGATCTAGAAGTGTGGGGAACCATACTTGTCGAGGCCAGTATGGGGCTATGAGTATCATGGTCCCCTTGTCCTGTTGTAGTTTTACTAGTGTTTTGGTTATGAGTGGTATTGGTGGATACGCATATAACAGGCCTGAATTCCAATGGCGAGCAAAGGCGTCCTTTGGCAGGCTGTTCTGCTGCCAGAGGAGAGAGCAGTAATTGTTCACTTTGTAGTTCAGATGGGATGCAAAGAGATCTATTGTTGGTTGACCCCAGCGTTGAAATATCTTGGTTGCTAGCGCTGGGTCTAGAGACCACTCGTGTGGTTGGAATTGACGGCTGAGGCGATCCGCTACTCTGTTGTGGATGCCCGCTAGGTAGGAGGCCCGTAGAAGAATTGAGTGTGCTAGGGCCCAGTCCCAAATTTGAGCTGCTTCTTGACAAAGGAGGTAGGAACCTGTTCCCCCTTGTTTGTTGATGTACCACATGGCTACTGTGTTGTCCGTTTGGATCAGAACAGTCTTGTGTGAAAGGCAGTCCTTGAACGCATATAGGGGTAGATTTTAAAAGAAGCGCGATCAGCCTACTTTTGCTTGCGCATGAGACTCAAGCAAAAGTACGCTGGATTTTAGTAGATACGCGCGGAGCCGCGCGTATCCACTAAAATCCTGGATCGGCGCGCGCAAGGCTATCGATTTTGTATAGCCTGCGCGCGCCGAGCCGCGCTGCCTCCCCCCGTTCCCTCCAAGGCCGCTCCGAAATCGGAGCGGCCTCGGAGGGAACTTTCCTTTGCCCTCCCCTCACCTTACCCTCCCTTCCCCTACCTAACCCACCCACCCGGCCCTGTCTACACCCCCCCCCTTACCTTTGTCGGGGGATTTACGCCTCCCGGAGAGAGACGTAAATCCCCGCGCGCCAGCGGGCCTGCTGCGCGCCGGGCCGCGACCTGGGGGCGGGTACGGAGGGCGCGGCCACGCCCCCGGGCCGTAGCCACGCCCCGTACCCGCCCCCAAAACGCTGCCGACACACCCCCGCAACGCCGCGCGCTCCGGCCCCGCCCCCCGACACGCCCCCCTCCGAGAACCCCGGGACGTACGCGAGTCCCGGGGCTCTGCGCGCGCCGGGAGGCCTATGTAAAATAGGCTTCCCGGCGCGCAGGGCCCTGTTCGCGTAAATCCGCCCGGTTTTGGGCGGATTTACGCGAGCAGGGCTCTGAAAATCCGCCCCATAGTGCATAGCGTATAGCTCGAAGCTCCAGGAAGTTTATTTGAAAGGAGGCTTCGTGTTTTGTCCACGTGCCTTGTGTCTTTAGATGACCAATGTGTGCTCCCCAACCTAAGGTGGATGCATCTGTAGTTAAAGTCACTTGTGGAACTGGTTGCTGGAAAGGTAGGCCTTTGAGCAAGTTGATCGCTGATGTCCACCAGAGAAGGGAAGAACTCAGATCTTGTGTAATCTGAATGGGCGTGGACAATGGTTGAATGGCTTGAATCCATTGATTTTTCAGTGTCCATTGCATGAGTCGCATGGTCAGTCTGGCCATGGGAGTGACGTGAACTGTTGAGGCCATGTGCCCGAGTAGGGGGAGGCACTGATGAGCTGTAACTCGAAACTGATTGCGAATAGAGTGAGCCAGGAGAACGAGTGTTTGAGCACGGTCTCTTGGAAGAAAAGCTTTTGCTGTGATGGTGTTGAGATCTGCACCTATGAACTGCAACTGGTGAGATGGTATGAGATGAGATTTTTCGTAATTGATGAGAAACCCCAAGGAGTGAAGCAATTTTATTGTGAGCTGGAGGGAATTGAGAGCTCCGCTTTGTGTTTGACTCCTGATGAGCCAGTCATCCAAGTAAGGAAATACATGCACTCTTTGTTTGTGAAGATGTGCCACCGCTACTGCAAGACACTTTGTGAACACTCGAGGTGCTGAGGCTAGGCCGAATGGTAGTACTCGGTATTGGAAGTGTTGTCCTTCGACCAGAAATCGCAGGTACTGTCGATGAGGAGGAAAAATGGGAATGTGAGCGTAAGCGTCTTGAAGATCCAGAGAGCAGAGCCAATCTCCTTTTTGAAGAAGAGGTAGCATGGTGCCTAATGATACCATCCTGAATTTCTCTTTCTTTAGAAATTTGTTGAGATTTCTGAGGTCCAGGATAGGACGTAGGCCCCCGGTTTTCTTTGGAATGAGGAAATATCGGGAATAGAATCCTCTGCTCCACTGAGGCCTGGGAACTGGTTCTATGGTCCTGGCTTTCAGAAGGGTGGATAATTCTGCTTGCAGGATTGTGGAGTGATGATTCACTGTACAAGATGGAAGAGGAGGGTTTTCGTTTGGTACAGTGAGAAAATCCAAGCGGTACCCTTGAGCTGTAATTGAGAGTACCCATTGGTCCGTTGTGATGGAGGTCCAAGTGTGATGGTAATACACTATTCGACCTCCGACTGGTAAGTGTGGAAGAGGATTTCGAGAAGGGCTTCTGCTCTCTGGCTGGTTTTCAAAAGCGTGATGTGGATGTAGTTGGAGCAGGCTACTGGGGCCTAGTAGGCCTCTGTCGAACCTGAGAACGCTGAGTAGGGCGTGGTTGTCTCGCTCTGGTAGCAGGAGGGTAGTATCGTTGAGGGCGATAATATGGTTTTCTCACTTCTCTTCTAGGAGGCCTCCTAGAAGTTTGATGTGTCTCCTGAGGAAGTTGAGACAATTGTTTTAGGGTTTCTGTGTGATCTTTTATGGTCGCCACTGCCTCCTTGACCTTGTCTCCAAAAAGGTTTTCACCTAGACAAGGTAGGTCTGCCAACCTTTCTTGCACTTCTGGCCTTAGTTCAGAGGATTTTAACCAGGCCCATCTCCGAGCCGTGATACCGGAGGCTGATAAATGGGAGGCCGTCTCGAAGCTATCATACGTGGCTCTCACCTCGTGCTTGCCCGCTTCTAGGCCCTTATGCACGAGACGGAAGAAACCCTCTTGAAATTGGTCTGGAAGTTGCTGAGAAAGAACTTCAACCTGTTTCCACAGGTCACGCTGATACTGGTTCATGAATAATTGATAGGAGTTTATCCGTGAGACCAGCATTGCTCCTTGGAAGATCTTTCTTCCTAAACTGTCTAGGAAACGACTGTCTTTGCCTGGAGGTGTGGAAGCATGTTGTTTCAGTCTCTTAGCCTTTTTCTGGGCTGATTCAACCACTACAGATTGGTGTGGCAGTTGGGATTTTTGAAACCCAGGTATGGGTTGGACGAGATATGTGGCATCTGCTCATTTGTTAACTGCTGCCACAGAGCCAGGGTGCTCCCACATCCGATACATCAGCTCTTGCAGGACTTCGTGCACTGGAATAGCTAGTATCTCTTTAGGAGGATCCACGAACTGAAGGACCTCCAAGGTCTTCTGCCTAGTGTCTAATTCAGAAAGAAGTGAGAATGGAATAGTGTCAGACATCTCTTTAATGAAGTTAGAGAAGGAAAGATCTTCCGGGGGTGATTTCCTTCTGTCTTCTGGTGGCGAAGGTTGAGATAGAATATCTTCTTCAGATGAGATATCGTCCCCTGAGTCAGTACCAGTATCCAGTGGGTGACCTGATGGTCTAAGAGGTTTAAAAGGAACCTCAGATTGCAGTGTATGTGGTGTTATAGGTGGGATAACACCAGATGGACCAGGAACTGGAATTGCATCTGGATCCAAACCATGAGGAGAAGTAGAAAAAACCTGAATTAAGGTGTCTAATTTATCCATCAATGGTTGAAAAATGGAGGATTCTTGACCTGGCATCGATGGTGGTCTCTGTGCCGGTAACCGGATGGGTATCGACGGCATCGGCGGTCCATGCGCAGGAACCGGCAGCATTGGTGGCATCGATGGTTGTGGTGATGGTACGGCCGGAATCGGCATCGAGGGTACCGGTGCTGGAACGGGCGATGTCATCGGAATCGGTGTCGATGGCATCGCTGGCGTAGAAGGCTGAGGTCGCGGCATCGCCTCGATGAATGCGTCTCTGACCGCTTGACGTATATATATACATCAAGTTCCACCCGCATGGATGGTGAAAACAGAGCACCCATGGGGGGAGGCGGTAATGGCGATGCCGGTACCTCCTCAGGGCCCTGAGGAGGCACGGTTCCCTGCGCCGGAATCGGCAGGGATCGCCCTGTCGATGGCTCCGAAGCCTGATTCTGAAGCCGAGGTTTCTTAGCTGTTGTACCGCTTTCCATCGATGGCTCGCCGGGAATCGAGGCAGTAGATGCCGCATGCGGCCTACGATGGCGGTGGCGATGCTTTTCCTTTTCGCGGGCTTTTTCACTACCCGATGTCGATGCCCTGGACGATGGAGAGGGGGAGGAAAAGGGAGCATCTCCCGACTCACCTGGTAGACGCTTTTTCAACACGACTTTTCGAATCGACCCAGCCGGAGACGATTGTGTTGAAGTAGATGGAGCTGACAAAAGTTGTATTTTAAACAATTGCTCCATTTTCTCCAGTCGGAGACGGCGGGCCTTCGATGTCATGGTTGCACATAAGGGACAAGCCCTAACATCATGGGATTCACCAAGACAGAGGACACAATCCTGGTGAGGGTCCGTAATGGACATGTTCCTGGTGCACTTGGGGCACTTTTTGAAACCTGAAGCCATTTTGGGCCGGACAGCCGTCGACGACCAATGACCAGGGACAACAAAGTTGTCAAAAAACGGAACGGAACCGTGAGAAGAATCAAAAAACTTACCGCGACGGTGTACTAATGGGAGACCCTTTGCAGCTGAAGTTTTCTAAACTTTTTGACAAAGTTAAAGTTGTGGAGATTTTCCACAGGACTCCTAGAGACCGCGAGGCTAACTGCTTCGCGGAAAAAAGAAGACTGAAGGGAGACCCCTGTGGCAGGGAATATCATGGCATGCTGGGCATGCTCAGTAGGCACTCTGGTGCCACTCAAAAGTTTCATAGAAACTTTTAAAGAAGTTTTCCGTACATAGGGCTCCATTACTGATGTCACCCATATGTGAGGACTAGCATCCTGCTTGTCCTGGGATAAATAAAATAATAAATTATGAGGCCCAACTCCGCGGGGTGGCGGGTGGGTTTCGTGAGGACTATGTCCTGCTGTCCTGGGATAACACCTATTACAAGGTAAGCAATTTTGCTTTATCCCAGGTCAAGCAGGATGGTAGTCCTCACATATGGGTGATTAGCAAGCTAGAGGCTGAGTCATTGTCCATGCAGGTAGCAGTGATGCATTGTTGAGGAAATGATGCAGCCGAAGATTACAGCAGGTTGGTTGTAGAAGGAGATGGGATCAAACTGGAAACAAGTTCTTTAGGACAGATTGTCCATAGGCTGAATCTTGTCATCCTTCTTTGTCCAAACAGTAGTGAGCTGCAAAGGTGTGAAGAGAACTCCATGTTGCTGCTTTACATATGTCAAGGATTGGCACTGAACGATAGTGTGCTACTGAGGTTGACATTGCTCTTACTGAGTGTGCCTTTACTCACCCTTGGAGGGGAAGGCCTGCTTTTTCATAGCAAAACTGTATGCAATCTGCTAGCCAGTTGGATAGAGTATGTTTACCCACTGGTTTACCAGGTTTGTTTGGATCATAAGAAACAAATAGTTGATTGGTCTTCCTGTGGACTGCAGTGCGGTTTAAATAGAAAGATAGAGCACGTTTACAGTCCAAGGTATAGCTTGTTCTCCTTGGTGAGAATGAGGCCTTGGAAAGAAAGTGGGTAAAACTATAGATTGATTCAAGTGGAATTCCGTAACTACCTTGGGAAGGAATTTGGGATGTGTACGGAGAACCACCCTATCATTTAAGAATTTTGTGTAGGGTGGGTATGTTACCAGTGCTTGTAACTCACTAACCCTTCTAGCTGATGTAATGGCTATGAGGAAGATAGTCTTCCATGTGAGAAATTTTAGGTCACAGGAGTCTATGGGTTTGAAAGGAGAATGCATGAGTCTTGTTAAAACCATATTCAGTTCCCTTTCTGTGACTGGTGGCCGAATTGGTGGTTTAAGGTGAGTTAATCCCCTCATAAACCTACTTACTAGAGGTTGAGTGGAGATTGGTGCATCTCTAACCCTGTCATGGTAAGCTGAGATTGCACTGAGATGTACTCTTACTGATGAAGTCTGGAGGCCAGAGTTTGAAAGATGATATAAATAGTCTAGTAGAGAAATTGTGGGGCAGGAGAAAGGGTCAATGTTCTTTTTCATGCACCACAAAGTAAATCTTTTCCATTTTGAAGAATAGTTCTTTCTTGTGGAAGGTTTACGTGAAGCTATAAGTACTTCAGATTAAGTGGTTGTAAAATCAAGCTTTCAACATCCATGCTGTCAGAGATAGGGATTGAAGGTTGGGATGGCGCAACTGACCCTGATCCTGAGTTATGAGAGTGGGAGCTACTCCCAGGCGAATTGGATCCCTGATCGAGAGGTCTAGAAGTGTGGGAAACCATACTTGTCGAGGCCAATATGGGGCTATGAGTATCATGGACCCTTTGTCCTGTTGTAGCTTCACTAGAGTTTTGGTTATGAGCGGTATCGGAGGATACGCGTATAGTAGGCCTGAGTTCCAAGGGCGAGCAAAGGCGTCCTTGGCTGGCTGGTTCTTCTGTTTGTGTAGAGAACAGAAGTTGTCCACTTTGTGATTTAGATGTGACGCAAAGAGGTCTATGGTTGGTTGACCCCAGTTTTGAAATATCCTGGTCGCTACTGAGGGATCCAGTGACCATTCGTGTGGTTGGAACTGACGACTGAGTCGATCCGCCACTACATTGTGAATACCTGCTAGATAAGTGGCCCGGAGAAGTATTGAGTGGTTTAGGGCCCAGGCCCAAATCTGTGCAGCTTCTTGACAAAGGAGATACGAGCCCGTACCTCCCTGTTTGTTGATGTACCACATGGCTACTGTGTTGTCTGTTTGGATGAGAACAGTCTTGTGTGAAAGGCAGTCCTTGAACGCATGGAGTGCATAACGTATAGCTCGAAGCTCCAGGAAATTGATTTGGAAAGTTGCTTCGAGTTTTGTCCAAGTTCCCTGGGTTTGGAGATTGTCTATGTGAGCTCCCCAACCCAAGGTGGATGCATCTGTAGTTAACGTTATCTGTGGGACTGGTTGCTGGAAGGGTAGGCCCTTGTGCAAATTGTCCTTGTTTACCCACCAAAGTAGAGAGGAACGTAGTTGGTGGGTTACTTGAATTGGAGAATGCAATAGTTGAATGGCTTGGATCCATTGAGATCTTAAAGTCCATTGAGTTACCCTCATGGCTAGTCTTGCCATAGGAGTGACATGAACTGTGGAGGCCATGTGGCCTAGTAAGGTTAGAAACTGATGAGCTGTTGCTTGTGTCTTTGAGTGAATCGAGTTTGCTAGTAAGGACAATGTTTCTGCTCGATCCTCGGGTAGAAAGGCCTTTGCAAGGACGGTGTTCAGTTCTGCTCCTATGAATTGGAGCAGGTGAGACAGTGTGATATGGGACTTTTGATAATTGATGAGAAATCCCACGGAGTGAAGTAGAGCAATTGTCTGGTTGAGAGAAGTTATTGCTCCTTGTTGAGATTGACTCCTGATGAGCCAGTTGTCTAGGTATGGGAAGACATGAACACCTTGCTTGTGCAAGTGTGCTGCTATTACTGCCAGACATTTTGTGAATACTCTGGGAGCAGAGGCGAGTCCGAATGGCAGTACTCTGTATTGGAAATGTTGATGACCCACCATGAAGCGCAGATACTTGCGATGAGGAGGGAATATTGGAATGTGAGTATAAGCATCTTGAAGATCCAGAGAACAAAGCCAGTCTCCTTCTTGAAGAAGTGGGAGCATGGTGCCTAGAGAAACCATCCTGAACTTCTCTTTCTTTAGAAATTTGTTGAGATTTCTGAGGGCGAGGATGGGACGTAGGCTTCCTGTTTTCTTTGGAATGAGGAAGTAACGGGAATAGAATCCTCTGCCCTGCTGAGTCCGAGGTACTAACTGGATTGCCTTGACTCTCAGAAGGGTGGATAATTCTATTTTTAATTGATGTAGTTGAGATTTTTGCTGTGGGCAGAAAATCGGTGGGAAATCTGGTGGAATGGAGAGAAACTTTAGTTTGTAACCATGGGCGATTATAGAGAGTACCCATTGGTCTGTTGTTATTGTTTGCCAGTGTATGTAAAAGTGTGATACTCTTCCTCCCACTGGCAGATATATTTGAGGATTTAAAATTATGCCTTGTTCTCTGGTCTGACTCTCAAAATCCCGCCGCTGGACCTGACTGAGGTGGAGGTTGCGTGCGAGGAGGTCTAGGTTGTCTTGATTGGGAGCGTTGTTGTTGAGGCCTAGTAGATCTGCCCCTGGATGTTTGTGAGTAGTATCTACGTGGCCTGTAGTAAGAACGCTTTGGTTCCCTGCGGTGTAAGCGTCGTTGTGATTGTGTTGAAGTATCCTGAGGCATTTGGGATAGCTGACGTAATGTTTCAGTGTGGTCCTTTAGCTGTTGAACTGCTTCTTGGACTTTATCACCGAATAAATTGTCTCCCAAACATGGTAGATCCACAAGTTTTTCCTGGACCTCAGGCCTGAGATCCGAGGCCTTGAGCCATGCATACCTACGAGCAGTGATTCCAGCTGCTGCAGTCCTGGAGGCAGTGTCGAAGCTATCATAAGCTGCTCTGACTTCATGCTTTCCTGCTTCTAGGCCTTTGTTCACTATGGCCTGTGCTGGTTCTTGAAACTGTGCAGGTAAAGAATTTATGAATTGTTCCATCTGCTTCCATAAATCTCTCTGATACTGTGTCATATATAACTGGTATGCAGAAATTCTGGAATTTAGGATTGCTGCCTGATACACCTTTTTTCCCAATGAATCAAGGAAGCGGTGATCCTTACCTGGAGGAGTTGAGGAGTGAGGACGGACACGTCTTGACTTTTTCTGGGCAAATTCAACTACCACTGAATTATGTGGTAGTTGTGCTTTTTGAAAACCAGGTGCCATCTGTACCAGATAAGTGGAATCCACTCATTTGTTTACTGCTGGAACTGTAGAAGGTTGCTCCCAGATCTGGTGTTGCAGGTCTAAGAGCACTTCATGAATTGGAATAGCTAAAACCTGTTTGGGTGGATCTACAAATTGCAAGACTTCTAGAGTATGTTGTCTAGCGTCTTGTTCTGTTGACAGTTTAAAAGGTATGGTATCTGCCATGTCTTGAATAAAACTGGAGAACGATAGGTCTTCTGGGGGTGACTTTTTTCTGGGTTCTGGTGGAGAAGGTTCCGACATAAAGTCCTCAGAAGATGTATTTGTCTCGTGGCTATCCCAAGAATCATCATCATCATCCCTATAGGGTGGTTTTGTGATGGACTTGGGTGGTAGATGTAATCCTGATGGACCTGGTAATGGGTCATCGATGGGATGTAATGGAAGTGTTTGTTTTCCTGGTTGTTTCGGTAAAGTGTCGATGACATCTTGATACCGTTGGAGTAGACGCTGGAAGAAAGCTAGATCTTGAATTTCTGGTTCTTCCTGTGGTGGTTGTGTCGATGGAATAGCCGCCGGAATCGATGTCGACGTCGAAGGTTGTCATCTCGGTGTTAAAACTGACGTCGGCGGAGTTATTGGTATCGACGTCGAAGAGGTCGATGGCAGGTGTGCATATATCGATGTCGACGCCATTATTAAACTGGGCGTCGACATCGAGTCACCTTTAGTCCTCAGTGCGAAAGTCGACACCGGCATCGATGGTCCCACCGGCATCGGCAAAGTTGCCGGCATCGATGCAGGGAGAATCGGCATCGACGAGCTCGTCGGAATCGTTTGTTTCTCCATGAAAGCCTTCGATACTGCTTGTCTGATGATATCAGACAATTCCGGCATTACAACTGATGGTACCAGAGCAGTTGTAAGCGGTGGCGGAGGTTGAGGTATAGGATCCGATGCAGGGCCCTGCAAAGGATCAGGAACCGGAGACGGAGGATGAGGCCCAGGCGCCAATGTTTCCTCAGTCCGTGGCCGCTTTGCCATCGAGGGTTCCTGGGAAGCAGTTTCGGGCATCGATGGTCGTCGATGTCGATGCTTGTGTTTTAACTTTTGAGGGTCGATGGATTTCGTCGATGAAGGATCCCCCGACGGCCCCGGGTGAGGTTTTTTAATTAACAAGTGCTTAGTCGTTCCAGCCAGAGACGACTTCGATGACGCCGAAGGAGATGGGATAAGTTGAAGTTGGAAAAGGTGCTCCATTTTTTCTAGTCGAGTTTTACAACTTTTCGGAGTCATCTCGGCGCATTGTGGGCAGTTATTTACCTAATGTTTTTCCCCGAGGCATAAGACACATTCGGTGTGCGGGTCGGTAATCAACATTTTTCAAGCGCATACAGGACATTTTTTAAAACCTGTAGCCATATTTCTAGTCGACGGCCGTTGAAAAGAAACGGGAATTCGCGAGAAAATTTTTTTCTTCAAATGAAGAAAATGAGAGAGAGAGGTACTCACCGGCCGGTGAAAAAAGTACTTCAAGAGACTTGTGAGAGAGAATATCAAGTAAACTTTGACTTTACAGTCAAAAATTGTGTTGAGAGAATATCAACGGCTCCTATCCTGCGATGCCTACAGCAGCGCGGAAAGATGAAGACTGAAGAGTGACACCTGTGGCAGAGAATATCATGGCATGCTGGGCATGCTCAGTGGCACCACAGTGCCAGTCAAAAGTTTCTAGAAACTTTGACAGAAAAGTTTCCCGCCTAGGGCTCCGTTGCTGACGTCACCCATATGTGAAGACTACCATCCTGCTTGTTCTGGGATAATGGGCTTGATGGACCCTTGATCTGACCCATTACGATATATCTTATTTTCTTTTGACAGGTGTTCCTGGACGATGTCAGCCATATTTGGAAATGGGTTAGGAGGTGCATTTGTAGAACCCTCTCTTGAAAGTGAGGGTTATTAACCTAGGGCTCCAGTGATGAAAGCGAACTCGGGAGCTCATCCAGTTGCTTTAGAGGAAAAACCCTTGGTGAACCATGTCTGCCACTGAGTGTGAATATCGAGAACCCCATATTAAGGGTTCTGAGAAAGAGTTCACCATTATGAATGACACTGGGACTCCAGTCTCAGGAATCACTGTTGCAGTGCTGAAGAGGTGAGGTAGGATTAATCTTTCCATCTCTTTAAATGATGAAGCAAAGAAATTCTGCACTAGATCTGCAGTCTGGTTGAGCGACTGATGTGCCCTCTGAACTAGTGTAGGTGGTGGAACATCCTTTCCGATGACAAGGATAGGTTCCTGCACCTCATTAGGAGATTTCTTTCTTTTTGGAGGTAAGCGACCGCATGAAGCATCTGCTATCAGCCTAGGATGAAAGAGGGCTGAGATAATTGGAAGTTATCGATAAGACAAGACCTTCAGCAGCTCAGCTAGAGAGGCCTGTGCACAGTTGCTCCCAGTAACTCGATGCTTCCTGTGTGTCAAGGGCCTTGGTGCGTGCACCGTGCATTAAGGTCATTGGTGCACTGTGCATAAAGCACATACATTGCGATGAGCATATTCATTGGTGCACTGTACCTCAAGTGTGCTGCAGCGCCTTGCACTGATGATGCTGATGCTGACTTACATTTCTTCGATGCAGGAGTTAGTTCGATGCAGGGTGATTGTAACCCTTGACTCCGTGGCTTTGATTTAGGCCAATGGGGAAGGTAATGAAGAGCTCCTATTCAACTCGTTTCCTGATAAGGCAGACAACACTGCACTGTGGAAGGAGGATCTACTACCGTTTGAGAGACTTACATAGTTCCTCTATGTGTGATGCCCTGAAATGATGCGAATGCAGATAGGTCCACAGGCATATCTGGGGAAAAGCAAGGATAATATGCCACGAGGGACCTCATCTTACCAAGAATGCAGTTCTATGGCCATTCTGAGGAGGCACAAGTCTTTTTTATCTTTTTTTTGTAGCCCTGAAAAATGCTGTTATGGGTGCTGCACAGCAGCAAGTCAACTAAAAGTGAAGAAACTGAAGAAAAATCTGGAGAGACTGAGTACACATCCGGGCTGTGCGCGAACAAAAACAGACTGAAGAGGCTCTTGAGGCAATGCCTCTGCGGGAACTCTCACACCTGCTCAGCTCTACTAGCTTGGAGAGATGAGTCCATTCAGTGCTGCAAGATGACATCATGGCTAATTCAGCCTGCTTATTGATAGAAAATCAAAACTATGCATGTTATTCCATTCTTTACTCTCCCTTTGCCCTCGAGAATGCCTCTGTAGTACGTGCATAAAGGTTCATGCATTGTTGAATGATGCTCTTACTTTTACTTGCATACAGGATGGACAGAATTGACAGCGTGGCTGACATGGCCCTGCTGGAATCAGTAGCATGGCTGGCGTGGTCTCAGGAGGAGGAACAATGTGCCCTGCCCTACCGGAAGAAGCCCAAGGCCAGTGCTGGGTCAGCCCCCGTGGCCATAGGGGCTGAAGGAGGATGCTTCAAGAAGGGAGGGGGGAGTGAGAAAGACCATGTGTGTGTGTGTGTGTGAGAGAGAGAGATAGAGAGAGAGAGAGAGAGTGCGTGTGTGCACAACAACCCCTCTTCCTCTCTGTCTGCTAATTCATGACAATTTCAGAGCATCTGGAAATCAAAAGTTCTTAAGTAGGGATAATGGGGGATTTTAAAAATCCTTGTTAGTTTTAATTAGGTGTTATTTGATGTGTCTGTTTTGAAATATTTTATTGGTGTTTGGAAAATATGAGTTTTTATTTATTGGATGTTATTTTGTTAGTTGTTTTGAATTATTCTTTTTATTGATATGATTTTACTCATTTTATTGTTTTATGAGGAATGGTAATGTTTCTGTTTTTCCATTGTTGCAGTGCATACAGAATTTGGCTTGCTACGGTTTCCAGTTCAGTTTTTGTTTGTACATTTCAATTTATATTTTATGGTCACTTTATTCTGTATTTGAGGGTCTATATCTTCTGCATGTGTAACTGAGGTGAGGTATTCTACTAGAATGTATTTTCTATGTAGGCATCTATAGCAGCTTGGCTTGTTCTGTTTTCCTAATAGGTGTTTTAGGCCTGGCAGTTTAGGTTTGAGTGCTGACAGTTAGTACTGTTTTGATAAAGAAAATGTATTGCATTGTAATTCTGTTTTCTCTTGGCTTTCTGAAGGCCAAGCCCGTGCCCAAGATGCATTACAATAGAACTAATACCATATGGGTTTCAAGTGTGTCTATTTTTGCAGGGTTATTTGGTTGATTCCACAGCATTGCATGTAAATATAATATACATACTGTAAGTGATAATTTTACCTCAGAAGACTCTACTTTGACTATTTTTTTCATGTAAAAACTATTATAAATGAATAATTTTTAATTGTGTGTGGGAATGGTGTGACGGAGGTGGAGGATGCAAGAGTCAAAGGTTTGCCTAGAATACCTAATACCCTTGCACCAGCCTTGGGCGTTGCTATACAAACATTTAACAGTCTCCCAACTTGTGGTGGCAAGTATTGTGTAATGGGTGAGGACACAGTTTTTCATTTGGGCATAGATGTCAAATTGCCTGGCTACGGCTCTGCTGAGAGGGGAGAGGGGGGCTGGGAAACAAGACTGCTGGGGGCTGAGAAGCAAGATTGCTGGGGGTGGGTGTATAAGAGTCAGAGAGACTGAGTGTGAGGGAGAGAGGTGGGGATATGTATGAGAGTCTGTGTGTGAGAATATGTGTGTGTGTTTGAGAGAGAGAGAGAAAGGGGGATATGTGTGAGAGAGAATGAGATGGGAGAGTGTGTGTGTGAGAGAGAGGGTATCAGAGACCATGTATGTGTGAGAAAGAGGATAAATTTAGTGTGGTCCCTTCTCCCAATCCATGACAATCTCAGGGTGACTGGAAATAAAAATAAATCCCAGATATGAAGAACAGGATATTTTTTAATCTATTGTTTCATTATTGGATATTATTTGATGTGTCTGCTGTTTTGAAATATTATATTGATGTTTTGGGAAATTTATAAACATTTAATGAGATTTACTTATTGGATGTTTTATTCATTAGCTGTTTTGAAATATTTATTCTTTTTATTAATATGGTTTTACTATGAGGTTTTATTTTTCTTGTTCTTGATTTTCTTGTTTGTTGGTATTTTTCTACATTCTGTATGTGTGACCAAGATGAGGGATTCTGTTAGTGTATGGTTCTGTGCAGGGCTCTATAGTTCTGTTTTCAGGAGGTGTATTGGTCTTCTAGGGCTTGATATAGTATTTACAATGGTGTTCTTTCCTGGGTAGGGTTGTTGGGGGGAGTTAGTGCTGCTATAATATGATACATTTGCTACATATGTGCTGAGTTATTTGTTTGTTTTTTATTATTATTGTCAGGATTTTGTATTTTACAACATGCCTGGTAATGAAGAAGGTTATTGTTGTTGTTATTGAGAAAACAACAGAATTTGAATTTTTTTTGTGTGGTGATTTGTATGGGGAAAAGCCATTAGGTATTGACACTTCTATTAGCAATTTTCTCCTTTACCACTGTGTCTGTTTTTCTAGCACCAAACATTTTATTAGTTGGTCTGGGAATGAATAATTTTATTCTATGATTTATGCAAAAATATATTAAGAAAGAATGACTAATTGTACAGGTTTGAGAAATTGGTGGGAGGTTAACAGAATCTGAGTGAGCTACAGTAGGAGTGAATACACTTTTTGATCCCAGACCCCCTTCTATTCACGTAATTGGTTGGGGGCCTCCCAAGATCAGTGGGGGTGGGGGGCAAGGGGGAGGTGCACAAATGCATTGGCCCCCATGCATCGGAGACCCTCATTACATCACTGCCTCGATCTGGGGATCCAGAGGAACATCCTGTCTTATGTCCTCCGAATGAGTGGACTCCGCTGCAAGCAAATGTTTTGATGAGGAGCCCCTGATATGGGGTTCTGATGATGAAATCACCTCTAAAGGTGAGCTTGGGACTCTGGTCTCAGGAACTGCTGATGCAGTGGTGGAGAAGAGAGGCTGGAGAGTTCCATCTGTCTCTGGCAAGAGAGGTAAAGAAATTCCTCACTATACTCTCAACTTGCTGGTAGGACTGCTGTATCCTCTGGCCTGGGACTGGTGGAGGGATATCATCTTCTGAAACCAGAATTTATTATTCATATATAATAGGTAGTTTACTGGAAAAGAACGGTATGATAGCTGGGATTGGATCTCCCCGCTATCAATCTTGGAAGCTTTAGTCTCCAAACCAAAGGGGGCGGTAAGGGTGGCTTGACCCCATTTCCGGCAAATCTTGGATGAGCTGAGAAATGTTGGGTTGGAAGATCTCTCTGATCTCAATCTGGATATCAGTGTCTCTGGTTGATCTATATGAAAATTTTGTGGGTTGTATGCTTGAGGACAGTCCAGGTACCTCATGGAGCAAGAAATATGTCAAATGTATCATGGCCTGCATTGGGTGCACCGGTACATGATGTGAAGAAGTCTATCTTTTTTTTTTTTTGGTAGCACTGAAAAGTGCTGTTTGGATGGCTGCAGGAGTAGCCCGGAAGATTTCCTGAAGAAAAAACTGGAAATTGAAGAGAAAAATTGAGGAAAGACAAAGTTCACATCCGTACTTTAGCTCGGACAAAAAAAATGACTTTAGAGACTCACGAGGCATTACCTACATGGGAACTTCCATGTATGCTCAGTAGAGCTCAAAGCTCTACAGCATGGAGAGATGAGTTTGTTTAGTGCTGCCAGATTATGTTACCCACATGTAATGGCTAGTTCAGGATGCTTATCAACAGAAAAAAAGGAGACCAATTTTTAAAAAAACAGACATTTCCAAAACCACAACCTCGCATGGTAAGCAAATACAGATTATCATTTATAGTACTATTCTCACAAATGTCTGCATTAATCATCTTTAAAGTTATTTTACACACTGTCGAGTCTATAAATTATAATACCTCACACCATAGGGCAGAAGTTCTCAGTGACAGCCACAAATAGATCTAGATTACAGGTACAATGAATATTCATCAGATATATTTGCATAAATATGGTCTAACATTATGGCTAATTGGCATAGCTTGTTTCCCCTGAACTACAAACCCATTTGGGGCCCTCAAAAGACAGAGTTGAGAACTTCATTCTAGGGCTCTAGACTTAGAAGAGGAAGGCTGAGAGGCACCTACAGAAGTAGAATGCAGAGGAAGAAGAGTATGTACCTGCAGTAAGAGGCGTTTAGGTTTAGGGCCCCGTTTCCTGCATCCCGATGCACGGTCTTTTTCCTCTCTGTAAAAAACAGGCATACATACATTAAACAAACAAGTACACTAATTAATGGCAACCTGTGTAACACCAGTAAATGCATACCAGAAACATACAGACATTTCTGCTTACATGCCAATCTCTAGCTTGATATTGTCCTGCTTTATTCAAAGCATTTCTTTTTAGTTGTACACATAAAACCTACTACAGCGTGAAACCACCAAAAATTCCCTGCTGCTGTCCCCACACAGCAGCAACATTTTAATCATGAACTTACAAGCTCCCTCCATGCCTGCTCTGTCCATGTTGGATCGCAAAGTACAAAAATAAAAAAATGAATCAACATTCTACATGGAAATACAACAGAGAATCAAAAATGTACAAGTAGTATAGGCAACATCTCTTTGCACAGGAAATATTAGAGTAATATGAAATATTAATGTTTCTCTATTTTATTCTACAAGAGTAGAATGGTATACACCTTAGAATTACACAGCTTTTTTATGGTTGTGTCAAAAACTGTACCCTAAGACACAGTGAGACTATGGCCACTCAAATCAGACAATGGATCACACTGCAATCAACTCATCTACACACATACTTGCAGGCAGACTAGACTAGAAACTGCACTACTACTTAAGCTATTCAGTAGCTTAAATATTTGACCTTGATAATTTGATTTGTACATACTTGCCATATGGCAAAAGAAAGCGAGGTTGCTTACTTGTAAAAAATGTTCTTCCAAGGACAAGCAGGATACATAGTCTTTGTATATGGGTGATGTTAGCCAACACAGCCCAGGTCAGAGCTTTACTCAAGATCTACACCAGGTGTAGGCAACTCCAGTCTTGAGTGCCACAAACAGGTCGGGTTTTCAGGATATCCACAATATGCATGTATATGCTGCCTCCATTGTATGCAAATATTATCTCATGCATGTTCATTATGGTTATCCTGAAACCAGATCTGTTTGTGGTACTGAAGGATCAGTATCCCTATTCTACACTTTTAAAACTGCTCTACTGAGTATGTGCAATTCCTACATCAGTGGCAATGCACACGGGGGCCATTCTCAGTTCAGTATACAGCTACAGAAACTATAGAAATCAACTTCTAGGAGTGGCGGGTAGGATTGTGAGGACTATGTATCTTGCTGTCCTTGAGGAATACCCTTTATGATAAATAATTTAGATTTCTGCAAGGACAAGCAGGAGATGATACCCCTTACATATAGGAATGTCTAGCTACAAGCTGAATTGAAAAGAAAAGGTGAAAATACAATGTCAATGGGCAACAACATGTTTTTGCTGGCACCAGGCCATTTTGTAATTTTCTTCCTTATTTATTTTTTTATTGGAACCTGAAAGAATAAGAAAGGCCCCTAGTGCAATGGAGTTAGATTCTAAACCCCAAATAAGTCATGCATGATTGGCTAACCAAACCCACCTTCACATGTAGGAATCCCTATCCAAATAGTGAGATGTGAATGTGTGTACAGAATTACAACTTGCAGTTTTGAAAATTTCTTCCATAGAAGCTGATCTCAAATGGGCTACTGACACTGCCATGGCTTTGACGTGCCCATCTAGAGTCAACTCTGCCTGAGCAGAACAGAAAGAGATGCACATGGTCTAATCAGATATCAGATTGTGTTTGACTATGGCAATTCTAGATCTACCTGGATTAAAAAAAAAAAAAAAAAAAGCTGGATGGGCTTTCTAAGGGCTTCATTCCATTCTAGATAGAAGGCTAAGGCTCTTTTGCAATCTAAACTGTGTAAGATTTGTTCTTTTTGTGGACATGTGACTTAGGGAAATATACCGGAAGGAAGATTAATCAAGTTGGAAATCAGACATAGTAACTTATGATCTGTGCGTTGATGTGTAAAATCTTTGTATAAGGTGACAACAGAAAAGGACCAAAATGGTCCATCCAGTCTGCCCAGCAAGCTTCCTATGGTAGTATCTGCCATGCTGTACAGATTTCCCCCATGTTTCTCTTTTACTGAGTGGTGAGCCTTCTTGAAACTACAGACAGTGCTGCTTGACGTGGTTTGCTTATAGATTTGGCCACAGAAGGAGTCCTGTGCTATTTCCCTTATGACTGTGTATCAGTATCTCAGACCATAAAAGTCAGGGCCCTTGTTGACTGTCGTCTGAATCCAATACCTCTTTCTACCCCACCCCTACTGTCAAAGGGGAGAGTAATGTTGCAGTTGCATCAAAGAAATCAAGTAAACCCATGCCTTATGTTAAGGGTAGTAACTGCCATTCCATGCAGATTATCCCCATGCTTATTAGTTTCCCAGACTGTAAAAGTCAGGGCCCTCATTGGTTGTTGTCTGAATCCAATTCCCTTTTCCCTCTGCCATTAAAGGAGTGAACAATGTTGCAGTTGCATCAAAGCATCAAGGTTTATTGATTAAGAATAGTAATCCTCATACCTTCTGTTAAGGGTAGTTACCACCACACCAGCAAGTTAACCCCATGCACTCTTTTCATCTTTTCCATCCTCTAGCCTTTAGGAATCCAGAGTTTTTATCCCATGCTCCTTTGAAATTGTTTTAATCTTCCCCACATCCTCCAGAAGGGCATTCCAGACATCCATCACCCTCTCAGTGAAGAAATTTCCAAACATTGTTTCTGAGTTATCCCCCCCTAAAGTTTCATTTCGTGATCCCTAGTTCTACTGATTTCTTTACAATGGAAAAAGGCTTGAAGTTCATGCATCATTAAAACCTTTTAGGTATCTGAAGGTCTGTATTATATCTCCCCTGTAACTCCTCTCTTCCAGGGTATACATATTTAGATCCTTCAGCCTCTCCTCATAAGTCTTCCAATACTGATCTCACACCATTTTGTTTGCCCTTCTCTGGACCGTCTCTATCCTTTTTGAGATATGGTGCTCTTTCAATGCAGCCCAGCATTATACTGGCTTGTCACACTGCTTCGCCGTCTTCAGATCGCCTGACACTATCACCCCAAGACTCTTCTCTTGGTCTATGCACATCAGTCTTTCATCCCCCATTATATACAACTCTTTTGGATTTCCGCATCCCAGATGCATGATTCTGCATTTCTCGACATTGAATCCCAGCTGCCAAGTCTTCAACCTCTCTTCAAGCTTTTTTAAATCACTTTTCATTCTCTCTACTCCATCAGGCATGTCCACTCTGTTGCAGATCTTAGTATCATCCACAAATAGACAAACTTTACCTTCTATCTCTTCTGCAACGTTGCTCACAAAGATACTGAACAGAAGCATTCCCAATACCGATCCCTGTGGCACTCACTTAACACGGTTCTCTCTTCAGAGCAGGTTCCATTTACCATTACACTTGGTCTCCCATCAGGCAGATATAGCTCACTAGGCCTTGAGCTCACTGACTCTGTGTGCCAAGTGACTGTCACCAAAAACAAGACCTTCCAGATCAGGTATTTCCATTCACAGGAGTCTTATGGCTCAAAGGGAACTGATATCAGCTGCTTAGTACCACACTGAGGTTCCATGACACAGCAGGGGCTTCGATGGAAGCCTTCAACAGAAGCAAACCCCACATAAAAAACAAATAAAGGCTATTCAAAGACAGGTTTATCTTCTACATCAGCGTTTCCCAACTCAGCCCTCAGGATATTTACAATGAATATGCATGAGACATATTTGCATGTGCTGCCTTCATTCTGAGTCAGACTAAGGTGCCAGGGCTGATCAAGTCTGCAGCTGGCTAGAACACAAGTCCTCTGTAAGGGATCCTCCTTGACTGCTGACATATCCCTCTGCATCTAGATGGAGTTTCCTTGCTCAATACAGTGGAGACTGACAATGTGCAAAGGAAATCAAAGCAGATCTCTCCCAGTCTCTGCAAAAATGTCATACTGCTAGTGTTGGCAGTCTCCAGAATTGGGTGAACTTCAGCCTTCATCAACATCAATGATGCCAATGCACCAATGTTAGCCGGGCTACAGTTCACCACTTCTTGAATCCATCTATTCAACTACTCCTCAATAACTGCTGATGCCAAAACTGCATGGGAAGTAGGAAGAGTGGTCACATCTTCGTTTTCTACTAGGGGTGTATCAGTGGCTGCACTATAAGCCCTGATAGACTGGCACATGCACACCACCAGACCTCTTCCTTTCCCCCACAAGTGTCTCAACAGCTAGTGTCTATCTCTGCGGGATTGCTTGGAAGGATCTATGGCCATAGCCAGTATCTCTATGCTCCCGGCATCGTGCACTGATAGGATATTGATGTCGATGTATCGAGCAAAGGTAATGAGAAATTACTACTTACCTGATAGTTTCCTTTTCCTTAAGGTGGATAGATGGATTCAGGACCAGTTGGTTATGCACCTCTAAGAGCAGATGGAGACGGAGAAAGCTGTCATTACAGTATATATAGTTCTGCCATGACATCACCCTGCCAGTATTCTCTTCAAAAGCATCTGTGGACAGACTAGCAAAAAATTTGATTAAAAAAAAGACAACCATTTCTGTACTCAACCAACAAGAAACAGTGACCTCAGGGAAGAACATATGCATTCTAGGCTAGGGACTGGATGAACACTTACCAGTAAACCCCTGGAATGCGTAGTCACACAGAAGGACCATCACATAATCATTCGGAAGCCAAGGGCAGGAAGCTGAATCCATCTATCCACCTTAAGGAAAAGGAAATAATCAGTTAAGCTGTAATTTCTCATTTCCTAGCATGTGGATAGATGGATTCAGGACCAGTGGGATGTACCCAAGCTACTCCTGAATAGGGTGGGAGGCTGCCCGCGCTCCAGCCAACTCTGCATGTGCAAAGGCTGCATCCTCCCGGGCCTGCATATCCAGATGATAATACCTGGAAAAGGTGTGTAAGGAGGACCACGTCGCAGCTCGGCAAATGTCAATGGGAGACAACAAACTAACCTCTGTCCATGACACTGCCTGAGCCCTAATAGAATGAGCCCTTACCTGACTAGGCAATGGCTTTTCAGCGACCACATATGCGGCCATGACTACCTCCTTAATCCAGCAAACTATTGTAGCCCGCGAAGCCGGCGCACCCTGTTTACCTCCACTATGAAGGACAAACAGGTGAACTGTCTTTCGGAAACGTTTAGAAACCTCCAGATACCTTACGACATGTCTCTTGACATCCAAAGGATGAAACAGGCGATATTCCTCCTTCCCTATCAGGGATGGCAGGGAAATGGACTGATTCAAGTGAAAATCTGAGACCAAGTTAGGCAAGAATGAAGGAACAGTGCGCAGCTGTATTGCTATGGAGTCACCCGAAGGAACATCTCCCAGCAAGACAAGGCCTGCAGCTCGGAATTTTGACACGCAGAACACATCACCACCAGAAACACCATTTTCAAGATCAGTAACCACACAGAAAGGCTACACAACGGTCAAAATGTAGGGCCTGCCGAGAAATCCAACATCAGATTAAGACTCTACAAGGGTATTGGTACTCACACGGGAGGACGAAGATGTTTCACTCCCCTCAAGAAACAGGCCACATCTGGATGAGCCGATAAGGATTCACCATTCACCTGGCCCCTGAAACAAGTGTTGTGACCGTCGGTTCCCGACGCCCTCTCTCCGCCCTCCTTACCTCTTTGGCGCCTCCCTCTTCGTCTGCGGGAAGATTGGCTGCTGCGCCGTTCTTCTGCCGAAGTCCTCTGGTGTCCCTGGACCGGCTAGACGCTGCAAACCGCCATGTTTCCTGGAGGCCTAGGGGCGCGCGCGCGGCCCCGACTGAAGTACCGGCGATGGCGCGAACCTCGGGGGCGTCACCCGAAGATGACGTCACCCGCGACGGATATATAAGGTCTTAGAATTTGTTAACACATCGAGTTAGCAACGGACTGACTACGGACTCGCTTCGACTTTCCAAGCTACTCTGATCTCCTCGGACTTACTAGGGGTACCCGCTCCTCGGGGGTCTCGCTCTCTCCTTTGTTTTTCAGGTGACAGTCTGGAACCGGTACTCGCTCCTCGAGGGGCCTCGTTCCCAGACTTTCTCGGTACTCTCTTCTGCCTGGAAATCATCATTGCCAACTACATCAGTGAGTTACCATCGCTCTCTCAGAGCTTTCCCTGGAACCAGGTACTCGCTCCTCGAGGGCCTAGACATTCCAGCTCCTGGGCTTCTATGAGACATTGTGTGAGTGTTACCATCTGGTTCAGTACATGAACTCTGCATACCCTGCCTACTCACTATATTTCAGTTTCTCTACAGCTCAGCCTCCAGGGATCGCTGTTCTAGTACCTGAGGGACTACAGCCCAGCCGGGCATTCCAGCTCACTACTGCAACCTCTGGTGGTTCAGTATACTGTCTAAAAAAAGACCTAGTGTGTGTCTGTCTCCATACTCTGAGCCTGACCGGTGGTCCCTCTCAGGATCTTCCCTCGGGGGCGTGGTCATCTGCCACTGTCCAAGGATCCACCCACAACTCTCCTAGATAACAGGATTGCTAATCCCAAGCAGACTGTTAACTCCGAACTGAACAACAAGCAAGAGCCTCTACCTGTACTTTCACGGAATTAAGGGTCAACCTTTTATTCAACCCATCCTGCAAAAATTCCAAACTGAGCGGGATCTTAACTGAACGAGGAAGCACTCCTCAATCTTCACCTCAAGCCTTAAACACTCGCCAAACCCGCACATAGGCTAAGGAAGTGGAGAAATTTTGTTCTTGTAACAAGGTGGCAATCACTGAAGTAGAATATCCATGCTTAAGCAAGTGAGCCCTCTCAAAGGCCATACAGTAAGATAAAACAAAATCAGATCCAAGTGAAGAACAGGTCCACGCTGCAACAGATTCCTGTGCGCCGGAAGGGGGAAGTCTACCAGGAGCCTTCGAAGATCTGCATACCATGGGTCTCCTGGGCCAATCCAGTACCACCAAAAGCACCATCCCCCAGTGACATTTGACCCTCCGAACTATTCTGCCCAATATGGGCAATGAGGGAAAGGCATACAGCATTTTGTCCTCTAGCCAGACTTGCACGAAAGCATTGATACCCAAGGACTTCGGATCTCTTCTGCAACTGAAGAATCGAGGAACCTTCGCACTGCAATCCCCTGTAAGGAAATGCTGGA
This sequence comes from Rhinatrema bivittatum, assembly GCF_901001135.1. Lineage (NCBI taxonomy): Eukaryota > Metazoa > Chordata > Amphibia > Gymnophiona > Rhinatrematidae > Rhinatrema > Rhinatrema bivittatum. The sequence goes on along the minus strand of NC_042616.1, from coordinate 419,991,106 downwards.
GACGGAGAATACTGGCAGGCTGATGTAATGGCAGGACTATATATACTGTGACGTCAGCTTGCTCCGTCTCCATCTGCTGGTAGAAATGCATAACCTACTTGTTCCGAATCCATCTATCCACATTCTAGGAAAAGAAGCATTGATGCTGAATCCCCTGATTCCAGTACCAATGAAGTAGAATCCCTTGCTTTCATCTGATGGGAGGAGCTTAACGATGGGCAGTCTCCTTGGCCCTTATCAGTGTTCAACTTTGATGAAGCATGATTCTCTTTTAGATGTTGATGCACCATGAGCATCCGGTGCAGCTCTAGGGCTTTGTACTGTCGATGCCTCTGATGTCAATAGGGTCTTACTCAGTCAAAAAAGCTTCTCCATGAGCTGTAACTGGGTCCAATGGCCTCTGGGAACTGTCCTACAAGAGCTACAACCAGAGACGTCATGTCCGTTTCCGCCAACAACCCATACAGATATTGTGCAGATCTGCGATCAACATCATGCAGTTGTACTAGGGGCACTTACTGAAGCCACTGGCTTTCACTCCTTTTGGGACATCAGCCAAAAAATAACTGGCTGCAAAATCAAAAGAATTAATGGCAGTGAAAAACAAAACGGCTGACTAAGATCTTTGGGCCTCTAGGCCTCAAGAAAACAGATGCAAAACAAGAATGAAAACTTGAAACCAACAAAAAAAGTTAACTAGTCACTAAACAGGAACTGAAATCACGGGCACCCACACTTGGAAAAGGCAACTTTCTATTGAAAAATACACAAAAATGTTTTCCTTTGTGGAGCTGAGAAAAGCAAGTTTGCTTACCGTAAATGGTGTTTTCCATAGATAGCAGGATGAATTAGCAATACTTTCTGGGACGTCCTCTGGGCAGCCTGACGCGGAACTTTCTCAACGTACACAGAGCTGTGCTCCGCGCGCCTGAGTGGTCATTCCCGTGTGATTCTCCTCCCCCCCTTCAGTTAAATAAAAGCATAACCATGCAGCGAACGAAGAATAGAATAAAGAGAGATAGAGGTAAAAGGAAAAAAAGCTGTCCAGGGAGGAGGGTGGGGATACATGGCTAATTCATCCTGCTATCTATGGAAAACACCATTTACGGTAAGCAAACTTTCTTTTTTCCACAGGTAAGCAGGCTGAATTATCCATGCTTTCTGGGAGTCCCCAGCTATGAATTCAAAAACACTATATTCATTCATATTAGGTAGGCAGTGCCTGCAATTTGATTGATTAGTGCGAAGAAATAATAAATGTGGACAGCTTAAGTGTTGGTTGTGAAGCGCAGCACTGATTCACCTACTGCTGCATCTGAGAGTGTTTGTTGTTTGAGGCAGTAGTGACTTGTGAAGGTGTGCATAGAAGACCACATCACTGCTTTGTAGATATCTAATATCGAAACTTCTTTTAGGTGAGCTATGGATATTGCTATGGTTTGGTTCTGATGGCCTTTTATGCCTTCAGGGAGTTTGTCCTTGTGTAACAAATAACAAAAGGTAATACACTGTATTAACTAAGTTGCTAGTGTACATTTAGAAACCAGTAAACCTGGAGCATTGGGGTCGTAGGAGAGAAACAGTTGTGCATGTCGTTTCAGGGACTGAGTTCTTTGGATGTAATAAGCCAAAGCTCTTTTACAGACCAGGGTATGAAGGGATTTTTCCCTTTCTGTAGCATGAGGTTTCGGAAAGAAAGAACATAAGAACATAAGAAATTGCCATGCTGGGTCATACCAAGGGTCCATCAAGCCCAGCATCCTGTTTCCAATAGAGGCCAAACCAGGCCTCTATTGGCAAGTACCCAAACACTAAGAAGATCCCATGCTACTGATTCCAGTAATAGCAGAGGCCATTCCCTAAGTCAACTTGATTAATAGCAGTTAATGGACTTCTCCTCCAAGAACTTATCCAAACCTTTTTTAAACCCAGCTACATTAACTGCACTAACCACAACCTCTGGCAGCAAATTCCACAGCTTAATTGTGCGTTAAGTGAAAATATTTTCTCCGATTAATCTTAAATGTTCTACATGCTAACTTCATGGAGTGTCCCCTAGTCCTTCTATTATCCAAAAGTGTAAACAGCTGATTCACATCTACTTGTTCAAGACCTCTCATGATTTTAAAGACCTCTATCATATCCTCCCTCAGCCGTCTCTTCTCCAAGCTGAACAGCCCTAACCTCATTAGCCTTTCCTCATAGGGGAGCTGTTCCATCCCCTTTATCATTTTGGTCATCCTTCTCTGTACCTTCTCCAGTGCAACTATCTTTTTTGAGATGCAGTGACAAGAACTCTACACAGTACTCAAGGTGCGGTCTCACAATGGAGCGATACAGAGGCATTATGACATTTTCCGTTTTATTCACCATTCCTTTCCTAATAATTCCTAACATTGTTTGCTTTTTTGACTGCTGCAGCACACTGAGCTGACAATTTCAATGTATTATTCACTATGATGCCTAGATCTTTTTCCTGGGTGGTAGCTCCTAATATGGAACTTATCATGTAACTACTGCATGAGTTATTTTTCCCTATATGCAACACCTTGCACTTGCCACATTAAATTTCAACTGCCACTTGGATGCCCAATCTTCCAGTCTCGCAAGGTCCTCCTGCAATTTTCACAATCCGCTTGTGATTTAATTACTCTGAATAATTTTGTATCATCTGCAAATTTGATAACCTCACTCATTGTATTCCTTTCCAGATCATGTATAAATATATCAAAAAGCACCAGTCCAAGTACAGATCCCTAAGGCACTCTACTGTTTACTCTTTTCCACTGAGAAAATTGACCATTTAATCCTACTCTTTGTTTCCTGTCTTTTAACCAGTTGTAATCCACGAAAGGACATTGCCTCTTATCTCTTGACTTTTAAATTTTCATAGAAGCCTCTCATGAGGGACTTTGTCAAACGCCTTCTGAAAATCTAAATACACTACATCTACTGGTTCACCTTTATCCACACGTTTATTAACCCCTTAAAAAAAATGAAGATTTGTGAGGCAAGACTTCCCTTGGCTAAATCCATGTTGACATTGTTCCATTAAACCATTCCATTATATGCTCTGTGATTTTGATCTTTAGAATAGTTTCCACTGTTTTTCCCGGCACTGAAATCAGGCTCACTGATCTATGGTTTCCCAGATCGCCCCTGGAGCCCTTTTTAAATATTGGGGTTACATTGGCCACCCTCCAGTCTTCAGGTACAATGGATGATTTTAATGATAGGTTACAAATTTTAACTAATAGATCTAAAATTTCATTTTTGAGTTCCTTCAGAATCCTAGGATTCATACCATCCGTCCGGGTAATCGTTTGGTTGAGATGAAATGCTGAGATCACTTTAGGGAGAAAGGCTGATTTGTTCATACTTTTCACGTGAGAAACTTCATGGAGGTGGAATTGAGTGGCTCAAAGAGTGGGTATATTAGCTTTTCCAAAACTATGTTAATCTCCCATGGAACTGCCGGCTTTGCAATGGGGGGGGGGGGGGGGGGGTGTCTAAACTGTATACTCCTTTCATGAATTGGGATACTAGTGGATATGTAGATATAGATTTGGCATTCCATGAAAGATGGTATGCTGCAATAGCAATAAGGTGTACTCTGATGGATGACACTGTTAAACCAGAAGTAAACAATAGATGTAGATATTGGAGAAGTTGCTGTGAGGAGCTGTAAAGCGTGTCTATGGCTGCGTTATTGCACCAGGCAGAGTATTTGCCCCATTTTTGGGCATAAATCTTCCCTGTAGAAGGTTTTCTAGCTGAGATAAGAATATGCTCGACTTCTGTTGGGAGAGAGATGCCTCAAAGTTTTCCTTTCAATCTCCAAGCTGTTAGTTGTAGGGAGGAATGCAGGAGGTGAAGCAGTGTCCTCTTCCTGCAATATGAGGTCCTCCCAGTTGCCTAAGCATATTGGATTTTGTACTGCCAAGTTCACTAGGTAGGCATACCATGGTTGCCTTAGCCATGCTGGTGTGATGAGAATGAGATCTGATTCTGTATCAGTCATCCCAGCCTGGATATCTATGGGAAAGCGTAGAATAATCTGTTCCTCCAGGGAAGGAGAAGGGTGTCCTGGGCTACTCTGTGAGCACTGGGGTATATGGAACAAAACCTCAGTGGTTGTGTTGGTCTCTGTCGCAAAGAGGTCTATGTAGGGTGTTCCCCATTCCTTGAAGAGACTGTTCGCTACCTCCTGATTGAGTTCCCACTCATGAGGGTGGAATATTCTGCTGAGCCTGTTGGCCTCTGTGTTCTTTATTCCCAGAAGGATTGTTGCTTGCAACTGGATTGAGTGGTTTAATACCCATTCCAGAGTTAATACTGCTTCTTTGCAAAGCACCCATGAACCGGACCCTCCTTCTTTGTTTACATGGCCACTTGGTTGTCCATGTAAACCATCACTCTTTTCCCTACAAGGACATTGACAAAGGTGTGAACTGCATTTCTTATCGCTCGCAGCTCTAGCAAGTTTATCTGCAGGTGTTTTTCCCTGAGGTGACCAAGCTCCTTCCACACCAGCCATGGAAGGATGCATCTGTTGTCATAGTGATTTGATGCTCTGGTAATTGGAATGGTGCTTGTCATTTGAAGAGTTTGAGAGGAGAGCCACTAATCTATATCCGAGATCTTTGAGGGAGTCATCAAAATTTGAGAAGACATTGGTTGGTTGTGTTGAGACCATTGATCCTTCAGTCCCCATTGTAGACGACGCATATGAAGGCGAGTGTGTGGCACTACAAAAATGGCTGCTACCATATGATCCAGTATTGTGAGAACGTGCCAAGCTGAAGCAATTGATTGATTTTTCAAGGCAGAGGCTAGTTGTCGAAAGATCTGAGCTTGTTCCAGTGGCAGAAATTCTTGCAGAGTCTGGTGTTGATTAGGGCTCCAATGAATTGGAGGACTCATGTGGGAACTTGCTGAGACTTCTCGAAGTTGTTTGGGGCCCCGAGGAAACTATGAGTCAGTTGTCCAGATAGGGAAAAATCTTGATGTTCTTTTTGTGAAGATGGGCCACAGCCGCTGCTAGGCATTTTGGGAATACTCTGGGAGCTGAGGATAGGCCAAAAGGAAGTACCTTGTATTGACAGTGTGTCTTGAACATCTGAAAACAAAGGCATTTCCAGGAGGTTGGATGCATTGGTATGTGGGCATAGGCATCCTTGAGATCTAAAGAGCACATCCAATTGTTGGGTTGCAAAAACAGCAGAATGGTTTTGAGAGATGTCATCTTGAATTTCTCTTTCTGGATAAACTTGTTCAAAGCCCTAAAATCCAAAATAGGTTTGAGACCTCCTGTTTTTTGGGGGGATGAGGAAGTATTGGGAGTAGAAGCCCTTGTTGCTCTGACTGCGAGGTAGTGGTTTTATGGCATTCTGATTCAGGAGTGCCTGTACCTCTTCCTGAAAAAGATCTATATTCCTGTATATCACTCGTGATTGGGTGAGACGTGGAAGTTGTGGAATCATATGGAAATTTAGTTGATAGCCATTCTTTATTATGCTTAGAACCCAACAATTCGACATTATGGATGACCATTCCTGGTAATATGATGAAAGCCTTCCCCCGACTGGTGATAATGGCTGTGGCCGTTTTACTCTAAAAAAATTTTGTTTTGGTTTTTGGTTTGAGCCCTGCATCTGTTTCTGTTGGCGTGGTGCTCTTTGGCGAGTCCTAATTAAGTTTGTCTTTGGGACTGATACGGAGGTGTCTGATAAGATGAATATTGTCTATATTGTCTTTGCTGGTAAAACGATCTTTTATAGGGATAATATCGTTTAGAGGAGTATTGTTCTGTAGGGAAAGTTAACAATGAAATTGCCACACTTTGTTCTTTCATTTGGGACACAATTTCTTGCAATTTGTCTCCAAATAAATGTTCTCCTTTACAAGGTAGGTCAGCAAGGTTTTCATGGACATCATCCCTTATAGCACTTGTTCTAAGCCAGGCAATCCTACGTGCTGCTATGGCTGTTGCAGACATTCTCGCTGAAGTGTCGAAGGCTTCATAGACTGTTCTAAGAAGATGGTGTAAGCCTTCTTCCATGTCTGATATATTTTCAGATTGTGTCTGTGGATCTGTAGAAGAAGGGTTTCCTTGTCATAATCCTTGGAGACACTCATATAAATACTGAGTAATATAAAATTGGTGCTGTTGAAATCTGGAAGTTAGCATAGCACTTTGAAATATTTTCCTTCCAAAATCATTTAGGTATTTGCTGTCTTTACCTGGCGGTGTATTTGAATACAACCTGGTCTTTTTTGCTTTTTTCATCACTGACTCTACGACAACTGAAGCATGAGGTAATTGTATGGATGCATAGTGAGTGGATTTACATACTCTAAATTTAATATCCGTTTTCCTGGAGACTGCTGGAATAGAGAAGGGAGAAGGGAGAAGTCCAAGACTTATCTAATAGGTTTTCTAGCATCATATGAGGGGGCAATGCTGTAGGTCCTGCTGGAAAATCAAAATGTTTTAATATTCCATGAACTGGTATTTTTGTTGTTTCAATCTTCAAGAGGGAGCCTATTTGTCTATACATTTTGAATACGACAAGTCTTCCGGAGGTGAAGACGCTCAGGTGGGCCCTCCGGTGGGTCAGAAGGAATTCCCGTTGATGATCCAGGAGTTTTCCGGACTGAAATCATGCAAGGTGGCTGTTGTGTCCGTCGCTGTCCGTCTCTGCTCCGCCCACCTTACCTTGTTGGCGACTCCCTCCAGGGTTGATGGAAGGCTAGCTGCTGCAGCGTCTCCAGGCCATCCTCCTCCGGCATTCCCGGACTGGCTCGACGCTGCAAGCCGCCAAATTGACCAGATGCCTAAGGGCGCGCGCGTGCGCGCAGCCCGACTGATATACCGGCGTTGGCGCGAACCTCAGGGGCGTCCCCCTGAGATGACGTCATCAGCTCCAGATATTTAAGGTCTCAGTTTTCGCTAACAAGACGAGTTAGCAAGGGATAGGTTTACCTAGCTTCCTCCAGGTCGCTGCGGTTGGGATTCGTTCTCCGCAACCCTAGCTACTCTGCCTCCTCGGACTTCACTAGAGGTACCCGCTCCTCAGGGGCCTCTCTCTCTCTTTTTCTTTTCAGGTCGCAGTCCGGAACCGGTACTCGCTCCTCGAGGGCCCATGTCCCGGACCAGCTCCTGAATACCACTTCTGCTAAGAAGTCATCGCTGCTTACAACATTAGTGAGTTTCCATCTATCTCTCAGAGCTTTCCCTGGGACCAGGTACTCGCTCCTTGAGGGCCTACTGCATGCCAACTCTTGTTCTTCCTCAAGAGACTATGGTGTGAGTGTTATCATCAAGGACTTATTCCAGAACTCTGCATATCCTATCTACTCACTTTCTTAGTTTCTCTACAGCTCAGCCAACTTGGGATTGCTATTCCAATACCTGAAGGACTACAGCCCAGCTGGGCGCTTCCAGCTCACTACTGCCACCTCTGGTGGTTTAGTATATTGTCTAATAAAAGAACTAGTGTGTGTCTGTCTCCTACACTAAGCCTGACCAGTGGTCCCTCTCTGGAGCTCTCCCGAGGGCATGGTCACCTGCCACTGGTCCAAGGATCCACCCACAACTATTCTAAATAATAACAGATTGCTATCTCCAGCAACTCCGTTAATAATAGACTGCTACTCTCAGCTTTATCAACAGAGCTCTAATAACAGATTGCTAATTCCCAGATTAACAACAGAGCTTTAACAACAGATTGCTAACTCCACGGATCCGGCTTGTCTCCAAGGTTCTGGCTAACTCCGGGATCCGGCTTGTCTCCAAGGTTCTGGCTAACTCCATGGATCCGGCTTGTCTCCAGGGTTCCAGCTAACTCCACGGATCCGGCTTGTCTCCAGGGTTCCGGCTAACTCCACGGATCCGGCTTGTCTCCAGGGTTCCGGCTAACTCCATGGATCCGGCTTGACTCCAGGATTCCAGCCTGACTTCAGGGTTCCGGCTTACTACATGGATCCAGCACAACTCAATGCTTTACAGGCTATACCGGGCCTAGCCAAGTGCATTGCGGAACAACAGGATGCCCTGGAAAAGCTTACTTCAGCTTTTCATCAGCTACACACACAGAAGGTTCCAAGCACTGCTTCTAACCATGAAGGTCAGTTACAGGAGGTAACTTTAAAGACTGCTGTACCACTGGCGGCTCCGATGCACTTCTCTGGAGAAATACAGAAGACCCGGGGTTTTTTAAACCAGTGTTACATGCACTTTACCCTACAACCATCTTTATTTCCTACTGCCTTCTCCAAGACTACCTACATCCTTTCCTACTTGGTGGGTAGGGCCTTGTCTTGGGCATCTACCTTGTGGGAACATAAGGATCCTATTTTGCAGGACATAGAAGGATTTATGGACTTGTTTAAATCCGTTTTCGATGACCCTGCTCGAACTTCTGTAGCCGGTTTTGCTTTGGTGGAATTGAAGCAAGGCAACAGATCATTGGCTGAATTTGCCATAGAATTTAAAACTCTTGCGGCAGAACTCTGCTGGGACCCTAAATGTCTCAAGACTCTCTTTTGCAGAGGCCTGGATACCTGTTTAAAAGACGAGCTGGCTGCTCGCGAAACACCTGACTCGCTGGACGATTTAGTAGCCTTGGCCACTCGGATTGATCACCGGCTCCGGGACAAGGTGAAGGAACTCCGGCCTAAGATGTTATCTAGGTTGAATCAGGCTAGCTCTATACCTGTACCTCGAAAGGTTCCAGTAATTTCTGCTGCTGATAAAGATGAACCGATGCAACTTGGTTATGGACATTTGACTTCTAAAGAGAGAAGATTTTGAAAGAAGCGCGGCCTTTGCATGTACTGCGGTCCGCCTGGCCATGATGTCTCTACATACTCCATTCGTCCGGAAAACGGATGGGCCTGAGTCCTGCAGGAGGACTGTTCTTGGGCCGTGTCGCGTCTTCTCCTCCGCATTCTCTCCCAGTATCTTTGACCTACTGACCGAGTTCGGTTCAGACTCCTGCCCTGGTGGACTCAGGGGTAGGAGGCAACTTTATTCTTCAAACTCAAGTGGAATATCTGAGGAGTCTTCTCGCCAATTCAGAAGATCCACTATTGCATTACTACTTGAAGTGGGTTTTGGACGTTTCTCAACACCGCCACTTCTATTGAAGAACGCAATGACGTCCCAGCAGCCCTACCCATTGCTGCTGATATTCATACGCCTTCAACGTTCACCTTGGCTCGAAGGCGCTCAACATCTAATAACCGTATTCACGGATTATAATACCTTAGAGTATCTCTGTTACGCTCTTTCCTTTCGGAGGATGTGCCTGATGAGCCACAGCACATACTGACCCGAAGAAGATACTCTTGGTAACTACCCAGTCCGTATCCACTGGCAACGCCATCAATTCTCATCCAGCAATATGAACTGGACTGTCACCATTTGAAGTGGTTCTTGGACGTTCCCTTACACCGCCACTTCCACTGAAGCTTTCTGTGGCATCCCCAGCAGCTCAAACCACTGCTGATGATATCCATAGACTGTGGGTTCAGACTAAGGACATGCTAATTAAAGTGAGTGACCTTGCTAAGAAGTACTACGACGCTCACCATGTGCAAGCTCCAGTCTTCAAGCCAGGAGACAAGGTCTGGTTGTCAACCAAGCATCTCAGTCTCAAACTACCCTCCTCTCGGTTTGCTCCTCGCTACGTGGGACCCTTCCCAGTCCTTCAACGTATTGGCAATGTCACCTACTGTCTGAAGCTACCACCTGGTCTCAACATCCATAACGCGTTCCATGTTTCACTTCTGAAACCACTCATACTTAGTGAATTTTCTTCCAAATATCAAGATTCCCCTGTTATCAATGCAGAAGATGACCTGGAGTTCAAGGTTGAAGAGGTTCTGGATGTTCGTAAAAGAGGCAAGATTTTTGAATACCTTCTAAGATGGGAAGGTTTCGGCCCCGAAGTACACTCTTGGGAGCCTCAGACCAATATCTTGGATAAAGAGATGCTTCGTCGATTCCATCTCACGCATCCTTCAAAACCCAAGCCTGGTACCCGAAGAGGAGATCGCCCTTTGAAGGGGGGTACTGTTGTGTCCGTCGCTTTCCGACGTCTCTGCTCCACCCACCTTACCTCGTTGGCGATTCCCTCCAGGGTTGATGGAAGGCTAGCTGTTGCGGTGTCTCCAGGCCATCCTCCTCCGGCATTCCTGGATTGGCTTGATGCTGCAAGCCGCCTTGTTGACCAGATGTTTAAGGGTGCACGCGTGCGCGCAGCCCGACTGATGTACCGGCGTTGGTGCGAACCTCAGGGGCGTCCCCCATCAGCTCCAGATATTTAAGGTCTCAGTTTTCGCTAACAAGACGAGTTAGCAAGGGATAGGTTTACCTAGCTTCCTCCAGGTCGCTGCGGATGGGATTCATTCTCCGCAACCCTAGCTACTCTGCCTCCTTGGACTTCACTAGAGGTACCCGCTCCTCAGGGGCCTCTCTCTCTCTTTTTCTTTTCAGGTCGCAGTCCGGAACCGGTACTCGCTCCTCGAGGGCCCACGTCCCGGACCAGCTCCTGAATACCACTTCTGCTAAGAAGTCATCGCTGCTTACAACATTAGTGAGTTTCCATCTATCTCTCAGAGTTTTCCCTGGGACCAGGTACTCGCTCCTTGAGGGCCTACTGCATGCCAACTCTTGTTCTTCCTCAAGAGACTATGGTGTGAGTGTTATCATCAAGGACTTATTCCAGAACTCTGCATATCCTATCTACTCACTTTCTTAGTTTCTCTACAGCTCACCCACCTTGGGATCACTGTTCCAATACCTGAAGGACTACAGCCCAGCCGGGCGCTTCCAGCTCACTACTGCCACCTCTGGTGGTTTAATATATTGTCTAATAAAAGAACTAGTGTGTGTCTGTCTCCTACACTAAGCCTGACCAGTGGTCCCTCTCGGGAGCTCCCCCGAGGGCGTGGTCACCTGCCACTGGTCCAAGGATCCACCCACAACTATTCTAAATAATAACAGATTGCTATCTCCAGCAACTCCATTAATAACAGACTGCTACTCTCAGCTTAATCACAGAGCTCTAATAACAAATTGCTAATTCCCAGCTTAACAACAGAGCTTTAACAACAGTGGCTTCCTCCCCTTCCTCAACATTTATGGGGGAAGATGGCATTGATTTTCCAGATGTCCTGACCTCAGGTTCCGTAGATGGTTCATATTGGTGACTAGAGTCTGGCATTGATTGTTTTATTGTAACTTTTGCTTCCTTCGCACTTGTTAAAAGAACAGTTTTTGCACCCCCTGTTATATGTAAACCGGCATGATATGATCTTATCATGAATGCCGGTATAGAAAAACCTTAAATAAATAAATAAATAAATAAATTGATGCAAAGAAATTTTGCAAAATATCAGCTATTTGGGTCATTGCTTATGAGCTGCCGTTGTTTGTCTTGGTTGCGTAATATGATATTTTTGTCTAGGATTTGATGAGATTTCCCTACGGAGCGCTGCCAGTAAGATGGCAGAATCTGGTTCGGGTTGTGCCTGTCTGGGGGCATGCAGTTCCTGGTAAGACTTGTGTCTAAGCCTCAATGGAGTTGAGGCTGTTGTCTTTTTTTGTTTTGATATCTGAAACAATCCGGAATATACAGTACCCCTAGATGAGGGTGAGGAGGCACTTTTTTTGATGGAATTCCCTGTACTGTCTTTTGATTGTCAATGTTCCTCTAGTCATTTAGATACTTTATGCGTCAAGTGGGAGGAAGCTCCATTTATTTGATTTGATTTTTATATTCCACTTTTCGCACTTTTTTCAGCATTGCTGTCAGGTACTGTAGGTATTTCCCATTATCACTCTCTGGCAGAATACAAGTGTTTAAGATGATGATACTTCCCAAGTGGGTATACGTGCTTCAAATGGTGCTGCTATGGTTGACTAAAAGAGACTGCATAATAGTAGGGCAGATGCTAAGGCGATTCCAGTGGAACGGCAGAAAGGCTTGAATTTCACTCCATGCTCTTCAACAGCCAAATAATCAAGGTGGACTAAATTGCCCCAACCTTCGTATGTATAATTTAGCTTGCATGCTCCGACACTTAAATGACATTATCACAGGCACCTCTTGGTTTAGCCCGCAACCCATGCTTGAAAACAGGCTAGACACCACATCTCTTAACTTTATGATTCAGGCCCCACAAGTGATGGTACCAGCCATTATAGGTCAACAACCCTTTATACAAAGTAGTCGAAAGGCTTGGGCTTTTCTTTGTAATATGGTGAAACTTCCTTCCAAACTTTCAGCTTTCCTGAGCATTTGCGATCACCCTCTTTTTATTCCAGCCCAAACAGGGTCAATATTCCATAAATGGAGAAATAAAGGGTTGGTGTCCATATACCGATGCTTCTCTCAGGCCATGGGTCAACTCCTACCCTTTAACAAATTCCAATGATGTTTCGCACACCCAGCCACAGATCTTTTCCCTTACCTCCAACTCCAGCACTTTATCCGAGCGCAAGTTCAAACTTTGCAGGTCTCCCCACCGTTCCAACAGCTATGCAAAATACTGATACCTGAACGCACTCAAAACCCTTCTATAGCCCTTTTTTGCAAAATGTTACAATCCGTGGAAGAACAAGGAGATTTAACGAACCTTTACAGTAAATGGCAGCAGTGGCCAGCTTTTTCTTTAACCTTACAAGATTTTAACCAGTGCTTTACAGACATACCAGCATGGACCGACAATATTATCTATTGGGAATTACAGTAAACATTTTTACGTTAATTCTATTTAACCCTGGCCAAAGCTTTCCAGGCACATCTAACTGCATCTCCGCTTTACGCCAATTGCAAGCAGGGCCCAGGCACTTTCCCTCATAGTTTTTGGCAATGCCCGATAATACAACAATACTGGCAGGAGATTATACTTAGGTGCAGGCAGATGTTGGCACAATTGATTCCGGATGACCCTATGCTCTGGCTCTTCGGAATCCATACCCCCCAGACACAGGCTGTGAATGATACCTTAATACACTTTATATGGAAAGCCAGCTTGGTGGGGAAAAAGTAACCAAAAAATTGAATTAGCCGACAAGGTACACAACCTCGGAGTAAGAATTGACACAGAGCTAAACCTCAAACAGCACATAACACTAAAGGTTAAAGAAGGGTATGCTAAACTCATGATACTCAGAAAACTTAAGCCATTACTATTGCTGCCAAACTTTCGCACAGTGCTCCAATCACTGATATTTGCAAGCACTGATTACTGTAATGCTTTACTACTTGGTTTACCCTACACTATGATAAGACCACTGCAAATATTACAAAACTCCGCAGCTAGAATTCTCACTGGAAAAAGTAGAAAAGATCACATCACAGATACACTTGCCAAACTACATTAGCTACCCATAGAACAAAGAGTGAGCCCCTCAATCTATTCCCTTTAAGGAAACCCTAGAGGAAATATTAAAAGCAATTTCCTCTATGGAGAATGCAATAGCTTCTCTGACTTTGACTGTGAAAGAGAGTATTGAAAAAAATCTATCTTTAGAGAAAAGAGTGGAAAAAAATGAATCTTTATTGCTTGGCTTGGATACTAAGGTTATTGAAATGGAGAAGATACAGGGAAATTTGATAAAATCGGAGAATTTACAGATGGTCAAAATGGAAAATCTAAAGAATTATATAAGGAGGAACAACGTAAGGCTATTAAACTTTCCCAGAATGTGATTGCTATCTCATCGAGAACTGCTTAAATGTTATTTTCATAAATATTGAAATTAGAAGAAAAAGATTTACCTAGAATTATAAAAATGTACTATTTACCTCAGCCAGATAAAAAGAAAGAAGCAAGTGGGCAGAAAGATAAGATGGAGGCTTCCTTTGACTTGACTACTATCTTGGAAAAGTCTAGTGACCTAAAAGTTCAAGAAAGAGCCACTCTTTTTGTACAGTTGGATACAGCGTCAGAGAGAGATCTTATTCTCAAATTGTTTTTTCAAAATCGAGAACAAAAGTTCTATGGATATCCTATTAAGATTTTTCCTGACATTACTAAGTTAACCCAAATAAAAAGAAAAAAATTCTTGGAGATGAGAAGGGAGGTTCAAGAAAGTGGGGCTAAATTTTTGCTTCAGTTCCCATGTCAGTGCCTTATATTACATGATAATAATAGATATCTGTTTAAGGAACCGGAATATCTGCGTACTTATTTAAATTCTCATTCAAGTTAAGCTGAAGGAATGTTGGTTAAAGAATAATGAGCAATGGTTAACTCTGACGCATTTGAAAATTGTTAATATAATATTTCTTGAATTCTGCTCTTAAAAACCTCTTCCCCCACAGGTTTCCTAGTATTGTGATATGAACAATATAAGGGTGGTTAATATATTATTTCCTCATGTACAAGGTTTCAATATAATATCTTATTTGTATATCCAAATATTGAGATTCATGTCAAATTTCTAAACAGTTGATTGTTTTGTGAAAGTTGTTGAAAATCAATAAATAAAAGATTAAAAAAAAAAAAAAAAGAGTGAAGTTCAAAGCTCTATGCACAATACACAAGTTAATCCATGATGAAAAAGCAGAATGGCTGAACACAGCACTTCGAGTACACGTTCCACATAGAAATTTAAGATCGGCAAACAAAGCCCTCTTAACCACTCCAAGTGTGAAAACAGCAAGACTAACCCAGGTTAGGGAGCGAGCACTGTCCCTGGCAGGTCCCATATTATGGAACACAATGCCCCTCGATCTAAGACTTCACAGAGTAATCATAAACTTTTCAAAACATACCTCAAAACCTGGCTTTTCACGCACGCCTTCAAGAAAGAGAATGACGCAGGCAAATAAGTAAGGATAAGCGGACTTAGAGCACCCAGCTCACAACTTTCAGATTGTGCCTGGAAATTATTTTAGCCCTCAAATAATTGTAGTCAAACCGATAGGTTGAATAGCAATAAAACATTCAATCCCCCATGAGAATTTCATCAATGTAAATTCCATGTCATAAACCATACTATATTTAATATCGTATTGTTACCGAATAATAATGGCACCCTCTATTTAAAGTATGATCTATATTCTCCTTGATATATGTGCCCTATTGTAAACCGTTATGATGGTAAATAACTTAATGACGGTATATAAAAACTTTTAAATAAATAAATAAACATTATACTCTCCAACTGGGTCTCAGAGTCGGCGCCACATCCAGAACATTGGTTTAAATTGTTACTTCAGCTATACAAGGGAATTTATCAATGCGAGGTCCACTTCGGCTAAAAAATGGGCCGAGATGCAGAAGATTTGGAAAACTTTTAATTATCTGACTCCTAAAGTTTAACGTGCTTCTATATTCCCCACACTGAACAAGGACAATCATAACTCACAGGCATCTGAATTGGGACAAAAGAGAAGTCAGGGAGAAGGGAGAGGGGGGAAAGGGGAGGAGGTGGGAAGGGTACGGAATGACAAGTTTGATATGTTGCTGACTGTAACCATTGTATGTTTCACATGCTGGGATATTGTCAGGACAGGTATGGATCATTATCATATAAGTAAGCACTCAGGCGTGAGAAATGTTGTTTTGTTCCTCACGTTATGCTGTAAAATGTTCCATGGTGTTTAAATCATTCTGTTTATAAAAAATTCAATAAACATAAATTAAAAAAAAAAAAGAAAGAAAGTTCTGCGTCGGGCCACCCAGAGGACGTCCCAGAAAGCATGGCTAATTCAGCCTGCATATCTATGGAAAATAAAACACACTGTTGGCTCCACAGGAAAAAAACGGAATTGAGAAAGGCCCCTGTGCACTCTCCACTGAGGCAGGAAATTTCCACGCATGCTCAGTAGAGCAACTTTAAAAGTGTACAGCTTGAGTAAAGCTCGAACCTGGGATCTATCAACTATTACCATCCATGCTTATCCTCTTGAGGAAAAAAAAAAACCACAACCATGTTTGGCATATCCATAAAGATAGAAGTCAATTCATCTCTACAGGTGATTCTATCACAGTCCCAAATTTTCTTTAAATTGACAAGTCCAGAAATTACAGGCAAATAAAACAGATTGAGGATTATTAAGATACAGTAGCTGATATAACCTCTACATGGTACAAAAGTTAAACATGACATTTCTGCAATTTTTAATGGAAAATTACTATTTGCTGATTTTTTAAACTTTATTATTATTAATTTTCAAACTTTACACAAGTATGACTTGCAATAGAAATACAATACTGCTAAACTAAATACATAAAAAGAAATAAAAAAGAAAACAGAAGAAAGAGAAAACAGAATTTAGCATTTAAAACAGAAGTCTACAAGCTGAGGAGATCCAATGTAAGTTCTGAGCTACAACAAATAATAAGAAATAAGAAAAAAGAAATCTAATAAGAGGGAAGAAAGGGACAAATTGTATCACAAACAGCAAGACAAGAATGTAACACCTGGATTACTTAAAAAGGCTTCTTAGACTCCAAGAATAAATGCAATAGTAAAGATTTAAAGAAAATATACTTGACATTATTTAAGTGTAATAAACATTTATAAGGAAATCTAATCACAAACAGAGCATCAAGAGCTAAAGCTTCTTGGCATGTTGCCAGAAATTTCTTTCTATGAGCTTGAATGGCCCTTGAAACATTTAGAAAAATCAAAAAACTCTGTCCATAAAATAAAGCAGCCCTATGTCTAAAAAAGAACTTCAAAATAGAATCTCTATCTTGTGAAAAGGCAAATGAAATTAACAATGCCCCGCAACACCTCCAATTGTATTGAAGCTTCCAAAATGTCATGAAGATTTAGTTCTGAATCTGGCACACACCTTCTTGAGCCTCAGCTCAGTCTGTCCCTGCCTGCATAAATAATGGAACAAAGGAGTAGAGGAGTAGCCTAATAGTTAAAGCAGCAGATTATGAACCAGGAAAACCAAGGTTCAAATCCCTCTGCTATTCTTTTACGCTCCTTTGCCTCAGGTACAAACCAAGGGAGGTTATTTTCAAAAGGGTTTAACAGATATATGTAATTACTATTGTAGCAATTTTTAAAAGACATTTACCCATGTAAAATACACTTACATGAGTAAATCCTATGGACAATTCAATGATATACAGTAGCAATTTTCAAAAGCCCACTTACATGGGTTAAGTGCAGTTACATGTGTAAAACCCAATTTTTAGCATGTAAATGCTTTTTAAAATCAGGCCCTTAGATTGTAAGCCCTCTGAGGTACATACAGTACCCAAATATAATCAGCTTTGAAGTGCTGAAAAGTGGATTATAAAAATAAACAAATAAATAAATAAATAAAAGCCTTGGATACTGGAAAAAAAGCTTCAGTAGATAACTATGAGGTCCATATTTATACACATTTAGACGAATAGCATAATAGTTATCCACCTAAATGGCTTACCAGGCTATATTCAGCCTGCATCCAGCTAAATTCTAGCCAGGTCGCTAGTTATCTGGCTAGAGTTTAGCTGGAGAAGTCAGGGGTGTTCTAGGGATGGGCTGAAGGCATTCCAGGGCGAAGCTGAGTTAGCCAGATAAGATAACTGGCTAGCCGGTTAACTTATCTGCTAACGCTGGTTGGGCTTATACTCCGCCTGGTACTTTTAAGGAACAGCTTTCAAAGATTTTGGGATCCATACACAAGATTACAAACTAATACATTCAGTCCACCAAAATGTGAGAGAAAAAAAAGTTTTTGAGGTCCATATTCAGTTGCTGTGCTAGTTAGGCGGTTATAATCAGTAGAACAGTTGTACCGCTGAATATATCTGGCTATCTTAAAGTTAGCTGGTTATGTATAACTAGCTAACTAGCATAGCAACTGAATATGGACCTCAAAAACCTTTTTTTCTCACACATTTTAGGGGACCGAATGTATTAGTATGTAATTTTGTGTATAATTTGCTGTCTTTTTGAGAGAAAAATACTATCATACAGTTATGATTTGTTTGTATGTAGTTGGCGTCACTGAGAAATGCTTTATACTTTGCAGTCTCCTCATCCTTAATTCACAGAAAGTAGTCTCCATTGCTGTGCACCAGAAAATACTGTAGAGCAAAAGATAACACACAAGCTTGAGGGCCATGGATAGCCTCCTGCTCTTTATTTTGCTCCCTCCCTTCTCTCCCTTCGCTAGAAGTAGCCTGGACACACAGATTCTCTTAGTAGCCCTCCCTTTCTCTGGCTTGGTCAAAGGCAACTGTCCAGAGCAGAATGTGTTAGGTAGTGGTTTCAATAAGGCAATCAGGAACAGTGCAAAAAAAGGACAAGAAGTCTGCCATTTTAAAGAACGCACGCAGAAAAGTTCTCTTATCAGTAGTTTTGGCAATATTTCAGAAAAATGAGACAAAGAAAGACTTTCTGCGCATGTCCTATTCCAATGAGGTATAAAACCCCAGCCCATATACCCCAAGCAGATTCCCTGCCGAGAACAGAGGTTAGGGGTCTCCAGTGCTGACTGGCTCAAAAAATGAAAATTCGGTTGGCTGATTCACCCGTCTGGGGGCAAGGAGACACCCTTTCAGGAAAAGGTGACAGCTTCCATTAGGCCTTGGTATATAATTATATCCTATTAGTTGGGGTAATTACTTTTTCCTATTGTGCTAATATATTGTATATATTTTGTTTTGTAATTTGTCTCAGGTGTTCTCATAAGCACCTATTTTGTACATATATTATACAGAAAACATAGCTTTTCATTATTTTACAAAAAGACATAGCGAGTCTTGTCATTTTTCTTAGTTCAGTAATACAGACCACAGGACAAATACAAATACATGTTGCCAGAAATTTCTTTCTTCATAAAGTTTCCAATGTTCTCCCACTTCTTTCTTCAAGAAACCAAGCCGCTTATTATCCCTTTTCAGGGATCCGGATTTTTGTATTGTATGTGCGTGCTAATTCTCTGCAGGTAGCACCCACAAGAAACTGTTTGCATTAATCCACAGCTTATCTAATTTGCTTGTATCTGGGGCAACTTGCCCTCCAACACTCCATCCACATATACGCAGTCCAACAAAGGATCCTTGTTTCACCCACGCCTGGGCTTCATCAGGGACTCATGCTTAATAACTACGGTGTATCATCTATATCAACAAGCAATAAAAATTGTATATAATTAAGCTTCCAAAAAAAATTATTATACCCACACTATGGACAACAGAACACCCAATGCCTATTGACTGTTATCTGTCTTAGTCTCTCAATCAGATACCAAATATCGTTCAAAATTCAATATCTTTATATCAGCTTTTAAATGCAGCCTCTAAAAAATTAAAGATATATCAAGGGTAAGTCATCATAATACTGATGAAGCCCAGGCGTGGGTGAAACAAGGATCCTTTGTTGGACTGCGTATATGTGGATGGAATGTTGGAGGGCAAGTTGCCCCAGATACAAGCAAATTGTCCATTTAATCCTACTCTCTGTTTCTTGTCTTTTAGCCAGTTTGTAATCCACGAAAGGACATCACCACCTATCCCATGACTTTTTATTTTTCCTAGAAGCCTCTCATGAGGAACTTTATCAAATGCCTTCTGAAAATCCAAGTACACTACATCTACCAGTTCACCTTTATCCACATGTTTATTAACTCCTTCAAAAAAGTGAAGCAGATTTGTGAGGCAAGACTTGCCCTGGGTAAAGCCATGCTGACTTGGTTCCATTAAACCATGTCTTTCTATATGTTCTGTGATTTTGATGTTTAGAACACTTTCCACTATTTTTCCTGGCATTGAAGTCAGGCTAACCGGTCTGTAGTTTCCCGGATCGCCCCTGGAGCCCTTTTTAAATATGGGGGTTACATTAGCTATCCTCCAGTCTTCAGGTACAATGGATGATTTTTAATGATAGGTTACAAATTTTTACTAATAGGTCTGAAATTTCATTTTTTAGTTGCTTCAGAACCCTGGGGTGTATACCATCCGGTCCAGGTGATTTACTACTCTTAAGTTTCTCAATCAGGTCTACCACATCTTCTAGGTTCACCATGATTTGGTTCAGTCCTTCTGAATCATTACCTATGAAAACCTTCTCCAGTACGGGTACCTCCCAACATCCTCTTCAGTAAACACCGAAGCAAAGAAATCATTTAATCTTTCCGCGATGGCCTTATCTTCTCTAAGTGCCCCTTTAACCCCTCGATCATCTAACGGTCCAACTGACTCCCTCACAGGCTTTCTGCTTCGGATATATTTTTTAAAGTTTTTACTGTGAGTTTTTGCCTCTACGGCCAACTTCTTTTCAAATTCTCTTAGCCTGTCTTATCAATGTCTTACATTTAACTTGCCAACGTTTATGCATTATCCTATTTTCTTCTGTTGGATCAGTCTTCCAATTTTTGAATGAAGATCTTTTGGCTAAAATAGCTTCTTTCACCTCCCCATTTAACCATGCCAGTAATCATTTTGCCTTCTTTCCACCTTTCTTAATGTGTGGAATACATCTGGATTGTGCTTCTAGGTTGGTATTTTTTAACAATGACCATGCCTCTTGCACACTTTTTACTTTTGTAGCTGCTCCTTTCAGTTTTTTTCTAACTATTTTTCTCATTTTATCAAAGTTTCCCTTTTGAAAGTTTAGCATGAGAGCCGTGGATTTGCTTACTGTCTCCCTTCCAGTCATTAAATCAAATTTGATCATATTATGATCACTATTGCTAAGTGGCCCCACCACCGTTACCTCTCTCACAAAATCCTGTTCTCCACTGAGAATTAGATCTAAAATTGCTCTCTCTCAGTCTAACTTCAGTTAATCAGCCAGAGTGACTCACTGCTCTCTTGATTAACAAATGTTGGTACCTATTCAAACCAAATCACACTACCTCAACACCTTTCTAAGGTGAGTAACTGAACTGAACTTTTCAACCTTTTTACTTAGGTATACACTGCTCCTAGCTTATTTCTAGCTTCTGGCTACTTTTTTTGTGGTTTGTTTTTTAAAATACAAACACTCAGTTCTGCTTACTAGCTAACTTACAGACTTTTAAAAATAAACACACTACCTACTGCTTACTAGCTGCCTTACAGACTTTTAAAAATAAACACACTACCTACTGCTTACTAGCTGCCTTATTGACTATTTAAAAATACAAACAGTATGATGTTTTACCCGCCGGTGAGAGATTGTATGTGTGCACTCGGTGCAAAGAGCTCCTGGCTCTCAGGGAACAAGTCCGATCTCTGGAGGCTAGAGTAGCAGACTTGGAGGAGCTGAGGGAGACAGAGAGGTACATTGACGAGACCTTCAGGGACATAGTAGCCAAGTCCCAAATCCATTCTGGCAGCCCCAGTGCTACCTTGGATCAGAAAGGTCTCCCAATAGGAGAACATCACCCTGGTGTAGCAGGAAGTGATCCTGTAGCAAGGACCTGCTCTCCAGGTGATGTATTGTCCTCTCGCACTGAGGACAAATCTCCCAGGGCTACTGCCCAGGAGGGAAGAGTTAGACCGGCCATCATAGTTGGTGATTCGATTATTAGAAATGTACATAACAGGGTGGCTGGTGGACGTGAAGACCGCCTGGTAACTTGCCAGCCTGCTGCGAAGGTGGCAGACCTCACACGTTACCTAAATAGGATTATAGACAATGCTGGGGAGGAGCTGGTTGTCATGGTACATGTGGGCACCAACGACATAGGAAAATGTGGGAGAGAGGTTCTGGAAGCCAAATTTAGGATTTTAGGTAGGAAGCTGAAATCCAGAACCTCCAGGGTGGCATTCTCTGAAATGCTTCCTGTTCCACGTGCAGGTCCCCAGAGGCAGGCAGAGCTCCAGAGTTTCAATGCGTGGATGAGACGATGGTGCAGGGAAGAGGGATTCAGCTTTGTAAGGAACTGGGGAAACTTTTGGGGAAAGGGGAGACTTTTCCGAAAGAATGGGCTCCACCTTAACCAGAGTGGAACCAAGCTGCTGGCACTAACTTTCAAAAAGGAGATAGAGCAGCTTTTAAACTAGAACAAGGGGGAAAGCCGACAGTCACTCAGCAGTGCATGGTTCGGAGAAATGTATCCTTGAAGGATACTAATGAAACAGGAGAGTTAGGGCATCCCAACAGAGAGGTTCCATTAAATGCAAACATAGTTCATATACCTATATTAAAAAATCTCCAAAGCTAATGATTTCCGAATTATCCCAAACAACTGAAAAGCAAGTTGTTAAAACAAGCAAAAAACACACTTTGAAATGTCTGTATGCCAATGCCAGAAGTCTAAGTAGTAAGATGGGAGAGTTAGAGTGTATAGCAGCAAATGATGAGATTGACATAATTGGCATCACAGAGACTTGGTGGAAGGAGGATAACCAATGGGACAGTGCTATATCAGGGTACAAATTATATCGCAATGATAGGGAGGATCAACTTGGTGGGGGTGTGGCACTTTATGTCCGGGAGGGTATAGAGTCCAACAGGATAAAGATCATACAAGAGACTAAATGCTCAGTAGAATCTATATGGGTAGAAATCCCATGTGTGTTGGGTAAGAGTATAGTGATAGGTGTATACTACCGTCCACCTGGACAAAATGGTCAGACAGATGATGAAATGCTAAGAGAAATCAGGGAAGCAAACCAATTTGGCAGTGCAATAATAATGGGAGATTTCAATTACCAACCGAAGAAGGTGCAAGAATACACTTAGGCAATCCACCGTATTTTAAATACAAGTACTCTTTAATGAAAAGTCTTTCACTCAATATAATCGGCAACTCCACAAAGCTTGCGGGAAATGTTTATATAGGTCCCCCGACACGGTTCCGTGTTTCGCTTTGTCGCTGCATCGGGAGGGACCACAAATATATATTTAAATCTACAACGTAAAAAAAGTAAAACTGGTGGATCGCTAGAGAATTGAAGGCTACGCAACTTATAATGCTGTGACATAATTAAATACAGTACATACCTTTCAAACCAATCCGGGAGCGCAAAGCGCCCCCAGTGGAATACACTTTTAAAGAGCAGAAGTTGGCGCCAAAAAGCAGTGACATCGCGAGACTATCTAGCCAATCAGGACGAAGCATATATTAACTAAATAAATGCCACTCAATTTCCCTGTTTAATCCTTTAGGATTTCAATTACCCCAATATTGACTGGGTAAATGTAACATCAGGACTTGCTAGAGACATAATGTTCCTGGATGTAATAAATGATTGCTTCATGGAGCAATTGGTTCAGGAACCAACAAGAGAGGGAGCTATTTTAGATTTAATTCTTAGTGGAACGCAAGATTTGGTGAGAGAAGTAACGGTGGTGGGGCCACTTGGCAACAGTGATCATAACATGATCACATTTAAACTAATAACTGGAAAGGGGACAATAAGTAAATCTGCAGCTCTAACACTAAATTTTAAAAAGGGAAACTTTGATAAAATGAGAAAAATAGTTAGAAAAAAACTGAAAGGTGCAGCTGCAAAGGTTAAAAGTGTTCAACAGGCATGGACATTGTTTAAAAATACAATCCTAGAGGCGCAGTCCATATGTATTCCGCGCATTAAGAAAGGTGGAAGGAAGGCAAAACAATTACCGTCTTAGTTAAAAGGTGAGTTGAAAGAGGCTATTTTAGCCAAAAAAACATCCTTCAAAAATTGGAAGGAGGATCCATCTGAAGAAAATAGGATAAAACATAAGCATTGTCAAGCTAAGTGTAAAACATTGATAAGACAGGCGAAGAGAGAATTTGAAATGAAATTGGCCATAGAGGCAAAAACTCATAATAAAAATATATCCAAAGCAAGAAACCTGTGAGGGAGTCGGTTGGACCATTAGATGACAGAGGGGTTAAAGGGGCTCTTAGGGAAGATAAGGCCATTGCAGAAAGACTAAATGAATTCTTTGCCTCCGTGTTTACTAATGAGGATGTTGGGGAGATACCAGTCCGGAGATGGTTTTCAGGGGTGATGAGTCAGACGAACTGAACGAAATCACTGTGAACCTAGAAGATGTAGTAGGCCAGATTGACAAACTAAAGAGTAGCAAATCACCTGGACCGGATGGTATGCATCCTAGGGTTCTGAAGGAACTCAAAAATGAAATTTCTGATCTATTAGTTAAAATTTGTAACCTATCATTAAAATCATCCATTGTACCTGAAGACTGGAGGGTGGCCAATGTAACCCCAATATTTAAAAAAGGCTCCAGGGGCGATCCGGGTAACTATAGACCAGTGAGCCTGTCTTCAGTGCCGGGAAAAATAGTGGAAACTATTCTCAAGAACAAAATTGTAAAGCATATAGAAAGACATGATTTAATGAAACATAGTCAACATGGATTTACCCAAGGGAAGTCTTGCCTAACAAATCTGCTTCATTTTTTTGAAGGGGTTAATAAACATGTGGATAAAGGTGAACCGGTAGATGTAGTGTATTTGGATTTTCAGAAGGCGTCTGACAAAGTCCCTCATGAGAGGCTTCTACGAAAACTAAAAAGTCATGGGATAGGAGTCAATGTCCTTTCGTGGATTACAAACTGGTTAAAAGACAGGAAACAGAGAGTAGGATTAAATGGTCAATTTTCTCAGTGGAAAAGGGTAAACAGTGGAGTTCCTCAGGGATCTGTACTTGGACCGGTGCTTTTCAATATATATATATAAATGATCTGGAAAGGAATACGGCGAGTGAGGTTATCAAATTTGCAGATGATACAAAATTATTCAGAGTAGTTAAATCACAAGCAGACTGTGATACATTGCAGGAGGACCTTGCAAGACTTGAAGATTGGGCATCCAAATGGCAGATGAAATTTAATGTGGACAAGTGCAAGGTGTTGCATATAGGGAAAAAATAACCATTGCTGTAGTTACACAATGTTAGGTTCCATATTAGGAGCTATCACCCAGGAAAAAGATCTAGGCATCATAGTGGATAATACTTTAAAATCGTCAGCTCAGTGTGCTGCAGCAGTCAAAAAAGCAAATAGAATGTTAGGAATTATTAGGAAGGGAATGGTTAATAGAACGGAAAATGTCATAATGCCTCTATATCGCTCCATGGTGAGACCACACCTTGAATACTGTGTACAATTCTGGTCGCCGCATCTCAAAAAAGATATAGTTGCGATGGAGAAGGTACAGAGAAGGGCAACCAAAATGATAAAGGGGATGGAACAGTTTCCCTATGAGGAAAGCTGAAGAGGTTAGGGCTGTTCAGCTTGGAAAAGAGACGGCTGAGGGGGGATATGATAGAGGTCTTTAAGATCATCACCAGTGGGCTCCCTGAAATAACTAACAGTGATGATAAAGACAGAAAGAAAGAAAAAAAGGTGAAAGAATCCATCTGGAACTGAGATGGGAGGGGCGGTGTGTGATCCTTGATTGAGAGACCCGCACCCCCTCTGATGTCACTGAGGACTGTGACGGACATTAAACAGCACCAGAACACCGGATGCCTGCGCACAGGGATGCCACACACCATCACCACCGGGCTCCCTGAACTAACTGTGATGAGAAAGACAGAAAGAAAGAAATAAAAGTGAAAGAATCCATCTGGAACTGAGAGGGAAGGGGCGGTGTGTGATCCTTGATTGGGAGACCCGCCCCCTCTGATGTCACTGAGGACTGTGACGGACGTTAAACGGCGCCAGAACACCAGGCGTCGCACGCTGAAGGGGCACTCCCCTTTGTGCATCCCTTTGTGCATCCCGTAGTGTTAGCCATTCCCCATGTTCTTTTATATCCCTTGTTAACAATCCCCATATTTAAATGTTTAATGTATTTGACAAAGGTCCTGCAAATTTTGTTTAAATGTAAACCGATGTGATATGTAAAATCGAACACCGGTATATAAAAGTAAATAAATAAAATAAAAATAAAATAAAAATAAATAAATCATGAGAGGTCTTGAACGAGTAGATGTGACTCGGTTATTTTCACTTTCGAATAATAGAAGGACTAGGGGGCATTCCATGAAGTTAGCAAGTAGCACATTTAAGACTAATCGGAGAAAATTCTTTTTCACTCAATGCACAATAAAGCTCTGGAATTTGTTGCCAGAGGATGTGGTTAGTGCAGTTAGTGTAGCTGGGTTCAAAAAAGGTTTGGATAAATTCTTGGAGGTGAAGTCCATTAATGGCTATTAATCAATTTTACTTAGGGAATAGCCACTGCTATTAATTGCATCAGTAGCATGGGATCTTCTTGGTGTTTGGGTAATTGCCAGGTTCTTGTGGCCTGGTTTTGGCCTCTGTTGGAAACAGGATGCTGGGCTTGATGGACCCTTGGTCTGACCCAGCATGGTAATTTCTTATGTTCTTAACTTGTTTATTCACTGCTTTACTGATTATTAAAAGCACAAACACACAAACACACTAAATAATATTCCCAAATAGTTAACTTTGCCCCAATACTTTTAAAAAAGACAATGTCCCAAGCAAAAACTTACTGATTCCTTTCAGCCACCAGCAAGGTCATGAGAGGCTTCTACGATCCTCTCCTCTCAGTGCTCTCATGAGATCCTCTCCTCTCAGGGCTCCCACTGTTCCATCCCCTCCTCTCCCCTCTCCCACTGTTCCATCCCCTCCTCTTCTGTCCTCTGCAATGCTATTCAGTTGCCATGTGGCCAGGAGGCAAGAGCCACATTTTACACATGAAAGAGCCACATCTGTTTCTCAAGCCATAGCTTGGCCACCCCTGATCTGCCTCTTAGAGCCTTTTTTTTTTTTTTAATTCCGCCAGGCTCCTGGTTTTTGTTACCATTTGAGCAAGCCTTGAGACTCCCAGTCCTAGAGTGGGTTTGGCAGAGTTGAGAGGCTGAGATATCTTTTTTTTACCTTTGAAAGATCCTCAGTGAAGAAAATGTTTTTCCCCTCCCCCCTCCAGACTCTGATTATCAATCTTTTCAGCTCCATTTGTAAATTTTGTAAATCAAATACCCTTGCATAACCTGTATACTTCCCAATATTGTTAAAAATGTTACCTTTTTCCTGTTTCTCTCCTTTCACTCAGTTTTTTGGTTCGCTGTTTTGAACCTCTTTCAGTTGTCCCCCCCCCCCCCCTTCCTTGTTATATGTAATTTCCACCTTTTGTTATTATTTGTATGTAAACCGGAGTGAAGGCAACTCTGCTATACCTCGGTATATAAAAAATGCTAAATAAATAAATAAATTATGTAAACCGACATGATGTGTACTTTAATGTCGGTATAGAAAAGCTGTTAAATAAAATTATTGCCTCAGTTTTGGTGGGAAAAAATGAGAAAGAATGTGCTGGGCAGTTTTTCATTGGCAACTGCTTTCTTAACACTGGAAAAGTTTTTCTGTGGGAAGACAGGGAGCAATTTCAAGCTGATTAGAACTTCTACAGCCTGTATTTTGTGCCATGTTTTAAATAATCAGAGGGAATGTCCAATGAGCACAGTCAATGCGGTATAATTTGTGGAAGTTGGCACCTTATTAGTACTGCTGATCTCTCCTGTTTAGTTTGTGAGAAAGCTAAGTCTGCTATGGGGGATATCTCAAAACTCCTCATTTTGGCTGGCACTGATGTTTCTTTTTAGTCCTCAGGTTTGAGCACAGAACAATGTTTCGGAATTTAACTCAGCTCAAGTGGCTGTTTCAGCAGGAATAGCCACCATTATGAAATCCAGCCTTTTTTGTCTGCTACATCCTTCTCCTACTTTGTACACTGAGAGGTCTCCAGTGGTCAAAATAATGTATTATCACCTGTGAGCATCACCTCCTCTAGTTCTGGCAATTCTTCTGCCAAATTTTTTTATTTTTACACAAAGCCTTCTATGCAATGTACAGACATGGTGAAAGGGGGAGGAGCCCTCTCTCTCAGCAGGTCAGTGTCCAGACCCAGGTGTTTCATATATGGCACCTGGTGACAATAAGCATTCCAGGTTTTCTTTAAATGCTTTTAGTTAAAGTGTTACGCTGGAGGTGGACCCTTGGCCTGATGCAAGATTGGTATGGCCCTCTGGTCGGACCCAGACAGCGCCTGCCACCAGGAGGAGGAGCACACAAGGAGACAGAGGCTAGCTGGAGCTTCACCAATAACAGTCCGGGGATTCCTCAGGTTGAGCCCTTGGGTGCCCGGACCGCCTGGACTTAGGTGGGTCTCCAGTGGTCTCCCGGAGAGGTGTACCCACCAAGAGCAAGGGTGCGCGGCTGGTGCAGAGTGGATGAGCTAGACCTGAACAGTTCAGGGAGGTCCTCCGGATAAGACAGGCAGCGCCAGCAGGTCTAGCCACATGGAAGCGTGGTTGTTATCCGAGTATGTTGGCCTAATGGTCACAGGGGGCCAGAAGCGAGTATCAGAGTGAAGCACAAGGGTCAGAGCCAGAATATCAGTCCAAGAGAGGTCAGCCAAAGCAGGGGTCAATACCAGAATCAGTCTGTGCATAGTCGAGGCAAGCGAAGGTCGGTTCCAAGTGGCAGACAGTAAAATGGTCAGGCAGTCAGTGGTCAGGTCCAGGCAGCAGACAAGAGAATGGTCAGGCAGGCAGTGGTCAGTTCCAGGCGGCAGGCAAGAGAATGGTGAGGCAGGCAGAGGTCAGTACCAAGAAGTCAGTCCGGATAGGTACTACCTGGGAAGAATACAGGAACAAGGAGACGCTGGGGCTGGAGACGCTGGAACAGGAGACACTTGAAACATAGGCAAACTATCACACCAACGGTATCGACCCAATTGCCAAGGCGAGGCTCTGGGGGAAGAGCCTTGCCTTATATACCAGGACTGTGTGATGTCATCTCCGGGCGCCGTGGATCAAGTTCCCATGCTTGGCCCTTTAAAGGCCTGCGCGCGCCTAGGGGTGGGGCCGACGCCATGGAGGATGCTGAGCCCCAGCATGAGGAGCACTGAGAGCTGGAAGGCCCCGACGAGCCTGGGGACGCCTGGAAGTGCCATGGGCAATGGGAGCTAGCCGCGGATGCCAAGGAGGGTGAGCCGGAGCTGGTGGACGGAAGTGTGAGGTGAGTAGGGCCGGCCACGGTGCCGATGCGGCCAGGACGCGCAAGAGTACCCCCCCCCTTCTAGGCCTCCCCCTTACCGGTTTGGGCTTCTCAGGATGACTTTGATGGAACCCTCAAAGCAGGTCTTTGTCGTAGATATTGTGAGAGGGTTCCCAGGAGTTCTCTTTTGGACCGAAACCCTCCCATGACAGGAGGTACTCCCAATGGCCCTGCCGATGAGGACCTCTTTAAGTTGTAGGATGTTCTCAGGTTCTGCCGTAAGCTGAGTGGGAAGAGGAGGCCTGCGCGAAGGCCAGGAGAGGACCAGAGGTTTCAATAGCGACACATGGAACGTGTTGTGGATTCCTATAGAGGCAGGATGATGATGAATTATCTTCAGAGGGTACTAATGATACAGTTTTCACTCTATTTTACAAGGATGAAATCGCCTCCCTTATTTCTCAGATGATCACCTCTTAGGATGTCAGACTCTGAAGTGGAGGAAGTTCCTCAGGGATCCTATTTTCCAAGGTGTTTGAAAGTCTACCAAGGCCCTTCCATTGCATTCTGAGATGGAAAGTATGCACTTTCAGCATGGGAAACCCTGGAGTCTGGTCTCAAAGTTTTCAAGGCTTTAATTTATTTTATTTATTTAAATACTTTTGATATACCAATACTCAAGACTAGTGTCTTATCGTACCAGTTTACATTGAAACGAGGGGTAACCAATAAACTATGAAGATAGAGTTACAATGAACAGGGAGTTTACAGAGTGGGAGAGTAGAGAGCAAAAGCATACGATTAACAAAATAAGATATAAATAACTAAGTTTTAACATAATGAAGTTTCACATAGGAACGAATGTAACAAGCTTAAACAATAAATAAGTCTATAGGTCTCTAACACTGCAGTCGCGTGTTAGAGACCTATAACACTGCAGTCGCGTGTTAGAGACCTATAACACTGCAGTCGCGTGTTAGAGACCTATAACACTGCAGTCGCGTGTTAGAGACCAAAGGGCAAAGTTTAAGTAAACTTTGCCCTTTGCATGGGATGCAATCCACAGATTTTTTTCAAATGCTGAGTTGATTCAATGGTTTCTGCAGTAACCAAAAAAATAACTCTCCTGGCAGAGGGAGCTGCTGCACTCAAAGTTCCTCAGAATCATAAAGTCGCTTAATTAGAGCATGCCTTTACTTCCATGGGATTGATAGTATAGATTTACTGGGATATGGCCAAGTATTTGTGGCTTGGATTGGTCACTGTTGGAAACAGAATGCTGGATTTGAAGGACCCTCTGTCTGACCCAATATGGCAATTCTTATGATTAGAAATTATGTTTGGGTGTTTTTATACTGGGCATAGCAGCTCCCTGAAGGGAAGGATGTGGCCCGTTTGAAGTTGGGGACCATTTTCATAGCTGTTTTTCTACGTGACCTGATTAGAAATTTTTCAAGGTCTATTGCATCTTCTGTAGCTGCAAGGAGACTTTTATGGTGTCATCATTGGTCAATTGATGCATCATCCAAAGCTCTTCTGAGTAAAGCTTTTTCGATAGCAGGCCCAGCCATCTGGAACAACCTCCCCGCAGAACTCAGGCTGGAACCTTGCCTACTAACATTTAAGAAAAAACTCAAAACTTGGCTGTTCCGCCAAGCTTTCCCGGATCCCTCGGACACACATTAGGTGTTTAATCTGCTCACGAACAATGGAACCTCCCTCCTCCTCTGAATACCTCATTTGCATTGGTACTTCCTCTAATAAGTGGACTAACACTAGACCGGATTCTGTTATGTCTCTCTTTTATTTAATCTAAGTTGATGCCCTCTTCGGGCCTTTTCTCCCAGCTGCCTAAGCTTCCAAGTTCACGGTCCTTGTTAAATGTAACTTTTGTTTCTTTGATTATGAAAAAAGTTGTTCCTTCCGTTTTTTCAATTATCTACCCCTGTTCGATGTAAACCAATCTGATATGGTATTTAACCATGAAGGTCAGTATAGAAAAATGTTACATAAATAAATAAATAAACTTCTACTTTTGTTTGGTGATTTTCTAGTCAAGCTTGTTCGAGAAGCTTGGTGAAGTTAAAGCACAGAGTTTTCCAGAGGCTATGGTCAAATTTGGGTCTCCAGGAATTATAGACTAGGGAAACTGTCATCTTCCCTACCATTTACATTTAAAACAGTATATATCAATACTTTTGGGGAGACAGAAATACCAGAGCGGAATCATCTGGTTCCACAGGGATATCTCGTTCTTCCCAACATAAGCTGGCAGGTCCACTCCTTCAGCATTTTACCAGGAATGGACATAATTTCCAATTAGTGGGTTGTGGTTGTGATTCAAACAGCTATGCCCTAAGCATTTGCCATTCCAGTTTCTGGCCCCTTTACAGTTTCCCTAACTATATTATCTGTCAAAAAGGTAGCAGTTTAGGCTACCATCAAAAAGCTTAAGCTCCGGTAAGAAGTCGTTCCCATTCTACTCAAAGCCCAGGGTGAAAGCTGATATTTCATTTATTTTATGGTCTCAAAACGTATGGATTCTTCAGACCCATTTTATCTCAAGGAGTGAACAGTTTTCACATTTCCCATTTTCAAATGGAGACTCTCTAGTCAATCTTACTCGCGATACAGAAGACAGAGTTTCTCTGCTATCTAGATCTCTCAGAAGCTTACTTCAATAGTCCCAATCAGGGAAGACTATCAAAGATTTCTCTATTTTTGCATTTTGAAGAAACACTTTCAATTCGTAAAAATTCCTTTTAGTCTTGCCACAGTTCCAAGAAGTTTTACCAAGGTAATAGTAGCCATGGCAGTTTTCTTGAGAAAGGAGGGCATTTTGATCCATCCTTATTTGAATGATTCAAAGCCAAGTCTCACCAGGAAAACTTCACAATTTACAAAAGGGTAGTATAAGTTTTAGAAAGTTTTGGCTAGGTAATTAACTTTATCAAGAGCAAGTTACAGCCTTCTCGGGGATCACCTGATATGCTGAAGAGTAAGGATGCTCATGGTTGGTGCTCTGAAGTCCCTGGCACAGAATCATTTTTCATCCTAAGCACTCTGGATTGTTACTGGATTCAAAGTATGTCTAAAGAAGCGCCCTCTAAATTGTTGCCTGCTATGTGGGCTGAAAAGACCAGCAAAGCACAAAAAAAGGGTCTTAAATCCATGGCTGTCTGCAGGGAGCAGGCCTCAGATGATGAGTAGTCTGCTCTAACTTCACCAGCGGACACACCAAATCAGCTGCAAAAGATGTTAAGTTCTGGAATTCATTGCCAGAGGATGTGGTTAAGGCAGCTAGTGTAGTTGATAAGTTCTTGGAGAAGTCCATAAACTGTTATTAATAAATAGGGAATAGCCACTGATTGTTGCCAGCATTAGTAACATGGGATTTATTTAATATTCAGGTACTTGTCAGGTACTTGTGACTTGGACTGGCCACTGTTGGAGACAGGATACTGGGCTTGATGGACCCTTGGTCTGACCCACTATGGCATAGCTTATGTTCTTATGAATCTTTTTCCACAAAACTTACTACAAACATTAACTGGGAACTGGCAGTGGTGTGGGTAAAGTAGTTGACCTTGTGGCCTCTATCCAGGAGAATGCATTGTGGCTTGAGACAGTCGAAACTCGGGTAGAGGACCTTGAACTATCGCTGATCGAAGCCAAGTGCAAGGTGGACACCCTGGCTCATGGAGATAACGGATAAATGCAACAATTTTGAGAAAGCAAAATTGCTTACCTTGTAATAGGCGTTATCCCAGGACAGCAGGATGTAGTCCTCACATATGGGTGACGTCACTCACGGAGCCCTAATGCGGGAAAACTTCTGGCAAAGTTTCTAGAAGCTTTTAACTGGCAGCCTGGGGCTACTGAGCATGCCCGGCATGCCATGATATTCCCTGCCACAGGGGTCTCACTTCAGTCTGGTATGTAGCAATAAGCGTTAGCAAGTAAAATAATAAAAATCTGAGGCCCAACTCCGCGGGGTGGCAGGTGGGTTCTGTGAGGACTACATCCTGCTGTCCTGGGATAACACCTATTACAAGGTAAGCAATTTTGCTTTATCCCAGGACAAGCAGGATGCTAGTCCTCACATATGGGTGATTAGCAAGCTAGAGGCTGAGTCATTGTCCATGCAGGTAGCAGTGATGCGTTGTTGAGGAAATGATGCAGCCGAAGATTACAGCAGGTTGGTTGTAGAAGGAGTTGGGATCAAACTGGAAACAAGTTCTTTAGGACAGATTGTCCATAGGCTGAATCTTGTCATCCTTCTTTGTCCAAACAGTAGTGAGCTGCAAAGGTGTGAAGAGAACTCCATGTTGCTGCTTTACATATGTCAATGATTGGCACTGAACGAAAATGTGCTACCGAAGTTGACATTGCTCTTACTGAATGCGCCTTTACTCGCCCTTGGAGAGGAAGGCCTGCTTTTTCATAGCAAAACTGTATGCAATCTGCTAACCAGTTGGATAGAGTATGCTTACCCACTGCTTTACCTGGCTTATTTGGATCATAAGATACAAAAAGCTGATTGGATTGTCTGAGGGACGTAGTGCGATTCAGATAAAAGGATAACGCATGTTTGCAGTCCAAAGTGTGCAAAGCTCTTTCTCCCTGGTGAGAATGAGGTCGTGGAAAGAATGTGGGTAGAACTATGGTTTGATTCAAGTGGAACTCTGTAACTACCTTAGGAAGGAATTTTGGATGTGTTCGGAGAACCACTCTGTCATGGAGAAACTTTGTATAAGGTTCATACGTGACAAGTGCTTGTAACTCACTAACCCTTCTAGCTGATGTGATGGCTATAAGAAAAATAGTCTTCCATGTGAGAAATTTAAAATCACAGGAATGAATGGGTTCAAAGGGAGAACGCATCAATGCTGTTAAAACCAGATTCAGGTCCCACTGTGTGACTGGAGGCCGAATTGGTGGTTTAAGGTGAGTTAGACCTCTCATAAACCTACTGACAAGAGGTTGTGTGGATATAGGTGCCTCTCCCATCTTGTTATGATAAGCTGAGATTGCGCTCAAATGTACTCTGATTGATGAGGTCTGAAGAGCGGATTCTGAAAGATGGTACAAATAGTCTAGAAGAGAAGTAGTGGGACAAGTGAAAGGATCAATATTGTTTTCTTTGCACCACAAAGTGAATCTTTTCCATTTGAAAGAATAATTCTTTCTTGTTGAAGGTTTACGTGAAGCTATAAGCACTTGAGAAACATTAGTTGAAAGATTGAGTGGTTGTAGGATTAAGCTTTCAACATCCATGCAGTCAGGGATAGGGATTGAAGGTTGGGATGGCGCAACCGACCCTGATCCTGAGTTATAAGATTGGGAGCTACTCCCAGGCGTATTGGATCCTTGACTGAAAGGTCTAGCAGTGTGGGAAACCATACTTGTCGAGGCCAATATGGGGCTATGAGTATCATGGACCCCTTGTCCTGTTGTAGCTTCACCAGCGTCTTGGTGATAAGCGGTATTGGAGGATATGCATATAGTAGGCCTGAGTTCCAAGGGCGAGCAAAAGCGTCCTTGGCTGGCTGGTTCTTCTGTTTGTGTAGAGAACAGAAGTTGTCCACTTTGTGATTCAGATGCGACGCAAAGAGGTCTGTTGTTGGTTGTCCCCAACGTTGGAATATCTTGGTCGCGATCGAGGGATTCAGGGACCACTCGTGTGGTTGGAACTGGCGACTGAGTTGATCTGCTAGTACATTTTGAATTCCTGCTAGATAAGTGGCCTGTAGAAACATTGAGTGACTCAAGGCCCAGTCCCAAATTTGTGCAGCTTCTTGACAAAGGAGATACGAGCCCGTACCTCCCTGTTTGTTGATGTACCACATGGCTACCGTATTGTCTGTTTGGATCAGCACAGTCTTGTGTGAAAGGCAGTCCTTGAACGCATGCAGCACATAACGCATAGCTCGAAGTTCCAGAAAATTGATTTGATATGTGGCTTCAAGTTTTGTCCAAGTTCCTTGAGTTTGAAGAGAGTTTATATGAGCTCCCCACCCCAAGGTGGATGCATCTGTAGTTAATATTATCTGAGGGACTGGTTTTTGGAAGGGTAGGCCCTTGCGTAAATTGTCCTTGATTGTCCACCATTGTAGCGATGAGGGTAGTTGGTGGGTTACTTGGATTAGATAATGTAATGGTTGAATGGCTTGGATCCATTGTGATCGAAGAGTCCATTGGATTACTCTCATGGCGAGTCGTGCCATAGGAGTGACATGAACTGTTGAGGCCATGTGGCCTAGTAAGGTAAGAAATTGATGGGCTGTCGCTTGTTGTTGCATGGAAATTGAGTGCGCCAACAGGGACAGTGTGACTGCACGATCTTCTGGTAGAAAAGCCTGTGCAGTATTTGTGTTTAATTCTGCTCCTATGAACTGGAGAAGATGAGAAGGGTTCAGGTGGGATTTCTGATAATTGATGAGGAATC
Organism: Rhinatrema bivittatum; assembly: GCF_901001135.1. Taxonomy (NCBI): domain Eukaryota; kingdom Metazoa; phylum Chordata; class Amphibia; order Gymnophiona; family Rhinatrematidae; genus Rhinatrema; species Rhinatrema bivittatum. The sequence goes on along the minus strand of NC_042616.1, from coordinate 419,955,770 downwards.
CCAGCTTGTGAAGTAACTTTATTGTGTAATGCAGAGAATTGATTGCTCCTTGTTGTGATTGACTTTTGATTAGCCAATCGTCGAGATAAGGAAAGACATGAACACCTTGTTTGTGTAAATGTCCTGCTATCACTGCCAGGCATTTGATTCTGGGAGCTGAAGCCAGGCCGAATGGTAACACTCAGTATTGGAAATGCTGATGTCCTACTGTGAATCGCAGATACTTGCGATGAGGCGGGAATATAGGAATGTGTGTGTAAGCATCTTGAAGATCCAGAGAACAAAGCCAATCTCCCTTTTGTATTAGTGGAAGCATGGTGCCTAGCAAAACCATCCTGAACTTTTCTTTTTTTTTAAGAATTTGTTGAGATTTCTGAGATCTAGAATGGGACGTAGGCCTCCGGTTTTCTTTGGAATGAGGAAATACCGGGAATAGAATCCTCTGCCCTTCTGAGTGTGTGGTACGTGTTCCACAGCTTTTGCTTTCAGAAGAGCGGATAATTCTGTTTGTAATTGAGGTATGTGATTGAGATGGGAGTTTTGTGGTGGAAACTCCTGAGGGAGAGATGCAAAGTCTAGGTGGTAGCCTTGATGAATTATGGACAGGACCCAATGATCGGTTGTAATTGTTGTCCATTCCTTGTAGAAATGGGATATTCTCCCTCCAACTGGTAAGGTGGGATAGGGGTTGGGAAATTGGCTTTGTGCTCTGAAATTTGTTTCAAAAGCCCGAGGTAGAACCTGTTTGAGGAGGTGGTTGGGGCCTTGCAGACCGTTGTTGTCTCTGTTGCGGTCTTTGTTGAGACCTTGGAGGTCTTGACCTAGAGGCCGGAGGATAGTATCTCTTCGGTCGATAGAAGGGACGTTTCGCCTCTCTACGTGGTGGTCTGCGAGTTGTGTGGGTTGCAGGGTCATGAGGCAGCGTTGAGAGTTTATTTATTTATTTATTTATTTATTTTTAATTTTTATATACCGAGGTTCTTATAGAGACTATAAATCACTCCGGTTTACATATAACGATAAACTGCCCAACAGAGATAAGGGGGCTTTACATAGAACAGTGGTACATATGGAACATTATAACTGGATGACAATTTAACATAATGATAATAAATAATATAGAATAGTTTTACTTGTAATTAATAAAATTATGTAATATAAACTGTATAATTTAAATATTTAACTTGGATATAGTGACATATTAACCATGCCAAATATAAATAATAAGATAAAATGAATTTTGAACTTAGAAATTGTAGTCCAGTTGCAGAGGAAAATATAAATAAGATTAATTTTTAGAACTCAAAGATTGTTGTCCAGTTGCAGAGACCTGAAGGTAGGACTTGGTATGGTGACCATAATTAGGGGATACTTCTTATTTGGAAGACTTTCCGTCTTGGTAGGATTGTGAGTCTGGGAAGGCTTGTTGGAAAAGAAGAGTCTTTAGCCTTTTTTTGAACTCTTGATGATTGGGTTCAAGTCTTAGATTTGGGGGGAGCATGTTCCACTGGTGGGGGCCTGCTAAGGATAGCGCTCTTTTGCTCAGAGATGATTTTACTTGTTGGGCATGCAGTGATCCTTTGTAAGCGCTTCTGATAGGTCTGGAAGATGTGTGCGGTTGGAGTTGAAAGCTTAACGTGATGGGAGCTATTTTGTTTGTCGCTTTGTGGATGATTGTGAGTACCTTATAGAGTATCCTTTGTTTAATGGGAAGCCAATGTAGATTACTAAGGATTGGGGTGATGTGATCTTTTTTGTTAGTGCTTGTTAGAATTCTGGCAGCAGAATTCTGTACCATCTGTAATGGTTTGATCGTGTTGTTGGGTAGACCTAGTAGCAGGGAGTTGCAATAGTCGAGCTTTGATAATATTATGGATTGAAGTACTAGCCTGAAGTCGGAGAAATAAAGGAGGGGTTTAAGTTTTTTGAGGACTTGCAGTTTGTAAAAGCAGTCCTTCGTGGTATTGTTTACGAACTTTTTTAGGTTAAGATGATTGTCAAGCCATGCTCCAAGGTCTCTGACGTCCGGTGAGAACATGTTATTAGCGTTTGGTAGAGAGAAGCTAGAAGAGATTGTGAGTGGATCCTGAGAGACAATGAGCATTTCGGTTTTATTGGCATTCAATACTAGGTTGAGGCTTGAGAGTAATTCCTTAATGGGCTGTAGGCATTCGTTCCAGTAAGTGATGGTTTTTTGAAGGGATTCTGTAATCGGGAGAAGGATTTGAATGTCGTCTGCATAGAGGTAATGGGTAAGCTTGAGGTTTGAGAGTAGGTGGCAGAGAGGGAGGAGGTAGATATTGAATAGGGTGGGAGAAAGTGAGGATCCTTGCGGGACTCCTTGCTCTGTAAGGATTGGATGCGATTCTTTGTTGTTTATCCTTACTTTGTAGAATCTGTTGCTTAGGAATGAGTGAAACCATTTGAGAGCTGTGCCTTTGATCCCTATATTAGTTAGTTGGTCTATAAGTGTAGTATGTTTTACCGTATCAAACGCCGCAGAAAGATCAAGTAGAACCAGCAGGTAAGATTGTTTTTTCTCCAGGTTCACGAGGATGGTATCAGTGAGCGATAATAAGAGAGATTCGGTGTTTAGTCGTTTTCGGAAGCCATATTGAGCTGGGGATAGAATGTTATGATCTTCCAGATATTCTGACAGTTGCTTGTTGACAATTTTTTCCATCAGTTTGGCGATGAGTGGTAAGTTTGCAATCGGTCGGAAGTTAGCTGGGTCTGATGGAGAAGCATTTGGTTTCTTCAGTAACGGTTTCAGGATTGCCAATTTTAACTGGTTAGGAACTGAGCCTTGAGACAGGGATGTGTTGATAATTTCTGCTATTGGTTTTGAGATGGTGTTTGGTATGGCAATGAGGAGATTTGTTGGTAATGGGTCTGATGGGTGTGAGGATGGTTTTAGTTTTTTGAGTGTATTTTCGATCTCCAGTGAAGAAGTGAGCTCGAATGAGTCCATGCTTGTGTTTTGTTGCGGCACTGTTGTTAGATGAGTTGTTTTAATGTTTCCGAATGCTCTCGAAGCTGGGCTACGGCATCCTGCACTTTGGTGCCAAACAAATTATCTCCCTGACAGGGAAGGTCTACTAATTTGTCCTGGACTTCAGGGCGTAAATCTGAAGCCTTTAGCCAGGCCCACCTTCTTGCACTGATGCCGGATGCTGCTGTTCTAGATGATGTTTCGAAAGCATCATAGGCTGCCCTTACCTCATGCTTTCCTGCATCCAAACCCTTTTGGATAATATGTTGTGCTGCCTCCTGTTGTTGTTGAGGCAGAGAGGGTAGAAACTCTTCAATTTGTTTCCAGAGATTCCTCTGGTGCTGCGTCATGTAGAGCTGATATGCAGCAATTCTAGAGTTGAGCATGGCTCCTTGGTAGATTTTTCTGCCCATTAGATCTAAAAATCTACTGTCCTTTCCTGGAGGGATTGAGGCATGAGTCCTGGATCTGCGAGATTTTTTCTGAGCAGATTCCACCACCAGGGAATTGTGAGGAAGTTGAGGTTTCTCAAATCCTGGCTGCTTGAACGAGATAAGTAGAGTCTACCCTCCTATTTACAGCAGAGGTTGTGCATGGATGTTCCCATATCCTCTGCTGAAGTTGTAATAGCACTTCGTGTACTGGAGTGGCCAGATTGTGCTTAGGAGGATCTACAAACTGTAAAATTTCAAGTGTCTGCTGCCTCTCATCCTTTTCAGCCTGGAGTTGGAAGGGTATGGACTCAGACATTTCCTGAATAAAAGATGAAAATGAAAGGTCCTCTGGAGGTGACTGCTTTTTGGCTTGAGGTGGAGAAGCCTCAGACAAGAAATCTTCTGAGGAAGGCTCAGATTCTGTATCTGACCAAGTATCAGAAGTAGGTATGTGATATTGAGGAGGTTCAGGCCTTTGAGGTGGAAGTATCCCTGAAGGGCCTTGCAAGGGATCTTGTAGGTCCAGTGCAGTTTCCTGATCTTCTTCTTCTTGTCCAGGTATTATGGGCAATGAAGCCAGGAGGTCCTGATACCTCTTAGTGAGGATGCTATGTAACTGTGCTTCAGAAGTGGAAGTGTCTGGAACTGTGGAAATAGCCCTAAATGAAGAATGTTTAAATTTCCCCGATCACTTTTGAGTAGAAGATGTTTTTCTTGGCACAGGTGCTTTAGACGGTGCCATGATATAAAGAGACATCGATTGTGAAATAGGTGGCATCGATGAAGTATTGAAGGTAAACATCGATATTGGAATCATCGATGAAATAGGTCTGGCTGGCATCGAAGGCATCGGAAATTGTGAAGGAACCGATGGCATCGATGGTGTGTATAATGGAACCGGAACCGTCATCGAAGAAGTCGTCAGCGGAATCGATGAAGTCATTGCTGGCATCGGCGTATATGCCGGCATCGACTGAGGTGTTGGCATCATCGGCGGAGTCGCCGGAATCGGTTGTGAAGCCGGTATCGAAGGCATAGACATCGGCGATTCCGCCGGCATCGACATGGTGGTTGGCATCGGCGATGACGCCGGAATATGATGCTGCAAGGCATCAGTGACTATTTGTTTAATTAAAGCAGTCAAGTCAGTAATCGGAGTTGGTACTTGCTGCGATGTCGACGGTATCGATTCCGGAACCGATGGCACCGAAGTTGAGGAAGTCCTTTGCTTCTTAGTGGTCGGTTCCTCCGGCGGCGGGAGCGGCGGGATCGATCGATGCCGTCGGTGCTTGTGCTTCGATTGCGGTTCGGATACCGACCTTGTCGATGATGTGGAGGGTGTTGGAGAAGAGGCATCCCCCGAACCCTCCGGAAGTCTTTTCTTGATCAGGATCTTCTTTGTGGAAGTCGTCGGTGAAGGCCCTGATTGAATCTGGAAAATTTGTGCCATTTTTTCTTGGCGGAGTTTTCTGCCTTTTACCGTCATTTCTTGGCATTTTGGACAGGCAGCGATGTCATGCTCTCCTCCAAGGCACCGAACGCACTCGATATGCGGGTCCGTTATGGACATTGTTCGGTTGCAGGCTGGGCTCTTTTTGAAGCCTGATGACATTTTTTCAGTCGACATCCGTCGATGGAAAGTTGGAATTTTCTTTAATGAAAACTAAGTTGTTTGTCATCGGCCGGTGACAAACTTTATGAGACCCGAAGTGGGCAAATTTGACAGCGAAAAATTTTATAATTTTTGTCAAGTTGTGACGAAACCTCACAGGGCTCCTGTGACCGCGATGTCGATGGCAGCGCGGAAAAAAGAAGACTGAAGTGAGACCCCTGTGGCAGGGAATATCATGGCATGCTGGGCATGCTCAGTAGCCCCAGGCTGCCAGTTAAAAGCTTCTAGAAACTTTGCCAGAAGTTTTCCCGCATTAGGGCTCCGTGAGTGACGTCACCCATATGTGAGGACTAGCATCCTGCTTGTCCTGGGATAATAGAGGGTGCCGCCAAAATATCCGATTGGTGAATCTTGTGCAGGGCGAAGAAGGCTCAGTGACGGTGGTGCTTCTTTGAAAAATGGCTGCCAGAGGGCTTTCCATGAGTGAGAGCTGCATTAAGTTGGAGATAGCACATTGTGCATTTGCGCCAGCTCCAGGGCCGGGTGTACGGCCACAAACAGTTATCATGCGGCACCCTACTTTCCCTGACAAGACCTGTATACAGGATGTGGCAGGTGCAATGGGAGAAATTCTGTACAAAGGATGATGTTCTTCAAGACTTCTTGGTGGCCAAGCAGGATATGTGGTGGTTAAGAAGATCCTGCAGCAATGGGACTTTCCGTACGCTCTGCTATATCCGGCGCATCTGAAGGTCTTTATAAAAAAATAAGCCTGAGGTCTTTGACTCGCCACAGGTCCAGATATATCTTGAGTGGACCAGGGAGGCCCTGCCTGCTCTGAAGCAAAGGAGCACCGGACCCTCAGCAGAGAAGTGATCATACATTTATCGAGTGTGTATTGCTTCCAGGGAGTCAGTTGGACAGTTAGATGATCGAGGGGTTAAAGGGGCACTTAGAGAAGATAAGGCCATCGCGGAAAGATTAAATGATTTCTTTGCTTCGGTGTTTACTGAAGAGGATGTTGGGGAGGTACCCGTAATGGAGAAGGTTTTCATGGGTAATGATTCAGATGGACGGAATCAAATCACGGTGAACCTAGAAGATGTGGTAGGCCTGATTGACAAACTGAAGAGTAGTAAATCACCTGGACCGGATGGTATACACCCCAGAGTTCTGAAGGAACTAAAAAATGAAATTTCAGACCTATTAGTAAAAATTTGTAACTTATCATTAAAATCATCCATTGTACCTGAAGACTGGAGGATAGCAAATGTAACCCCAATATTTAAAAAGGGCTCCAGGGGCGATCCGGGAAACTACAGACCGGTTAGCCTGACTTCAGTGCCAGGAAAAATAGTGGAAAGTGTTCTAAACATCAAAATCACAGAACATATAGAAAGACATGGTTTAATGGAACAAAGTCAGCATGGCTTTACCCAGGGCAAGTCTTGCCTCACAAATGTGCTGCACTTTTTTGAAGGAGTTAATAAACATGTGGATAAAGGTGAACCGGTAGATTATAGTATACTTGGATTTTCAGAAGGCGTTTGACAAAGTTCCTCATGAGAGGCTTCTAGGAAAAGTAAAAAGTCATGGGATAGGTGGCAATGTCCTTTCGTGGATTGCAAACTGGCTAAAAGACAGGAAACAGAGAGTAGGATTAAATGGGCAATTTTCTCAGTGGAAGGGAGTGGACAGTGGAGTGCCTCAGGGATCTGTATTGGGACCCTTACTTTTCAAAATATTTATAAATGATCTGGAAAGAAATACGAGTGAGATAATCAAATTTGCAGATGACACAAAATTGTTCAGAGTAGTTAAATCACAGGCAGATTGTGATGAACTGCAGGAAGACCTTGTGAGCCTGGAAAATTGGGCATCCAAATGGCAGATGAAATTTAATGTGGATAAGTGCAAGGTGATGCATACAGGGAAAAATAACCCATGCTATAATTACACAATGTTGGGTTCCATATTAGGTGCTACAACCCAAGAAAGAGATCTAGGTGTCATAGTGGATAACACATTGAAATCGTCGGTACAGTGTGCTGCGGCAGTCAAAAAAGCAAACAGAATGTTGGGAATTATTAGAAAGGGAATGGTGAATAAAACGGAAAATGTCATAATGCCTCTGTATCGCTCCATGGTGAGACCGCACCTTGAATACTGTGTACAATTCTGGTCGCTGCATCTCAAAAAAGATATAATTGCGATGGAGAAGGTACAGAGAAGGGCTACCAAAATGATAAGGGGAATGGAACAACTCCCCTATGAGGAAAGATTAAAGAGGTTAGGACTTTTCAGCTTGGAGAAGAGACGACTGAGGGGGATATGATAGAGGTGTTTAAAATCATGAGAGGTCTAGAACGGGTAGATGTGAATCGGTTATTTACTCTTTCGGATAGTAGAAAGACTAGGGGGCACTCCATGAAGTTAGCATGGGGCACATTTAAAACTAATCGGAGAAAGTTCTTTTTTACTCAACACACAATTAAACTCTGGAATTTGTTGCCAGAGGATGTGGTTAGTGCAGTTAGTATAGCTGTGTTTAAAAAAGGATTGGATAAGTTCTTGGAGGAGAAGTCCATTACCTGCTATTAAGTTCACTTAAAGAATAGCCACTGCCATTAGCAATGGTAACATGGAATAGACTTAGTTTTTGGGTACTTGCCAGGTTCTTATGGCCTGGATTGGCCACTATTGGAAACAGGATGCTGGGCTTGATGGACCCTTGGTCTGACCCAGTATGGCATTTTCTTATGTTCTTATGTTCTTAGGGACTCGCGAGGTGAGCGGGCATGGACATATGCGAGATGCATGGCTGCTGTATCAGTGATCTCTTAATGTTTTTCTTTTTCCTTTTATTTTCTCATTGCTTTTTTTCCCCCATTTCTTTTTTCTTCAACTGGCTTCCTGTTTGCTGGGGGGTTTATGGAGATTTGTCAATTGGGGTTGGAAGAGATCTGGTGGAGAGATAGAGCAGGGGGTGAAATGGGTTCAGTGCTTTTGCACTTTTGCTTTGCAATTAGCACTGTACTTTCTCAAGCAGGGACTGCCTCTGGACTTGGTGATATGGCTTAACTATCTTTGGCGCCATTTGGCACTATGGGGGTTTTGGAGGGAGGTGGGTCTGTTGCAGGTGTGGCTGGAGCAGGGAAAGCAAATGTTGCTTACCTGATGTAACAGGTGTTCTCACAGGACAGCAGGATGTTAGTCCTCACAAATGGGTGACATCGAGGATGGAGCCCACCACGGAAAACTTCTGTCAAAGTTTAAACAGAACTTTGACTGGCCCCTACTGGGCATGCCCAGCAAGGCACTGACCCTGCAGCCAGCAGGGGTCTCCCTTCAGTCTGATTTTCAAAGCTACAGGCAGTGCCTAGAAAGTAAAAATAAAACGAACCCAACACCGCGGGGAGGCGGGCGGGTTTCGTGAGGACTAACATCCTGCTGTCCTGTGAGAACACCTGTTACATCAGGTAAGCAACATTTGCTTTCTCACAGGACAAGCAGGATGGTTGTCCTCACAAATGGGTGAGTACCGAGCTGAGGATGTCCCGACTTGCACCAAATGTACCCAACGGTGTGCAGCAGGCACAATAAGTGAGGAGAAATTTGGGAAAGGGCATCCGCACCCAACCGGGTAGGTGGAAGGGTGTTGGTACATCAGGTTGGAAAAAGGTTACGCAAGACAGACTGGCCGAAGATGGAGTCCTGTCTTCCAGCCTTGTCCAAACAATAGTGGGCTGCAAAGGTATGGAGAGAACTCCAGGTTGCAGCTTTGCAGATGTCAGGAAGCGGCACCGATCGAAGGTGTGCCACTGACGTCGCCATGGCCCTCACAGAGTGTGCTTTAACACGGTCTTGAAAAGGAATGCCAGCTTGCTCATAGCAAAAAGAAATGCAGTCCGCCAACCAGGAAGAAAGAGCCTGCTTACCCACAGGTTGTCCCAACTTATTAGGATGGAAAGAGACGAATAATTGAGTGCTCTTCCTGTGGGAAACTGTACGGTCTAGGTAAAAAGCTAGAGCTCGTTTACAGTCTAGGGTATGCAGGGTCTGCTCTCCAGAGTTGGAGTGGGGCCTGGGAAAAAAGATAGGTAGTATGATGGATTGATTGATATGAAACTCAGAAACTACCTTAGGTAAAAATTTAGGGTGAGTGCGGAGTACCGCCCGGTCCTGCAGGAGCTTAGTGTAAGGCGGATAGGTAACTAGGGCCTGTAATTCACTAACCCTGCGAGCTGAAGTAACAGCCAAAAGGAATAACACTTTCCAAGTGAGATATTTAAAGTCACAGGAGTGCAGAGGTTCGAAAGGAGGTTTCATAAGACGACCAAGAACCAGGTTAAGGTCCCAGGATGGGGCTGGAGGACGCAAGGGCGGCTTTAGATGGAGCAAGCCCTTAAGAAAGCGTGTTACTAGGGGTTGTACTGAAATAGGATTACCCCCAATACCCTTATGGAAGGCGGCTACCGCACTGACATGCATTCTGATAGAAGAGGTTTTAAGACCTGATTCAGAGAGATGCCATAAATAGTCCAAGAATTTGGAGATTGGACAGGAAAGGGGATCAAGGGACTGAGAAGTGCACCATGATGTGTACCTTTTCCATTTGTATGAGTAAGACTTTCTTGTGGAAGGCTTTCGTGAAGCTATCAGGACCCGAGAAACGGAATCTGAAAGGTTGAAAGGCTGAAGGACTAACCTTTCAACATCCATGCCGTCAGGGACAAGGCTTGGAGGTTGGGATGGAGGAGGCATCCGTCGTTTTGAGTGAGCAGATGCGGGTCCTTTCCCAGAGGAATGTGCCTGCGGATGGAGAGATCCTGGAGTATTGGAAACCATACTTGGCGTGGCCAGTAAGGTGCTATCAGGATCATGGTTCCTCCGTCCTGGCGTAGCTTCACGAGAGTCTTTGACATAAGAGGGAGTGGAGGGAATGCATAGAGCAGACCGGTTGTCCACTTGAGGGAGAATGCATCCCTCGGCCGAGAGTGCTGGCTCCGAATGAGAGAGCAGTAATCGTCCACTTTGTGGTTCTGAGGGGACGCAAAGAGGTCTATGCGGGGAGAACCCCACTTGTGAAACAGAGAGGTCGCTACCAGAGGATCGAGTGACCACTCGTGTGGTTGGAAGACACGGCTCAGCTGGTCTGCCAATACATTGTCTACTCCCGGCAGGTAAGTGGCCCTGAGGTACATGGAGTGGGAGAGGGCTTCCGCCCAGATGTGCGCAGCTTCCTGACACAGAAGGAAGGAGCCTGTGCCTCCCTGCTTGTTTATGTACCACATGGCCACTTGGTTGTCCGTCTGGATTAAGATTATCTGATGAAAGAGATGATCTTTGAAAGTGCGGAGCGCATAGCGGATTGCTCGAAGTTCCAGGAAATTGATCTGGTTTTCGGCTTCCTCTTTGGACCATAACCCTTGGGTTTGAAAGTCGTCCACATGGGCTCCCCAACCGATGTGAGAAGCGTCGGTGGTTAGGATTACTTGCGGATCCGGTGGAAGAAAGGGTAAGCCCTGAAGGAGGTTGACCTGAGTCGTCCACCAGGTTAAGGATAGGCGCAGCGCTTGTGTGACTGTGACTATGGAGGACAGAGGCTGAAAAGCTTGAATCCATTGGTGTCGTAGAGTCCATTGTGTTACTCTCATGGCTAGTCGGGTCATGGGAGTGACTTGAACCGAGGATGCCATGTGCCCTAGGAGAATGAGGAACTGGCGAGCCGTGGCAGTGTTCTGAGACTGGAGCTGGCGAGCCAGGGACATTAGGGTGTGGACCCTCTGAAGAGGAAGGTAAGCCTTTGCCTGTAAGGTGTCCAAGTCTGCCCCAATGAAGGATAAGGTTTGAGACGGGACTAAGCAAGATTTCTCGTAATTGACGAGAAACCCTAAGGAAAGGAGTGTTTGAATAGTCAATTTTAGGGAGGATTGAGCTATCTGTTGGGTGGAGGCCCTGATTAGCCAATCGTCCAGGTATGGGTAGACGTGGACACCTTCCTTCCTTAGGAATGCTGCTACCACTACGAGACATTTGGTAAAGACTCGTGGGGCAGAAGCTAGACCGAAAGGGAGGACACGGTATTGATAATGGTCGTGGCCTACTAGAAACCGCAGATATTTGCGATGGGATTGTGTGATCGCAATGTGGGTATAAGCGTCCTTGAGGTCGAGAGAGCACAGCCAATCCCCTCTTTGTAGCAGAGGGAGCAGCGCCCCTAGGGTTACCATTTTGAACTTCTCTTTTTGAAGGTATTTGTTGAGGGCTCGAAGGTCCAAAATGGGACGTAGTCCCCCTGATTTCTTTGGTATTAGGAAGTATCTGGAATAGAATCCCTTGCCTCGTTGAGAGGGAGGAACGGGTTCTATAGCATTTGATTGCAGAAGAAGGGATACTTCCTGTTGTAATTGAGCCAAATGGGTGGATAGACTCCACGCTTGAAGAGGCGGGGAGTCTGCCGGAAGAGTTATGAAGTTGAGGTGGTAACCCTGTGCGATAATTGTTAGCACCCACTGATCTGAGGTGATCTGCAACCAAGGTTGTAGAAAATGGTACAGTCGACCTCCTACAGGGATGTCCGGAAGAGGGGTTTGGCATGTGTTCCCTACAGGGGAGTCAAAGGCCAGCCGCAGGCCCAGGAGGAGGGGCTACAGTAGGCCTTTGCTTCCTAGGCTGACGCGGCTGAGGCCTAGTAGAGGATCGAGCTGGACAAGGCCTGGCCGATGGAGGGTAATAACGGCGTGGTCGAAAGAATGACTTCTTAGAGTCTTTCTTTTGCGGTTGCTTGGAGGTCAGCTCAGGTGGGACAGATGAGAGTTGTTTCAACGTCTCATGGTGGTCTTTTAACTCCGCCACAATCTGCTGAATTTGCTCTCCAAACAAATTATCGCCTAAGCAGGGTAAATCAGCAAGACGATCTTGAACCTCTGGGCGAAGGTTGGATGATTTTAACCAAACCCAACGTCTGGCTGAGATGGCTGTGGCTGAAACTTTTGTGGAAGCATCGAATATGTCGTAGGCAGTCCTAATCTCGTGCTTCCCTGCCTCAAATCCCTTGTGAAGAAGGGCTTGAAGCTGCGGTTGGTATTGGTCTGGCAACGTGTCAGCATAGTCTTGCATCTGCTTAAGGATGGCTCTGTTGTACTGAGTCATGTAAAGTTGATATGAAGCTATGCGTGAAATCAACATAGCTCCATGAAAGACTTTCCGTCCAACACTATCTAGGAACTTGTTGTCCCTGGTAGGTGGGGTAGAAGAGTGTGGCTTAAGACGCTTGGCCTTCTTCTGCGCGGACTCAACCACAACAGAGCGATGATCCAGTTGAGGTTTTTGGAAACCTGGTGCTGACTGGACAAGGTAGGTGGAGTCAGCTTTTTTGTTAACTGGTGACACTGATGAAGGAGATTCCCAGTTTTTCTTGAGCAGATCCAAAAACACCTGGTGTATAGGGATGGAAGCGATGATTTTTGGAGCATCCAGAAATTGAAGGAGTTCCATCATCTGGTGTCTGTCATCAGCTTCAGATTGTAGTTGAAAAGGTACAACTTCTGACATCTCTTTCACAAAATTAATGAAAGATAGATCCTCAGGAGGAGATCTTTTTCTACTCTCTGTAGGAGATGGTGGCGAAGGCAAATCTGTGTCAGAAGATGTATCATCATCATCACCCCAGGTATCGTAGGGATCAAGTGGGGCTTGTAGCCCTGATGGACCTGGCTGAGGCTCTGAAGGCATCGATGGAAACCGAGGTGGAATCGGTGCCGTAGGTGGAACCAGAAATGGCATCGATGGCTTCGGTGCTGCCGATGGAATCGGTGCCTGGCGTGGAATGGATGGAACCGAAGGATATATCGGTGGAGATATACCAGAAGGCACCGATGGAACCACCCCGGAAGGGGGAATCCGGAACGGTGTTTCTCCTGCCGATGAAAAACCAGTCGGAGACGGTGGTGTTGTCGATGGTACTGGAATCACCGATGGAAGGGCCGTCATGAGCGCCTCCATGCGGCTCAGTAGCGGTGCTAGCGCTTGTATCAACGGCTCGGTGGTCGGTTCCCTCCTCGGTGGCGAAGCCGGTGCCGGTGTCAGTGTCGGGGGTGGCACTGGAACCGGTGCCGGAGACGGTGCCGATGGAGGTTGCAATTTCTTCATCGCTTTCTCGATGGCCTCCTGGACCAGCCGGTCCAGTTCTGCCCGGAGACCAGGGGTAACCATACCCGGCTCGACGGGAGAGGGAGGCTGAGGCAGGGCCGGAGGGACCACCGTAACCGGTGGGATCACGGCCCCCGCACCCCGGGAGGGTGAGGGTTTCCTCGATGCCGGCGAACGAGACGTGGAGGGTGTCCGGTCTGTTCGCGGCTTCTTTGTCGGTGGCTCGGCTTGAGCAGAGGTCGATGGCTGTGGATCCTCGACAGGCCGAGACTTGTGCCGTCGATGGCGGTGCTTTTCCTTCCGATCCCCTCGCCCATCCGGGGAAGGGACGGGAGTCGACGGCCGAGAAGCGATCGATGGCGGACGGTCACCGGAGGGTTGACGATGATGGTACAACTTCAACGGTGCCGGTTCCGATGACGTCGATGCTATCGATGGCGTTGGGGTAGGTGCATGGAAGAGGAGCCCCATCTTCTCCATCCTGGCTTTGCGACCCTTGGGTGTCATTAAGGCACATTTGGTGCAAGTCAGGACATCATGCTCACTACCCAAACACATTACACAAACCCTGTGGAGGTCTGTGATGGACATAGTCCGGGTACAATCCGGACAACGGCGGAACCCCGTTGCCATGGCCTGAAGCCAAAATTTAGGCTGGGGATCGGTAAGTGCCAACAGGCCTCAAGGGCCAAAATCGACGGTAGTCGATGGAAAAAGGCAAAAAACTTACCGGGTTCCGTAAGATGACTAAAAATTTGTCGAAGGGAGACCCCTGAGGGGCAAATTTTCTTAGGAAATTAACTTCCAAATTCCTGTCAGGAACGTGGTTAGAGAGCTCCTTTCACCGCGTGGCAACTGCTGCGCGGAAAAAAGAAGACTGAAGGGAGACCCCTGCTGGCTGCAGGGTCAGTGCCTTGCTGGGCATGCCCAGTAGGGGCCAGTCAAAGTTCTGTTTAAACTTTGACAGAAGTTTTCCGTGGTGGGCTCCATCCTCGATGTCACCCATTTGTGAGGACAACCATCCTGCTTGTCCTGTGAGAAAAAACACTACGATAAAGCCCCTATAGGAGCATAAACACAGATCCAATGGGGAAGTTACAGGCCTTGCTTCTGGCTGTTTTGGGGCCCAGAGTGTGGGACATTGGACTTCCGGATGTACCTTAAGTGGACGCTCCTTGTGCTTAACTTGTCCACATGATGCCTGCCTTCTGGAAACCTCAAAGAGCAGCTTCAATATACAGTCTGTCTTAATGGGACTCAGTGCATTAATATGCTTTTGCATGCTTTTAGTTTGTTTTCAGGAGATTGAAAGCTGAGATGGGGGGGAAGGTGGGTGAGTGGGATGTGGAAGATGGTGGGAGTGATGGGGTGGAGGGTTGGCAGGATGAGGATATGGGATTGGATTTTGGAGCTGTTTGCAGTTATGGGATGGGGAGTTTGCGGTGGGGGTAGGTGGCGTGAGGGGAAACAAGGGAGGTTGACATATGGTTGGAGCGGGGCGAGAGAACTTTGGCCTCCAGGGAGCTCCTGCCGGAGTGTACGGTTGCTGTTTAGGGGGAGGACGTGTTTGGAGAGAGGCATTGGGGGAAGTGAGAAGGATAGCTCAATAGAAACAAGTATTGACATGCGAGTTTCTACATCACTTAAGCCTTGGAGGGTAGATGTGGGCGGCGGAGGGGGGTGGGGGGGGTTGAAAGTCCTGAAAGGGGTTTGTTTTTTGATTATTGAATTTTTGGTTGAAAATAAAACTGGGCAGATGTTATGTTTTTTCCCTATCTGTGTATCATGGTCACATAAGAGTGTGTCATGGGGTCATTGGCCTGTACGGGCAGTTGATTCGTTTGTTATTTGAGAATGGTTAGTTCTAAAATCAATCTGGTGTTCTGGAATGTGCGGGGTATCTCCTCTCCCATTAAAAGAAAACATATTTCACTCGCTGAGGAAGCACTTGGCACAAATAACATTGCTTCAGGAGGCTCACCTTAATGACAAAGAGTATGACAAGCTTCTAAGAGACTGGGTGGGGACAGGTGTACTATGCATCACACAATTCTAAGAGTAGAGAGGTATACATCCTAATACACAAGACTTACCCTTGAAGGTTAAAGTCCAAAAAGACCCAGACAGCAGGTATGCTTTCATAGAGGGAGCCATTTATGTACAGCCAGTGGTGGTGGTCAATATATATGAGTTAATAAGAATCAGAGTGTCTTTTAGGAACAGTTCAAGACAATGCTGGCCAGGTTTTCTATGCATCCCATTAGTGCAGTGGGAGACTGGAATGCCTGTTTGGAGCTGACTTTGGATAGATCTCAAGCCTAATAGGGGTCTCGGACTTCTTGTCCAAGGGGTGGATCTGGCAGATGTGTGGAGAATCAAATATCCAAGAAGCAGGGACAACACATATTATTCCTCTGTGCACAATACGTACAGTCGTTTGGACTATTTTTTATGTTCTAAAAACTTGACAGGTAGAGTAGTAGAAGTATTTTGCCCTTTATCTGTCAGACCATAGTACCATTGAGCTACTAGTCATTAACCTTTCACAAACTTTAGCAACTGAGTGCACCTGGCAGCTAAATATTTCTGTTTTGGGATGGGAGGATTTTCAAACCATGATTACAGAGGAGATTTAAGGCTTTTAGGGAAATTCATGCTACAGAACATGATTATCCTGTAATTTGGAGGGAAACCCTAAAGGGCATCCTGTATGGTAGAATAATAAGTTACACCAGTCATGTTAAAAAGGTCTGAGAGGCAAGAGAAAAATTGCTAGAAAAGGACATTGCTACAATAGGACAGCTTCAAAAGAGGTGGTGCTCCACAAAGATTTGGAAGCAGCTGTTGACAAGGCAACAAGAGCTTGAGATGTGCCACATAGGTTTAATAGGGAAATCTATGTGGTTCATGCTCCAAAAACTTTATAAGCATGGCCATAAAACAGGCAAGCTATTGGCAGGTCTGTTAAAAAGGTGTTTAGGTGGATCCTTGGGTACTGTGGCAGATGACCACGCCCACAGGGAGGAGTCCCATGAGGAGCCACTGTACTAGGCTAGACTCAGAACGCACAAACACAGTTAGTTCTTTATTAAACAGCTTTGAAGAGTGCCACCAGAGGTGGCAGTAGTGAGGCAGTCTGGTAGTTGCAGTCTCAGGGATCTCGGCAGAGGGAGCCCTTCTCACCCCGTTGGTATTGGGAGGTTCCGAAGCAGGTTTCCCAGCAAGGAAATACTGTGGATGAGATAGACTGAGAGTTAGTGTACTCACTAGCAGGCCGATTCAGTAAAAACGCGGGAGAGCGGACGAACGCCCACTCTCCCGGCGCACGCACCGGCCACTCGCCGGTGCGCACAATTCAGTATGTAAATTAGGTGGTGCGGTAGAAACGGGCAAAAGGAGCGGCGGTTGTCAGCGGGTTTGACAGCCGATGCTCAATTTTGCCGGCGTCGGTTCTCGAGCCCGCTGACAGCCACGGACTCGGAAACTGGACGCCGGCAAAATTGAATGTCCGGTTTTCGGCCCGACAGCCCAATTTAATTTTTTTTTTTTTACTTTTTACATCTTTCGGGACCTCCGACTTAATATCGCTATGATATTAAGTCGGCGGGTGCACAGAAAAGCAGTTTTTTACTGCTTTTCTGTGCACTTTCCTGGTGCCGGCAGAAACTAGCGCTAATTTCTTAGAGCAGTGGTTCTCAACCCTGTCCTGGGGACCCACCCAGCCAGTCGGGTTTTCAGGATATCCACAATGAATATGCATGAGAGAAAATCTGCATGCACTGCCTCCATAACATGCAAATTTTCTCTCATGCATATTCATTGTGGATATCCTGAAAACCCGACTGGCTGGGGGGGTCCCCAGGACAGGGTTGAGAACCACTGTCTTAGAGTAAAATGTGCGGCTTGGCTGTACATTTTACTTACTGTATCCCGCGCGCATACCTAATAGGGCCATCAACATGCATTTGCATGTTGAGGGCGCTATTAGGTGCCGTGGGTTGAACGCGCGTTTTCCGCCCTTTACTGAATAAGGGGTAAGGGAAAACGCGCTACAGTACAGTGCGCTCCGTTGGAGCGCACTGTACTGTATCGGCCTGTAGGTGTTTGCTGTAGATAGGCGATTCCACCAGGTTGTAGAAGTAAGTGCAGGCACTGAGGCAAGGAGAGCAGGCCATCGAGGAGCGAGTACCTGTTCCCTGTAAGGCACCTGAAATAAAGCAGAGGGCCCCCGAGGTGCGGGTACCCAGATTAGCAGTTATCCCGAAGGGCAGAGAGAGAGAGCTTCCAGCGGCAGCACGGAAGCGGCAGAGTAGCTTAGACAGGAACGGAACGTATCCAGAATTAAGTTCTTGCTAACTCAATGAGCCAGCAAAATAGTAGATGTTATATACCCGGATGGCGTGACATCAGTAAGGGGGAATGCCCCCGAGGTTCGTGCCAAGGGTTGCATAAAGACATGGGTGGCGCGTGCACCCTAGTAAGTACCTGGGAGGAGCATGGCGGGAGGCAGCCGTTCCGGCTTGAAGATGCGGCGGTAGCCATCTTTCCTAGGTAAGCGGGAGGAGCCGTGAATAAGGTGAGGCAAACGGGGCGAAGCTTTCTAGCACCGACGAATGCAACAAAAGGAGGGCCAGGGGTACACTAATCACAAAAATTTGCACATCTAATGGGAATGTATCTAGTAACTTGCAGGTCACCAACGACACTTTCCAGTCCTATTATGAAGACTTATATGTGGGCAGGGAGAAGTACATTGTAGATGATATCTCTGCTTATTTGGAGAGGATGAACTTGCTGAAAGTTACAGATCAATAGAATGTGAAGCTGAGAGCACCTATGACATTGGAAAAGGTGGCTAGAACTGTCAAGCTTTTGCCAGCAAGCGTCTGGGACCTGATAGTTTTCAGATAGACTTTTACAAAAAATGTTTCATGAACATGGTTCTCCCCATGGCGAGCACATTGAGCGCTTGAGGCACATTCCATCATGCCCACATAGACTAACTGATGCTATCATAATGCTCTTTCATAAGAAGGGGTAAGAAGAGGTGGACCCTGGTTCCTACCAACACATTTCTCTATTAAATGCAGAGATTAAGATCTTAGCAAAGGTCATGCAGTTGCGGCTGGAGGGGGTTATTCCTTATTTAGTGGGAGAGGACCAGACAGGTTTTGTCAAGGGATGCCTCTCCACAGGCGACACCTGAAGAGCTTTTCATATTGTCTCTTTGGCACAGAGGAGCAAAATATAGGGTTTACTAATGGCACTAGATGCAGAAAAAGCCTTTGACAAATTAAACTAGTCCTTCTTGTTTGCGGTGCTAATGTGGATTCAGCCTTTGTGTGTTGAATCAAAGCGTTATATGCGCATCCCATTGCCCGTGATATGACAAATGGATCGTTGTCAAGCGCCTTCCCTATTCGGCAGGGTAAGCAGCAGGGGTGCCCACTATTATTTGATTTATCCATCAAGGTCTTGGCTCAGGTGGTCAAACTGGACACAGAGATAGATGGCTTTTGGTTTAATGGAAAAAGCCACAGGATATCCCTCTATGCAGACGATGTTCTGCCGTATCTTACCAAGATTAAAAAATTAGCCCCTAGAGTGTTGCTAGTCGGGAAGGAGTATAGCAAAGTGTTAGGATATACGGTTAATTACCAGAAGACTAAGGTGTTCCTTTTTGGGGAAACAGAGTATTCATTGCTGCAGAGTATGAGACACTTTTGGATTGCTAAAGGATTTAAATATTTATATATCTTTCTACTACAAAAATGGTCTGACATTTACAGGACAAATTATGCACTGGTGTATACTAAGATATTGAAGGACTTGCATCAATGGTCAGGGCTGATGTTTATGTGGACTGGAAGAAACAGAATTCTCAAAATGAATATACTACCCAAACTCATATACGAGTTTCAGCACATTCCCATAAACTTGCCCATAAAGTTCTTCTCTAACCTGAATGGGCAAATATCTCACTTTATTAGGCAGGGAATATATCCTAGGGTGAAACTGAATACTTTATGGAGAACAAAAAATGGAGTGAGGGAGAGAATGGCATTGCCTAATCTGCTGGGGTATTACTGGGCCTCTCACCTTGCATATGGTTGGGGAGGAACTACACTGTCCCTGGATGTAGGTTCCACAGGGGTCATAGACTTGGCACTCTTACTATTTATACCTCCCACCCTTCCTCACACCTCATGCGATCATGCCCCATAATCGCACACACAATGCTAGTATGGCGAGTGATGTGCAAGAGCCTGGGGATACCAATGGGTAGCTGTACCTCTGGCTGTATTAAGAGATAACCCTCATTTCTCCATAGCCACATTACTGTTGTAATTAGCTGGTAGAGGGAGGGCTTGTGCTTTCTGGGCCAGCTGTGGGATGAGGATGGTTGGATCTCCTTTGAAACTCTGCAAGAAGAGTTTGAACTGCAGGAAGGATCGAGGGAAATCTATGACAGTATTAAGATGCAGTTGCTTAGGTCTGAATGCACGCTGTTTGCCAGGAGTACACCCTTGTGGGTGGAACAGGTCTTAATGATGACTGGATCAGGAAGAAAAAGCATATCACTGTTGTACAGAGCAGTCACTCTGACATATGAGGAGAGGGAACCTGTGACTGCATTGACAGTACAATGGAACATGAATCTAGGGCTGACTGATAACAATTGGGGGACAATTTGGAAAAGGATGCCTAAGGTTTCCTTTTGCAGTCAAAGGACTGAACTAATGTATAAGTTGGTGAGGAGGACTTATAGAGATCTCCTACCTACTTTGCCAGGTTTTCCCCATCCTCTCAAATATGCTGGAGTGGTGTGGGGTGGTGGGCTCATATGTTCATGTCTGGTGGGAGCATGCTCTGATGCAGAGTTTCTGGAAGCGAGTAGAATCAAAGAATGCAGACATATCTGGACATCAAGTTACTCTTTTGCCTATAACATGTCTTCTTGGGCTTTGGGTTAATGTATCATTGGCAATCCAGCAGTGCAAGTTATGTGATGATCCCATTCATGCTGCTAGAATTATTATTGAAACACACTGGAAATCACAGCCGCTGATTTCTCACTGGTACAAGCAGGTCCATATAGTGGTTATTGAGAAAATAACTTTTTCCCTTCGAAAGAAGTTGTTTTTATACAACAGAATATGGAAACTTTATTGGAATTATATTAATGCCAGAGGAAGGGGGTGAATTTTTTTTTTGTTGGTTTAGTATGTGTTATGCATTGAGATGATTAGTTTTCAATGTATTACCTTCTCTAAGCTGCATGTACACTTGCAAACACTGTAATCTGTGGTCTACCTACATGTGTATGTTCTTAAGTCACTATTGGACAGTGTATTGTTTTTTTGATCCTGGTCTAAATAAAAAGTTAAAAAAAAAAAGTTTCAGCTTTCTCAGTCTCTGGAATATCTTGGAATTCTTTTCAACATCAAGCTGGGTTGAGTGTTTTTTCTAACTCAGTAAAGAATATCCAAAATCATCAGCCAGGTACAGACATTTCTTTCATAGAAAGCACCCAGAGTTTGGTATTATTTACAACTGTTTAGGTACAATGGTAATCACTTTGGATCTCATGCCATGGGTCAGAGCTTACATATGCCTTCTGCAGCTTTGTTTTCTCAATGGTCCCCTTACATAAAAGACTATGAAGTCAGTCTGTCTCTTCTGAGGTTGGTAAAGCGAAGCCTCTTGTGGTGGTTGACTTTGTTAATTTTATAGAAGGAAATTAGTTTGGAACCTCCTTCCTAGAAGCAAGCCTGATGTATTGCAATGCCCACTGCCATAATAACATAGCTCAAGTGTTTTAGGCCTCTTGGCCCATCAACAAGCTGGAAACCAGAGCCATCAGGTTAGCATTGCTTCACCTCTTGCCACTGAAGATAAATAAGAAAATAACCTAAGATTGTGTGTTTCTAATTTGTTGACAAAGTCAAAAATATCTCTGCAATGTTACCAAAATGTTTTTTTTAATGGAACTGGATCCAGCTACGTCCTACTCCCCATCTCACTCACCACAAAATGGACTTAGTTTAAACCTATAATAGTGGAGGTCTCAAAAGTAATTCTCAATTGAAAGTTGCTAGTTGTGCATTGGATCCTTGCCTATTTGGGTCATAAGGAGGTGCATGACATGACCTATGTTCATTTAGCATGTATAATGCATCACTGAAAGCAGGCTGCTTTCCCACTTGTCTGAAAGAAGCAGCTATTTGTCACATAAAAAAAGAAGTTAGATTTACCATCAAGTGATACCTCAAACTAACGATCAATTTCTAATTTATCATCACTAATTAAAGTAATTGAAAAATGGGTGTTACATTAGAAACATTTATAGACAAATATGATGGCCTAGATGTAAATCAATATGAGTTCAGAAAAGGGCAAAGCACTGAGACCTTACAAATCTCACAGTTGGATTTTATCCATTTGAAGGTGGATAAGGGTGGTACTATGTTATTGATGCAGATAGCTATGCCTGCTGCATCTGACACCATTAATAATAAGATCTTCTCGTCTCAGTTGAGAATGTTTGGGATAGGTGATGCTATACTTGAATGGTTTTCCTCATTTTTGATGGGAAGGAGGCAACAGGAGATGTGGGGGATAAGTGTTCCTCATGGAAGACCTTGAGAGTCAGGTTTGCAGGGCTCTGCACTCTCTGCAGTGTTATTTAAGATATATCTGCAACCAGCTGGGAAGATATTAGGTTCCTTAGAAGTGTAGTGAAAAAAAACAATGGCACTAATTATACCTCTATAGATAGCTACATTCAAACCGGCATATACCAAAATCAATCAACTGATGCCCACTCTTTCATTTCTCATGGAAATTTATTACATGATTACATAAAAATTACATCTTTACTATATCAAAAATATTAATTATTTAAAAATCAACACCACCATCCATTACATCCATATCCTATACATTCAACCACTCCATTAAATCCACACCCAAATTTTCTTAATGGTAACCATAATATTTATACAAAAATAGGAGCACTATCTTAAGAACCCAATGTGATTCTAATTACACTACTTTTAGAAATGAAATGTTGCATTAATAGCAGCTTTAAACATTTACACATCCATATCCAAAACTTGTCTGTAAGCATTTTCCGAAGATAGACAAAAGAATGCTGAGTTCACGTTTGCCAATCGTTGATGAATCCTCCAGTGGAAAAAAAATGAAAGTATCCCTCTTCTAACTTGAAAAAACAGTCTTTTGTTTTATAAGTGCAATCACAAGCCCCAGTCACCAATCAATTACTGAAAGAATCTTTAGCCCCAACAAGGTTCTTGTTTCACCTGCTGAAAACAAGTTTCCTCAGGGGGACTTAGATATTTATAATCACAAATTGTCTTTACAAATATACTTCAAGGAGCACAAAATCCTAATGGCTGCCATTGTCTTTTTTTAAGAGAGGAGAGGAATTAAGCCCCACACAAGACCTGCAATGGCAGTCCATAGGATTTTTCCTTGAAGTATATTTGTAGACAATTTGGGATAATAAATATCCAACTCCTCATTATTTTGTAGACCTCTGTCCCCTCAGCCATCTCTTCTCCAAGATGAAGATTACTAACCTTTTTATCCTTTCCCTCACAGGAGAATCATCCCATACCCTTTATCATTTTGGTTGCCCTTCTCTGTACCTTTTCTAACTCTGCTACATCTTTTTTGAGATGTGGTGACCAGAACTGCATATGATATTCAAGATGAGGTCACACTTGGAGCGATACAGAGGCATTATGATATTCTCTACTTTATCATCCATTCACCTCCTAATAAATCCTAAAATGATATTCATTTTCTTGGCTGCTGCTGCACACTGAGCAGAAGATTTCAACTTATTATCAACAATGATGCCTAGATTCTTCTCCTGTGTGGTGACTCCTAATGTGGAATCTTGCATTGCGTAGCTATAATTTGGGTTACTCTTCCTTAAGTGTATCACATTGCACTTGTCCACATTAAATTTCGTTTGCATGCCCAGTCTCCCAGTTTTGCAAGGTCTTCTTGCAATCCTCATGTGATTTAACAACTTTTACGGGAATTGTAAAAGCCCAGCATGTGCCAAAACCAGGAGATATCCAGCATGTGCCGAGCATATTTTAAATGTTGCCCATCTATGCGCGTTATCTCCCGGTATAGGCATCTCCTGGATCGTGCACAATTGAGAAAGCCCAAAATGAAGCGGGACATGGGCATTCTGGGAGTTTAACATGAACTGAGCACGTAAGTATTTACACTCACAATCACACGCCGGGGTCCCCTTCTGCGTAATGTTACTACTGATATGGATAGCATGTAAGTAATAAAACAAAAAAACTAGGCTAGTAAGCGTGGTTTTAAGGGTTGGGGCTAATAGGGGGAAAGGGAGCCTATTAACCTACGGGGCTTTGGAAGTCTTATCCCTTAACTGGGCAAACTAGGAACGAACTGGGAAAACTAGTATTGGTGTCAGTACACATCCCTTATTAAATTCCCCCATTTACACGGTAGAGGAAGCATTTGCGCGCATATGCGCACATCCAGATAAAATTGTGTGCACATGTACTCACATTCAGCCTATTTTATATCATGTGTGCATATACGTGCATATGTTATAAAATGGCCACGTCCTTTGACACGAGCCGGCATACACACATACATGTGCACCCGTCCAGCAGTATCAAATTTACTGTCCCAGAATATTTTGGTGTCACTACAAATATGATCACCTCACTCGTTCCCATTTCCAGGTCATTTATAAATATATTACAAAGCAGTGGTCCCAGAACAGATCTCTGGGGCACTCCACTATTCACCTTTCTCCATTGGGAAAATGTACCATTTAGCCCTACTCTCTGGTTTTCTATCTTTTAACCCAGAGCTTTCCAAACTTTTCATGTTGGTGACACACTTTTTAGACAAACATAATTTCGGGACACAGTAATTCAGTCTACTAGCAAACCAGAGGTTAAAGGTTAAATGAACAAAATGTATTTCGACAATTTATGTATGTTTCCTTAAATATATACATCATAAAATGTTTCACGACACAACCTATCTTGTGAAAACCTTTCATTTATATTAAAAATATATAATATTCCAAGATTAATGTTATTGTTATAATTTATGAGTAACAATAATAAAACAAAGTTATTGTGTTATTCAATTTACCTCTTTAATGAGATATATGAGCTTGATGGGATGAACACAGCTTTTGAATATTTGGTGTTAATAAGAAAGTCCAAAGGGTCTTCTGCGTAATTTTAAAAAGCTGGCCAGTTTCACACTATATAATTATTTGATAGCCTCATTCAACTAATTCTATATGGCTATGAGAGTGAAGTCTGGAATTTATAGGAAGGGACAGAATGTCAATATAAATCCTGCACCTCCAGTTCTGTAACTCTGTGCATCCACTGAAATTCCCCCAAACAATGAAGCTTGAATGTTTCCCTTACAGCTCATCATACTAAAAGATATTTTCAAATTCTGGTGTCACCTCACAGTAACAGCAGCACAAACACCTTCCACTGCCAGGCACATTGTGAACGAAAATAAAACCTCGCAAAAAAAAGACACTCAAAATCTATACTGCAATCCCATTGTAACACAACAGTAATAACACCAAGGACTCAAACAACAATAACCCTACCTGTGAAAAAGCAAGGGTAAATATTATACTGGGTCCTAGAATACCAATACACCACCTACTGAGGAAACAAAACAAACCCGATTGCTATAGATCCCTATGCTAGCGAATTTCTCATCATGGTCACACACACAGAGCAGAGACAGACCCTCACCAAATACAGAATACAAAATAAAGGAGCACAAATTAGACAAAAACTGAAATGGAAACCCCAAGAAGCCAGACTCTGTGTATTAACAATGGAAAAACAGAACCACCATTCCTCATAAAACAAATAAAATCAAGAAACATAAAGCATCAGTTATAATAGTAAAACCATACTAATAAAAGAATATTTTTAAACTACTGATAAATAGAATATCTATTCATTAAAATCATATACATTTTTTACAATTTCCCAAACACCAATAAAATATTTCAAAACAGCACATACATCAAATAACACCCAATAATTAAAACTAATAAGGATTTTAAAAAGCCCCTGCTGTCCATACGTGGGAGCTCTTGATTTCCAGTCACCCTGATATTGTCAAGGATTAGGAGGTTATCCTCTCTCTCTCACACATACTCACATTTCCATTCTCTCTCACACATACACTGTCACATACATACACATTCATGCTCTTATACCCACCATAACCTCTCGCTCTCACAGACACTGACACACTCTCAAGCTCTGAGACACTCTCTCTCCCTCCACACTCACCCCCCACACAAACTCTTACTCCCCTGGATTTTCTCATACACACTCATGCTCTCACTCTCTCTGGCTCCCTCACATACACACAAACCCAGGCAAGTTCCCAAACATTCTCACACAAACACACACACCCAAGCAAGCTCCCAGTCATTCTCACACACTGAAACTGACCCCCAGGCAAGCTTCCATTCATTTTCACACCACTCCCTCACCATCCCCCAGGCATGCACACATTCATTCTCACACACACAGACCCCCAGGCAGGCACCAATTCATTCTCACACACACATACACCACACACAGGCCGGCACCTATTCTCACACATACAAACCCCAGGAAGACACCCATACATTCTCATACACAGACACACCCTCAGGCAGGCACACACACTAAAGGCAAACCCCCTCTCTTTCTTTTGCCAGCAACCTCGGAGCCTCTCTCATTCCTCTGTTGCCACTGTCACTGATGCCGCATGGCTATTGGGGAGGCGCTGATTGCTGCTATTGGCACTGAAGCCCATTCTGCTGCCTTCTCTGTGCAGGCCCCGTGGGTTTCCACTTCTTCCATGTTGATCTCGTACATTGTGAAATCAGCATAGAGAAAGTGCTACTCTTGCACATTAGCAAAGATTACATGTGCCAATCAGTAAAAAGTAATTTATTTCTTTTTTTTTACCTTTGCTGTCTGATCTTAGTTTTCTAATCTGTTGGTCACAGGCTTTTTTGTTCCACCTCCCCTTTCTTATTTTTTTGCCAATTCCTTTCATATTGTCTTTTTTTCTATTTCTTTTCTCTCCATCTATCTTCTTCCCTCAAACATTCAGTCAGGTTCTCATTCTCACATGCTTTCTCTCTCTCTCACACACACAGGCTCTCACTCTCACAGGCTCTCTCTCATACAAACCCCAGGAAGTGAACAGGAACTTACGCTCCGGCGTAAGTTCCTGTTCACTGTACACCGACGTGATATCTTTGATGAGTGTCGGTATATAAAAATTTATAAATAAATAAATAATAAATACAATCATTCATACAGTCTCTCTCTTGCACATGCTGTCTGACTCTCACACACCCAGGCTCTCTCTCACACCCACATGCTGTCTTGCTCAAGCACAGGCTCTCACTGTCACATGCTCTCTCTCATACAATCATTCATACACAGTCTCTCTCTTGCACATGCTGTCTGACTCTCACACACCCAGGCTCTCTCTCACTCCCACATGCTGTCTTGCTCAAGCACAGGCTCTCACTGTCACATGCTCTCTCTCATACAATCATTCATACACACAGGCTCTCACTGGCACATATGCTCTCTCTCTCTCTCTCTCACACACAGGCTCTCTCACATGCTGTCTCTGCAAACATTCAGGTCCTCACTCCCACACACAATCGCTCAACTCACCTCATACACGCACACAATCGCTCAACTCACCTCATACACGCACTCTATGGGCCCTCAGCCTCTCTCTTACTTCTGGGCCTCCTCTTCACGGGTCGCTGCAGGATGGGCTCTGCAGCGGCCCTGATCTTCTCGGGCCGATCGCGGCGGGGACGGCAGCGGCCCTGATCTTCTCGGGCCGATCCGCGGTGGGGACCCTGCTATCGGGCCTCCTCCTCTTCTCGCCCGCTGCAACAACGCTGCTGCTCCTCTTCTGCACGCGGCTGACGCTCCTCCCCCTTTCTGCCCGTGCGGCTCTGGCAACATTTTTCTTCCGGGGCCGCATGAGCAGGAAGGAGGAGGAGCACGTGCACGTTTCGACGTGACCTTTTTCTTCTTCGGGCCGTGGTGAGGTGAGCTCCACCACGGCCATGCTGATCTTCCTGCTGTGTGTCTCCGGCACACAGCACAGCGATATTTCACTGCTCAGCCGCCAGTGGGATGAGCTCCACCGGCGGCTGCATTGGCTCCCACTTGCCGGTGTGTCACGTGCACCGGGCTTGGGCGACACACCAGCAAACTGCAGGCGACACACTAAAGTGTCGCGACACACACTTTGGAAAGCTCTGGTATAGAGAGTAATGCAGGATTTTTAAGACATTGCAGTGCTGACTCGTGAGCCTTCGAGGCAAACCTGCACAGCTCAGACTTTGGCCCACAGAAAGCTCCTGAGGCATTGCAGTCAGGGTCCTCACAGGTAGACTTCTGGGCCCTGGCAGTTCTCAAATGAGGGAAGGAGCCGAAGCTTTCACCACAGGAACTGCCATCCAAAAATGTCAAACTCAATGGGCCCAGGCTATCCTCAACTGAGGGAGAACTAGTCTTTCACCTCAGGAGCTTCCCTCCCGGAAGAAAAATTTCCTATTGACCGAGTCCTAAACCAGGTCTTAGCTTACAACACGGAATGCTTCTACCATCTGCTGCAGATGGAGAATACTGGCAGGCTGAAGTGAGCACAGATATCTGGAGTGGCAGATCTGGAGTAGCTGAGGCAGACAGAGAGGTAATTGATGAGACCTTCAGCGACATAGTAGCCAAGTCCCGAATTCAGTCGGTTGGAGAGCATCAACCTAGTCATGGGATAGGAGGCGATGTCCTTTCGTGGATTACAAACTAGTTAAAAGACAGGAAACAGAGAGTAGAATTAAATGGTAAATTTTCTCAGTGGAAAAGGGTAAACAGTGGAGTGCCTCAGGGATCTGTACTTGGACCGGTGCTTTTCAATATATTTATAAATGATCTGGAAAGGAAAACGAGTGAGGTTATCAAATTTGCGGATGATACAAAATTATTCAGAGTAGTTAAATCACAAGCGGATTGTGATACATTACAGGAGGACCTTGCAAGACTGGAAGATTGGGCATCCAAATGGCATATGAAATTTAATGTGGACAAGTGCAAGATGTTGCATATAGGGAAAAATAACCCATGCTGTAGTTACACGATGGGGCGTGGGATAAACACTGTGGATCCATCAAGTCTAGTGGGCATAAATAGAGAGGAGGCAGCAAACACTGCACGGAGCGGCAGTAGCCACTGAGGCATTCACGGAGCGGGATGCCAGTGGCCAGTAGTTGGTGTTCCACCTTCAGGCAGCAAAACACTGCACGGAGCGGCAGTAGCCACTGAGGCATTCACGGAGCGGGATGCCAGTGGCCGGTAGTTGGTGTTCCACTTTCATGCAACAAAACACTGCACAGAGCGGCAGTAGCCACAGAGGCATTCACGGAGCAGGATGCCAGTGGCCAGTGGTTGGTGTTCCACCTTCACGAAGCGGAAGGATGGAGGGCTGCCATCTCAAAAAATAAAAAAAAAACAAACAAGCAAACAAAACAGGGGTGGGTAAGGGGCAGGGGTGTGGCCTGCTGGTTGCGGCGGTTGCTACCCCTGATTGAGCTGGATGTTCACTAGGATGGCGCTGCTCTCTGCATTGGTGGAGGGGTGGAAGGGAATTGGGGCCGGAGGGTGCTGGAAGCCAATAGAGACGGGTGGGAGGGAGAAAAAAGGGGGGGGGAAAAAATGGATAAACTGCGTAGCTTGCTGGGCAGACTGGATGGGCCGTTGGTCTTCTTCTGCCGTCACTTCTATGTTTCTATGTTTCTATGTTGGGTTCCATATTAGGAGCTACCATTCAGGAAAAAGAACTAGGCATCATAGTGGATAATACTTTGAAATCGTTAGCTCAGTATGCTGCAGCAGTCAAAAAATCAAACAGAATGTTTGGAATTATTTGGAAGGGAATGGTTAATAAAACAGAAAATGTCATAATGCCTCTATATCGCTCCATGGTGAGACCACACCTTGAATACTGTGTACAATTCTGGTTGCCACATCTAAAAAAAATATAGCTGCAATGGAGAAGATACAGAGAAGGGTAACCAAAATGATAAACGGGATGGAACAGCTCCCTTATGAGGAAAGGCTGAAAAGGTTAGGGCTGTTCAGCTTGAAGAAGAGATGGCTGAGGGGGGATATGATAGAGGTCTTTAAGATCATGAGAGGTCTTGAACGAGCAGATGTGAAGCGGTTATTTACACTTTCGGATAATAGAAGGACTAGGGAGCATTCCATGAAGTTAGCAAGTAGCACATTTAAGACTAATCGGAGAAAATTCTTTTTCACTCAACGCACAATTAAGCTCTGGAATTTGTTGCCAGAGGATGTGGTTAGCGCAGTTAATGTAGCTGAGTTCAGGAAAAGTTTGGATAAGTTCTTGGAGGTGAAGTCCATTAACTGCTATTAATCAAGTTTACTTAGGGAATAGCCACTGCTATTAATTGTATCAGTAGCATGGGATCTTCTTGGTGTTTGGGTACTTGCCAGGTTCTTGTTGTCTGGCTTTGCCTCTATTGGAAACAGGATGCTGGGCTTGATGGACCCTTGGTCTGACCCAGCATGGCAATTTCTTATAAGGGGTAATTTCAGCGAGTCTGATGTTCTCCCTCTCCATCTGCTGGTCAGTGGGCATAACCCATTCGTCTGAACTGGTCTAAAAGCCTTTTGAGCCAAAAAAAAAGGATGGCACTTGGGCTGAGTTACCCTGGGGCCCCATTGACTGTTCAAATCTCAATGGTGCACGTATGCCTCTGAAGACTTCTTCAGTGCCAACGGTGCCATGCGCTGTGCCATCAGAGCTGTCATGCGTGCTAACAAGCCCTGTGAAGGAGAGGGAGCTTGTGAATGTGCCAATGAGCATGTTGAATCCAGCACCCAGTGAATCTGCGCGCTGCGGTGGACCTGGGATTGCAGCTAGTGAAGACCTGCTCGAGGAACCCGTGCTTGACTAGGCATGATGGGAGTCTGAAGAGGCTGTGCTACAGGAAAAAGGAGCAACGCCTCCTGTCCATCGAGCTGTGGAGCTATGACATCTTCCAGACACAGTTCTACTGTGATCTGGGAGATATCTGACTGCAAATGGAGCAGTTAGCCAAGCCATGGCGAGGTCCCAGGCACTTGTAGTACCTGTTATAGTCACTGGTAAACATTCTACTGCCACAGGCAGAGTCCTTGAAGCCACTAACTAAAGTCTTCTTGGAACTAGACATGATGGAAAAAACTTTCACTTTGAAGAATATGTCTGATTAAGACAACCAAAAATACCCAGATGCCTCTGCTGTACTGTGGCCTGTAAGAGGTGAATGAACTCTGAGTGCCTTTCTAAGCATGACTTGCAGAATATCCCTGAGATCGACCTACTGGCAGGCTCTATAATTACAGGCCAGGAAGGCATCAATGACAATATCTGCACCACAATACAGGGAAACTTGTTTTGCAGGAAACCAGGATGCAGGCTTTTGTCTTGCAGATGCCTATTTCAACGGACAGGAGCCAGGTGAATGAAGATGCCCCTGAGGGTACAGTTTTAATTAAGTCCTGGCTCCAGAAAACGGAATTCATGCTGAGCTTCCTATTGAAACCACAGACTTGCTATGTGTTTACACAACAAAGAATATCAAGAGAAGAACAGAAGAACAAAGTGCATCAAAGCCAGGTTGATAAAGGAACTTTTATGGTGGGAGGATGAACAGGGTTAGAAGAATTCTCAGTTGAGGGAGGTCCTCACAAGCATTTCCTATACATGATAGATTGTCATGACAACAGCATAATGTATCTTTGTAAAGAAGTCTTTGGGCAGTCATGTCATTCATTCTGGAAACTTCGGTAGTGCTGTATTTTGATTATATAAGTCAGGGCATGTCACATATTCATTGAGATGCTAGTTATTACAGATAGAGGGCATATCGCATCTCACAGGAACACTTGGTAAAGCCAAATAAATTTCAATTTGTACTATTGTACTGAGTTTGAGTGTTCTTGTTGCCCTGGCTTTGAGTCCAGAAATTATTGACATTTTGGCACCCCAGATGGGACTTTAATAGCTGTTGTTATTATAATTATTAATTATTAATAAGCTGTAGTATTACTTTTGGTGGACAATAGTATACTAGGTTCTTGAATGGTTAAATTTGGCTTTTCATTCAAAGATAGTGAGTATCCCAGGTAGACTGGAGGGTTTCCCGGAGTATGTGGCATGAAGTTTTAAGCTGTAGGATCCATTTTGTGAGTAGGTAACGAAAGAAAGAAAAAAAAAAAAAAAAAAAGGAAAAATCTGTAAGTATCAATGTTTTTATTTTATTTGTTGTACAGTGTATATAGATTGTGTGTTACATCGGGATTAGAATACTTTTTGCAAAATGTTCTTTAATATATGTTAGGGAGACAGGACATGAGTTGATGATTTGATTAAAATCTAAATTAAGTTCTGCTATTTTCAGATTGAACAGTTGAAAAAACAGAGGGGTAGCCAGCACTAGTCAGTCTGGGGTCTTTTGTCCTCAGACCGCATGGCTTTAGGCTCGGCAGCAGTTTCAATTTACACCTGGGGAGCTGCTGAGTAGAGCAGTGGTGATTGTGTAGATTCAGAAGGAGAAAGAGGGAATAAGTTAAATTTGGTAAGTTGAAAGTTATAATTAGTATGATAAGGAGTTTTTAGTTAGTGGATTTTTACCAAAGTTTAGTTGTTAAACAAAAACAAATGCGGTGCTTTTAAAACTAGAAACTGCATGGCTGGATATTATAGTTTACAGCTGTCTGCGATCAGAGGTACATAAATGCATCCAGTTTATTTTAGTCTATGAGATTTATTTTTATCAGTTCATATTTAAGTTTGCTTTGGAGTTAACGCGTGATTGCTGTTAGGGTATCATTAACCAGAGAAATGAAGTTTTATTGACAACTTGTAACTTCTAACTTTCCTTTTTTTTTTCCCAATAGCACCAAAAAGTGCTCAAGGGGCTGCCAAGGCTAAATCCAAAACACTTGAAAAGGTTAGAAAAATGAAGAAAGAGATGGGGTACACAAGGTAGCATGTGTGGGAATTTCTGCACATGCTCAGTAAAACTTTTACTAAGCTGGTTAGATGGGTCCATTTGGTGCTGTCAGATGACGTTGGCCACATGTTATGGCAAATTCAGCTCAGCTTGGAGAAAGGATGCACAATATTCTGAGCATCATAGCTGCATCCGTAACTGCTGCAAAGAGTAATTTGTGAATCCTTGCATCTTTGTAAGGTGAAATTAGTTCTTACCTGATAATTTCTTTGCCTTGAGTCCAGTCAAACCAGTCCAGATGAGTAGGTTATGCTCACCGACCAGCAGAGAAAAATGGAGATGTCTGCAAACCAACTGATCTCTATTTATAGGCATCCAGTTGACCTCAGCCTTCCAGTATTATCTGTAACAAGCTAACTTTGGTTATAATATATGATATGCCATTCTGAGTCGAACCAACGGTGCATCAAGCCCAGCATTCTGTGACCAACAGTGGCCAATCCAAGTCACAAGTACCTGACAAGTATACAAAACAAATAGATCCCAAGCTACTGTTACTTATTAATAGCAGTTTATGGACTTCTCCTCTAGGAACTTATCCAAATCTTTTTTAAACCCATTTACATTAACTGCCGTAACCGCATCCTCTAACAATGAATTCCAGAGTTTAATTATGCGTTGAGTAAAAAAGAATTTTCTCCAATTTGTTTTAAATGAACTACTAGTTAACTTCATGAAGTGCCCCCTAGTCCTTCAACTATCTGAGAAAGTAAATAACCAATTTACATTAACCAGTTCAAAACTTTTCATGAGTTGCAACAAGACGCCCCTCAGCCATCTCTTCTCCAAGTTGAACACCCCTAGCCTCTTTAGCTTTTCTTCATAGGGGAGCCCATTCCATGCCCCTTATTTTGATTGCCCTTCTCTACAGTTTCTCCTGTGCAACTATATCTTTTTCGAGATGCGGCAACCAGAACTGCACACAGTATTCAAGGTGCAGTCTCACCATGGAGTGATACAGAGGCATTATAACATCCACTGTTTTATCTGCCATTCCCTTCCTAATAATTCCTAACTTTGCTTTTTTGACTGCCACAACACACTGAGCTGACAATTTCAATGTATTATCCACTATGAAGCCAGGATCTCTTTCCTGGGTGGTAACTTCTAAGATGGAACCTAACATAACGTATCTACAGCAAGGGTTATTTTTCCCTATATGCATCACCTTGCACTTGGGTACATATTACATTTCATCTGCATTTGAAAGCCCAATCTACCAATTTCACAAGGTCCTCCAGCAATTTATCACAATCTGCTTGGGATTTAACTGCACTGCATAATTTTGTGTCATCCACAAATCTGATCATCTCACTCATACCCCTTTCCAGATCATTTATAAATATATTAAAAAGCACAAGACCAAGTACAGATCCCCGAGGCACTCCACTGTTTACCTTTTTCCATTATGAAAACAGACCATTTAATCCTATTCTCTGTTTCCTGTCTTGTAACTAATTTGCAATCCACAGAAGGACACTGCCTCCATGTCCATTCAAACCAATCAACAATAAAGCAGAGTTGCTTACTTGTAACAGGTGTTCTCCAAGGACAGCAGGATGTTAGTCCTCACATGGGTGACATCATCCGATGGAGCCCGGCACGGGAGACTTTGCCTGACACCCTGAGCATGTCCAGATGCCGCTAACTATGCGTACACACTGGGTCCCTCTTCAGTCCTATAACAGAGTTTGCAAAAAATAAAATAACTAATCAAGAGAAAACCCAACTCTGCGGGGTGGTGGGCGGGTTTCATGAGGACTAACATCCTGCTGTTCTTGGAGAACACTTGTTACAAGTAAGCAACTTTGCTTTCTCAAAGGACAAGCAAGATGGTAGCCCTCACGCATGGGTGAATATGTAGCTTCAGGCCGCTCTGAACATGTGCAGCAGAGAACAGGTGCCAACGTTCACAACTAGAGCTGCAACAACTACAGGAGCAGGCCTGCGCCCAAGGACAGGGCCCATGGAAGAAGAGTTGGGTTTTCATGGCTAGAAGAGATTACAGAGGACAGATTGTCCAAATCGGCAGTCCTGCAAGCCATCCTTGTCCAGGCAATAATGTGAGGAGAATGTGTGGAGGGAACTCCAGGTCACTGCTCTGCAAATCTCGTGAATGGGGACTGCATGCAAATCAGCCACCGAGACTGACATGGCTCGTACCAAGTGAGCCTTGACCTGACCATCAAGCTGTTGGCCCAAATGTGCGTAGCAGAAGGTAATGCAGACTGCAAGCCAATAGGATAGAGTCTGCTTGAGACAGCAACCCCTAGCCTGTTCTTGTCAAAGGAGACAAAGAGTTGAGTGGAGAGGTGGTGAGGCGCTGTTTGCTCTAAGTAAAAAGCCAGCGCTCTCTTGCAATCTCGAGTGTGCAGAGCCCATTCACCCCAGTGAGTGTGAGGCCTTGGGAAAAAGGAAGGCAACACAATGGACTGGTTGAGATGAAACTCTGAAACCACCTTGGGAAGGAACTTCAGGTGCATCCGGAGGACCACTTTGTCATGACAAAATCTTGTATAAGATGGGTACAACACTAGGGCTTCCAGTTCGCTGACCCTGCAAGCTGAAGTCACTGCGACCAAGAAGACTTTCCAGATCGTAATGGTTCAAACAGGGATTTCATGAGTTGCAGACGACATTGAGATCCCAGGAAACTGCTGGAAGGTGAGTGGGGGGACTTTAGTTGTAATAAGCCCTTCATAAACCACCCCACAAGCAGTGGTAAGCCCCTATGGCACTGAGGTGAACCCTCACCGATGTGGTTTGGAGACTGGATTCGGAGAGGGAAAACAGATAGAGTGCGAGAGGGGAGAAAGAAAAGGAATCCAGACTAAACCTCGCACCAAGTGGAAAACCTCTTTCATTTCATGTTGTAAGATTTTCTGGTAGAAGGTTTTCTGGACTCCAGAATAACTCGCGACACCCCTTTCGAAAGGCCAAGGGCCTGCACAGTCACCCAGTCAACATCTAAGCCATAAGGGCCAGGGCTTGTAGGTTGGGGTGACGGAGCCTGCCCTGGTCCTAGGTGATTAGCTCTGGGGCCATCAGCAATCGGATTGGGGGGTGCGAGGCTAGATCCCGTAGGGTCAGAAACCAAACCTGACGGGGCCAAAAGGGGGTGATCAGGATCATGGAGGCCTGATCTTGCTGAAGCTTCTGGAGTATTTTCGAGATGAGAGGAAGGGGAGGGTAAGCATACAGCAGACCGGTGCCCCAGTGAATTGAGAATGCATCTGCCAGCGATCCACTGCTCCTCCGGCCTAGGGAGCAGAAGCAGTCTACCTTCCTGTTTTCCAGGGAGGGGAAGAGGTCTATGTCCAGGGTCCTCCCCAAGCAAAAGATCTCGTTCACCACGTTTTGACTGAGAGACCGCTTGTGAGGTTGAAAGGCACGGCTCAAGGAGTCCACCAGGGTGTTGTCCACCCCTGGGAGATAACCGCATCCTCTTCAGGGCAGTGTATCGATGGCCCATGACAAAATGTGGACTGCCTCCTGACAGAGGGTGAAGGATCTCGTTCCCTTGTTCAGATACCACATAGTTACCTGGTTCTGGTCTAAACAAGAACTACCTTGTTCAGGAGCTGCTCTTGGAATGCTTGGTGTATGTACCAAATTGCTCGCAACTCCAGGAAGTTGATTTGAGACTGCGATTCTTGTGCAAACTTGAGACCCTGGGTGTGGAGACCCGCCAGATGTGCTCCCCACCCTGTCCAAGATGCATCTGTGGTGAGGGTAGCCTGGGGTTGTGGGCTCCAGAAGGGGATTCCCCTTTCCAGACTGGATGGAGTCGCCTACCACTGAAGGGATTGAAGTAGCAGTGTGGTGATTAGAACACTCATACGCAGGTCTTGAGAAGCCTGGCACCATTGAGAACGTAGCGTCCACTGTGCCCTGAGCATATGTAGTCGAGCAAAGGGGGTGACATGCACAATTGCTGCCATGTGGCCCAGCAACCGGAGAAATAGTGTACCGAGACATGAGAGCAAGCGGAGACCACTCGTGCGAGAGCCGCGAGGGTCTCCGCCCTGTCCCAAGGCAGGAAAGCCTTTGCCTGGGCAGTGTCTAGTCGAGCCCCAATGAAGTCCAGTTGCAAGGACCGATGGAGATAGGATTTTGGATAGTTGGTCAGAAATCTCAGGGTTTCCAAAATTTGGATCGAGGTGTGCAGGGCACTCTTGCCCCCTGTCCTTAAGTGCTCTTGATAAGCCAATCGTCGAGGTACGGGAAGACATGAATCCCCTGTCTCCAAAGATATGCACTGACAACCGTTAGACACTTGGTAAAGATACGGGGCGCGGATGCCAGGCCAAAGGTCAGAACGCAATACTGGTAGTGACTCCTGTTGACCAGGAATCTAAGGTACTGCCGATCCGCCTGAAAGATGGGGATATGGGCATATGGAGATCTGGTACGCCTTGTGGACCTTCCAGGACTGGCTGTCCTCCAAGTTCATCCTCATCGGAACAGACAACCAGGTGGCGATGTGGTACATCAACAAGCAGAGTGGCATGGGCTCCTTCCTTCTTTGCCAGGAGGCAATGCAGGTCTGGGATTAGGCCCTTTCCAGAGGGATGTATCTATAGGCCACCTACCTGCCGGGTCACCTGAACATACTGGTGGACCGTCTCAGCTGGTTCTTCCAGCCACACGAGTAGTCCCTGAACCCTGCGGTGATAAATGTGGCCAGGTTCTTGTGGCTTGTTCCGTCGCTGGGGCACGCCGGACATGGACTTGTTCGCTTCTCCCCACAATCACAAGGTGAGCACATTCTGCTCCCTGATTCCGGGGAAGGGCATTCCGGCCTGAGATGCCTTTTCCCTTCACTGGGGACAGGGTTTCATGTATGCGTACCCCCCTATCCCTTTCCTCTCGAGGACTCTGACAAAATTGCAAGAGGGCAGGTGGACCATGATCCTGGTGGCACCCTCCTGGCCAAGGCAGGTGTGGTTTCCTCTTCTCCAGGACCTGTCACAGTGAGTGCATCAGTCCCGCTGGGGACAGCTCCCAACCTCATATCGCAGAACCAGGGCACCCTGCTCCACCCAAATCTCCAGGCCCTGGTCCTCACGGCATGGATGTTGAGCGCATGATCCTCCAGCCTTTGCAGCTCTCGGATGGTGTCTCCAAGGTCTTGATTGAGTCCCGGAAACCTTCCACCCGGAAATCCTACAATTCAAAATGGAAGTGTTTTTCCATATGGTGCGGTGGTCATGGACTGGACTCATTCTCCTATCCGCTCCCCAGCCTGCTAGATTACCTCTGGCATCTGTCAGAGTCTAGGTTTTTCCGTTTTATTAACCATTCCCTTCCTAATAATTCCTAACATTCTGTTTGCTTTTTTGTCTGCAGCAGCACACTGAACTGACGATTTTAAAGTATTATCCTCTATGATGCCTAGATCTTTTTCCTGGGTGGTAGCTCCTAATATGGAACCTAAAAGAAAATTATTCCTTACCTGCTAATTTTCGTTCCTGTAGTACCATGGATCAGTCCAGACAGTGGGTTATGTCCCCCCGTCCAGCAGATGGAGTCAGAACAGAGTTTGAGGGCGTCAGCATATAGAGCAGTGCACCCTCTGCTGGAGCTCAGTATTACGCATAGCAAAGCCCAAAAGAACAAACAACATTTTGGATCCAGATCCGTAACCAGAAAGAAACAGACAAAGACAGAAGTAAAAAACGGTCAACGAGACCACAAAACAGCCAACTTGTGAGGAGCTGTGAACAGCAATAATAACCAGAGAAAGACAGAATGACAGCTACATGAAAGAATCCGAGCAGGAACCGATGAAACCCCTAGCGGTGGGCGTCTGGACTGATCCATGGTACTACAGGAACGAAAATTAGCAGGTAAGGAATAATTTTCTTTTCCCTGTACGTACCAGGATCAGTCCAGACAGTGGGATGTACCCAAGCTTCCCTAATTCGGGTGGGGTCCTGAGAGACCTGCTCGGAGTACCTGATCGCCAAAATAACCCGTGGTCTGCGGCGCCAGGTGTAGCCTATAATGTCTGGAAAAAGTGTGCAACGACTTCCACGTCGCCGCACGGCAAATTTCCTGCGAAGAAACGGAACGAGATTCCGCCCAGGACGCCGCTTGTGAGCGCGTGGAGTGAGCTGGAATGCCGCGAGGTGGCGCCCGCCCCGCTGCAATGTAAGCCGATGAAATGGCATCCTTTATCCAGCGCGCAATGGTTGTCTTGGATGCCTGAGATCCTCTCTTCGGTCCTGACCAGAGGACAAACAAATGATCAGATACCCGGAAGACATTGGTAACCTCCAGGTAGCGGAGCAGAACAAGCTTGACGTCCAAGAGCCGGAGGGACCATGGTTCCTCCGGAGCGAACGCTGGTAGTTCCACCGTCTGATTTAAATGGAAGGACGATACCACCTTCGGTAGGAAGGATGGCACCGTACGAAGGGAAACTCCGGAGTCGGAAAAACGCAGATACGGGTCCCTGCAGGACAGCGCTTGAAGCTCTGATATACGGCGGGCAGAAGAGATGGCTACCAGAAAGACCGTCTTGAGGGTCAGGTCCTTGATGGTGGACCCCCGCAGTGGTTCAAAAGGGGGGCCCGAGAGAGTCCGCAGCACCAAGTTGAGGCTTCAGGAAGGGAAAGGGTCCCTGACCGGTGGCCGTAGGTGTTTGGCACCCTTCAGAAAACGTGCGATATCCGGCTGAAGAGGCAGAGAGCAGTCCTTCTGTACCAAGACGTTCAAGGCTGCCACCTGGACACGGAGCGAATTATAGGCGAGACCCTTATCCAGACCATCCTGTAGGAAATGAAGGATCATCGGGACAGTCGCCTCCATGGTTTGGACCCCGCGGTCGGAACACCAAGCTTCGAAGACCTTCCAGACCCGAACATAAGCAACGGAGGTTGAAGTCTTACGGGAACGCAGCATAGTTGAGATCACTGTCTCTGGGTAGCCTCTGTGGCGGAGGCGGCGCCGCTCAAAAGCCAAGCCGCAAGACAGAAGAGTTCTGCCTGCTCGAAAAATACCGGCCCTTGGCAAAGCAGGTGTGGGAGATGAGCCAGGCGAAGTGGATCGTCCACCGTCATCTGAAGTAGGTCTGCGAACCATGGTCGACGGGGCCACTCAGGGGCAACGAGAATTACAGGCCCTCGATGATGTTCCAACCTGCGGAGAACCTTTCCTACCAGGGGCCAAGGAGGAAAAACATAGAGCAGTTGATCCGACGGCCACGGAAGAGCGAGGGCATCCACCCCCTCCGCGCCGCGCTCTCTCCTGTGGCTGAAGAAGCGCGGAGCCTTGGCGTTGAGAAAGGTCACCATCAGGTCGAGGCATGGAGTCCCCCAACGACGGACGATGAGATGCATTGCCTCGTCGGAGAGAGCCCACTCTCCGGGGTCCAGCTGTTGACGACTCAGGAAGTCTGCCTGAACGTTGTCCACCCTGGCGATGTGCGAGGCCGCGATCCGGACGAGATTGCTCTCTGCCCACTCCATCAGGGGAGTTGACTCGAGGGAGACATGCTTGCTTCTTGTCCCCCCTTGACGACTGATGTAGGCCACGGTGGTAGCGTTGTCCGAGAGAACCCTTACCTCTCTGCGTCGCACCAAGGGAAGAAACCGCTGGAGGGCTAAACGCACGGCCCTTGTTTCCAGTGGATTGATCGGCCACTTTGCCTCCTCTGGTGTCCAAGTCCCCTGCGTGGCGCTTCGTTTGCAGACGGCGCCCCATCCCACGAGTCTGGCATCGGTGGTCACCACCACCCAATTGGGAACCTCGAGCGAGACTCCCCGAGCCAGATGCAAGGGGACAAGCCACCAATCCAAGCTTTTCCTGGCCCATGGCGGAAGAGGCAGGATCACCTGATACTCCTGGGAGACTGGTTTCCAACGGGATAGAAGAGACGCCTGTAATGGCCGCAGGTGTGCAAACGCCCAGGGTACCATGTCGATGGTGGAGGCCATCACTCCTAGGAGCTGCAGATAATTCCAAGCGGTGGGTTCTGCCAAAGCCGAAAACCGAGTCACGTGCTCCCTCAAGGCTTGCGCCTTGTCCGGGCGCAGAAACACCATGCCTAGCTGGGTATCGAAGCTCGCTCCCAAGAAATCCAGGTGTTGCAAGGGCACGAGGGAACTCTTTGGAAGGTTCACCACCCAGCCCAGAGAACGTAGGACTTGTACGACCCTGGCCACTGAGGTCTGACCATGTGCGAAGGACTTCGCACGAATCAGCCAGTCGTCCAGATAGGGATGTACTAGGATACCCTCCTTGCGAAGGGCCTCCGCCACCACCACCATGATCTTTGTGAAGGTCCGAGGTGCGGTCGCCAAGCCGAAGGGTAGCGCCTTGAATTGAAAGTGTTGACCGAGAATCTTGAAGCGAAGATACCGTCGGTGAGCCGGCAGGATGGGAATGTGCAAGTACGCTTCCGATAGGTCCAGGGAAGCGAGGAATTCTCCCTTGTGCACTGCGGCAATCACTGACCGAAGAGTCTCCATGCGGAACCGGCTGACCCTCAGGGCTTTGTTTACCTCCTTCAAATCCAGGATGGGCCGAAAGGACCCGTCCTTTTTGGGAACGACGAAGTAAATGGAATAATGGCCCAAGCTCACCTCGCCGAAGGGGACGGGAACTATGGCCCCTATTTCCTGCAGCCGGTCTAGCGTTTGTTGAACCGCCATCCTCTTGAGATCCGAACCGCAGGGGGAGAAAATGAACCTGTCCCTCGGCGGGCGGACAAACTCCAAGGCGTAACCGTCCCTTATGGTGTCCAGCACCCATTGGTCTGTGGAAATATCTGCCCACTCCTCGTAGAATTCCATGAGTCGGCCTCCGATGCGGGGAGGCGAGGAGTGGGCTCCTTTGGCATCATTGGGCTGACTTTGCGGGCTGATTTCCTTGCCCTGAACCCTCTCGCGCGGGCCTCCGCCCACGAAAGGAACGAGACCAGGGCTGGGATCTGGCCGGCTGTGTCCGAGGCCCAGGCTGCCGGTAAGACCTTTAGTGCCGCTGCGCCCTGGCCCTGGTTCTACCTGAAGAAAAGGACCGGAAGGAACGCTGTCTATCTTCTGGCAGCCGATGGACCGAATTCTCCCCCAATGACTTGATGATCTGATCCAGGTCCTCTCCAAAAAGGAACTTGCCCCGAAAGGGGAGGGAGCCAAGGCTAGACTTGGAGGAAGCATCCGCCGCCCAGTTTCGAAGCCACAAAAGCCGTCGGGCTGCTACGACCAATACCATGGACCGTGCCATTACGCGAAAGAGATAATACAAGGCGTCCGCCCCGTATGCTATGGCAGATTCCAGGCGGTCCGCCTGGGCGGCCTCCTCGGGAGGCAACTCCTGAGAGGTGAGAAGTTGTTGTACCCAGAGTAAACTGGCCCTTTGTGCAAGCGAACTGCACATCACGGCCCGCATCCCTAGGGCGGAGACTTCGAAAACTCGCTTGAGAAAGGTTTCCAGTTTACGATCCTGCGTATCCCGCAGGGCCGTTCCACCCGTGACCGGGATGGTCGTCCTCTTGGTCACTGCAGACACCGCTGAATCCACCTTGGGCACCTTGATAAGATCCAAGAAATCCTCAGGCAGCGGGTATAGCTTTTCCATGGCACGTGTGACCTTCAAGGACGCCTCGGGCGTGTCCCACTCCCTGGTGAGGAGCTGGAGGAAGGACTCGTGGATAGGGAAAGCCCTCGCCCTAGGACGGAGTGCGGCAAGCACTGGATCCCCTTTCCGAGAGGACGTAGTGACAGCCGGAGCCACAGGGATCGGAGGGTCCGGAGGCGGGTCGAGGTCTAGCTCCTGAATAATATGGTGGATGAGCTCATCCAGCTCTTCTTTTTGAAAAATCCGTAGGGCCCGAGGATCGTCCCCCTTCGTCTGTCCGTCCAGGTGCGCCTCCGGGGAGTCGCCTCCTGCTGGCGAAGCCGCCCCCGCGGTACGCCGGTGTGGCACGTGGGAGACCCGGCAGGGACCCAAGCGTAACAGGCGAACTGGTGGGAACACTAGCAAGTTTGGGAGCCTTGGGGGGAGGGGGCCCCAGGGGATCCCCCCCCCCCCGTCTCTCCCATACCCTGCAAAAAAGCCCTGTGCATTGCCAGAATGAAATCAGGTGAGAAAAACGAAGAGCTGCCTGGAATCCCTGGGGGGGGACCTTCCTGGGAGCCCCGGTCGGGCAAACCCCCCGCCGAGGGCAAATTCTGTTGAGAGCCAGCACTAAGAATCCTTTCTCCCTCTGGGAACGTGTCTGTCTCACGCTGCCCACCTAAAATGGCCGCCGTTCCCGCCAATGGCGGGAACGGCGGCCCGGGCGGCGACGTGGCTGGCCCGCGCCGCCCGGGCTGAGGAGGAGGCAGTTCCGAAATTGCACCGGAGGGCTGCAGGGTGCCTTCCCCCTCGGGGAAGGCACCCTGCAGCCCTCCTCTAGGTGTGAGGCCTGCTCGCCGCAGGCCTCACACCTAGAGGACCGCGGCATGGCAGCTCCGGGTAAGAAAAGCCTCGGGGGGGGGGGGGGGGGGGGGGGGCCCAAGAACGAGTTTGTGCCGCGGGGGGGCCTGGAATGGCCCACAAAACCCGCCGAAGGGGTCCATGAACTCCGGGGGACTTCCCCGGTTCAGCCGTGCACCCACCCGCGGGCGGAGCCTATGGACCGCGGGACCCACCGACGACACGTGGAGCGGCCGGCACCACCGGCATCCACGGGGCACTATCACACAGACAGAAGAAGAAAAACCTGTGGAGAGAAATCACAAAAAAAAAGACTTCCACTTACCCCAACGGAAGAGGAAAGAAGCACAGCAGAGAGAAGGCAGAGCAACAAACACACGCCTCCTCAAAAATTGAAAACCTTTTTTTTTTTTTTTTTTTTTTTTTTTAACTTTACAGATCCAAAATGATATGAGAAAAAGACAGGGACATACTGTAGAAAAGTGGAAAAGAAACGGAAAACAAATGAGAAAGCCCTGTCAGTCTGGGGGAGCTAATGGGTCCCCCCACTCACATCTGCTGGAGTCAGAAGAATACTGAGCTCCAGCAGAGGGTGCACTGCTCTATATGCTGACGCCCTCAAACTCTGTTCTGACTCCATCTGCTGGACGGGGGACATAACCCACTGTCTGGACTGATCCTGGTACGTACAGGGAACATCGTGTAACTACAGCAAGGGTTATTTTTCCCTATATGCG
Source organism: Rhinatrema bivittatum (assembly GCF_901001135.1). Taxonomy (NCBI): domain Eukaryota; kingdom Metazoa; phylum Chordata; class Amphibia; order Gymnophiona; family Rhinatrematidae; genus Rhinatrema; species Rhinatrema bivittatum. The sequence goes on along the minus strand of NC_042616.1, from coordinate 419,912,233 downwards.
TGTTGCACTTGTCCACATATGGGGGAACCTACACGACGCAGGAAGGGATAACTGCAAAAATTTGAAAAAAAAATGTGAAAAAGCAGCATGAGCTCATACCCACGAGGCAGCAGCTTCACGGAAAGGAAGAATGCGCCCATTTTGGTCCTGCCTCTTGTCGGATGCTTCGTGCAGGGTCTCGTTCAGCTGAAGCCCCCAGTTCAACCGTCAGCAACCCCGTGGGATCTTAACGTTGTTCTGGCGAGGCTAATGCGGCATCCACTCGAACCTCTCAAGTCCTGTGACCTGATGTTCCTCATCTGGAAGCTTATGTTCCTGGTGGCGATCACCTCCGCTCGCAGGGTCAGTGAGATCCAGGCCCTGGTCACGTACGTTCCCTACACAAAATTCTTCCATGATCGTGTGGTGCTGTGTACACATCCAAAGTTTCTGCCTAAGGTGGTGACTTCTTTCCACATCAACCAGTCAATCATTCTTCCCATGTTCTTCCCACGGCCTCATTCCCACCCGGGGGAACGTGCTCACCATCCCCTGGACTGCAAGCGGGTGCTCACTTTCTATCTGGATCGGACAGTCCACCCAGCTCTTCGTGTCGTTTGACCCCAATAGTCTGGGAGCAGCTGTGGGGAAGCAAACCTTGTCAAACTGGCTAGCGGATTGCATCGCCTTCTGCTATGAGCAGGCAGCCCTTCAGCTGGCAGGCAGGGTGAAAGCTCACTCTGTGCAGGCTATGGCAGCGTCAGTGGCCCATTTGCATGTGGGTCCCTGTCGCTGAAATTTGTAGGACCGTGACCTGGAGTTCTCTCCACACATTCGCAGCCCACTACGGTCTTGACAGGGATAGTCGCCAGAACAGCACTTTTGGCCAGTCTGTCCTGTGCAATCTATTCTAGTCCTGAACCCGACTGTCTCTCATCGTGCTCTCTGTGGGACCAGACCGCCCCTGTTTTGCCCACTGCGCCACAGTTGTGTTGTGCCCGTTGGCACTTTGTTTGGCTAATGTGCGAAAAAATAACAACAAACCGAAGGTGAACCAACATCATGAGGAGGTGGGTGGGATTCCTGAGGACTACCATCCTGCTTGTCCTAGGAGAAAGCACAGTTGCTTATCTGTAACAGGTTTTTGTTGTGTTATTTTTTCGTTCGTATTTTTTGCTATGTTACGAGACTGAAGGGGGCCCTCGCGTGGACATGCGGATAGCGACAGGCTCCATCAGATGTTGTCACACACATGTGAGAACTACCATACTGCTTGTCCTAGAATAACTTTGCTTTTTCTCCATTATATTATGTTTTGTTTGTTTTTTTACCAAAGGTCTTCCAGAAGAACAAGTAGAAGAAATAGAAAGTCCAAGCAACACACAAGAGGTCATTCACCTGCTTAGAAATCTAAATAATCTGCAGCCCTTTAATGATCATTTCAGATTATGATCAAAGAGATATACCAGGCTGGCAGCACAGGGAGGGTCTTGGACTAGTCTGACTGGACTCAAGGAAAGGAAATTATCAGGTAAGAACTAATTTCACTTCTCTCTTCAATCAGCCAGAACAGTCCAGATAAGTGGGATGTACTCAAGTTACTCCGTAATAGGGCAGGACGCAACTTCATCCTCTTCTCAATACCTTAAAGGCAAAGGAGACCTTCTCTGTGACCTTGACATCTAAGCAATAATGCTTAGAAAGGGAGCACAACAAAAACCATATGCCTCTGCTTTACAAATACTCAAAGTATATATCAATTCAGTTCTGTCTAAGCAATTGCCCAAGTTCCTGTGAAAGGGACCCTCTCTTGCCAAGGTAAGGTAAAGGACCACTACACAATACCAAAGGTAATCGGATCTCCTGAAGGTATCAATGTCCCTGAGATATCCCGAAAAGGACCTCTCTCACATCCAATGCGAGTAGGAATCTGCATTCAGCCCAGTTTGCACCTCTGCAGAACAAAGGAAACTAATTAGCAAGTAAGTAGCAAATATCCTTCAAAAACTCCAGTTACGATTCCACCCAAAGAAACTCAAAGTCAGATCTGAAGATGGAACAGGAACCTCAGCAAATGCCCAAGAAACTTGACACATCGGAATACGAAGGCAAAAGATCTTTCAATATATGTCCCCAAAGCATAAGAGCTTGCACCTTCAAGAAGGAAAAGCCAACCCTGTGAAAGAATTTCTTTGCACCAAAGGGTAACCCAGGTGTTCACAGCTTTCCAGTAAATCAATCATCAAACTTTCCAAATCACATAAGTATACGAAGTGGAGTTCCTTTATGAGTAGCCCCTCAGCTTGAGAAAACTCATACATTTCCAAATGTGCCCTACCAAACAAAAACTATCTGAATCTCTGAGTAGATTCAGACCCTGTAAAGGCAAGTTCTCGAGCAATGGATACTTAACAGGTCTTCCAAACTTCAAACATACAAAATCTGCCCACCAAGCACACCTCGGACAAGCTGGAGCTACTAGAGCCACTAGATTTGGATGCTCAGAAATTCCTTGAAGCCCTCTCTCCATTTTGGGCCATGGAAGACATATACAGGACTGTTCCTGTTGGGCCAAGTCTGACCTAGGGAATCATTTCTGGAAGAACAAACTGTCCTATCCAGCTGAAAAACAAAATTGCTGTATCTTCACCCTCTTGAAGGTCACCTGAAGGTCCAACTTGGGAACTCCACAGCTGGAAACAATGTGATTGGAGGCAACTTAAAAAAGATCATTCCCTTGGGTCGATCACATCGTGCTGGGGACATTCCGCTTGGAAAAAAAAAAAAAAGTGTCCACACCTACTATATGTGATGCTAACAACCTTCAAAATTCATGCCATCCAAGCAAGAAACACCACTACCTGTAACACTTGAGGACTATCAGTTCCTCCTAGAGGATGGAAATATGTTACTGCTGTAGCGATACCAAACATTACCCTGACTACTTGACCCATAAGTAGAGCCATAACTAGCAGATAGGCCATCTCGTACTCTTGGTTGTCCACTGTGCTTGAACTTGTTGCCCCAATGTTCTCCCCAGATTGCCGGTCTGGTTTATGGGATATCCAGACCCATGCCCAGCTCCTAGGAAAACCAACTCAAGCACTGTTCCTGGTTCCTCCTAACAGAAGCTGGCACCAGTAACCATATAGAACAGTTCTAAGACTGGGAAGTCCCCCTGAAGAGCAAAATCTTAAAGTGGTTCCCTGGGTGCCCTCACCCTGAGTACCAGGTCCCAAACTGTTGTCTTTTGAGCCTATAAGCAAAAGGATAAGACCATACTATCGGACTCCTGGAGAACAATAATGAAAGAATGTACCATCTCAACCCCTGTATTCTTTGGTTTGCTAGTCGAACACGACCTAACTTCACTCCATCTAATAAAAAGTGTAACAGCTGGTCTTGAACTGTGCCTGTTCAAGTCCAGGGCGGAGGGGTTTTTCCTGCTGTACATGCAGCCATAGTCTGGCTCTGCTCCCAGACAGTTCAGAATCAATGATGGTGTAAACCACTCTTATTTATTTATTAGTTTTTATATACCGATGTTCAATATGGAATATCACATCGGTTTACATTGTAACTGTATTCAAGAAGTAGGGGCTTCCTGTTTTACATTATAACATCAATATAATCTTATGTAACATTGTAAATATTTCTTATTTAACATTGTAACTTTACACTTTATTAAATTCTTACTAGGAGATTAAACCTGAAACAGTGACGGCAGTACGTCCTACGTAGAGTCTTTGGAAAGGATGTTTTTCCCGTCGATAGCAGGGCTGAATTAGCCATGCTGTCATGGGATCTGTCAATCAGGTCCGGGAGGCAGAGCTTGTCAAAGAAGAGATCAGAGCTTTGCTCTCTGCGGCTGCGCGTGTGTTCCCGCGCAGGAAAGTAACGGAATCTCCTCAGTCTGTTATTTCCGCGCGCGGGATCGCACGTGGAACTGTTCTTCTCCTCAGTGTTTAAAAAAAACAAAAAACGTCAACATCGGGTTTAAACCCTGTAATTGCAGCAAGGTAATGTCGGTCACGGATGGCCACGACCGATGTTACCGATGTCTAGGACCAGATCACAATCGGGAAGATTGTGAATTTTGTTTGAGGATGTCACCCAGAGCACTGAAGCAACGGGCCTACAGGCTTCAGGAACTTTTTGCTTCACAGGAGCCATCGGAGGCTCATTCGTCGCCTGGCCCTGCAATTTTACCAGCTCCCTCAAAAAAGAGGGCATCACTGTGGGATCCTCAATCCTCCAATTTTGGAGGTAAGGATATGGCAAGCCGGCAAAGGCCATTGGATTTTCAAAAATCCATAGAGCCAAAATCGCCGGCGAAGTATACACTGCCACCAAAAATCTCGGCGCCTAAAACTTCTGCGCCTAAGCCGCCTAAGCCGCCTTCTACGCATAAAACAGTGTCGGCACACAACACTTCTATGCGCATGGCGCCGAAGGACCCTGCACGCATGGCGCAAAAGATTTCTGCGCGCACGACCAAGGAAAACTCTGCGCGCACGGCGCCGTCCACATCTGCGCACACGGCGCCAACACCACATGAGCACACGGAGCAGATACTGCCAAACATATCTGCGCTCACGGCGCCGGAGACATCAGCGCCGATAACTCTTGCGCGCAAGTCTAGATCCGCGCACAAGTCTAAATCGGCGCACAAGACACATGAGCACCTATCTCATGTACTACATCATGAGTTGAAACGATGACGTGGACCCTCACAAATGTCTTCTTCCTCCTCTCCATCAATAATTCCACCTCATTCGGGTACTTCCCTTTCTTCGAGAGCTACTTCGACAGAGTTTACAATAAAACATAGAAAGCGATCACCGTCTTCACGAAGAAGTCCTATAGACTTGTCATCACACTATTATCATAAGCACTCACGACATTCCCACCACAAAAAGTCGGCAAAGAGGAGTGCAACATGGGAAGTAAGCCCTTAGACTTCTAAATCATCTCATGTACCAACTTCAAATACCTTCTCCCACAGAGAGGTAATACAAGTTGCTTCCTCTAACGCTTCTACAGCTTCAGAGGATTCGATGGACATAATATGCGACAAAAAACAGAGAGACAAGAAAATATCCAATACTTTACCTCAGAACACTCCAATGCAACCTAAAGCATGTGAGTCACAAGAATTAGATGATCGTACAATAATGGCCCCTCGTACAAAAGAGTCATTTTATCAATTGTCTCAATCCTTAGCAGGATTTTATGAAACTCTTCAGTCATCATTCAAAATGATTAATATTGCCTCTGTCAGTTCTCCGGAACATAAAACACAGACTAATAGAGAACCGTCTGTGGAACCTCAAACATCTCCCATAACAAACCGACCAACTTCACCAAATTATAAACAGGATACATCTTTTGATTCTTCTTCGCCACCAACATCCCCATCATCATCTACGGGATTCCCATCGGATCCGCAGGAACAACCTCAGGAGCCGTATTCTCCTCCAGAAGACCTTACATACCCAAAATGTCTAGAAAAATTGGGTACAATACTGCATCTAGAGGTCCAAAAAGAAACAGACCCTAGGTCAGAAACACTTGGTCTCCTAAAGATTTTCAATACTCCAGGAGAACCAACATCTCTTCCACCACAAGAACACCTGCATTCAGTCTTACAGAAATCCTGGGAAACACTACGCAATCTCAGCGGTATCCAGGAAGACTGACATAAAATTCCGTATGAGGAAAACATCACCGTACTCTATACCACAATTACCTCATGCTTCAGTTGTAGTAGAGTCGGCGATGCAAAGATTTAAGAAAACGAAGTCGCATTCCTCATACCCACCAGGCAAAGACAACAAATATTTAGATGAGTTTGGCAGGAAAATATACCATAACTCAATGTTGAATGCCCGAATTATGCAACATCAATTCTACATGGTACAATACTTATATGAGTGCATACAAGCTATAAAAGTTATGCTTGCCTTGACTGCGGATCAAATACCTCTTCATGACATGGAGGAGTGTTCTCGACACCTTTTGAGGTCAATCTATGAAGCACATGAAACATCTTCCAGGGCATCTGCATCAGCCATTGCAGCCCGCAGACTGGCATGGTTACGCTCAAGTTCAATACGTGAAGATTTACACGAGAAACTAACAAACCTTCCATGTACAGGGGATAACCTGTTCGGAGAACGATTCCAAGACACAGTGGGTAAACTGAAGGAGGAGGCGCTAGCAGTACAATCATTATCATCACATCCTCACTATTCGACCACACGTCGTTATAGTGGCTCTACTCGCCGGCAATCATATGCCAGGAGACCCTACAGATCTTACCAGTCCTTTCATACACATCCTTACCCTGCTTACCAACGTCCTCCTCCACAACAGAATACCTCAAACCAACGTAGAGGTAAACCATGTAACCAGAGACAGCAGGCACAGCAGCGAAATCGACTCCATCTTTTTAGTTACTCAGCCACCACAACATCAAGCACCATCCGGCAGGATTCATTCTTGCCTGGCAACCTGGGAGAGAATAACATCCGATCAATGGGTTTTGGAGATAGTACGTCACGGTTACCAACTCCAATTTGTCACAAAACCCATATTACCTCATCTTTCCACGCTCAAGATTCAAAGCTTTCAACCTCAATTGGGGGAGGAAATTGCTTTGCTTCGCAAACAACAAGTGATACGACAAATATCCCCGGGGACCAATCAGTAGGATTTTATTCCCCATACTTCCTCATACCCAAGAAATCGAATGGACTTCGTCCCATCCTAGACCTAAGGGAATTGAACAAATTTCTCACCAAAGACAAATTCAAAATGGTATTGTTGAACTCAATCCTTCCTCTGATTCAAACCGACTGGATGTGTTCCATCGACCTGAAGGATGCTTACACACACATTCTAATCCATCCATCCTCGTGGTGTTACCTATGCTTTCGCTACAGACATCAACACTACCAGTACAAAGTTCTCCCCTTTGGACTATCGGCTGCACCTAAGGTTTTCACCAAATGCATGGTAGTGGTGGTGGCTCATCTCAGACAACAGGGTATAACCATCTTTCCATATCTGGACGATTGGCTCATAATTGCCCCAACTCCAAATATCTTACTAGATCACCTCCATCGGGTGATACAATGCTTACAGGAAATAGGATTAGTGATCAATTTTCAGAAATCACACCTACAACCAACACAACAGTTACAGTTCATAGGAGCATGCCTGGACACTTCTTGCAACAGGGCATACCTACCAAACGACAGAATATCACAATTCCGTCACCTTCTACATACCTTGAACCATACTCGGAGACCTTCAGCGAGACAGGTTTTAGAAGTCCTAGGCCACATGGCGGCGGCTGTTTTCACGGTCCCAAATACCAGGCTACACATGAGACGCCTGCAATGGGGAGTAAAACGCCAATGGAAACAACACTCACAACCATTGACACAGAAGTTATCATTGACCGCCGAAATGAAAAAAGATTTAAAATGGTGGCTCCTAAACTCCACCCTGTCCAAGGGAGCATTGTTCAGTTCCCCTCCTCACAACGCAGTCTTAACCACAGATGCATCTCGCAAGGGATGGGGAGCACATCTCGAGATTTACGAAACACAAAAGTTATGGACAATCTCGGAACAAAACCTACAAATAAATTTATTGGAACTCAGAGCGATGCGGAATGCATTACAAGTGTTCCAAGACCACCTGAAAGGACGCAGGGTCATGATCTACACGGACAATCAAGTGGCGATGTTTTACATCAACAAACAAGGAGGGTCCGGTTCATGGTCCCTCTGCAAAGAGACCCTGATAATCTTCGAACACGCTCACAGGAATTGCATACATCTGCAAGCAACTTACCTACCAGGAGTGGCAAATACAAGAGCGGACAGGCTAAGCCACATCTTTCATCCTCACGAATGGACACTCAATGCGGAAATAGCCCGAAACATATTCATGCAGTGGGGGACGCCTTCGATAGATCTCTTTGCAACAGAGATCAATGCTCAAGTTCCCAAATTCTGCTCGATAAGACCAAGCCAATTCAGGATCGCTCAAGATGCCTTCTTCATCCCGTGGACAACAGGCCTCGTGTACGCCTTTCCTCCCATACCACCCATAACAAGGACAATTCAGAAGTGCATAGCAGACAAAGCTCAACTGATACTCATCGCCCCGGCCTGGCCAAGGCAACCATGGTACAGTTTACTTCTCCAACTATCCATCATGGATCCAATTCGTTTACCGAATCACCAAGATCTTCTCTGCCAAGATCAAGGAACGCTTCTACACCCGCTACACTCATCTCTCCACTTGACAGCGTGAAGATTGAAAGGCTCCTTTTAACAGAACAAGGAGTTTCCACTTTGGCACAATTCATTTTGTTAGAATCCAGGAAACTCTCAACGAGGAAAAATTATAGCTATAAATGGAAACGTTACTCAACCTGGTGCAATTCCAAAGGTGTACCACCACTGCTCACCTGAGTTACTCATTGATTATCTTCATACACTATATGCAGCTGGTCTAGCAACATCATCCAGAGTTCATCTCAGTGCCATAGGGGCATATCATAGACCAGTTAACAATATTCCTATATCCAATCACCCCTTACTCTATCATTTCATTAAGGGGTTAACTCACCTTTGGCCTCCCATCTCTAAGCCTCCAGTTCCATGGAACCTCAACATAGTTTTGGAACAGCTCATGCTTTTCCCGTATGAACCCATGGACTCGGCACATATTGAATACCTCACATGGAAAGTTGTATTCCTGGTTGCAGTAACATCGGCACGAAGAGCTAGTGAATTACAGGCCTTGGTCCATTATTCTCCATATTTGCAGTTTCATCACCAAAAGGCAGTTCTCCGAACTCACCCATCCTTCCTACCAAAAGTGGTTTCTCAATTCCATCTCAATCAGACCATGGAATTACCCACCTTTTTCCCTAAACCTCATACAAATGATAGGGAAAAACTATTACACACACTAGATTGTAAAAGAGCTTTAGCATACTACAAAGAAAGGACAAACTCGAACTCCCGTGTTTCTCAACTCTTTGTCTCCTTTGACTCAAAGGCACCTGGATTACCAGTGGCTAAACGCACAATCTCCAGCTGGATAGCGCAGTGCATCAAATTCTGTTACGATAAACAGAAACTACAACTACATTCAGAGCCTAAAGCTCACCAAGTCAGAGCAGTGGCAGCCTCATTGGCACACCTAAAGAATGTGCAACCCATAGACATTTGCAAGGCAGCTACATGGTCATCGCTTCATACCTTCACATCTCACTACTGCCTTGATCAACAAGCAGCCACTGATGCGAAGATAGGGCAAGCAATTCTGCAATCTCTATCCTCCTGTCCACAGTGATCGCCACACTGTCAAAGATCACGTACAGATATATATATATATATATCATAAACAACATGATCGGTAGCTTGGGACTCCCATGACAGCATGGCTAATTCAGCCCTGCTATCGACGGGAAAAAGCAAGTTTGCTTACCGTAAACGGTGTTTCCATAGATAGCAGGATGAATTAGCCATGCTGACCCACCCTCCTCCCTGGCAATCACCAAGTCTTCGACTACACTACAGCTTAATCACAGACTGAGGAGATTCCGTTACTTTCCTGCGCGGGAACACACGCGCAGCCGCAGAGAGCAAAGCTCTGATCTCTGCTTTGACAAGCTCCACCTCCCGGACCTGATTGACAGATCCCAAGACAGCATGGCTAATTCATCCTGCTATCTATGGAAACACCGTTTACGGTAAGCAAACTTGTGTATGGGTCATTTACGTCAATATGTCTTGAGTGTCTTGATGTATAATAAAGTGAATATTGAGATGTAATTTATATGTCCTTATCTAGTGTCTTTTCGCATGGTAGCATCGGCAGGGGTATTAGGTGGTTGTTGTGAAAGCTTTTTGGAAAAGCCATGTTTTAAGTTTTGTTTTGAAGGTTTGTATTGTTGTTTCTAGCCTTAGATGTAATGGTAAATTATTCCAGAGAGAGGGTCCGGCAACAGACAGAGCTCGTTCTCTTATTGTGGTCAGGTGGATTATTTTTGGACAGGGGAATGGGATGAGAACAGTGTTGTTGGAACGGAGGTTCCTTTTTGGGCTGCAGAAGTAGAAGGATGTGTTCATCCAGTTAAATTTGTCAGTGTAGAGAGCTTTGTGGATGAGGGTGAGGACTTTATAATGTATTCTGAATTGAATGGGGAACCAATGTAGATTTTTGAGGATAGGTGAGATGTGGTCTGATCTTCTGCTGTTTGTGAGTAGTCTTGCTGCTGCATTTTGGAGTAGCTGCAGCGGTCTGAGAGTGGTTGTTGGGAGGCCAAGCAGGAGGGCGTTACAATAGTCTAATTTGGAGAATAACAGTGCTTGGAGGACAGTTCAGAAGCCACGTGTGTATAGTAAGGTTTGATTCTCTTTAGGATTTGTAGTTTGAAGAATCCGTCTCGTAATATTGTGTTAATATGCTTTTTGTAGTTTAAGTTGTCGTCGAGGATAATGCCAAGGTCTTTGGCTGTGGAAACTTAGGGGCGGATTTTAAACCCCCTGCTCGCGTAGATCCAGCCGGATTTACGTGAGCAGGGCCCTCCCGCGCCGGCGCGCCTATTTTGCATAGGCCGCCGGCGTGCGCAGAGCCCCGGGACTCGTGTAAGTCCTGTGGTTTTTTAAAAGGGGCGTGTCAGGGCGGGGCCTAATGACGCAGCATTTCAGGGCGGGGTGCTGGCCCGGGGGCGTGGTCGAGGCCTCCGGACCAGCCCCCGGGTCGGATGACGGCACGCCAGCAGTCTGCTGGCGCACGTAGATTTACGTCTGCTTCTAAAAGGCGTAAATCACGAAATAAAGGTAAGGGGGGGGTTTAGATAGGGCCAGGGGGGTGGGTTAGGCAGGGGAAGGGAAGGGCAGGCGAAAAGAAAGTTCCCTCCGAGGCCCCTCCGATTTCGGAGCGGCCTCGGAGGGAACGGAGGCAGGCTGTGCGGCTCGGCACGCGCAGGCTGCCCAAAATCGGCAGCCTTGCGCGCGCCGATCCAGGATTTTATAAGATACTTGTGGCTATGCGCGTATCTTATAAAATCCAGCGTACTTTTGTTGGCGCCTGGTGCGCCAACAAAAGTACGCGATCGCGTATTGTTTAAAGATCTACCTCTTAGCTTCTTTGTTTCAGGTGCTGTGCAGTTTTGCGTGCTTAATGTGGTGTGATTGTTTTTTCCTATGTGTATAATCTCGGTTTTTTTTTTGGTTGAGGGAGAGTGACATTTGTGAGAGTAATTGGGTTATCTGGTTTCCAGAGTATCATTCAGTGGGAGCAGGATTTGAACATCATGGGGCAGATTTTTAAAATCCGGTTCCCTCCGAGGCCGCTCCGAAATCGGAGCGGCCTCGGAGGGAACTTTTTTTTTGTTCCCCCCACCTTTCCCTCTCTTCCCCTATCTAACCCACTCCCCAGCCCTAACTAAATCCCCCTCCCCTACCTTATTTTGTTGAGTTACGCCTGCCTCTGGCGTAACTTGCGCGCGTCACTGGCTCCCTGCCCCGGCACAGGCCACTGTGCCGGAGCACTCTACCCCGCCCTGGACCACCGTCATGCCTCTGGACACGCCCCGAACACCGCGCCGCCAACACGCCCCCCAAGCAAAGCCCCAGGACTTACGCGCATCCTGGGGCTTTGCGCACGCCAGCGCGCAAGTGCCCTGCGCGCGTAAATCCTGTCGGATTTACGCGCCTAGGGCTTTTAAAATCTACCCCCATCTGCATATATGTAATATGCTAGTCCTAGTTCGGATAGGAGGGTGCAGAGGGGGAGGATGTATATATTGAAGAAGGTGGCTGAGAGGGAGGAGCCTTGAGGGACACCATGTGGAACGGGGATTGGTTTGGATTCTGATGAGTTCACTTTGACTTTATAGGATCTGTCTGAGAGGTATGATTTGAACCAATTAAGTGTGGATTTGCATAGGCCGATATCCTTCAGTCTGGTTAAGAGGATTTCATGGTTGACGGTGTTGAATGCTGCTGAGATGTCTAGTAGGATCAGTAGGTAGGAGTGACTGCTATCAAGACCTTTGAGGACGGTGTCAGTGATGGTGAGGAGTAGAGTTTCCGTGCTGTAATGCTTTCTGAACCCGTGTTGTGCTGGTAATAATGTGTTCTGGGTTTCCAGGTGTTCGGTGAGTTGTCGGTTGATGATTTTTTCAAGGATCTTGGCAATAAATGGAAGGTTTGATATGGGTCTATAGTCTGATGGGTCAGATTTGTCAAGCTGAGGCTTTTTGAGGGTAGGTTTGATGATGGCGCATTTGAGCTTGTCCGGAAAGATGCCATGTTCAAGGGAGAGATTGACTATACCTGCTATAGTTTTGGCGATGGTGTTAGGGATTTGTTTTATTGGGATGGGGTCAAGGGGGTGCGCTGCGGGATTAAGGTTTTGGATGATTGGTTCAGTTTCGGTAGATGCAACTGTTTCAAAGTGAAACCATGTAGTAGCGATTGGATAAGGTAGATTAGTAATTGTCTTGTTTGTGGTCGGGTTTGTTGTGATTATTTTGTCAATTTTGTCCTTGAAGTATTGGGCAAGATCATCACAGGTGGTCATGGAGGTTTCCTGGGAGGGTGAGTTGTCTATAGGTTGTGTCAGGTCTGTAACATATGCAAATAGTGCTGTAGGATTGAATAATCTTTTTGGCGTAGTATTGACGCTTGGCTTTTTCTGTGTCAGATTTGTAGATGAATAGAATGGTTCTGTATTTATCTTTGAGCTGGGGGCTTGGGTCTTTTCTCCATTTCTTTTTGGTTTGTCTTAGTAGTCGTTTGATGTTTTTTTTTAGCTCTGGGGTGTACCAGGGGGTTTTGTATTTGGGGGTTGTGGTGATTTTCTTTTTGATGGTTGGACACTTGGTTTTCGCTACTTGTGAGTTGACTGAGATCCAGGAGTTTACTGCAGAGTTTGCATCATTCATATTTACAGTTTTTAGTGTGTCTGGTAATATTTCATTTAGGTCATCAGTGGAGCATAGCTTTGTGAATTCGATGTATTTGTTGTGATTGTTATTCATTATGCCTCGTTGTTTCAGATGTAGGTTGGATTGGATGAGATTGTGGTCTGACCAGGGGATAGGGGTGACCTTGGGTGGTGCATTCTGGGAGATCTGGTTGTTGATAAAGATCAGGTCTAGGGTGTGTCCAGTCTTGTGGATAGGGGTGTTTATTATTTGTGTGAAGCCAAGTGCCGTCATTGTATTTTGTAGGAGCTCACAGGTGGGTGAAAGGGGTGTTTTATCCATGTGTAGATTAAAAGTCACCTAATACGATTGCCGGGGTGTCCATGCTGATGTTAGATGTGATGGTTTCAATTAGTGCTGATAGGTTGTGTTGTAGTGCACCAGGCGGAGCATAGAGTAGAAGGATTTGTAGGTGTTTAGATTTGAATAGACTGATTTCAATAGGGGGAGGTAGGTTGGTGGTATAGATTTTGAGTTTGAGTTTTTTTTAATGCCATGAGTAGGCGGCCGCCTCCTTTTCGTTTCAGTCTAGGTATGGAGAAAATGTCGTAGGTTGATTTGGGTAGCTGGTTGATGAGGGCAATGTCTGAGTTTCTGAGCCAGGATTCTGTCAGACAGAATAACTCAGGGAGAGTATCAACTAGGAGGTCGTGAATTATAGGTATCTTTTTAGAGACAGATTGTGTGTTGAATAGGAGGAGAGTTACTGTTGTGAAGGCTATGAGTTGAGTGATTGGTTTGGTGGGTATGGTGATGAGCCTGCGTGAATAGGTTTGGATGTAAATTTTTATAACTCCAGGTCTGATGGCCTGTCGTGGGGGTCCTCTCTGCCTTCCATGTTGAGTGATATATGTGAGACTGAGGTATGGTATGGGTTGGAGAGAGGGCGTAGGTGGTGAGTGCTTTAGTTTGTAGGGCTTGCGGAGAGGGTCCGTTTGGTCAAAGGTCTGTCAGGCAGTCGATGAGGATGTGCTTAGCAGTGAGTCATGCAGCGGGAGGGGGGGGGAGGAGCGTAGGAGAGGCAGGCCTGCATCTGGTTTCTCTTTTTAGAAGGATGTGGTGGTGCCCTGTTAATCACAAAGGGGAGCACTAAGGGGAGCAGGCCCCTTGGTCGCGCAATGCCTGGAAGGACGGCCAGAGATTTAAAGGGCCGTCGGGTCGCCATCTGTTGATGTCGTGGTGGGGGCGGTCCTTGGCGGCAGCTCCTGCTCCTGACCCCGATAGGTCTATGCCGGCCGCATGGAGCATCGGCGGGCCCCGGGAGCAGGCTTCGGATGCAGGCCTCGGCGGTCGTCTGCAGGCCCCGGCGTTGCAGGTAGGTGAAGGGTAACTCTTGAGAAATTGACTACTCATAGGGAAACCAATTCAACTCACTGAAGTAACATCGCCCATAGTAATCAGCTGGCCAAATGAATACCAAACTCTTTTCACACACGAAGTAGCTGCACCAAGCACCATTGCCTCCCAAAAACAAAAACAAAAAAGGCTTCCAAGCTGTGGCCAGCCCAAGGGGAAGAGCTTGCTACAAGCGCTGGCCCAGACTCACCAACTGACGAAGAGTCTTCTTTAAAGGAATGCAAAGCGAAACCTCCGTTAAAACCAAAGAGGGCAGGAATTCCCCTCTCTCACTGATTTTACTTTTCCCATTCTGATTTGAAACACCTTCAAAAACCCATTAACTGGGTTTAGATGTAGAATGGGATGGGAGAGCCCTGTATTCCTAGGAACTGCAAAAGAATTTGAAATAGAACCTAATCATTTCTGTTCCCTTGGAACTGGGAGCCTAGCCTTCAATTCGAAAAGATTTCCCAGTGGCACTCTTAAAGCTTTCTACTCCCTGTCAGAACGGGGGAAGCCATAATAGCCTCTGAAATGGGACAGGAGGAATCCAGACCTGCTCATAAGACCTCTAAGTCCTATGGATCTGATTTAACCAAGATCCAACAGAATTGTGACAGACGATCACCTATCCCTGGAGGCTGAAAGCGAGTGAGCCCCTCAGATATTCATCTCATAACTCAAAAGGATCCTGTCCCTGAGGATTCTACCTCACCTCCCATTCTAGAACAAAGGACTAGTTTCAACTCTCTGAATTCCTAAACTGTACTGCAGGGCAAGAAAAGATAAGATGGAGCCATTGACTTGACCCCCAGGAGTCTCGGCTCCTGGGAGTCCCTTGAAGCTTTTGCCATGTTCTCAAGATTCATTTCAAACCAGGTTCACACACTTTAAGGGAAGGTTGAAAAGATAAATTTAAAGATGGAATACGCTGTCCAGATCCACATTCTCAGTCTCCCTAGTGGACACTACGAAGGCTACACTCATAGCAAATGATCGCCTAACTGTTATTTACTCTGTGCCTAATTCCAATTGCAAGGAGTCCTCCACTGAATCTTCTTGTACATGCTGCAGTATTATTTTTTTTTTAGAATCCAAAGGATAAACTTTGGCTAACAAACAACTTCCCATAAAAAAAAAAAAGCCTCCAGAAGCACACTCTTCCAGTCAGAAAATCTTTCCCCGCATTACAAGGGGAAAAATCCAGTTAGCTAACCTATAGTGACCATTAAAGAGCAATCTGAGTAACTGAGAATCACTCCCTTTATCTCCTCTGCAAGGTTTCGCACCTACAGAGACTGGGAAAATAAGGGATGCTAGGTTCTCAAATGAACAGATGCAGCACCAAACACACCATCTGCACTGTCAGGGAAAAAAATCCCCCTTATCCACTTCTTTACATGTTGAACTCCATTATAAACCTTCATGGAGGCCTCCACTGCAGAAAGATTGCCCTTTCCTAATAACTACATGTCCTCTTTTCTTTACTGATGTCCACCCTGCATCTGCTCAAGGAGACAGAGGGGCTGGGTTGATCCTGGGGACTACACCCCCCCAAGTCCATGCACAGATCTATATGCAAATGAAATATTTGATGTAACTGCAATCCAGATCAAAGAGGACGCCACATACTAAATGGAGTCAGAACTGCTACACTAGAGCCCAGCAATACAGTTCCAAATTGCATAAGGCTCAAAAAAATAAATCTCTCATAGTCCTGCACAATTTACATGAGTGCTGGCCCTGCCTCAGCAACAATGGGGCTGGCAGGAAGAGAAGTTCTAGTATAGCCAATTACCATGGACCACTCACAGGCTGCACCTCTGAGCTCTCTAAAACCCTGGCGCTATAAACCACATGCTACAAGCCAGGCTAAGATGCAGGAGGACCATGCTGTTTCATTTTCCCACAGCTCAAACCTGCCTTAGCAAGGCTACAGGAGAATGTGTAGCCATCATCAATCCTCCCAGGACATGTCCCTCCCCAGCGAGAGGAGGGCCTGTCAGCACACGGCCGTGCCGACTTGCAACCCCACTAAACCACTGGAATCACTCAATCTAGCCTGCTCCATTGAGACTGAACTCTCTGGGGAGTCTAAATTTCCTTCCCGCAAAGAAACCGGAATGGCACAGTTTTGCTGCTCCTCTGTTACTCTATGCAGAACATGGGGCTCTTTCCCACATTCTGCTGATGCCATCATCCCTCCCCCTCAGGCACAGCTCACAGTTCTAAAACTTCCAAAAAAACCCCAAACAAATACCCAGGCATTCACTCAGGATTCATTCACTGCCCGAACAGAGTGCAGTTCTGCTCTTTAGCTGCCATGGTCCTCCAGCCACTGAACAACCAGTATGAAGAAATTACTAATTATCTGACAATTTCCTTTCCTTTAAGGAAGACAGGCCAATCCACACAAGTGAACTAAGCACTTCTACCAGCAGATGGAGACGGAGTAAAAGCTGATATCACATATAAAACCTTGCCCCGTCATCAGCCCGCCAGTATTCTCTGGAAAAGCCAAACTGTGGACAAACTGTTTATACTTGAAAATGATTATTAACAATCAATCACTCATGCTTGAAATCAATAGAGAACACAGATCAAAAAATTAATGTTCGCTAAACTGAGGGACCAGTAAAAACACTTATCAGTCCTCCAACGAATAGCAAGAACACCCTGCAACATCCACACCTAAAGAACGAACCAAAGGCAAAAATCAGCAGCCGAGGGCCGGATCAGAGATAGGCCTGCCTTCCTTAGAGGAAAAGAAATTATCAGGTAAGTAGTAATTTCTCCTTCCTCTGCACTCAGAAAGGCTAATCTCCATAAGTGGGATGTACCAAAGCTACTCCCAAACAGGGCAGGAGGCTGCCCATGGTCCAGTTAACACCACACGCGCGAAAGCTGCACCTTGCGGAGCCCGAATGCCCAAGCAGCCGACTTGGGAAGGTATGCAAGAAAGACCACATTGCTATCTGGGAAAACCTGGCTGGAGACGAAAATCCAAGCTCCGCCCACAATAGCACCTGAGCTCTAGTGGAATTTGCTCTAAGTCACCAAGATACTCCAGCAACTGAGGCGGCTATAAGGTGCTCCTAGCCAAGTTCACCAGTCAGCCTAGCTCTTGCCATGTGAGAAGGCAGGTGACTTTCTTCCAATGCAGATACGAGGAACCAAGATGCCACTCCTGCAGAAGGATGCCATCATCACCACCATGACCTTGGAAAAGGTCCTGGGCGCAGAGGCCAGCTGGAAGGACTTGAAACTGATAAGGACATCCCAGAACAGCACACTGCAGGAACCATTGATGTTCCCAATGAATGGGATTATGTAGAAATGCCTCCATACGATCTAGAGATGGGAGAATTCCCCTGACTGCACTGCCATTGTTACAGCACACAAGTTTCCATACGGAAATGAGTCACCCGCAAATGCCAGTTATGGAACAGTATCCTGTATTTTCTTGCAATTTGGGAACAAGAATTAAGGCCTTCAAGTCCAATGGCCTCCTTAAGGAAGTCTCCACTGCCACCCTCTTCTGTAAGGAGTTGCAAGGACAGGCCATAAGGCATCCAGAGGAATGCGAAGGAAACTCCAGAGCATAGTCTCCTCTTACCACTTCCAGGACCCATTGGACAGACATGATCCAGACCTAGCTCTGAAAAAGGCGAGACAGACGAGGTGTTCCACACCCGGAGCCCGCCTTCTTCCAAGGCTTCCTGGATCAAAAGGATTGAGACTTACCAGGAGGACAAGAACTCTTGAGTAGTCACTTCCCTATAGGAACGACAATGCCTGCAGCCTCTAGCATGGCCTCTTGCCCAACAGGATGCGATGCTGACTTCTTATCCTCTGGCAAAACGAAGGACCTGGGATTCTCCTCATCTATGTACCATGTTCTCCAACTCATTTTCAAATAAAAAAAGAACCCTTAAAGGGTAACCTTGTGAGACTAGACTTAGAAATTGTATCTGCCAACCAATTTCACAACCACAGCTAACATCTAGCTGCTCTCAAGTCACAGCCTGCATCAATTAAGGAAGTGGCACCGGTTGAAACACTCTGCTATTCAACCTCGCTCCCTCAGGCTCCTGAGAGAGGCATAGACTCGCCTGAGCCATGACGGAGCAACAAGAAGCAATTTGCAAATTCATTGCCATGGACTCAAGGCCTGCTAAAGGATAGCCTCAATTCTCCTATCCTGAGCATCCTTTAAAGCGGCCCCTCCTTCTCCTTAAACTAGAACACACCAGCGCTTCCATCTTCAGATAATGTAACTGTTCCCTCACCGGTTCCAAAGGGTATAGCCTTTAAGGTTTGCTGCTGAAGCACCCCATACAAGGGCAATCAGCTCTTGAATTGCATCCAGGAAGGGAAAGAAACAAGATGCTTGCATAGTGTGATGAAACAGTGATCCATCTTTGGTGCACCCAGTCACCCCCTATCACACCAAGGGGCTTCTGAGTCTGAGATAACAGACTCAGTAACTCATCACTATGAAAGAAAAAGAGCAGAGTTGTTTGTGGCTCTAAATCCGAAGGGATTTCTCTTTCAGCCAGAGGGGAGAAATCCAAACCTTCACCAGAATCATCTGTATCCCACTCCACAACCTCCTGCATATCATCAGGGACTCCTGTACTGTGACGCTTGCACGTGGTAACAACCACCGGGTATGTGATCCCACTTTGAAAGTATCACTTTCTCTGCTGGGTGCCCCTGCAGAAATGACTGCAGTCCCTGGAAAATCCTGTTTAGGAAAAGGAGAATGGGCCTATACCAGACCCTATAAGCCTCAATCTGACGTTCTCAGATTGAACATCTCCTGAAGATATTTCCATCCTAGGGTCAACTGAAGAAGGGGACACCTGCAATGAGTTGCCTTCAGTACCAGTTCCCCCTGACAGAGAGATTGGCCCAGCAGCCAGGCAGCACTGGCACAGACTCCAGAAAACCTTGACTGTATTGCCCTTATATGGCAAGTAGCACAGATTGCTAGGTGCTTAGGCTTGTTTGTCACCAGCGCCATGCCATCTCGCTTCTCTTGTGCGCCCAAATAAAAAAAAGATGTGTTCAAGTACAGTCACAGCATGCTCGCGCTCAAGTAGGCGCCCAGCACATGCCCAAATAAGCGCTCAGCACATACGCAAGTAGGCGCTCCATCTCAAATAAGCACACCGTAAATATAGGCCAAAATATATGGTGCAAACTTGTGCGATACAATAGCCATGCACATGCACGCCTACCTCACCACACTGCCATGCAGCAATCATGCGCATAAACAAGCGAGCGAAAATGCTGCCACAGCCTATCATACAGCTTGAAGAATCATGTCTGGGAGTGGAGCCTAGCCAGAGGCTGCTCAACCCGCCGTGCCTGCGCCACCACTGTACTTCACTAAACTCCCCAGAGAAGTGAGAAGAAGGAAGGAAAGACACCAAGGGAGGAAGACCCGGTAAGAAAAGAACAGAGGAATAAAACCTCCCACTCTGCCTTCTGCTCCTTTTCATCTATTTATTTTTTTACCCAAGTTCAGCCCGTCCTGGTTGAGAGTATGACTGTGTCTCCAGCTATGGGGGGAAGGTGAAAGCCTCGCTCGTCTGTCAACTGTTTAATTGTTTGGTTTTTTGGGGGGTTTTTTTAAGTCCACGCTGCTGGACTAAAGGCACTCAATTGAGGGAGGGACCCATTGGTGTCACTTCAGGAGTACAAATGGTGTGAAACTTCTTTTCTTCTTAATCTTCCTCTTTTTTACTGCAAGCAATCCCTGACAGGGAAATGCATGTCCACCATCTGCTGAATACTGGCAGGCTGATGTAAGGGCAGGGCTATATATCTGTGATATCAGCTTTTACTCCATCTGCTGATAGAGATGTATAATCCACTTGTGGGGGACTGGCCTGCCTGAAAACAGAGGAATTCCCCCCCCCCCCCTTTTTTTTTTTTTACTTTATCACTGCAGCAGAAACAGCTTCAAAATTTTAAAGGAGAAACAGCAAAAAATAACCTGAGGGAGAGGCAAGCAGGAAGGGAAGGAAAAGGGTGGACAACTGCAATCAGTCCCCCTGGAAGCCCTCTGGTCCTGAATTGCACCACTGAGGAAGGGAGCACAAGGCTGTCTCCTTAGCACAGAGACTTCTCTCTCTTTTTTTTTTCCTGTTCAATCTACCAGGCCATAGTGCACAGCACAGTATGCTTGCCTATCATCTACTGGAAACAGAGAATACTGGCAGGCTGAGGTCAGCACAGATGCCTAAAAGAGGTGACATCAGTGAACCTGTTGATCTCCCGTCTCCATCTTCTGGTTGGTGAACATTAACCCACTCATCTGGACTAGTCTGACTAGATGAAAAGGAATGATCCGTTCAATACCACTTATGATGCCGAGACACACATACAAAACAAATGAGCCATTTTTATATTAAGTAAGTTTATAGATGTGGTGTCCCACTTTTTCCTAATATGTGTGTAATACAGGAGTAATAATTTTCATCACAACTGTCAGTTTTGGGTATTCACTGATTCAGTATTTCTGAAAAAGCACATAGCTGGCTAGAAGAGAGGAGCAGTAAAGGGTACACAGTGATGTCATGGCCTGCTGCCCAGCACTTTCTACTATTCTAGTGAAAAGGCTTTTTCTTTGTTTGTGACATTCTATAAAATGGAATCTCTGAACCAGTTAATAAGTTAATATGGTCTGTTATGCTATTTCTATGCTCTACAGGTTAGAATTTTTCACCAACTTGGAGGTACTGCAGATTTAAAAATAATCTCCTTTAAGATCTGTCATAGTCATGACAAACTCACAATCTTGTTAAATTAGTCGAAAAATACCAGGTCATATCATTTTGCACAAAAATCATTAGGCTAATGCCCAAAATGACAAAATACATATCATTCATTCTGTTTCATTGTACAAGAGTTCGGCTTGTGTCGCTTGTCCAGAAGCACAGTTATACAGGCATTCTGGGTGGATAAAATGGAAAAGGCTGACGGTCTTCTACAACCGCACTGCAGCAGAAGAGATCTGCAAACTGAAGCCACAGCGACTCAGCAGCAGCTCAGCAGGAACTGACTCAGGAGGAGGAAGGGCTAATTTTTACTGCTGCAGCAGAGAGAAAGAGTACATTAAAACAGAGGAGATTTAAGCAAAAGGTCCAAATTCAAACAAGATCTCAATTTTGTCTCAGAACAAGCAAACAAATGTAATTAAATTCATTGGTAAGTCAGTGTTTCTGCAGTGATAGATGACTTTTGTACGATTTTTCATTTTATTTTCCGTCCTGCAGCAGGAGCAAGAGCAAAGTTAAGCATATTGAGTCAAAGTCAGCCCATTTTGCTAAGCACCAGTAACACACTAACTATAAACAAATGTGAGCCATACCAGGGTGCTTTAATAAGGCTCTAATTCCTTCAAATTTACAGCAAAAATATTTTCAAAAATTCAACTAAAGCTAAATACTTTAAAATAATTCCAAGGTAATGCTGAAATGAAACAAAAAGAAAAAAGAAAATAAGATAAACTGTTCCTGCTTTTAAGTGTTCCTCCTTCCAATATAGCTGGGAGGTTTTGGCCCTCTGTGCACAGACCTTCCCCTTCAATAAGAACCCATTTACTAATGATTTTTCTTCTGATACAAGTGCCACTTTATGAGAATCAGGAGCAGAGCATGCCTCTTCATTCCCCTCACAACCCCAGATAGTGGTGTAGAGGCAATGTTTAATCCATTTACGGCAGCAGGACAGGCATATCCATTGGCTTTGAAAAACCACATGGCTTTCAAATGGCATGGTAATGATGGCTTAGATGCCCTTGGTCACCTACATGTGATGCACAGAGGGGAGCGGAAATAATACTTACTTTTCTTCATATGCCATAACAAGGCGTGGATCCAAAATGTGTTCCTCTGGTTCCCATGTACTGTACCTAAACAAGTATAAATTACACAGAGGTTAATTTAAAAACAAAACCTTCCTTTACAATATACTGTACAGTCACCTTAAAAGTAGTAATGGATTAAAAGTTTTATATCACCCCTGGGTACTGTCAGTACCATCCCATTTTTCCTTCCTTTGAAGGATGGACATGGTCCAGGATAGGATCCCATGGTAATATCTTAGTGGCCTGACCCTAGTGTTGCAGTCTCTGTCATACAGTGAAAGCTGCAGAGACAGCAGATGGGTTAATACTACCAAGACCACCCTGGCCCTGGATCACCAGGACTTTGAAACTGCTTCTATTGATAGTACAGTTATATCCTATCTAATGGGGCCAGAGACAGAATACTGTGGACCAGATCCCCAACATCTAGTGATTCTCTGAAATTTGCCCGCCCCAGTTTTGCCACTTTAGGCACAGGCATAGTAGGTCTGTGTAGAAATCTAGGCCTACTTAATAGCCTGGCATGGTGGCTCAGCAGTAGTACTGTGCACTGCCATGCTGAGGTCTTGGATTTGATTCCGGAAGCAGACAGGACTGGGGCTCGGCAGAGGCAAGACAGCATGTGGTGACATCTAGTGGCTAAACTTAGGGCCTACGATTGCAGATTCCCAGAGATATGTGGTCCTGGGATAAAGATGGGCATGACAATGACTGGATTACATGAGTTGGGAGGGAATACAAAATAAGACTCTGAAGGAGCATGATGTCAAAGCCCAAAAGAAACAGGAGGAAACAGTCTGGGCCAAAATAAAAAAATAGTCTGCACAGTTAGGCAGTAGAAAAGAAATCTGAGTTGGAGTGTTACAACTGCTCCTTCTAGGTCCTCAACTAGGCAAGAAATGTTCAGAAGCTAGTGTGAGGGGATGGGGTTGTGCTGGGGTAGTGTTTCAAGAAAAAAAAAATCTAGCCTCAGTTTTGGTTTAATCCCTAGTTTGGGCTATAGATGCTGAGCTTTTGGCCAAAATTGGGAAAGAAGGTTTTGAGTTTAAGACAGGTAAAAGTCTAGAGCTTCTGAACCTGTGAAATCATGATCTTAGATGCTCTGCTGTCTTAAAAAAAAAGAAGAGAGTCCTGATTAGGCTCAGATAAGTATAGGTGGTACAAACTTGCAAACAAAATTAGAAAGTGTATGTGCATGAGAAAACTCACATGAAAAGTAGCAGAACCCACCGTTGTATAAATTAAAACATTTTGAGTTATTTTTTAGTCATGCAAGACTAGTTAACAGCATCAGTATGCAATTCACTGTCTCTGTTCAGAATCTTCTGTTTTATTAAATTGTATTATTGTATCCTCTTGGCTTGTTGAAGGCTAGCAGTTTACTAGTTGTCTCACTGATGCCATATACTGTTATTATTCTGAGTGCTCTGTCGGGCTTAATTCTGTGATTTGATCTGTTTGTCTTAGCCGATTTGTTTTTTTAAATAAATTTATATTTGTTTTATCTGTCTTTTTTAATGCATTTATGATGAGGTTTTTTTTTATAAATTTGTGTAAGTATTTAACTGTAAGCCACTTAGAACTGTGCTATAGGCAGCATGTAAATATTTTAAATAAATAAATAAATATACAATAGGGGCAATATTCAAATAAATAGTTTTGTTTGGTAAGTTTGGGACTTAGCTGAAAAACTGTAGGCTTTCAAAATTCCAGAGCTGTGGGTAACCTGAAGGTATTCTGGGGCATCCCAGAGAGGAGTTAAGTTATCTGGCTAACTTTAGAACTGACAGAGAGCAGGCCTAGAGTTAACCAGATAAAATTATCCAGCTGACTTTATCCAGGTATATTCAGCAGAATATTTAAATCGACAGTGCTCTGCTGGATATCCCAGACAAGTTATCTGGCTAACTTTAGCCAGATAACTTGTCCATTCCCCACACTGCTGAATATCAAGCTCAATGCCTCCCTTCAGCGTAAGCCTAATCACACTGTGGCATTTTACATTTTAGTTAAGATCATTTTGCTTGAGACAGACACAATTAAAAAGGAAACAAAGTTCTTCCTACAATTTCAGTGACTTTCTGCTGGTATGAGATACGTGTGCCATTGCTAGCAAACAAACCTTTTCCCATGTTTAAATCTAATATCAAATCTGTAAAAGTAAAATAATTTCAACTTCTATAGTCATGTTGCTGTTCCAGCCTGACTAGACAGTTCTTCAAATATCAGTCAGACTGGAATAGAGTAGCACAAGTGCTGGCACTGCTACCAGAGTGGTCCATGGAAAGGAAAGAGGGAAGGGAGAGAAACATCTGTGATACCATGCCCAATACCAACCATTCAGCTTCCCTGTGCAATTTCATTTAGAGCACCCTGCCTCATACAGATATTTTGGCATCAATTTGGAAGTGTGTTATTTGTAAACACTTAAGTGTTAACTACATTGGAATGGTGCAAAAAATTTAAAGAACAAAAGTTTATCATCTTTATCCCTAATTTTCCCTGTTTTAACCCTAACTCCCCAGACTGCATGACTGAGCAACTCAGGATCTCTCATTGGCTGAGGTCTGAAGGGGAGAAATCTTCAATCAGCCATCTTCCACAATCAAAGCCTTGCTAACCCCATAGGACAGGAACTTTCTACCAGTCTCCTGCACCACAGCACTATGGATAAATTACAGAGCAAGCCCAATTTCTCATAACTCTTAGATACCATATGTATTTGAGAAAAGTTTCCTGCCATAGGCAAGGTGACTCCGCTCTCCTTTCTTTAGTTACATGATGCTTTTACATTTCTCTTTTTTCTGGAACAATCTTTTTATTAATTTTGGTCTTGATATCAAGCATTAAACCACTGAAATCAGAAACAGAAATACAAATGTTTATGGTACTCCTTCACTGTTGTAAGAAGTATCCTCCTAAACTGAATATGTAATACATTAAATAAGTGTACTCCGATACTGATATAGTAGAAAACTTGCCCTCTAATTACTGTCATCAGTTATCTCAGAGGTGGCTCCCTAGCATACTCCAGAGGCTAGATAGCAATGTTGTGCACTCCCATGCCAGGGACCTGCATTCTGTCCCCCAGGTCAGCCAGAGATGCTGCAGAAGCAGCAGTCATCGCCTCTGGGGAGAAGGGAGTCTCAGTTATTAAGCAGCAGTGACACCTAGTGGCTGGATTTAGGACACAGGATGCAGAGTTCCATAAAAAGCATGGGCCCGGCCCAGGACTGTCACTGTGATGACTGAACTCGGAAGAAAAAAATCCTTAAGTAGTTGCAAATAAAGGGCCTCATTCAACAAGGCATTTTCCCATAGACCGCATGGGAGAAATGCCTTAGGGGCAGATTTTACAATCTACGCGCAGGAGTAGATTTGTTCGCACAACCCATAAACGGTGTTTCTGTAGATAGCAGATCATTTAGCCATGCTGTATGGGAGCGCGTTGTGATCCTGGTAGGCGGAGCTTCCCTCAGTGAGTCACAGAGTTTTAACTCTGTGCAGCTGCATGGTGTGTTCCCACACGAATCAGCCATCTTCCCTTCAGTCTCTTTGTATCCAAGATGAATGCATAAGCAAATGCCAGTTTTTTTGTTGTTTTTTTTTTACTGTCTAGGGAGGAGGGTGAGAACGCATGGCTATTTCATCTGCTATCTACGGAAACACTGTTTACGGTAAGCAAACTTGCTTTTTCCCGTTGATAACAGGCTGATTTAGCCATGCTGTATGGGGGTCCCAAGCTATAGATGGTGTCCAGCTTTGTATACTTTGGTGTAGGACATCCATCTTTATAAAAGGTAGACAGTCTTCTTGTGGAAGGCTGGACAAAACTGCTGAACCTAGTGCAGCATCTGAGGTGGATTGTAGCTGTAGGCAGTAGTGCAACGTGAATGTATGTAGGGAAGACCTCGTTGCAGCCTTGCAAATATCTATTATAGGAACCTGTTTGAGGTGTGCCACCGATGCTGCTGTGGTTCTGATCTGGTGTGCTCGAGGTTTAGAGCCCAATTGCATGGAACGTTTATTATAACAGAATTGGATGCATTGAGATAACCAGCTGGCAATAGTTCTTTTCGAGACTGATTGTCCCAGAGCATTAGGATTGAAAAAAAGGAAGAGTTGGGATGGTATAGACTGCGATTCAGTTCTCTGTTTGTAGTATGTCAGAGCTCGTTTGCAATCGAGTGAATTCAATTGCCAATCCCTATCATGGATATGCGGTTTCAGTTTGAATATTGGTAGTGTAATTGTTTGATTTAAATGGAATGGCGAGATTACTTTCGGTAGAAAGGTTGAATGAGGTCAAAGAGTGACCTTGTCATGGAAGAATTCTAGGTATGGAGGGTAGTGAACTAGCACTTGAAGCTCACTGACTCTCCATGCAGACGTAACCGCCACCAAGAACACTGTTTTCCACGTAAAGTATTTAATGTGTAAGGTGTCCAGAGGTTCGAAGGGGGGTAACAATAATTGCTCCAGAACAACATTTAAGTCCCAAGGAACTGGAGGTTTCATTGTTGGTGGACAGAGGTGGATTAGGCCAAGCATGAATCTGGAGATTAGAGGGTGGTGTGAAATTGGAAGACCTCTGTCCGGATCATGGAAAGCTGCAATCGCACTGATATGTACCCGTACAGATACAGTGGCAAGACCAGAGTCGTAGAGGTGATATAGATATTGAAGCAACTCTGCTATGGTTCCCTTTGTAATTACGTCTAGTGGAGGCTTTCCTGGACACTAGAAGGATATCTTCAACAGGAGTGGGAAGTGCCAGGTGACTTAATAATTGCCTCTCAATCTCCATGCTGTCAAGTGAAGGGAGTGGTGCATTGGGTGGAGCAGATTTCCCCCTTTCTGCGTGAGAAGGTTTGGGTGGGATTCCAGAGGAATTTGGCGGGTTATGGATAGCCGGAGTCGAAATGGATACCACGGTTGTCTTGGCCACGCTGGCGCTATTAAAATCATGTCTGAGGCGTCCTGTATACATTTTTGAATCGTCCTGGAAATGAGTGGAATTGGAGGGTAAGCGTAAAGCAGACCTTCCGTCCATGGAATTAGAAATGCAACTGGCATGTAACGAAGCGTGCTTGGATAAATTGAACAAAAGCGGGGAACTTGTCGATTGTCCTCGGTCACAAATAAGTCGAGAGTGGGATAGCCCCATTCGTGGAAGAGATATGTTGTCACTGTTGGATTGAGCCTCCACTCGTGTGGATGGAAAATCCTGCTGAGGCGGTCCGCTGTGGTGTTTTCCAATCCCGGCAAGTAGGTTGCTTGAAGAGATATCTGCATGGACTCTGTCCAACGAAGAATCCAGAGAGCTTCTCGGCAAAGGGTCCATGAGCCTGACCCGCCCTCTTTGTTTATGTAGAACATGGCGACCTGATTGTCCGTATACATCATGAGTCGCTTTCCCACAACTTGAGCTGAGAAGGTTTGAAGTGCTTTCCAAATTGATCGAAGTTCTAGAAGATTTGTATGCAGCGTTGATTCCCTGGGGGACCACAATCCCTGAGTCTTTAGGGTGGTCAAGTGTGCTCCTCACCCCTTCCGGGAGGCATCTGTGGTGAGAATCAACTGATAAGGAGGAGACCTGAAAGGGGAACCAATGGAGAGATTGGAATGGGAGAGCCACCACTGAATGTCCACTTTCATTGTCGCCGTAATGTGGACTCTTTTTGTTAAAGATTGCTTGTACTGGCTCCACTGACGTTTCAGTCCCCATTGAAGTTGTCTAATATGAAGTCTCATGTGCGGAACTACATGGATCGAAGCTGCCATGTGGCCGAGTAATTGAAGAACACATCGTGCAGAAGAGCATGTTTGCAGGTGCAGACGTTGAGCTAGGTTGGAGAGGGTGAGAGCTCTGTCTCGAGGCAGATAAGCTCTGTTGTGTACAGTGTGTATCACTGCTCCAATAAACTGCAGAAGTTGCGTGGGTTGGAGATGGGATTTTTTGTAACTGATGATGAATCCCAAATTCTGTAGTCATTGTAATGTGGTGGTTTTGTATGGGTCTGGAGCATAAGTGGGTCTGAGCATACCAGAAGCCGGTCGTACAAGATAAGGAAAACTTTGGATTGATTGTAGGCGTAGGTGAGCCACCACCACCACTAGGCACTTCGTGAACACCCTGGGTGCTGAGGAAAAGCTGAACGGAAGGACCTTGTATTGGTAATGAGTGTTCTGAACTCGGAAACATAGGAAACGCCAGGAGGATGGGTGCATGGGAATGTGTGAGAACGCATCCTTCAGATCGATGGAATACCTCCAATCGTTCTTTTGTAGAAGAGGAAGAATGTTTTTGAGAGAGGTCATTCTGAATTTCTCTTTCTGAATATGTTTGTTCAGGTCTCGAAGATCGAGAATGGGCAGAGAACCCCCTGATTTCTTGGGAATGAGGAAATATTGGGAGTAGAATCCTTGATCCATTTGATGAGATGGAAGAAGCTGAATGGATTCGTTGAGAAGGAATTCTGAGACCTCTATTTTTAACGAGGGTATCTGATGTTGGAACCCTTGTAGAGGTGGTATATGCGGCAGAGGGGGACTGGTTATGAAATTCAACTGGTAACCCTCCTTTATAATTTGAAGTACCCACTGATCTGAAGTGATGGATTTTCAATGCTCGTGGAAGAATTGTAGGCATCCTCCAACTAGTAGTGGTGAGGATGGTGTTGCCTCCCTCAAAAAGCCGGAGGCTGTTTTTGTGGGGGTGCTGCAGCTTGTTTAGCAGGACGCTGTTGTCGAGAACATTGATGTGGGAGTGAGGACTGAGAAGAAGATCTCGCTGGAGTGAATGGTTGCGGCCTATATGAAGGATAAGAGCGAAATTGACCCCTTGGGTACGTTTTACAATGATACGAGGGGTTATATCTTTTTGATGAAGACTGGAAGTCAATTGAAGTTAAGGAGAGTACCGCCAAGTTCTGCTCCTTTAATTTTGAAACAGTCTCCGCAAATTGGTTTCCAAACAGATTTTCAGGTTTGCATGGGAGATCTGCTAGCTTTTCATGAACATCATCCCTTATGGCGCTAGCTCTCAACCAAGCTATGCAGCGAGCCACAATTGCCGCGGACGATATCCTGGCAGATGTGTCGAAGTTCTCATATATGGAACGTAGTAAATGACGCAGGCCTTCCTCCAAATCTGTGAAGGGTTGCGGTAAGGAATTGTCATCTGCTGTACAGAGGGGTTTTAACTTTTGAAGCGACTCAAACAAATACTGTGTCATATAAAATTGGTGAGTACTTATCTTTGACGACAGCATTGCAGCGTGGTAAGTCTTTCGCCCAAATTCATCCAGATATCTATTGTCTTTATGTGGTGGAGTGTTGGCATGTAATTTTGGACGTTTTGCCTTGGACACTGCAGACTCCACTACAATTGAGTTATGTGGAAGTTGAGCTGAATTATAAATTGCTGAGTTTCGCATTCGGAATTTAAGTCCGTCTTTCTAGATGTTGAAGGAGTGGAAAAGGGGGCTTCCCACATCTTTTCAAGAACTCCTTGAAGAACTGCAT
Source organism: Rhinatrema bivittatum (assembly GCF_901001135.1). Taxonomy (NCBI): domain Eukaryota; kingdom Metazoa; phylum Chordata; class Amphibia; order Gymnophiona; family Rhinatrematidae; genus Rhinatrema; species Rhinatrema bivittatum. Next base: position 419,882,486 of record NC_042616.1, on the reverse strand, counting down.
GAGGTGGTAGCGCAGTGGGTTCGTGTGGCATGTCAAAAATTTAGAGTATACCGAGTGTCTCTGAGCGTGGGTCAACCACTTTTCCAGTTTCCACATTGAGGAATGTTCCCATTTTCGCAATAAATTTAGAGTATAAGAGATCCTCAGGCAGAGAATAGGGTTCTGGTAAGGTGTCTGGAGGGTCAGACGGCAAGCCCGTGGAGGAAGAGGGAGACAAGGCCGATGTAATTGGCGATTCAGGGCTAGAAGGGCGATCAGAGTCTGGAAATTCTGGAATATCCAGTCCTTTCAGTGGTTCAGGACTCTTTTCCTTAGGAGAAGCTGGTGGTGGAGAATCCTTATGTGGAGATTGTGGCATTTCCATTGATTCTAAATCCTGAAAGAAAGTGGATAACGCTTGAGAAATTGTCGACATAGCTTTTGATGCCAGTGCGCCTTGCTGTGTTCTGGTTTGGCCTGTCTTGGAAGGTGGACGGGAATGTAGAATTTCTTTAGAAGAAAAACCTGATGGAGGTTTTGATTTTTTAGGAGAAGGTGGATGTAAGGCCGGCGAACGGCTTCTGTGTTTGGATGATAAAGATATGTCCGAAGATATTGAGTATGCACTACTGGAAGTCGCTTTAGATGAAGGGGACGGAAGGTCAGATAAACCTTCTACATCTATATCCATAAGGGTTGCTCTGGAATGAGAGGAGCGACCCGAGTGCATCAGGGATGAAGTCAGTTTTCCTTTTGAACTACGGTGTTTGTATCTGGACCCGGAATCTGTCTTAGTTTTATGTTTTTTAGAAGGCAGATGTTGTCAAGGGTCCTTATGCGTCGATGGCGCCAGAGAGTGTTCAGTATGCGTCGATGGTGCCATGAACTGCGGAGCTTGCTTCGATAGCTTCGTAGACTGATCCGTACGCCTCTGTGGTGTTGTGCATGGTGCATCATGCGTCAAGGGCGTCGTGCATATAGCCAGTTGCGTCGTATGCATCATGGGCGGCGCTAGGTGCGTTGAGGGTGTCTGAAGCTTCGATTGTGTCAAAGACGACGCTTGCGTCATGGACACTGAGCGCCGGTCATGCGCCGTATGCTTCGACGCAGATGACGCTCTAGGCCACGAAGTGCCGGGAACCGATCCCTGAGCTTCGGACGACACAGCTGGGGCCTTTATAGAAGCAGGGGGAGCGATTCTCGACCCCTGGCTAATTTTGTTGGGCTCTGTAGGTATAATATACCTGGGCCCAGGTCCTGATGAGTGGCTGGGTTTCTCCCGTGGTCCCAGGGAGGAGGGCCCGTTTTCTATGGGAAGTCTAAGTCATCTTCACCCAGCCAGGCGAAGATTGCGTCCATGACATCGGGGCATGAGTACCTGAGGTTTTGAGGCGCTCAATTTGTTCCGCGCGATGTCGGCGTGCTCGTGGTGACATTCTGCCACAATCACGACAAGATCCCTGGTCGTGATCGGGCCCGAGGCACAAGTAACAATAATTATACCCATCCGTGAGGGACATAATCTTCCCGCATTGGCAATATTTAAACCCAGACAGTTTGAGTGCCATTATGCAGGGAAAAAATTGAAAAAATTATAACGAAAAATATTTCTTCACTGAGAGAACAAAAGCCCGCGTGCATTCGGCTCACGGAAAAAAATAGACTGAAGGGAAGATGGCTGATTCGCGTGGGAACACACCGCACAGCTGCACAGAGTTAACACTCTGTGACTCACTGAGGGAAGATCCGCCTACCAGGATCGCGACGCACTCTCATACAGCATGGCTAAATCAGCCTGCTATCGACGAGAAACCCTTTGAAAATCTGCCCCACAGTGTATCAGGCCCAAAGTGTCATGGTGCAGGATCCCTATCCTGGCTATGATTGAGCTGGAAGCCCAAAGAAGCAGAAACTGCCAGCCTCCAACAATAAAGCAGCTCTCAGACTGACAGGTACTTTGAAAACTGGCAGCTTGCATAGTCCATATTTCTTTCATAATTGAGCTGACCTTAAATATATAACACTATTTAGTACGTCTCCAACCACCATATCCCAAAATTTACAAATGCAAATTATTTTCAGGCTTTCATCTTCATAATGATTCTTCTTTAGTCTAGCTGGAGATAAAGATCCATAGGACCTTTTCTACTTTTCTATCAAGTTACAGACCTTGTTTGAATCTTTAGTGCCAACAAACAGTAGTGACTTCTGGTGGCATGAGTTGTATGATACTAGGTATGGCAGTCACAGCAGTACTTGATTTGGTTCTTTGCAACAAGGATAACACCTGAGAGACATGTTTTGCTGCAAAAGTTGTCTATTATAGGATTTGATTCTAAAAGATTCAAATGTCCAGATTCAATATTAACAAAAAATAAGGAATCCCGTATAGGAGGAGAAGCGGGGACGCTCAGAGAGATCTCATAGTTGATGTCAACTATTTAAGCTGACGTAAATTTGAACTGGCGTAAAGCTTATAATGGCTCAAGCTTTTCTTTGATAAAGCTCATAATCATCGGTCTCTATGAGCATATGATGCTACTGCAATAGGTAGCTATCTCACGGCACAATCAGTCTCTATTTGTACTCTGATATAAAGTCTCTTGATATACTTAACTTGCGATTTTCGTGTCCGTAGACAAACCAGTGATGTTAGAACAAGTGTAATCTGACACTATTCCGACACGGCGTGTTTCGGAGGAAAACCTCCTTCCTCAGGGGCTCGGATATTATCAATATTAATCATCTTCCTCTCCCCTCAAATATACCTACTGCACAGCAAGTTACAATAGTTATAGCCAGACAATCTGACACTAATGATGTGTTAAAGGAATGCTCACCCCTTCTACTAGGGCTATTTCATGGCATGCTCTCTTTGGCATGATAAACACTACAACATATTCCAGGTCAATGCAAATGAATCCTATCAGAGCTCAGCTTCAACCAGCTGTGGTTATCTACAGGATGGTGACATCATCCAGTCCTCAGAAAAACCTGAATGTCAAATGTATTATCATGCTTCCTGGCCTGGCTATAAGAAAGAAAACAAGCTGCTGAGGCATCTAAAAAAGAAAGACTAAACCTTTTCACAGAAATCATAAACCAATGCAGTTTTATTAAGATGCATTCTTTATTTATATTAACCAGGCATCATCTGGGTGCCATGCCAGAAGCAGAACAGGATCTACTAATACTACTTATCTGAGCAATTTTGCATGCCTAGAGGTATAAAACAATCAAAATACTATTTTAGACATTTTTCAATACAACTAATAGATGGTATAGATATGGGAAGCTTGTTTTATTTTTGATAGAAAAGCAAGACTCACTCCCTCTCACTGAGCTCTTCTCTGAGTCTCTGCAAGCATCAAACTAACAGCCCCCACCCCCCTCTGCATGTGTGCTGGGAACCCAAGGCCCCCACTCTCCCTAGCGCCTGAACTGCAGCGGGACTGCAGAGAGAAAGCTCTAGTAAACACTGCATCACATGACTCCTGCGTCACCCTCCTCCCCTTCACATTACATGCAAGTTGTAAACAAGCTTGTACCATAGCAGGCCTGGAACATTAACTCTTGCAGAGCCAGAATCCAGTATTACACACCCACACAACACAGCACACATGGAATCACAAATGTGCATGTAGTACCTTGGAACAGCCACATGCATCTCATCATACAGTCTTTTTGAGATTGTTTTTTTTGGGGTTTTTTTTAGTAAAGTTAGTAATAGCTACCAGAACAAGACTAACCTGAAATTCTCCACCTACCTACAGCGGGTACACTGTGGGGTCTGAAGGCACCTCCCTAGTACAGAATCCCACTATCACTCTGCCCTCTTTTTCATTGCTTATTCCTTAATGATGTGAAGAATCACTCCATGCAAAACTCCATAATGCCCAACAAATGTCATAAATGGGAACAAGTCAGCTGAGTCTACAGCGCAAGAAGTCTCTCTGTACTGATGATCTATAACAGGGGTAGGCAAACTCTGGTCTTCAAGAGCCACAAACCAAGCGGATTTTCAAGATATCTGCACTGAATTTTCATAAGATGCATTTGCATGTAAATATATCTCGTGTATATTTGTTGCAGATATCCTGAAAACCTGACTAGCTTGTGGCACTCGAGGTCCTTACTTCATTCTCTTATTCTTTAAAACAGTCTCTTTACACATATCACTATAAAGCCTCTCCTTATACACAGCACAGACAACAAGAACACAGATCTGTCCTGCACACACAATGCCCCACAAGCCTCTCTCTCAAAGAAACTAGGTACTAGTATTAAAAACAGAACTATTTCTTTGAACATTTAGTCTTTGGCCTTTCCGCTCAGTCTGACAACGAAGCTGGCAATTATTTTGATTATTAAAGATGTAGAAGGCAAGCACCTACAGAGGACTAAAATCACCAAGCTATGGCAATTGGTGTTAAAGTGTAATAGTGTAACCGTATCACCAAATATAAGCAGTCACCTCCTAATTAGAAAGGGCAGCTCTCTAGAGAGGAGCCCAAGATCTCTCTCCCCCTTGCTAGGGCAGTGCTTTCCCAACTCTCTCCTGAAGGTACACCTCCGGATATCTGTAATTAATATGCATGAGATATATGTACATAGACTGGAGACCCACTGTATGCAAATCTCTCTCATGCATTTTTGTTGTGGAAACCCTGAAAACCTGACTAGTTAGGTTTGCCTCTAGGAGAGGGATGGAAAACACTGCGTTAGAAAAATGTTGATAAGCAATCCCTGAGCTGCCATGTGTACAACTCAGGAGGAGGATTATATGGACCAATAGTAACAGTACCTTCACAGTACTGCCATTCCAGCTTCGGACATGTGCTGACAAAGCAGAATCAAGTACCAAGGAGGGCCAGATAATGGCACTGCTACTGTTACAAGAGAGAAAGCTGAAGAAGGCAAGTCCATGTTTCTCTGCAGGTCCCCAAGCCCAGCAATGGAAAAAGCCAAAAAAGAAAAGAGCCTGTGAGGCTTTTATAGATCCCCATCTCATGGGGCCAGCAGAGAAAGAGGCACGGACAAAAAGAACCAACGCTTTTGCTGAAGGTCCCCATATCTGGCATGGAGAGGTCATCAAAACTTGATGGAGATTGAAGCAGGAAGGGAATAGTAAAGTTAAACAGAGCACACCAGAGAAACAGCAAGCTTCAGAGGTCTGCATGGTGCTACTGACAGTGATAAGGTAAAATGGAGCAAGGGACATATGGAGAGAATGAGGGGGAGCAATCTAGAAGAGGGAAGAAAAAATGGAAAGGCTAAGGAAGGGGACAGTGGAGTAGAGACATTTGGGCACATTATAGGGAAATAAGGAGAAAGGAAGATAAAAAGGTAGGATGGGGCAAATAACGGATAAGAGAACTCCACTATGTCATACCACCATACCAACAACAGCCATTACTATCTCATTTCACATCACTGATAAAGGATAAGCATGCAATGGCACCCTATCTGGTAGTTTCTGCAAAAGAAAAAAAAAGATGAATGGGTATGGAGAGAGACCCAATTTTCTTGGGGGGAGGGCACGGCTCAGGAGGCGGGCAATTGTCATATTTTGACGATCTCCGGATTTCCTCCCCCTATCCCATTCCACATGGTAAGCAGGAGAGCCACTGACTGTCTTCAGTCTAGTGGTCTGAACTGTATTATCAGCGGGTCTAGTGAGACTACGGAGCATTGCACAGTTCAAACCACTAAACTGAAGCCAACCACCAAAGGAGGCAGACACAGATAATGAAGTACCATTTTCTTTCTACCAGCTGGGGAAAGAAGGCCCAAGGACTGATCAGAGATGTAGGAGAGGTCTGGGTACTGTTTTCCAGATGAAGCGAAGTTTGAGAATGGGGGAGAAAGAGGCTCTTTGTTGAGGGTTTTTAGGGAACCTGGATATGGAATATGCATTTCCCTCTCACTCCTGATGGTGGTGCCTTCCAAAACAGGGCTGAGGCACACAGAGGCAACTGTGCTGCTGCCAGTTGAGTTGCACCAATCCTAGGAATAAACAGAGCATTGCCACTTCTTCCACAATTCCTCCTGCACCATTTCACCAGTATCAAGAAAAAAAACTACTGTATGTATTTAAAAAAGTTAATGATTATGTAAAAATAAAGTATTGGGCGGAAGGAGGAACCACAAGAAAGCTCTTACTTTGGAGGCCATCCTTTCCACTTCACCAAATATTCCACTTTACCCTGGAAAGAGAGAAAAACAGACAAGGTCAATTATAGTTTTGCTGGTAGCAAGATGCAACTGGAACTCTGCAGAGAACCAAACACACCAAAATTATGATATGCACCCAACTGTGGAAGGAAAACCTATACAAGCCAGATCCACTCAGGAAAGTGTGTTACTTAAAGGCAAACTCTTGTGCTTTCCACCTCAAAATCTATTTTGATTGCATAACTTTTGATATCTTTTGTAAATATGGAAAAATGATGTAATTGAAGCTGTGAATTATTTTGCACTAAAATGGGAACTTTAAGAATGTAATTGTGGATGTTAGAATGGTGTTCTATATAGTTTTAATCTCTGTATTACAAGGCACTGATCTTTTTACAGATAAGACACTGACAACTAAAGAGGGGATACTTCAAAATTAAAGGCAGCACAAAGGTTTACTCCTTTACTTCTCATCCTAACACAATAACATATAGATTACAATAGATAAGGATCTGTTAACTCACCCAGTCTGCCTAGTTGTCATTTCTGGTTTGCATGGATGAATGTAGAGGGTTGTAGGGCCTGGGATGAATCAGCTCCAGAATGCCAACATGCATAGCTCCACCACTAAATTGACAATGAATTATAATACTGGGACGAGGCTAGCACTGCAGCCATGGGACCCTCCTAAAGCCAGGCCCTAAGGCAGTCACCTCTATTTGGCCCCCTTTCTCCCCTCCCAACAACTGCCCTGCTGGTTTGCTATCACTGAGTACAGTAGCATATAAATTCCCAAACTTAAATCATCAGTTCCCCCTCCTCCCAACCTCTCAATCCTGTTCCCACCACTGCGCTCTCTCTCAATGTATATCCCAAAAATGCTTAAACTCTGTTGCTATACTCATCTCCACCACCTCCACTGGTAGGCCATTCTAAGTATTGCCATCGTCCTCTTTAGTTCTTACCAGTGCTATACTTAATCCAATAGCCAGCTCCCCTCCACCCCCATGCCTTACCCCCATGCTTTGCGATAATCCAAACTCCTAAAATTAGTGAGGCTTTTGTCCAAATAACAATTCCAACAATAAGTTAGATATCATGGCCACTTCAAGCAGGTTACCTCATCCTTCTTAGAAGCCTAATGCAAACATACCACTATTTTATGTACACTGACATGCATTCTAACTTTTTAGGCTCTTTAAAACTTACAACTGGGCAACATTCAAGTCCCCTCAATCTGCCCTTACCACTGTGTTCTCTATTTCTCCCAAACATGTTCAAATTCTGTCACACTTTTGGTTGCTACTACCTCTGCTAGTAGGCTATTCCTGGTTTCTACCTAGTTCTGCAGATTATCTTTTAAAAGTTAAAAGGTTGAAATATCCTTGAGAAGCTGACTCACTACTGCCTGATCCAGACCAGCTTATTTTATATCAAAACAGCTGAATTACCTTCAACAAATATGAATTTGCATGTGCTTAGATTTTCCTCCTTCTGCTGGTCCGATTTCAAGATCTTCTATTTTATTGTATTTATTTTTTACTTGAGATACAAAGATTAGCATGTTTTATAATATGGCCACAATCTAATTCTGAACATTGTTCAGATTCTAGTTATAACTCATATGCAGTGAAAGAGAAAGAAGCAAGTGCTAACAGAGGTTTCTAACAGTCCTTCAAATACCATACTTATTTCTTTACTGGAGTGAGATAAAAATACAAACCCCACAAAAAGGGTCTTATTTGTTATATTTATTCTTAATGCCCACAAAATCCTTAATAGTTTTTGGTAAGTGCAATTCTAAAATGTTTAGCCCCTTTTTTCTTAGGGAATAAAGATCTGCAAGAAAATGTACCCTTCAAAGAAGGTATTTCACCCACAGTTCAAGGAGGAGAGGTATGGTCCTCAACATCACCAAAGAGCACACAAAACGCCTCTTGATCATGAAACTTGTAGTTTGGGGCAGAAAAATAGAGTGTCATGGCTACAAAGGACTAAAGGTATTATTTAAAAAGTGATGCTACTGATGTCTATTGATGCAAACAACATTACAACAAAAGTGACCATCTTAAAACATGTGACATCACCACAGACCAATGCCTGCAATGTAATTTGAAAGTACAGAACGTGTCATATTCTTCCCACCTGCACAGCTGAAACTTTGGGTGAATTTCCTTCACAAGGGAGGGGAGACTTTAAATAGATTTACTCTTTCCCCCAACTGAGGAGCTCAAAATACATTTTGCAAGCTTATTCACAGGCGGAAGAGGTTCATGGCTTTAAGCCCCCAACTTCTGGTCTACTTCTGATGTGCAATGGTTGAGAAGTGCTTGATGCACACAACTGCATGCAAACAACCACTAGTGGTCAACAGCACACCCTCAACACACTTCTTCCTGGTGTTCACCTGCCCTGGCATCTCTCAGGCTCTCTTCCTCCTCTGTTACCTCCCCTTTCCTACCGGAATCTAAACTTGAAAAATAAAAATAAAAAATAGCCACAAGATGATCAATGTGATACATGTGCAGCCAAGTAATCTTCCACAAACCAGACTCGGCACACACTCAGTTAACCCAACATTTTAAATAGCTTCTCTCTCTTGTAGAAACTCCTAGGAGAGTGAGTGGTCTAGTGGCCATAAATAATGGACTAGTAACAAGAAGTTGGGGGTTCAAATCCTGCTGTTTCCATGGACACCTCGTGACATTGGGCAAGTTATATTACTTTCATTACTTTAGGCATCCACTTAGATTGTAAGCTCTTTGAGGGAAATAACTTATTATATCTATATATAATTTGTCATCAAGTACCCTAGTGCAATGTTTTATATATGTATTTCCAAAGTTATATAAACATAAGTGATGGTCAATTGTACAAGTAGATACAGTAGTCTCACACACTCAAGTTTTGTGGCAAGAGCTGAATCTTTGTGGCCTAAAATAAATTTGAGTCCCTGTCTACAGGTCCATAACTAAAGCTGACTCTACTACCCTCACTTTACCAGTCTTACTCTGCTATAAAGACAATTCATGTACACTCTTAATCAAATTGTCTATATTCATTAACCTATTAACCTATACTTGTGCATTTTCCCATTTTACATGTATATACGCGCACACAGTTTGTACTTGATTCAGTAAATACTAGAATGGGAAAATGCACAATATAGGTTAACGATTATACATATATACATGCGCACAAACACTTTGTAATTGAGCCAGTAAATACTAGAATGGGAAATGGGAAAATGCACAAGTATAAGTTAATAATTATAGACATTCATACACACACTTTGACAAATCCAGCGTGTGGTTTTATGTGAATGAGGACAGTCACTTGGAATTAATGGACCTACCTTTTCTTCATTAAATCCTGAAGGCTAAAGTTGCATAACCTTCTCCCTTCATGAGAATATAAGCGTGTGCATGTCAACTTGTTAACTATACACAATGTACTTCACAAGCGAAGAAAGCTTTATTTTGAACTACCACGTGCACCATCTTTTCCTATCTCATTACTATAAAATACCATTAAGTTATTCAGCCAAGTAACTCATTCGCCCCATCCCTACGTTTCATTATAAAGCTGCTGCACAGAAAGGAATGGCAACTAGGCCATTTCAGCGTGAACTGTGTGGAAACTTTTTTTTTTTTTTAATATGGTATGTACAAACACAAATGTATTATAGAAAGTTGTGTGAAATTTCTAGGTGATTTAGTGATGCCCTCCTATACTAACTAGGATTAGTTTAATTCTCCCACAATTCCCAGGCATGTATGAGGGGTGACACTCATACAGTAAGAGGTACTTTGGTGGGGGGGGGGGGGAGAATGATACTCATACAGTAAGAAGCACTGGGAGGAGGGAATCCCACTCTCATATAGTAAAAGGTATGGGGGACAATGACACTCATACAGTAAGGGGCACAGGGTGGGGGGTGACATACAGTAAGAAGAGCAGAGGTGGGTGTGGTGTGACACTCACAATTAGAAATGCAGGGTGGGAAAGGTGTTACTCATACAGTAACAAGCACAGGGTAGGAGGTGTGTGACACTAATACAGTAGAAGACATGGGTTGGGGTGACACTCATACAGTAGGAGATGCAGGGGTGGGGGTGTAACACTCATACAGTAAGAGGCACAGGATGGGAGGTGTGTGACATTCAAGGTAGGAAGTGCAGGGATGAGGGTCTAACATAAGGTAAGAGGCACAGGGTGGAAGGGGAAGTGACACTAATACAGTAAGAGGCACTGGGTGGTCGGGGATGTGACACTCACAGTAAGAGGCACAGGGTGATGTGTGTGAAACTCATTCAGTAGGAAGCACAGGGGTGTGTTGTGTGTGACATTCTCAAACAGTAAGAGGCATAGGGGTGGGAGTGATATTCTCATAATAAAAGGCTCAGGGTAAAGGGGACACTCATTCAGTAGGAGGCACAGAGGTGGGGGTGTGCGACACTTACAGTAAGATGCGCAAGAGTGGGGTATGATACTCATACAGGAAAAGGCACAGGGTGGGAGGGAGTGTGGTACACTCATACAGTAAGAGGCACAGGGTGAAGATGTGTGATACTCATACAGCTGGAGGCACAGGAGTGGCGTGTGTGCAACACTCATTCAGTAGGAAGTGCAGGGCTGGGGGGGGGGTGACACTCTCATATAGTAGGAGTTACAGGTGTCGGAGGCATGATACTCGTACAGTAAGAGGTGCAAGTGTGGTGCTGTGTGACACTCATACACTAAGAGATGCAGGGTGGTGTGTGATTCATACAGCAACAGGCACTGGGCAGGAGATGTATAACACTCATACAGTAGGAGACGGTGGGGCGGTGACACGCATACAGTAGGAGATGCAGGGGAGGGTGGGGGGGGAGTGTATGACAGTAAGAGGCACAGGGGTGGAGGATGACTACCCCCAGAACAGGATGGCAACTGGGACCAACTAAACACATACACACAGAGAAGGTGAGGAGTAGGCAGCATAGCTGTATACCCACATATACTTGTGTGTATGAGCATGATTCAACTCTGCCAAATCCTCCAAGTTTATTTATTTATTTATTTATTGCAGGGGATGGAGAACCCCTTTACTGCCGCCCCAGGCAGGGTGCAGCTCCCTCTCTCCGCAATCTTTGGTTAAAGAATATCATCATAACTGATTAGCTGTGATTTTCGGTCACTCTCCAGAGGGGGCAGGGCTCCCGGGGTGGGGGCTCTGCCATGAGCCTTACCGGAAAGTAGCTCACGAGCGAGCTGCAGCCCTCGCTACTCTGCCACCCTACGGGGAGGGGCGCGCACGTCACAACCCTGAGGAGAGCCGGAAGGGAAAATGAGGTGGAGGTGGGGGTGGGGGCCACTGCCCCGTCCAAGCGCCGCTGACCTGCCCCCGTCCCGCCCCCACTGACCTTCCTGATCCTCTTCTTGCGGATGCTCTCCACGGCGAACACCTGCTCCCCGATAGCTGACAGCTCCATGCGCCGCTCCGAGGGGGGCGTGGGCGGCCGAAGGGCGGGGGGGGGGAAAGTGCCGAGGCTGCGGGAGCAGGAGGGACGAGGGCGGCTGCTGCTTCTCCTACTACTGGGGTCCGAAACGGCGAGAAACTCCGCCGCCGCCTCCAATAATCAGTGAGAGCGCTAATAACACTGAGGAGGAGGAGGATAATAACAACAATAATAATAAGAGAAGTCCCAGCCTCCCCTGCTCACTTCGGAACAGCGTGGAGAAAGCTCGGCGTTGCTGACTCCGGCGCGCGCGCACACACACACACACCCCCTCGTTCGCGCCGCTCTCGAGCTCTAACGTACTTTCCCCCCCTCCCTCTCTGTCCCTTGTCTTTAACAACCTGCGCAACGTTTTCACGGCGCGTGCGCCCGGGGAGGAGACTGGAGAGCTCGCGCCTGCACCTCCCCTGCGCGCGCCTTTGCTCATGCACTCCTTTGCTTTTCGCGAAAGCTCTCTGTCCCTTTTTTCTATCTGCTTTCCTTCTTTCTCGCGCACTCTCTCTCCGCGTGCACGCGCCTAGGCACTCGGCTCTTCACCCACCGGCCCACCTCACCCCTCTGCGTCATCCTACCTGACAGATACCGGTGACGTCAAAGCTGCTGCTACCTTCTCTCATCTGACTGCGGAGAGAGGAAGATTCCTGTATAATAGATTTTGTGAAGTGACAGATAACAGATTCAATTCAAATACGTGTGTGTTTATATTTCCACCCTTTAAAACTTCTGGATTAGAAGTAAGAAACGTTTCTGGTCTTTTTGCTCTCGACAGAATCAGTGGACGGACGTTGGGGAGTCTTTTGGAGCTACAAACTTCACCCTTTAAAACTGCAGTGCTAACTATAAAATATCAACAGTTACAACTTCTTTTAGTCTTCTTACCAGGCCTTACCTTTTTATCTTAATACATTTTGTTTCTGATTTTTCTCTTTTGTCAATTAAAAGTATTATAAACACAATAATGTTCTGGTTTTTTTTATAATTAAGGGGACCCAAAGGTCCATTATTAGATAAAATACTATTTATTTATAAACATTGGATATTCCTCCTTTTCCCAAAATTGGTCTCAAGGTGGATTACAATACATTTAAATGAACAGAAGCATTAAAACAGCTTACAGTCAAATCAGAATTTGCAATTAATGAAGCATTGGGATCTAATATAGGCAATCCCTTTTGTGAATAGTTTCAAGACCCAGTTGTGTCCCAGTTCTGAATAACAGCCCTTTGTAGAGAGTTCAGGGTCGAAGATGTGGATATTATGGGAAGTCTTGGCTGAAAAGTCATGCCTTAGCTTTTTTTTTTCCCTGAACTTAAAGTAACATGGCTTCAGGCGCAAGGTTAGTGGTACTTTGTTCCAAATTTTTGTTGCCTAACAGCTGAAAGCATGGAGTCTCATACAGGACAATCTGGCAGCGGTCAGGGGAGGAGAGAAAGGAAGAGCCATTTTGGCAGACCGGTGTTCCCTTGAAGGCATGTAAATTGAGAGAAGCTTTGAGGGGCCTGTTTATTCAAGCATTTGAAGACAAAACAAAGATTTATATTTTATTCTGCTTTCTCCTTGAAGCCAGTGAAGATGATGTAGAATAAGCTTGATATGTAGAATAAGCTTGCTTTTGTACCTACCAAAATTCTCATGGCAGTACTTTGTAGGAGCTGGAGGTGCTTCAAACTGTATTGTGAGATGCTGTCGTATTAGGAATTGCAGTAAACGATTCGGCTGGTGACTAATGCATGGATTACAGTAACAAGGTTGCATTTATCAAGGAAATTACTTGGCGGATCTGATGCAGATAGATGAAGGAGGACTTTACTACTTTTGAAATCGGGTTCCATTGTGAGATTTTATTCGAGTTGAATCCCTAGGCATTGTAAATTAATATTTCTTAGCATACAGACAGGTGGATCCAGAACCAGTGGGTTATGCACCTCTACCAGCAGATGAAGATGGAGCAAAGTTGACATCACAGTATATATACCCCTGCACCAACATCAGCCTGCCGGTATTCTCTGTCTCCAGCAGATGGTGGACGTGCATCTCCCTACTGGGGATTGCTTAAAAATTTTAAAGGAGAAAAGAAGAAAGAAAATTATTTGCCCTGCCCTCCTGTGATGATACCTTATGGTCCCTTCCTCAGTCAAGAATACCTGAGGTGATTATTCTTGTAGCTGTAAAAAAAAAAAAAAAAGCCGAATGCAGCAGTGAAGGTCCTTGCCCTCTCCCCCCATAGCCGGAGACCAACCTTGTACTCGGCCGGATGGGCTGAGCTCATGTAATTAAAGAAAAGGAAGAGATAAGGGAGGTTAAGTAGAGCTCTCCCTTACGGTCTCCTTGCTGAATGTGCCAATCCAATATTCGTTTCCACCTCTGGGGGAGCTTAGGGGACGTGGGCAGCTTGGCAGGTTGAGAAGCCTTTTTGGCTAGGCCCCGATCTCAGGCCACAGCGGTGTTTTTGCGTGTTTTTTTCTTGCACATTAGACTGCCCTCTTCATTTACGTCAGTTCATGCTTGTGCACCCGTCTGTGCATCCAGTAGTGCCTAGTTGGACGCGTAGGAGTGCCTGCCTATGCACTGAGTTATGCGTGCATACACCTGCAAGCACTTATTTACATGCACTGTGTCTGAGCGTCCTGGTAGGAGCTCAGTTTTACGCGCTTATTGGAACACTGTGTTGAGTGCCTAATTTTTGGGTGCCTATTTTTTACAGCACTAACACAGCTGGGCACTCTGTTATCAGATGCCTGTTAGAGTGTACTGACAACCTGATGGCGCCAATGGTAAAGAAGCCTAAGCGCCTTACCCTTTGTGCTAATGCTTCCTATATTTGGGCGTCTCAATTTCTCTCGAACTTGTCAGCGCTGTTTGGAGGCTCAGAGAGAATTGCTTCCATCTGATCTTGCTAAGCTCAGTTCCTCTCAGCTTGATGCAGGAATGGAAAAAAGAGCTGTCAGAGGTGTCTCCTGATTTTGGGGCTTCCTTAACTGTTTCCTCGGCAGGGGAAAGTAGTTCAGTGGGTGCAGGACCAATGCCCCCTGGTCTTGGTTTGGACTTCAGGCGCAGTCCCCGGCCCCAGGCCAATCGTAGCGGTTCAGGATCGCAGGCTGCAGATCCCTGCATGACTGGTGCTGTGGGTAAGCGTCAGAGTACTCCTAGACCAGCTGGCACGGATGATGATGCTGATCCTTACTCCCTGGAGGATGGGGAAATTCCTCCAGGATTGGAACTGTATAGAAATGAGTTACCAGCTCTGATTTCCCAAACATTGAAGATGCTGGGAGTACCGGGGGCTGAATCTTATATTCTTATGTTCTTAATCCATGTCTGAGCCAAAGAAAGATCCCATTTTGATTTCTTCACGTAAAGCCTCACGTTTCTTCCCTATTATGGAGGCCATTCAAGAATTGATTGGTTTTGAATGGGGCGCCCTGGAAGCTAATTTTAAAGGGAGATGAGCCTTGGAAGTACCCCCTGGATCCAGCTGCGAGAGAGCAATTGCTTTGTCCGTAAGTGAATGCGCTTGTGTGTGCCATTAACAAGAGGATGACTTTCCCTGTAGAAGGGAAAGCGACCTTGAAGGATGCACAGGATAGGAGACTTGAGGCTATCCTTAAGCAGGCCTTTGAAGCAATGGCAATGAATTTGTAGATTGCTTCTTCTTGTTCCCTGGTAATGGCAGCCAGGCATCAGCTGTGGCTTAGAAGTTGGTTGGCCAATGCAATTTTGAAGTCTAACCTTATGAAATTGCCTTTTGAAGGTTCACTTGTGTTTGGGAGCAAACTGAAAAAAAAATATATATACATGGCCAATAAGTGGAGTGAGTCCCACCCTCAGTTACTATAAGCAAGAAACAGACACTGCGCTTCTTCAACACAAGAGGTTGTACTAGGGGTTTTGAACATTTTCAATCCTAAAGAGGAGCGACTTTTCAGAGGGCTCAACCTCTGGGTAAGTCTCAGTCCTTTCATCCCATGCAGCCCAGATGGAGGGCAGGCTCAGGTAGTAGAGCTCTCTGAGTCTCCCAATGAAGGTGTGCTGACCCACCCCCAGGAGCAGAAGATAGGGGGTCGCCTCTCTCTTTTTTATTGGAGGTAGGTGAAGATCCCATCAGACCAGTGGGTTCTGAAGGTGTTAAGAGATGGCTAAGCTCTGGAGCTTCGCAGTGTTTACCGAGAGGTTTTCATGGTGTCTACCTGCAACTCTCCACAAAAGAGACAGGCAGTGGAGTGTACATTGTCAAGGCTTCCAATGCCACGTCACATGAAAATGCAGGCTGATATTCCATTGATTTTGTTGTGCCCAAGAAGGAGGGCTCTTTTTGCCCCGTCCTAAATCCCAAGGGGGTCAATAGTCATGTGCAGGTGACTCGTTTCACATAGAAGCCTTACGCTCAGTGATAATGGCAGTTCAGTCAGAAGAGCTTCTGATGTCTCTTGACTTGTCAGACACGTTCCTTCATATTCCCATCCAGCTTAAGCATCAACGACATTATCAGTTTTGAGCGCTGCCTTTTGGTTTGGCCACTGTGGCCATAACCTTTTCCAAGGTTATGATGGTGGTGGTGGCAGAGTTGAGAAAGGATGGGATTCTGGTTCACCCGTACTTAGACAATTGGCCGATTCGGGAAAGAATCTAGAAGAGAGTCTTCAGGTCTCGTGCAAGGTGATTTCCTTGTTGCAGGAGCTAGGTTGGGTGGTGAAATTTTCAAGAGCAATCTTCAGCCATCTCAGTGTTATTATTCGTGATAGTTGTGGGTGGATCCTTGGGTCGGTGGCAGATGACCACGCCCACGGGGGAAGATCCCGAGAGGGACCACCGGTCAGGCTCAGAGTTGGGAGACAGACACACACAAGTTCTTTTATTAAACAGTTTTTGAGAACCACCAGAGGTGGCAGTAGTGAGCTGGAAGAGCCCGGCTGGGCTGTAGTCCCTCAGGCACTGGAACAGCGATCCCTGGAGACTGAACTGTAGAGAAACTGAGATAGTGAGTAGGCAGAGTATGCAGAGTTCAAGAACAGAACCTTGATGGTAACACTCACACAATAGTCTCTTAGAACAGCCCAGGAGGTGGAATGAAGTAGGCCCTCGAAGAGCGAGTACCTGGTTCCAGGGAAAGCTCTGAGAGAGAGATGGTAACTCACTGGTGTTGTAATCAGCAGTGACTTCCTGGCAGAAGTTATATTCAGTCGCAGGTCCAGGAACGTGGGCCCTCGAAGAGCGAGTACCAGTTCCAGACTGCAACCTGAAAAGTAAAAGAGAGAGCGAGGCCCCCGAGGAGCGGGTACCCCTAGTAAAGTCCGAGGAGGCAGAATAGCAAGGTATGCGGAGAGCGAATCCCATCCGAGGCGATACCTGGAGGCAGCTAGGTATGAATCCCTTTGCTAACTCGATTAGTTAGCGAAATGAAAGACCTTTAAATATCTGAAGATGATGACGTCATCTCAGGGGGATGCCCCTGAGGTTCGCACCACTGCTGGTACTTGAGTCGGGGCCGCGCCACACGCGCACCCTTAGGCCTCAGGAGAACATGGCAGAAGGCAGCATCTAGCCGGTCCGGGAACGCTGGAGGAGGTTGGCAAGATGACGCTGTGCAGCCAAACGTCCATCAACCCAGGAGGGAGTTGCCAAAGAGGTAAGGAGGGCAGAGTGGAGACGTCGGGCAGCGATGGTCGCAACACTCAGTCCTTAGAGTATCTCGGTGTTCAGTTTGGCATGAAACGGGGCAGGGTGTTCCTGCCAGAAAGTTGTATTCAGAAGCTGATGGCGCAGGTGCATCTGTTCACGAACACTATACGCCCAACAGTGTGGTCTTATCTCAGGTACTCAGACTGATGGCAGAAACCTTGGAGGTGGTGCCATGGGCATTAGCACATATGCACCCCCTTCAATGCACTCTGCTGGCTCGTTTGCAAGTTTTTGCAAAGTGTTTGCAAGTGGATCATCTAAGATCATCTAAGAAAGGGGGTTTCCCTAAGATCACCGGACTGGCTAGTACTCGCGATAGATGCGAGCCTCCAGGGTTGGAGAGCTCACTGATAGGAGCTGGCAGCACAAGGGCGCTGGAGTACAAAAGAGTCTGGAGCATCAATCGGCTGGAAGCCCTTACCATCCTGTTGGCATGCTTGTAATTCGGCGACCGCTTGCAGGATCAAGTGGTACGGATAATGTTGGACAATATGATGATAGTGGCTTCCATCAATCGCCAGGGAGGAACCAAGAGCCAGCAAGTGTCACAGGAACTAGCCCAACATATGGAATGGGCAGAAGGGCATCTTCAGGAGATCTCAGCCTCACACATTGCAGGAAAAGACAATGTACGAAGCGATTTCTCAGCAGACAGAGTCTGGATCCAGGAGAATAGGAATTTTCAAACGAGGTGTTCCAGCTCATAGTGGATCGCTGGGGTCTTCCATTTCTGGACCTGCTGGCGACTTCTTGCAATGCAAAGGTTCCTCACTTCCTCAGTCGCGGGAGAGATCAAAAGTCCTTGGGCATCAATGCCCTCGTGCAGGAGTGGCTGGAGGGCAAGCTAATGTATGCCTTTCCCCTGTGGCCCATGCTGGGCGGAATGATTCGGAGGATCAAGAGTCATCCGGGGGGGGGGGGGGGATTTGCTCCTGGTGGCACCAGATTGGCCCAGAAGACCATGGTATGCAGATTTGTGAAGACTCCTGGTGGACTCTCCCCTCCAGTTTCCAGTTCACAGGAATCTGCTACGCCAGGAGCCTGTTCTTCATGAAGATCCAACACAATTTTGTCTTTTGGTATGGCCCTTGAGAGGGCTTGGTTGCTGAAGCATGCATATTCTGCTGCAGTGATTGCCACCTTGCCAAAAATAAGAACATTCTCCACTTTCTTAGCCGATGTATTACGAGTGCCGCCCACGGCAGACCCGCAGCACGGTCCTCTCACCTTCTTGTATGGAATCTGTTGCGTCCGTCGGTAGCAGACGGCTGCGACCGCTCTGCCTTACCTCTTTTCTTCCATTTTCATCCTCCTTGGACAAGATGGCTGCCTCTGGTGCCAGTGCCGAGGGCCTCGGCATCTCCAGCTTAGCATGTGCGTTCCAGTCTGTCATGCTCACTCCCGTGGCCACCTAGGGTGAGCACGCACATCTACGCTCAAATACACATCATGGCGGAAACCTCGGGGCCGTCCCCATCGCATGACATCAATACCTCCACGTATTTAAAGCCTCCACTTCGCTACCACCTTTGAGTTAGCAAGGACTTCGGTTTAAGCTATTCTGACCATTCTAAGCTGCATGCTTAGACGCCGCTCTACACTCCAAGGGCCTCGCTCCTTTAGAAGCTCAAGACACCCACTCCTCGGTGGTCTCTCACTTCCATCACCCTTCGGGGCCTCTACTAACTGAGATAACCGTTCCTCGAGGGTCTCTCTCTCTTATTCTTTTCAGGATCTCCAGACTATCAGGTACTTGCTCCTCGAAGGCCTACCAGTCTATGTATCCTGTACCATGGACCTTCGGTCCCACCATCTCTCTCCCAGGAAGACGCCTACACTCCTGTGAGTACCTCTACAATCCGGTGCTCCAACTCCACCCACCAGGCTCGGCGTTGAGGGTCCCCACCTCTCTTGAACATCTGGGTGAAATTCTACATCTGAGACTATTGAATGTATTGGCACCTCACGGATCTCAGTGCCTTACCTTCCTGCTTCATACCATCTATCTACAGCAGTACAATAGAGCCTTCCATCCTTTTCAAGTCTGCTATCTGAGTTTAGCCTATCGCTGTGGTTCCCCACGGGGCTCCTCCCCGTGGGCGGAGTCATCTCCACAGCAACCAAGGGTCCACAATGCCACAAACAAAACAGACTCCAGCTCCTGGTTCCTCTTCACTGGCAGTGGTGGGCCGCCAGCTCTGACCTCAGGTTGCCTCCGGTGCCTCCGACTCTGCCATGGTCCCCAGTGTTGCCAGCCAGGATGCCCCTGCTCGTCAGGCCTCTCCGCGTGGCATGCAGAGAGACGCCGCCATCGGCACTGCACCTCTCCCTAGACGCACGTGCATGCATCGCTGATTCTTTTAAAGTGCCCGCGGCGGGAACCTGGCCATGGCCCCGGATGCTGATGTTAGACTCTTTGGCGTATATAAGTTCAGGGCTCGCTCCATACCGTTGCCTTTGCAACAGGTCTCCGAGTACTCCGAGTACTCGTTGCTGATAGAGAATCGTCTCTACGTTGTGTTCCTGTCTCCTGTGGTTCCCAGTTCCAGTCTTCCTTGTTCCTGCCCTGTCTATGTGTTGGACTGACTTTCTGGATTTCGACTCGGCTTTGTTTGACTACTCTTCAGCCTATCTCCAACCCCGTGCCTTCGCTACGTTTGACTACTCTTCAGCCTATCTCCAACCCCGGGACCTTCGCTACGTTTGACTACTCTTCAGCCTAAGTCTTATTGCGCAGTCATAAGATCTATGTGGTGGAAGGATGACAGCAGTTTCTTTGGAGAAAACATAATGAAATGATGCATACTGAGGCGGCAATCCTGGCATCACTGGAGTTGTAGGCATGCAGAGAATAGGAGAGACCTCCTTTAGGCATTTGCCATGACATTCTGGGCCCCAACGGGAGAGTTCCAATGTAGCCCAGTTGAATTGTGGCATGTGCAGCTGCAACCAGGGTAGCCCCAGAACGATAGGGTGCATGGCCTTCTCTAACACAAAGAAGGAAATTGACTCTGTATGGAGGGCTCCGGTGCGGAGGGATACCGGTTCGGTACAACAGGTAACATCACCTGGTAACGGCTCTCCATGTTTGGACGATAAAAGTAGTGGAATCTTCAAAGTGGTGAGGGGAATCCTCAAATGTTCCACTAATCATCGTAGAATAAAATTACCTCCTGCCCCTGAGTCCACCAGGGCAAGGGTCTGGAATTCCAAAGGTCTGCAGATCAGAGAGACAGGGAGAGAGAGCGGAGGAGAGGGTGTAGTAAGGCCTAAGAAAAGTCCTCCCGCAGGACTTAGTCCCGTCTGTTTCCCAGACATATGGAGCATGTTTGGACTGCATGACCAGCTTGTCCAGGTACATACACCAGCCATTCCTCTTCCGAAGTCTTTTCTCGTTGGATGTCAGGTGACTGCGACCAAGTTGCATCGGTTCTTCACCACTGGCAACAGGTGTTACAAGAACCATCCTGAGTGCAGGCTTAGCATGAACTTCTTTCTAAACAGGTCCTTTACCAGGCTTAAGTTCTTGCACCTTATCAAGAAGCCGGTGATCAATTCTAGTAGCTAAGGTCACTATCTCATCCAGCGAGTCAGGTGTCTCACGAGCGGCCAGCTCGTCCTTCAAGCGGGAATCCAAACCTCTGAAGAAGAGCGTTTTCAGGCATCTAGGGTCCCAAACTAACTCAGTTGCAAGAGTCTTGAACTCTATAGCGAAATCAGCCAGTGGTTGGTTGCCTTGCTTCAGGTCCACCAAAGCAGAACCAGCGACAGTGTGTCGGGCAGGATCATCAAAAATGGATTTGAACAAGTCCATAAATCCGTCAATATCTTGAAGAATATGGTCTTTACGTTCCCACAGCGAGGAAGCCCAAGACAAGGCCCTTCCATCAAGATAAGACAGAATGTAAGTAGTCTTGGCATAGGCTGTAGGGACGTGAGAAGGTTGTAATGCAAAATGCATACAACACTGGTTTAAGAAGCCTCTAGTTCTCTGAATCCCACCAGAGAAATGTACTGGAGCAGCAAGAGGCACAGTAGTCTTTACAGTTACTTCAGGTAACTGACCTTCATTACTGGAAGTAGAGCCTTGATTCTTCTGTACGTGCAGCTGATGAAACGCAGTAGTGAGTTTTTCCAATGCGTCTTGTTATTCAGCAATGCGCAGGGCCAGGCCTGGAATGGCCTGCAAGGCATTGAGCTGAGCCAGATCCATGGAGTTAGCAATCTGTAATGGTTATTGATGTTTGGGTGGATCCTTGGACACTGTGGCAGCTGACTGTGACCATGGGGGGCAGTCCCGTAAGGGACCACAGTTTCAGGCTAGACTCTGGACACACAAAAACAGATTTGAATCTTTTATTAAACAGTTTTGGAAACCACCAGAGGTGGCAGTAGTGAGTAGTGGATGTTGAGCCCAGTTGGGCAGGTCTCCCACAGGACACTGGAACAGCTAATCCTCTACTAGGCTGTAGGGATGTGAATCGTTTTTTGACGATTTAAAATATCGTCCGATATATTTTAAATCGTCAAAAATCGTTAGAGCCACGATACAATAACAATTCCCCCGATTTATCGTCAAAAAAATCGTAAATCGGGGGAATGGGGAGGGGAAGGGGGAGGGCGGGAAAACCGGCACACTAAAACAACCCTAAAACCCACCCCGACCCTTTAAAATAAATCCCCCACCCTCCCGAACCCCCCCCCCCAAAATGCCTTAAATTACCTGGGGTCCAGCGGGGGTCCGGAACGACCTCCTGCGGTCGAATCGTGTTGTCTACAGCCGGCGCCATTTTGCGCCGCCATTTTGCAAAATGGCGCCGGCCATAGACAACACGATTCGACCGCAGGAGGTCGTTCCGGACCCCCGCTGGACCCCAGGTAGTTTAAGGCATTTGGGGGGGGGGTTTGGGAGGGTGGGGGATTTATTTTAAAGGGTCGGGGTGGGTTTTACGGTTGTTTTAGTGTGCTGGTTTTCCCGCCCTCCCCCCCACTGGACCCCAGGTAATTTAAGGCATTTTGGGGGGGTTCGGGAGGGTGGGGGATTTATTTTAAAGGGTCGGGGTGGGTTTTAGGGATGTTTTAGTGTGCCGGTTTTTGATTTACACGATTTTCACGATTTTAACGATATTTTAAAACCCCAAACGGCAACGATCTGATTCCCTCCCCCTCCCAGCCGAAATCGATCGTTAAGACGATATATGACACGATTCACATCTCTACTAGGCTGTGCTGTAGTGGAAAGAGACTGAGAGTTATGAGTATACAATGAGAAGCATTCAGAATCCCAGCTAGAATTAGGAGAAGCTCCGAGACAGGGAAAGCAGGCCCTCGAGGAGCGAATACCTCATCCCTTAGAGCAGAGAGACTCAGTTGTATTGTACTTACGTAGCAGTAACAGAGATTCCACTAGACGAGAGGTCTGGCACCGGAACAGAGGGCAGACCCTCGAGGAGCGAGTACTTGGTTCCAGGGAAGCAGTACTGTGGAATAGATGGTAGTTGTACTCACAGATGGAAATTGTTAGTGAAGGCTTCCATGTAGCAAGGTTTGAAGATGCAGGCAGCGACTCAGGAAACATGGGCCCTCGAGGAGCGAGTACCGGTTTCCTGATAGCACCTGAAAGAAGCAGAAGAGGCCCCCGAGGAGCGGATACGCTGTTAGCAACCCCAAAGGGTGTAATAGTTCCAGATAGCGCTGGAGTGGCAGAGTACCTTCGGTACGGAGAGCAAATCCCATCCGTAGAGTTTCCGTTGCTAACTCAATGAGCTAGCAAATACTGTAGGCTTAAATATCCGGGCAGCGTGACATCATATCCGGGCAGCGTGACATCATATCATAGCAGCTATCAACGCCCTCCTCACCAACCTCCAGCTTGCTCTTAACACAAATAAAACAGAACTCCTCCACATCTCCCCGCATCCCCCTGACCTTCGTGACCCCCTGCCCAACGACCCTAAACTGAACCTCCTTACTGCTCAACCCTCTGTCAGGGACCTAGGAGTCCTTCTCGATCCCAATCTCAATATGAAACCCCACATCAATTCCATCCTCAAAACTGGTTTCTTCAAACTCAATGTTCTAAAGAAACTCAGACCCCTACTCTACACGCAAGACCTCCGTACAGTGATTCAAGCCACCCTCACCTCCAAACTTGATTACTGTAATGCCCTCCTCTTAGGACTCCCCCAATCTGCAATAAAACCCCTCCAACTATTGCAAAACGCCACTGCAAGACTCATCACGAACACACGTAAACACGACCATATTACCCCTATCCTCAAGGACTTACATTGGCTCCCCATCCTTTCCCGTATTCACTACAAAACCCTGACCATAATACACAAGTCCATCCACTCCCACAATTCAAACTGGCTCGACCTCTCATTCACCGCCTCCTTGTCCACCCGAGCCACCAGATCTACCAACAAAGGCACCCTTCATGTTCCATCCCTGAAAACAGCTCATCTCTCCTCCACCCGCGACCGTGCCATCTCCATTGCCGGTCCGGCCCTTTGGAACTCCCTGCCTGTCCACATGCGCCTTGAACCCTGTGCAATCAAATTCAAAAAGAAACTAAAAACTTTTCTGTTCAACCATGCCTACACAGAATAGCCTCTTAGTCCGTAGCCCGCCCCCCCCCCCCCCCCTCCAGTTGACCGCCCTCCCCTTATTCCAAGGAGATACTCAATGTAAATTGTAAATTGTTAATTTATTATCCTCTTGTTATGACTTACTTGTTTTCTTTCCTTCCTACTGCTTCTTGGTTACCCCCTCGCCCAGTTACTCTCCCTGTTGAAATGTACTTTCCAAGCTTTCAGTTATTATGTGAACCGGTATGATGTCCCCACAATTACCGGTATATAAAAGTTTCTAAATAAATAAAAATAAAATAAATAAATATCAGGGGGATGCCCCTGAGGTTTGTGCCAACATGGAAATAAAGATGAGGGCGGCGTGCGCACGTGCCCTAAGGTACCTTGAAGAAGCATGGCGGGAGGCAGCACCAAAGCCGGTCCGGGGACGCCGCGGCTGCCTGTAGTCTGAGGTGAGCAGGAGGAGCTGCAAGTAGTGAGAGGTAGGCGGGGTGAAGCAGTCGAAGATCGACAGTCACAACAGCTAGACTCTAGTAAGCAGACACTGAGGAAAGAAAGCTTTATTGTACTTCTGATGTAAGCTGAATCTTGCTTCAAGGAAGGGATAGTACTGTAGGCCAGCGATATCCCAATAAGCTCAGACAGTCTCTATAGATGATGGTCTCACCCAGATGTAGCAAGGTTGGGTAGTGTTCCACAGCGTGGGATAAGCCGAACCTGAAGGGTGGAATAAGGAGAGCTGGAGCGTAGCAATACTCACAGAATGTCAGTGCTGGTAACTTCCTTGGTAGAAGAATGGAGAGAGGGACCCGAGGTCTGAGGTGCAGGATTCCCTGAGCAGGCTAGGCCCTCGAAGAGCGAGTACCTAGGAGCGCCAAAGGATCCTGGAAGAAAGTAGATAGGACCCCCGAGGAGCGGGTGTCCAGGTTAGGTAGTTGAACCCCGAAGGGCAGATAGAAGCGAGAGGCCCCCGAGGAGCGGGTGTCCAGAGCTTCCGTAGGAGCGAGTTACCCCGGAGGGTAGAGAGGAATCCAAGTGAGCAGCTTAGAAATGGTCAGAGTAGCAAAACCGAAATCCTTGCTAACTCGGGCTATAGCGGAGCGGAGGTTTAAATACCCAGAGGTAATGACGTCATGCGGTGGGGATGCCTCCGAGGTTCCCGCCATGACGTATTAAAAAATGTAGGTATGCATGCACGCGCATGCGCGCCTAAGAGGCCTCAGGAAGAAGCATGGCGGACTAGGACGCTCATGCTGTGTCGGAGACGCCAAGGGATTCGGCAATCAGCACAGGAGGCAGCCATCCTTCCCAGGGAGGAGGAAAAAGGTAGAAGAGAGGTGAGGCAGAGTGGTCGCAGCCGTCTGCAATCGATGGACGCAACACTGCGGAGGAGGAGGATCTTTGCGTGAGGGCCAGGAGAGGACAAGAGGCTTGAGCAGGGAGACGTGGAAGGTATTGTGGATACCCATGGATCTCGGCAACTGGAATTGGTAGTTTACTGCTGCAACACGACGGAGTATTGGGAATGGCCCAATATACTTGGATGCTAGACAGTGGGAAGGAAGTTGCAGTCTGATATTCTTGGCTCTTAGCCACACATTTTGGCCAGGGTGAAAGAGTGGAGCTGACCTCCGGTGAGCGTCAGCCACCCTTTTGGATTTCTCTGCAGCTTGGTTCAGATGCTCCTTTACTTGGTTCCATACATTGCGGATATTTTGAGCAGTGAACTGCGCTGCTGGCGAAGGCACGGAGAGGGGTACAGGCAAGGGTAGTCACGGCTGACATCTGAACACCACTGAAAAAGGTGAGACGTCCATGGCTGTGGCTACATGTGTGTTATGCGACAACTCGGCCCATGGGAGGAGATCAGACTAATTGTCTTATTGGTCATTTACATAGGACCTTAAGAATGTCTTCAAGGTACGATTGTTTGTTCAGCTTGGCCGTTAGCCTGTGGGTGATAGGTGGAGGTGAAATTCAGATTGATATTGAATTTTTGGCACAATGATCGCCAGTATTTTGCTGCAAACTGTGGGCCTCAGTCTGATGCTATTTCTTTGGGGAGGCCGTGTAGGCGGAAGATATGCCTCAGGAACAATTTGGTGAGTTCAGGGGCTGATGGAAGGCTCCTCAGAGGAATGAAATGTCCCATCTTGGAGAACAGTCGATGATGACCCAGATGACAGTGTTATCTTGCGATGGAGGTAGGTCGGTGATAAAATCGGTTGATATGCTGGACCAGGGTTCAGTGGGCGCTGGAAGAAGCTGTAGAAGTCCCCACGGCCGACCCGAAGGGGGCTTTTGTTGTGCACATACAAGACATGAGTCAACGAACTTGCGGGAATCTGATACCATGCTGGGCCACCAGTAGAAGCGTCTTAGCATTTCTAGGGTTCTGGCTCGACCAGGATGCCCAGCTAGCTTCAAATCATGGGCCCAATGGAGAACACGTTCCTGTAGTCGTCGGGGAATGACCATCTTTCCAGTGGGTACTGTGGTGGTAACTGCAAGGGACATGCAGGCTGGATCAATGATGTGTCTTGGTGTGTCTGGCGTGTCTTCAAGCTCAAGGGAGCGCGAGAGCGCATCTGCGCGGAGTTTCTTTGAGGCTAGCTGGTAGTGTAACTCAAAATTGAATCTCTCGAAGAAAAGGGCCCATCGAGCTTGTCTCGGATTTAATAATTGCGCCTCTTTGAGGTGCTCCAGATTCTTGTGATCTGAGAATATAGTAAATTTGTGTTGGGCGCCCTCTAGCCAGGGGCGCCACACCTAGAGTGCCAGTTTGACGGCTAGGAGTTCATGGTCTCCAATTGTGTAATTTTGCTCCGCTGGTGAAAATTTGTGGGAGTAAAATGAACAAGGTACCAGTGTACCCTTGGAGGAACACTGAATCAACATTGCTCCGGCTCCGATAGCAGACGTGTCGACCTCAACGACGAATGGGCGATTTGGGTTGGGGTGTCGTAGACAGGGACCTGAACAGAATGCTTCCTTTAATGCATGGAATGCCGCTTCAGCCTTGGGACTCCAAACTCGGAGATTGGTTCCCTTCTTGGTCATCGCAATGAGTGGAGCAGCTAATGTGGAATAAGAACATAAGAACATAAGAAAATGCCATACTGGGTCAGACTAAGGGTCCATCAAGCCCAGCATCCTGTTTCCAACAGTGGCCAATCCAGGCCATAAGAACCTGGCAAGTACCCAAAAACTAAGTCTATTCCATGTAACCATTGCTAATGGCAGTGGCTATTCTCTAACAGGTCTATCCAGTACCGAGCGGTAGGAAGAGCTGCGTTAGTGCCTGCGGCACCCGCGGTTGCCGCACGCACAGTGCAGCTCACCTACCGCTCGATCCTGAACACTAATTTTATTTAAATGTAAACCGCGTCCGTGAAGCCTTAGGTCCGCGCAACCCATTTTACTGGATAGAGCGCCTATACAGTATCCCGGGTGCGCGGGCCTAAGGCTTCACGCCACGCTGGTATCTGTCATTTCAAATGTCATTTGAAATGACAGATACCAGGGAGGAGGGGAGAAGAGATGACAGCGGCAAAGCAAAAAAAAAGCGAAAAAACCAAAAGCAAAAAGTAAGTCGCTTCGCCGCTTCACTCTTCCCTCCTCCCGGAGCAGGGCGTGAAAAGCAGCCTTGCTCCGGGAGGAGGGAAGCGGCGGAGCGACTTACTTCTTGCTTTTGGTTTGTTTTTTTTGCTTCGCCGCTGTCAGTGTCTGCCCTCCTCCCGGAGCAGGGCGCGAAAAGCAGCCTTGCTCCGGGAGGAGGAGAGACACTGCGGCGAAGCAAAAAAAAAAACCAAAAGCAATTTTGGTTTTTTTTTTCCAAAAGCGACAATTTTGGTTTTTTTCCAAAAACGACTTACTTTTGGGATCTGTCAAGATCCCAAAAGTAAGTCGCTTTTGGACGCCTGCACAACTTACTTTTTTTTGCAGCCATCAGCAGGAACACGATCATAGCTCCTCCCGACGAAGACGAAGATGGCCGCCTGCACGGGGAAAAGCGTACAATTGGCCGCTCAAGACGTGGCATCACATCCCGTGACGCCGAACGTCGTGACGTCGCGTCTTCGGCGGCCAATTGCGCCTTTCCCCCGTGTGGGCGGCCATCTTTGTCTTCGTCAGGAGGGGCTATGGTCGTGTTCCTGCTGATGGCTTCAAAAAAGTAAGTTGTGCAGGCGTCCAAAAGCGACTTACTTTTGGGATCTTGACAGATCCCAAAAGTAAGTCGCTTTTGGAAAAAAAACAAAATTGTCGCTTTTGGAAAAAAAAAACCAAAATTGCTTTTGGTTTTTTTTTTGCTTCGCCGCAGTGTCTCTCCTCCTCCCGGAGCAAGGCTGCTTTTCGCGCCCTGCTCCGGGAGGAGGGAAGAGTGAAGCGGCGAAGCGACTTACTTTTTGCTTTTGGTTTTTTTTTTTGCTTCGCCGTTGCTTCGCCGTTTTTTTTGCTTCGCCGTTGCAGTCTCCGTGGCAGCCCCAGTCCGGACATCGGAGGGGGGCTGCAATGTTTTTTTCGCTTTTTTTTTTGCTTTGGGAGCAGGGGAGAGGACTGGGGCTGCCACGGAGACCGGCACCTATGATCGCGGCCGGGGCAGGTGAGCGGGGGCTGGGGGAAAGCTTGCCACCTACCCTTACCCCTGCCTCTACCGCAGGGGTCAGGGTAGGCGGCAAGTTTGCAGGTTAAACGCACGACAAAACAGCAGGGAAAACCAGCGATAGTCGGGGCACGGGTTACGGGATGCTAGGGAATAGCTAATTCGCTCGTTTGCATGCAATATGCATGCCGCGTGCGGAAGGGGTTGCCCAGGGAATTTAGGACGCGGTAGGAGTAGGTTAAAGGGGATTCGGGATCGCAGGAAGGGCTAACGCGGCCGGAAAGTGAGTAAAAAGCGGCTTAAGAGCAGGGTAAACGCGGCCGCACTTTACAGGATAGACCCGTAAGTGAACTTAATAGCAGGTAATGGACTTCTCCTCCAAGAACTTATCCAATCCTTTTTTAAACACAGCTATACTAACTGCACTAACCACATTCTCTGGCAACAAATTCCAGAGTTTAATTGTGCGTTGAGTGAAAAAGAACTTTCTCCGATTAGTTTTAAATGTGCCCCATGCTAACTTCATGGAGTGCCCCCTAGTCTTTCTACTATTCGAAAGAGTAAATAACCGATTCACATCTACCTGTTCTAGACCTCACATGATTTTAAACACCTCTATCATATCCCCCCTCAGTCGTCTCTTCTCCAAGCTGAAAAGTCCTAACCTCTTTAGCCTTTCCTCATAGGGGAGTTGTTCCATTCCCCTTATCATTTTGGTAGCCCTTCTCTGTACCTTCTCCATTGCAATTATATCTTTTTTGAGATGCGGCGACCAGAATTGTACACAGTATTCAAGGTGCGGTCTCACCATGGAGCGATACAGAGGCATTATGACATTTTCCGTTTTATTCACCATTCCTTTTCTAATAATTCCCAACATTCTGTTTGCTTTTTGGACTGCTGCAGCACACTGCACCGACGATTTCAGTGTGTTATCCACTATGACACCTAGATCTCTTTCTTGGGTTGTAGCACCTAATATGGAACCCAACATTGTGTAATTATAGCATGGGTTATTTTTCCCTATATGCATCACCTTGCACTTATCCACATTAAATTTTATCTGCCATTTGGATGCCCAATTTTCCAGTCTCACAAGGTCTTCCTGCAATTTATCACAATCTGCTTGTGATTTAACTACTCTGAACAATTTTGTGTCATCTGCAAATTTGATTATCTCACTCGTCGTATTTCTTTCCAGATCATTTATAAATATATTGAACAGTAAGGGTCCCAATACAGATCCCTGAGGCACTCCACTGTCCACTCCCTTCCACTGAGAAAATTGCCCATTTAATCCTACTCTCTGTTTCCTGTCTTTTTGCCAGTTTGCAATCCACGAAAGGACATCGAAGCTCCTATAGTAATTCATGAATCCAAGGAATCTTTGTAATACGCGGAGGCCTACTGGCTGGAGCCAGTCACGAAGTCCTTGAAGTTTTTCAGGGTCCATTGTGAATCCTTGATTGGAAATGATATAACCTAGGAAGGGTAGACGATTTTGCTCAAAGATGCATTTCTGTAACTTCGCATACAGGTGGTTCTCTCTGAGGCATTGAAGGACCGTTCTGACATGGGAGTGATGGGACTTCAGGTCTTTTGAGAATATCAAGATGTCATCTAGGTATACAACTACAAATGAATAAAGTAGATCTCGGAGGATTTCATTCATTAGGCATTGGAACACCGCAGGGGCATTACAAAGGCCAAAAGGAATTATGATGTACTCATAATGGCCATCTCTGTTGTTAAAAGCAGTTTTCCATATGTCCTCAGGCTGGATGCGTACGAGGTTGTACGCTTCCCGTAGATCGAGTTTTGTGAAGATCTGGGCCCTTTACAGGCGATCCAACAATTCGTTGATGAGGGGTAATGAGTAGCGATCCTTGGGGGTGATGGCGTTCAGCCCCCGGTAATCGATACAGGGGCGTAGTCCTCCATCCTTCTTCTTGACAAAGAAGAAGCCCGCTCCAGCCGAGAGTCAGAGGGTCTAATGAACCCTTTTTCGAGGTTCTCTTTGATGTACTCGTACATCGCCTGGGTTTCCAGAAGTGAGAGTGGATAGGTTCTATCCTTGGGAGGTGTAGTGCCAGGTAGAAGTTCGATAGGACAATTATGCTTTTGGAGTGGAGGAAGTGTGTCTGCCTTTTGTTTTGAGAAGACATCCTCGAAGTCAGAGTACTGAGCCAGAAGGCTGGCGAGGGTAGTAGTCTTCAGGATGGATACTGCTGGGGAGACTTGCTTTAAGCAATGTTTCTGACATTGCGGGCCCCACTGGACCAGCTGGAGTGATTGCCAGTCGAATTGGGGTCCATGTGTTTGGAGCCAAGGAAGGCCCTGTATAACTGGGTGTGTAGAGTGTTTCAAGACGTACAAGGATATTTCTTCCTCATGGAGGGTCCCCACGGTGAGGTGGAAGGCCACCGTGCAATGCGTGATGTGTCCGAGGAGATGTTCCCCTTGGATAGAAGCGATGCGGAGAGGCACCTCTAGGAGGGAATTTTCAAGAGGTTGACGATATCGTCCATGATGAAGCTGCCACTGGCTCCCGTGTCAATCAGAGCAGTGGTAGCGAAGGAACGGGATTCCATGGAGACAGAAACTGGAAGTAACAGTTGGGGGCCAGTGACAGTAGCGCCGAAGCTTGGGACCCCCGCCGGGCTTAGGCTTTGAAGTTTTCCGGACGGACTGGACAAGATTGCCTCAGGTGACCAGAAGCACCGCAGTAAAGGCAAAGGCCCTGCTTTTTGTGCTGAAGACGCTCTTTGGGAGACAACCGCCCACGTTTGACTTACATGGGTTCTTCAGTAGATGGAGGTGGTGCCGGTAGAGCCTTCAGCTGAGGGCTTGGGGCACGTGCTGGGCGTTGAGCAGGAGGCCGGGATGCTTTCACTTCATGATGCCGTTGCCGGAGGCGATGGTTAATTTTCCCAGTGAGGGAAATCAGGTCCTCTAGAGATATGGGAATCTCATGGACAGCGAGTTTATCTTTGAGAGCGGGAGATAGACTCTCTAGATAGAGTGCCCAGAGGCAGTCCTCTTGCCATCCCAGTTTCGTGGCTAGGGTCCAGAACTCCACCGTAAACTCAGAGAGGGAACTTGAGCCTTGATGGAGGTGGAGAAGGTGATGACCCGCAACCGCCTGATGACCAGGATCTTCAAAGGTCCGCTTGAAGGCGGTGATGAACTGGGACAGTTGAGTGAGGATGGGGTCGGAACACTCCCAAAGTGGAGAAGCCACGCCAGGGCCTTCCCCTCTAGACGAGAGAGGATGAAAGTGATTTTCGCTGGTTCCTTCAGGAACAAGAATGGTTGAAGGGCAAATTGCATGAAGCACTGGTTGAGGAGGCCTCGGCAAAGGCGTAGATCCCCATTGAAGCGGGGAGGAGCTGGAAGCACCAGTGATGCTCTTGGTAGCAGGGTAGAAGTCAGGCTTGTGGGATTAGCCCTCACTGCATCCTGCATTTGAGAGCGGAGTTCCTCTATAGAGGAGGCTAGAGTCTCTATGGCTCGTTGTTGCTCTTGGATAGTTGCAGCCAGACCCGGAATGGTCCATAAGGCAGGAGACTCCGCCGAGTCCATGGCCTTGGCAACCTGTTGCACTGAGAAGTGGACCCTTGGCCTAGTGCAGGATTGGTAGGCTCCCTGGTCGGACCCAGAGAGCACCTGCCACCAGGAGGCGGAACACAGGAAGAGACAGAGGCTAGCTGGAGCTTCGCCACTAGCAGCCCGGGGTTCCCTTGGGTTGAGCCCTTGGTTACCCGGGCCGCCTGGTCTTAGGTGGGCTTCGCAGGAACTCCTTGAGAGAAAGTTCAGGGGTGTGCCCACCACGATCAAGGGTGCGCGGTCGATGTTCAGGCTTGGAGACTGTGGTGCAAGAGCAGGCCACAAAAGAGTCTCTGAATGTATGGCAAGGATCAAGGCCAGAGTCAAGGTAACGTAATCAGCCAAAGCAGGGGTCAATACCAGTGGTCAGTCCGTGGATAGTCAAGTTCCAAAGGTCAGTCCGTGGGTAGTCAGCCAAAGCAGAGGTCAGGTTCCAGGTAGCAGTCAGACATGGTCAGGGGTCAGGCAGAGGTCAAATCCAGGCAGCAATAAAACTTAGTCAAGAACAGGCAAATGTCAGTACCGAGAAGACAGTCCGAGAGGTACTACCTGGGGAGACACAGGAACAGAAGGACGCTGGAACAGGACTGGAACGAGAGTGGAACAGGACTGGAACAAAACTGGAACAAGGCTGGAACGAGACTGGAACAAAGACTGGAAATGCAGAGACAAACTTGATATCACAACGTGATCGACACGATTGCCAAGGCAAGGAAGAGCAGGCAAGCACTTCCTTTTGTACAGCGTTCAGTCAGGGTGCACCGCGGAGCTGGGACCCACTCCTGGCCCTTTAAGGGACAGGGTGGTCCGAACGCCTAGGGAAAGGGCCGATGCCATGGAGGACGCCAATCCCCGCCATGAAGCCTGGCTGGAGGTGGAAGGCCTGGTGACTGCTGCCGTGGGACGCCGAGGCCTTGCTGTACTCGCCGCTGCAGCTGAAGAGGACGGCCCGGGACCCATGGAGGACTTAGGGGAGCAGGCTTGGGCGTGGGCCAAGCGCGGACGGGACATGCAACATACTTGACAGGTTCTTGTAACCTGGTTTGGCCTCTGTTGGAAACAGGATGCTGGGCTTGATGGACCCTTGGTCTGACCCAGCATGGCAATTTCTTATGTTCTTATGACTAAAACCATAACTAACAATACAGGACTTCCGCACAGTCTTACAAACTCTAATATTTTCAAACATTGATTACTGCCACTCCCTATTACTAGGCCTACCCTCAGGACTATTAAAACCTTTTTAGAGCTATTACAAAATGCTTCTGCTAGACTCTTACTAGGGTTAAGGAAATTCGACCACATCACCCCCTCACTGATAGCACTGCACTGGCACCCTGATCAATCCAGAATCCATTATAAAGTATTAACTCTGATTTTTAATATAATCAACAACATTAACCCATGCTGAACAGGAGTGAGACTTCAACCATACACACTGCAGAGAGCCCTAAGATTGCAAAATAAAGGACTTCTACAAGTGCCCACAACATGGAATACACATCTAACACAAATAAGAGACCGAATGTTTTCCATAGCTGTCCCCAAGTTATGAAACTCTCTTCCAGAGTCCCTACTACTGATAAAAAGAAAGGGTTTCAAATGTGAACTGAAAACATGGCTCTTTAGAAATGCATATGACCTAACATAAAATATCAATATGCCGATTATGTCACTGTCAGAGCCATAGATTAGATGAGCAGATGGAGCAATAAGCATTGAGAAATGTAAAATGTAAAAACACAACAAACTGAATATAACCCAAAGAAGAATGAAAAGGAAAAATTGATTACAAAACACCATCATAGCACCCAATTTAACTTGTACTTATTATTGATGTGCCGACCTAGAATATGTATTTGCTGTTACATTGAATAAGAATATGTATGAATATGACCTAGAATATTTATTTGCTGCTGCAATGATCAAAAATATGAATGTTGACCCAGAATGGGAATATTGACCGAAATTGAATGCTGATTTTGTAAACCGTTGTGATCTTGTTTTGGAACGACGGTATATAAAACGCCTAAATAAATAAATAAAATGAAATTTAATGTGGATAAGTGCAAAGTGATGCATATAGGGAAAAATAACCCTTGCTGTAGTTACACAGTGTTAGGTTCTATCTTAGGAATTACCACCTAGGAAAGAGATCTAGGCATCATAATGGATAATACACTGAACTCAGTGTGCTGTGATGATCAAAAAAGCAAACAGAATATTAGGAATTATTAAGAAGGGAATGGCAAATAAAACAATGGATGTCATAATGCCTCTGTTTTGCTCCATGGTGAGACCGCACCTTGAATACTGTGTGCAATTCTGGTCGCCGCATCTCAAAAAAGATATAGTTGTACTGGAAAAAGTGCAGAGAAGAGCAACTAAAATGATAAGTTGCATGAAACGGCTGCCCTATGAGGAAAGGCTAAAGAGGTTAGAGCTGTTCAGTTTGGAGAGGAGATGATTGAGGAGGGATAGAGGTCTATAAAACCATGAAAGGTGTTTAAGCAATCCCAAAAATGATGTCTAGGCAATCCCAAAAACGAAGGTGGCAATTTCTATTGTTAAATCCTCAAGTGGTACAATTAGGAATGTTCTTTGTATTAAAGTTTACCTGTAAATGCCTAATAAAGCACAGAGGTATATCATATGTATTTTTTCAGCCATCTCGGCTAACAGAAATTTTAATTAGTAGGGTTAGATCGCAGCTTAGCTCTTCACCATGCCCTGAATAAGGCACTCTTAAGGTGGAATTTAGATCTCTCAGAAAATTGATGTTACGGTATGTAGACCCTTAGTCCGAAACAAAGGATGGTACTCACTGAGGAACAGCCCCGATGAACTCACCTCTGGAAGGTGGTATGGAGAATGGCTCTGCCATGAGGAGTTCCACAGAACAGCTAAGACCCCCCAGGGGGCTGGATAGTCTAGGAGCATCAAGGCGTCCCCGAGGAGCAGTTACGATAGATGGTCTTACCCCTACGGGAGACCAGCAAGGTATAGTCCAGGGGTACAAGCCAAAGGTCTGAAGCCGAAGTCCAGTCAAGAGGTCCGGGGCCGGCAGCAAGGTGCAAAGGGAGAGGTTTAAATCTCCCTGGTTGATGATGTCATCTTCCGGGGCTGGCCTGGCTTTCTCGCCGGAGCCTGCTGTGCTCTGCCCGATGCTGCCTGCAGGGACACCGGAGAATTCATGCCGTGAGATGCACGTGGCCTGCCTCGTCGGGGGGATCCCTGAGCTGGTGAACCGATCGAGGTAGGGGGGGGCTGGCCACGGGCCACCGTGGCCAGGCGCCACAACAATTGAATACTGTCCAATAGCTAAATTGCTTTGTTATAAATAATTTCGTGAAGTTGTGTAATCTTGGATTTAATTGAGGGCTTGTAAGATGGTGTGTCAGATAGTAATCAAGAAATTATGTGAGTAGGAAGTATAATATGAGTAGGAAGAAAATTTTTGTTTCTACTGTACTACCTGTATTTCTATTCAAGTAAATGTTACTTGATGATTATGTTTGTAAAATGCATAAACAGATAATGAAAAAAAAATAACCATGAAAGAACCTGAAAAAGTTAATGTAAATAGGTTATTTACTCTCTCGGATAAAGTGCAGTTGCTTACCTGTAACAGGTGTTCTCCTAGGACAGCAGGATATTAGTCCTCACATCTGGGTGACATCATCCGATGGAGCCTGACACAGAAAACCTTTATCAAAGTTTCTAGAAGCCTTGACCAGCAGACTGAGCATGCCCAGCATGCCACTATCCGTGCATCCGTGCGAGGTTCTCCTTTAGTCTTGTAACACAGCAAAAATACGAGCGAAAAATAAAACAACAAACTGGAGGAGAACCCAATTCCATGGGGAGGCAGGTGGGATTCCTGAGGACTAACATCCTGCTGTCCTAGAAGAAAACCTGTTACAGGTAAGCAACTCTGCTTTCTCCTAGGACAAGCAGGATGGTAGTTCTCACAGGTGGTTGAATACAGAGCACCAGACTGCCCCACTCCACTGGAGAGACCTACAGTGGCTGAACAAGGTGCCAACAGGCCAAACACAGCTGGGGCACTGTAGTGCAACAGTGAGACCGCACCTTGAATACTGTGTGCAATTCTGGGCCGTACCAAGAAGCATGAAGCAGGAGAGTTGGGTTCAGGCCTGGAACAGATTGCGCAGGACGGACTGACCAAAGGCACTATCCTGACGTCCATCCCTATCTAGGCAGTAATGAGCCGCTAATGTGTGAAGAGAGCTCCAGGTTACGGCCCGGCAAATTTCGACAATGGGGATGCAAATAAATGAGCCACCGACGTCGTCATAACCTGCACAGAGTAAGCCTTTACTCTCCCGGTTAGCTGAAGGCCTGCCTGCTCATAGCAGAAGGTAATGCAATCTGCTAGCCAGTTGGACAAGGTCTGTTTACCCACTGCCATTCCCAGCCAATTGGGATCTGTTGAGACCATTGCTGCCCGACGTCTCCACTCCGCCCACCTTACCTCTTTTGTGACACCCTCTTTGGTTGATGGAAGTTTGGCTGCCGCGGCATCATCTTGCCGACCCCGGACCGGCTAGACGCTGCCTTCTGCCATGTTCTCCTGAAGCCTAAGGGTGCGCACGTGGCGCAGCCCCGACTCAAGTACTAGCTGTGGCGCGAACCTCAGGGGCGTCCCCCTGAGATGATGTCATCAAACCCGGATACTTAAGGTCTTTGTTTTTGCTAGCTATTCGAGTTAGCAAGGGGATTCCTCCAGGTATCACTGCAGATGGGATTCGCTCTCTGCATACCTTGCTACTCTGCCTCCTCGGACTTTACCAGGGGTACCCGCTCCCCAGGGGCCTCGCTCTCTCTCTTGCTTTTCAGGTCGCAGTCTGGAACCGGTACTCACTCCTCGAGGGCCCACGTTCCCAGACCTGCTACCGAATACTATTTCTGCCAGGAAGTCACCATCTCTCTCCCTGGAACCATCTCTCTCCCTGGAACCAGGTACTCGCTCCTCGAGGGCCTACTTCATTCCAGCCTCTGGGCTGCTTCAAGAGACTATTGTGTGAGTGTTACCATCAAGGTTCTGTTCCTGAACTCTGCATACTCTGCCTTGTCACTATACTCAGTTTCTCTACAGCTCTGCCATCCTGGGATCGCTGTTCCAGTGCCTGAGGGACTACAGCCCAGCCTGGCTCTTCCAGCTCACTACTGCCACCTCTGGTGGTTCACTATACAGTTTAATAAAAGATCTAGTGTGTGTGTGTCTCCCAACTCTGAGCCTGACCGGTGGCCCCTCTCGGGATCTTCCCCTGGGGGCATGGTCATCTGCCACCGACCCAAGGATCCACCCACAATTATCACAAATAATAACAGATTGCTAACTCCATGGATCCGGCACAGCTCAATGCCTTACAGGCCATACTGGGCCTGGCCCTGCACATTTCAGAGCAGCAAGATACCTTGGAGAAACTTACTTCAGCGTTTCATCAGCTACACACACAGAAGATTCAAGGCACAGCTTCCAACCATGAAGGTCAGTTACAGGAGGTAACTTTAAAGACTGCTGTACCACTTGTGGCTCCAACTCGTTTTTCCGGAGAAATCCAGAAGACCCGGGGTTTTTTAAACCAGTGCTGCATGCATTTTGCCTTACAGCCATCTTTATTTCCTACGGCTATCTCCAAGACTACCTACATCCTTTCATACTGGATGGTAGGGCTTTTTCTTGAGCATCTACCTTGTGGGAACGCAAGGACCCCATTTTTCAGGACATAGAAGGATTTATGGACTTATTTAAATCTGTTTTCGATGACCCTGCTCGAACTTCTGTCACTGGTTCTGCTTTGGTTGAATTGAAGCAAGGCAACAGATCATTGGCTGAATTTGCCATAGAGTTTAAAACTCTTGCAGCAGAACTCTGCTGGGACCCCAAATGTCTCAAGACTCTTTTTCAGAGGCCTGGATAACCATTTAAAGGACGACTTGGCTGCTCGTGAAACGCTGGACGAATTAGTAGCCTTGGCCACTCGGATTGATCATTGGCTTCGGGACAAGGTGAAGGAACTCTGGCTTAAAGTGTTACCTGGGTTGAAACAGGCTAGTGCTATACCTTCACCTAGGATGGTTCCAGTAATCCCTGCTGCTAATAAAGATGAACCGATGCAACTTGGTCATGGACATTTGACTTCCAAAGAGAGAAGACTTCGGAAGAGGCGCGGCCTTTGCATGTACTGTGGTCAGCCCCGCCACGATGTCTCTACATGCTCCATTCGTCCGGAAAACAGACGGGCCTAAGTCCTGCAGGAGGACTGTTCTTAGGCCTCACTACGCCTTCTCCTCTGCTCTCTCTCCCAGTCTCCTTGACCTACGGACTAGTCACAGTTCAGACTCCTGCCCTGGTGGATTCAGGGGCAGGAGGCAACTTCATTCTCAGACGTCTAGTGGAATACTTGAGGATTCCCCTCATCAAGTTGAAAGATCCACTACTGTTATCCTCCATTCCTGGAGAGCCCTTACAGGGCAACGTGACTTGCCAAACCGTACCAGTTACTCTCCGCACCGGAGCTCTCCATACGGAATCGCTCTCCTTCTTTGTACTGAAAAGGGCCATGCACCCTATCATCCTGGGGTTACCCTGGTTGCAAGTACACCAACCCCAATTTGACTGGGAATCCTTGGATCTCTCCCGCTGGGGCCCAGAATGTCATGGGAGGTGCATTAAGGAGATTTCGCCTATCATTTGCATGCCTACGACTCCAGTGATGCCAGGACTGCTGCCCCAATATGCATCCTTCGGGGATGTATTTTTCAAAGAAGCGGCTGATATTCTTCCTCCACATAGGCCCTATGACTGTG
The DNA here is from genome assembly GCF_901001135.1 of Rhinatrema bivittatum. NCBI lineage: Eukaryota > Metazoa > Chordata > Amphibia > Gymnophiona > Rhinatrematidae > Rhinatrema > Rhinatrema bivittatum. The sequence goes on along the minus strand of NC_042616.1, from coordinate 419,843,514 downwards.
CCATAAGACTGAAGCCCAATGCTGAGCCACTGAAAGGACAGGTGTACCCTCTCTCAGCCATTGAGAATAAAGCAATGTCAGAATACATTGTAGAAAATCTCCATGGGCTTTATCAGACCATCAAAGTCGCCAGCCGGCGCAGGCTTTTTCTTTGTGGGGAAGAAGGATAGTACCCTACGTCCATGTATCGATTACCGAGGTCTAAACAAAATCATGATCAAAGACAGTTACCCCTTGCCGTTAATTTCGGAGCTGTTTGACCGGCTGCAAGGGGCCAAGATATTTTCAAAGCTTGACCTGAAGGGGGCCTACAACCTCATTCGCATTCGGAGTGGCGATGAATGGAAAATGGCCTTCAACATGCGAGACGGCCACTTCCAGTATCCAGTAATGCCATTTGGGTTGTGCAATGCACCCACTATTTTCCAAAATATGATGAACGACATCTTGCGGGATCTGCTGTACAAGAATGTTGTGGTCTACCTGGATGACATATTAATCTTCTCCCAGGATTTGGACACCCACGTTGCAGATGTTAAGTATGTACTCCACCGTCTTCGCGAACACCGGCTGTACGCCAAACTCTCTAAGTGTGAATTTCACAAAGACTCAGTGCCTTTTCTAGGCTACATAGTGTCGAAAGAAGGCTTCCAAATGGACCCTCATAAACTTGAAAGTATCAAGAATTGGTCCCAACCTATCAGCCTGAAGGCTCTAAGGAGATTCCTGGGGTTCACCAACTATTATCGAAGCTTTATAAAGAACTATTCTTCTTTAACCGTACCCTTGACTGCGATGACCTGCAAGGGTGCCAATGCTTCAAAATGGTCAGCGGAGGTCATTTCCGCGTTTAAGAAATTGAAGACTGCCTTCTCCACAGAACCGTGCTTGCAGCATCCAGACCCCAACAAGCCCTTTATTGTCGAAGTTGATCCTTCAGATGTGGGTGTAGGAGCTGTGTTGAGCCAAACAGGAGACTGGAAAGCCTTACGTCCCTGTTCCTTCTTCTCACGAAGATTTTCTCCAGCCGAGAAAACTATGGGATCGGCGATAAAGAGCTCTTGGCAATAAAGCTTGCATTCGAGGAATGGCGGTCTTGGCTCAAAGGCGCTCAACATCAAATAACCATATTCACGGATCATAAAAATCTAGAGTATCTCCGCCACGCACAACGTCTGAATTACAGACAGGCCAGATGGTCTTTATTTTTTAATCGTTCCAATTTTGTGTTGAAGTTCCGCCCTGGAGATAGAAACACCAGAGCAGATGCTCTGTCACGCTCTTTTCATTCAGAGGTTATGCTTGATGAGCCACAGCACATAATTCACCCGAAGAAGATCTTCTTGGCATCCACCCAGTCTGTACCCACTGGTAAAACAATCGTTCCAAAAAGACTCAGGAAAAAAGTGCTCTTTTGGGCGCACGATTCCAAGCTGGCTGGCCATCCTGGCCAACGCCGTATCCTGCTCAAGATACAGAAGCTGTATTAGTGGCCTACCATCAAAAAGGATACCTATTCCTACGTGGCATCCTGCACCAATTGTGCCAAGAACAAACCTGCTTCTGGACAACCATGGGGTCAGATACAACCGCTGCCAGTTCCGGAAAGGCCCTGGTCGCACATCGCTACCCACTTCCAGAGGAATGAACGCCATCTGAGTGACAGTGAATCGATTTAGCAAGATGGCACACTTTGTGGCACTCCCTGGCATACCTTCAGCATTGGAGCTTGCAAAACTCTTCATAACGCACATATTCCGCCTCCACGGACTACCTTCTCACATAGTATCCGACCTTGGGTCCCAATTCACGGCACAATTCTGGAGAGCCTTGTGCAAATTGTTTGACATCTCTCTAGACTACACTTCAGCCTATCATCCGCAGTCGAATGGCCAGATGGAACGGATGAATCAAACAATGAAGCAGTTTATTTGAGCTTATGTCACGTCCCGACAGAATAACTGGGCCGAATTGCTTCCATGGGCTGAATTCACCATCAACTCTCATCCAGCAACATCTACTGGATTGTCACCTTTTGAAGTGGTTTTTGGACGTTCCCTAACACCACCACTTCCACTGAAGCTCTCAGTGACGTCCCCAGCAGCTCAATCTACTGCTGATGATATCCATAATCTGTGGGTTCAGACAAAGGACATACTAATCACAGCGAGTGACCATGCTAAGAAGTACTACGATGTGCATCATTCGCAAGCTCCAGTCTTCGAGCTGGAAGATAAGGTCTGGTTGTCAACCAAGCACCTCAGACTTAAACTACCCTCCTCTCGGTTTGCTCCTCGCTACGTGGGACCATTCCCAGTCCTTCAACGTACTGGCAAACTCACCTACCGTCTGAAGCTTCCACCTGGTCTCAACATCCATAATGCCTTCCATGTTTCACTTCTGAAACTGCTCATACTCAGTGAATTTTCTTCCAAATCTCAGGATCCACCTGTCATCAATGCAGAAGACAACTTAGAGTTCAAAGTCGAAGAGATTCTGGATGTTCAAAAAAGAGGCAATACTTTTTAATATCTTCTCTCCTGGGAAGGTTTCGGCCCCGAAGAAAACTCTTGGGAGCCTCAGTCCAATATCCTTGACAAAGAAATGCTTCATCAGTTCCACATCGCGCATCCTTCCAAACCCAAGCCTGGTACCCGAAGAGGAGAACGCCCTTTGAAAGGGGGTGCTGTTGCGACCGTCACTGCCCGATGTCTCCACTCCGTCCACCTTACCTCTTTTGCGACTCCCTCTTTGGTTTATGATGTTTGGCTGCCGCGGCATCATCTTGCCAACCTCCTCCGACGTCCCTGGACAGGCTAGACGCTGCCTTCTGCCATGTTCTCCTGAAGCCTAAGGGCGTGCGCTCGGCACGGCCCCAACTCAAGTACCAGCTGTGGCGTGAACCTCAGGGGCGTCCCCCTGAGATGACATCATCAAACCCGGATACTTAAGGTCTTCGTTTTGGCTATTCGAGTTAGCAAGGGGATTCCTCCAAGTATCGCTGCGGATGGGATTCGCTCTCTGCATACCTTGCTACTCTGCCTTCTCGGACCTTACCAGGGGTACCTGCTCCTCAGGGGCCTCGCGCTCTCTCTTGCTTTTCAGGTCGCAGTCTGGAACCAGTACTCACTCCTCGAGGGCCCACGTTCCCGGACCTGCTACCGAATACTACTTCTGCCAGGAAGTCACCACTGCCTACAACACCAGTGAGTTACCATCTCTCTCTCAGAGCTTTCCCTGGAACCAGGTACTTGCTCCTCAAGGGCCTACTTCATTCCAGCTCCTGGGTTGCTTCAAGAGACTATTGTGTGAGTGTCACCATCAAGGTTCTGTTCCTGAACTCTGCATACCCTGCCTACTCACTATACTTAGTTTCTCTACAGCTCTGCCATCCTGGGATCGCTGTTCTAGTATCTGAGGGACTACAGCCCAGCTGAGCGCTTCCAGATCACTACTGCCACCTCTGGTAGTTCAGTATACTGTTTAATAAAAGAACTAGTGTGTGTCTGTCTCCAAACTCTGAGCCTGACTGGTGGTCCCTCTCGGGATCTTCCCCCGGGGGCATGGTCATCTGCCACCGGCCCAAGGATCCACCCACAATTATCACAAATAATAACAGGATCAAAGGACATGAAGAGCTGGGTGGACTGTCTGTGGCTCAACGTACGATTCAGATAGAACGCCACAGCCCTTTTATAGTCCAGGGTATGAAGTGCTCGTTCCCCTGGATGGGAATGAAGCCGTGGAAAAAAGGTGTTCATAACGATGTACTGATTGAGGTGGAAATCAGTCATGACCTTGGGCAGAAACTTAGAATGCATACGCAGGACCACATGATCATGAAATAACTTCGTGTATGGTGCAATCATAACCAGAGCCTGAAGGTCACTGACCCTTTAGGCTGAAGTGATCACCACCAGGAATATGACTTTCCAGGTGAGGAACTTCAGGTCAGAGGACTGCAGCAGCTCGAAAGGAGGTCACATGAGTCTTGCCAGGACAACGTTGAGGTCCCAGGACGCAACCAGAGGCCGAAGGGGGGGGGGGGGGCCTCAGCTGGAGGAGACCTCGCATGAAACAGCCCACTAAGGGTTGGACTGAAACGGGTGTGCCATCGATACCACGATGATATGCACTGACCGCGCTGAGGTGCACCCTAACAGAACTTGTCTGGAGCCCAGACTCAGACAGGTGCCACAGGTAGTCCAGCAGCTGAAGGAGGGGGCAAGAGAAAGGATCTAGATCATGACCCGAGAATCAGATGGAAAAACGTTTCCACTTTGAGCTGTAGTTCTTCATGGTCGAGGGTTTCCTGGACTCCACCAGGACCCAGGAGACACAGTCTGAGAGCTGTAAATGTTAGAGGACTACGCACTTAACACCCAAGCTGTGAGGGCCAGTGCTCGGAGGTTCATATGGCGCAGGGTGCCCTGATTCTGTAAGATAAGGTTGGGCGCCATCCCCAGCTGGATGGGTGCCCACACTGACAGGTCCTGCAGAAGCGGGAACTAGATCTGTTGAGGCCAAGAAGGCACCATGAGTATCATGGTCCCTCTGCATGCCGAAGCTTCAGTAGAGTCTTCGAGAGGAGCGGTAGAGGGGTGTACGCATACAGCAGGTCCTTCCCCCAGTGAAGGGAGAAGGCATCGCAGGCCAGACAGCCGTTCCCCAGCACCAGGGAGCAGAACCCACTCACATGTGGTTGTGAGGGAAGGCAAACAGATCCACATCCGGCGTATCCCACTGGTGGAACAGCATGGCCGCTACCGATGGGTTGAGGGACCATTCATGTGGCTGGAAAGACTGGCTCAGGTGGTCCACCAGTACATTGAGGTGAACTAGCAGGTAGGCCGTTTGTACAGACATCCCCTGAGATAGGGCTCAGGTCCAAACTTGCGCCGCCTCTTGGCAGAAGAGGAACAAGCCTGTGCCACCCTGCTTGTTGACGTACCACATCGCGACCTGGTTGTCTGTCCGAATCAGAACGTCTTTGGACAACAACTGATCTCTGAACACCCACAAAGCGTACCGCATTACCCGAAGTTCCAGAAAGTTTATCTGACAGCGGGCTTCAGCGGCAGTCCAAAGGCCTTGTGTGTGGAGGCTGTTCATGTGGGCTCCCTAGCCCTGTGGGGAAGCATCGGTGGTAAGGGTCACCTGGCCAGAGATACTCTGAGAGAGTCCATATCTGTGACCAGAGTCTCGAGATCCTGAGATGCTTCCCGCCACTGGGACCGCAGGGTGCACTGGGCTCTCCACATGTGGAGGCAAGCCAGAGGGGTCTCATGGTCAGAAGCCACCATGTGGCCCAGCAGGCATAGCAGAAGACGGGCTGGTACCCTCCGACTGTTGCGGACAAGGGTAGAAAGCGAGGTGAGGGTGAACACCTGGTCCCTGGGCAGAAAAGCCTTTGCTTGTGCCATGTCTAGTCTGGCGCCTATTGAGTCCAACTGAGGGGATGGACAAAGATGTGATTTGGGGAAGTTGATAAAAAACCTCACCATCTGCAGGGTCTGCACTGTCAAGGCCAGGGCTTGCAAGACTCCGGGGTGAGATTCGCTCTTGACCAGCCAGTCGTCCAGGTATGGAACATGTGGACCGAGTAATGCCTGAAATAGGCAGCCACCACCACTAAGCATTTGGTGAAGACATGCGGGGCTGATGCCAGCCCAAAGGGCATCACTTTGTGCTGAAAATGTGCACTCCCCATCACAAAGCAGAGGTACTTCCTGTGGCTGGGGACAATCGAAATGTGTGCATAAGTCTCCTTGAGATCAAGGGAGCAAAGCCAGTCTCCTTTTCTTCGGAGTGGGATTAGTGTGCCCAGAAAGACCATCTTGAATTTTTCTCTTACGAGAAACCTGTTCAATGCCCTAAAATTGAGAATGGGGTGCAAGCCGCCATTCCTCTTTGGAATGAGGAAATACTTCAAATAGAACCCTTGACCCTGCTGGTGGCGAGGAACTGGTTCCACGGTGCCCGCTACAAAGAGGGCGGAGAGTTCCATTTGAAGAATGACCAAATGGGCGGATGAACCCCATGATGTACATGGGGGAGATGTCTCTGAGAGCCGGCTGAAATGTAGATGGTACCCCTGGTGAATGATAGAGAGGACCCAATGGTCCGATGTGATCTCCTCCCAGTGATGGGTGAAGCTCAAGAGCCTGCCCTCGACTGGGGGATCTGACGCCAGAGGTAAGGCCGGCTGACTTATGCTCCCTTGTCGCTAGTCAAAAGCTCATGGCCAGGGCTTGCTGGGGGGGCTGGTTGAGGTCTAGGTGCCCGCTGTTGGCAAGGGCAGCCCCTGAAACTGGTGTGAGGCGGACGAGTGCAGGTGGTCGGAGGATAATATTTCCTCTGCTGATAAAAGAGTTTCTGAGATCCCTGCCTGGAGGATTTTCTGGCTGAGGACGGCCTGTCTGCGGCACTAGCAGACAGCTGCCGAAGGGTATCATGATGGTCCTTCAATTGCGCCATCACATCCTGAACCTTATCCCTAAAGTGGTTCTCATCCGTGCAGGGGAGGTCGGCTAGCCTGTCCTGGACTTTTGGCTGGAGATCAGAGGCCCAGAGCCATGCAATTCGTCTGGTGCCAATTATCAATAATTAATCAATAATGAATAGTAGCTTGAGATCTATCTAATGTTTGGGTACTTGCCAGGTACTTGTGACTTGGATTGGCCACTGTTGGAAACAGGATGCTTGGCTAGATGGACCCTTGGTCTGGCCCAGTATGGCATATCTTATATATGTTATGTTTCGTAATTTTTAATTGTGTTCAAGGAGAGTGTGATGAGGTGGGGGTACAAGGCTGTAAGGTTTTCCTAGGGTGCCTAATACCCTTGCACTGGCCATGGGCATTACTGTCCAAGAAAACAAAGAGGTAGGCGATCTATGATACCGTCAGGTGAACACAAAAGGAATAGATGCCGTTATCTTTTCCAAATACTTTATTGATGCAGAGACGTTCCAGATAAATTGGGCAATTTATCTGGAACGTCTCTGCATCAATAAAGTATTTGGAAAAGATAACAGCATCTATTCCTTTTGTGTTCACCATGGGCATTACTGTACAAACATTTAACTAAGTTTCCCAACTCATGGTGTTATGTCATAATGCCTCTGTATCGCTCCATGGTGAGACCGCACCTTGAATACTGTGTACAATTCTGGTTGCCGCATCTCAAAAAAGATATAATTGCGATGGAGAAGGTACAGAGAAGGGCTACCAAAATGATAAGGGAAATGGAAAAGCTCCGCTATGAGGAAAGACTAAAGAGGTTAGGACTTTTCAGCTTGGAGAAGAGACGGCTGAGGGGGGATATGATAGAGGTGTTTAAAATCATGAGCGGTCTAGAACGGGTAGATGTGAATCGGTTATTTACTCTTTCGGATAGTAGAAAGACTAGGGGGCACTCCATGAAGTTAGCATGGGACACATTTAAAACTAATCGGAGAAAGTTCTTTTTTACTCAATGCACAATTAAACTCTGGAATTTGTTGCCAGAGGATGTGGTTAGTGCAGTTAGTATAGCTGTGTTTAAAAAAGGTTTGGATACGTTCTTGGAGGAGAAGTCCATTAACGGCTATTAATCAAGTTTACTTAGGGAATAGCCACTGCTATTAATTGCATCAGTAGCATGGGATCTTCTTGGTGTTTGGGTAATTGCCAGGTTCTTGTGACCTGGTTTGGCCTCTGTTGGAAACAGGATGCTGGGCTTGATGGACCCTTGGTCTGACCCAGTATGGCATTTTCTTATGTTCTTATGTGTTGTGTAATGGACGAGGGTGCAGTTTTTCACTTGGCCGTAGGCACCACATTGCCTGGCTATGGCTCTGGATCCATTGAGGTGGAGAGGAGGGGCAATAGGAGGCAACATGGTGAGGGGCTTTTCTAAAATTGGGGGGGGGGGGGGGTTGAGATCCCTTTGTTTTATTTTAGTTACACCAAAAAAAACAAAACAAAAGAAACAAAACACAATGAAAAAAAAAATGATAGCACAAAAGAAATGACATTTTCAGAAATGAAACAAAACTGAGCAAATCAAAGTTATTTTGTCCGCACATGCCTTCTGTACTCTTGTTCTGTGTAAAATACATTAAATTCTGCTTTTACCATAGTTTATTGAGGGGGGAGTTCTCACCCCTTTTGCTCGTCCCCTGAAGTGAACATCCAAATTTGGCCAGTCCATGAAAGCAAAATTCTAAAGACAAGACAGGGAGTTAACTAGCACTTCCCAGATGTGCATCTGAAATATTTGCACAAGGGCAGATTATAAAAGACACAATTGATGGTTTGGTTTTTTTTTTGGCATTTCGAGCAGGAAGCCACTGGGTGGTGCAGTCTGCACATATCAAGGGCAGCAGCTGCTGCAGGGCTGAAAATGGCCACAGAATGTTTTCATGAATTCCAGGAACCCTCCCTTCCATGCCTGCCTACCTACCAATTTTGGTGCATAAAAAACAAACAGCTGAAAGCTCTTAAAGAGGGAAGTCTTCGGGGGAGGGGTTGCTAGCCTATACAACAATACTCGTGGTAAAAAAAAAAAAAAAGTACCACGCAAAATAAAAGTCTAATCTGCACAGTATGCAATAAGACTAACTATGTGCATATTACATTTTTTGCCAACTTAGCATGGCCACAAAATGATGCATACAAAACAAGAAAATTATGCCTTGAATGAATGCTGGCTACCATTCTACTAGCCCAAAATGAATGAGCCAGTTAGCATGGGAGATTCTCACCTGCAGACCCAAGCACAAAGTGCCTCTGACTCTTATCCTCTTCCACCCCCAACCCAAGCACAAGGGGCATCTGACCTGCCCCCCCCCCCCCACCAGACCCAAGCACTTCCAAGCCCCAGTTCCCCCCCCCCCCCCCCCCCCTCCCAGATCAAAGCCAAGAAACCTTCATGGCCTGGCGTCTATTCCCTTCCCCTTCCCCTTCACTCCCCTTCCCCTGCAAAGTCCCCATCCCAACCCTTACCACTTTGATGTATGATAATAGAAGATCGGGGCAGGAGAGAACTCGCTGCCCTTCCACCCTGCAGCCAGCATTTTAAAAAAACAGCACACATGGCAAAGTATCAAGCGAGGCCAGCTGGCACCATTTATTAAAGCAGCCACTGCAGGGCAGGAGGGCAGTCAGCTCTCTGCCGCCTCGATCTTCTGCTGCCATACATCGAAGTAGTAGGAGTTGGATGGGAGGGGGACATTGAACCATAGAGGAGCAAGAGAACTGGGGAGCAGAGGGCCCTTGTGCTTAGGCTCAGAGGATGTGGAGGGAGATGTGGTGCTGTCAGGGGAAAATCAGTGCTCAGAGGCCCCTTGGGTCCACAGGGAGAGTGGAGGGGATGGGGAATCCCTTATCCTAACTGGCCCTTTCACTTTGAGCTGCTTAGCACAGGGGATTTCCATCCTGGTACCAGGCCCTGCTAAAAACATAACACTTGATCTGAGACAGGAGTTAAAGTTTTCTGGTTTTTACCAAGTCCACAGGAAATAGCAGGTGTGGTGAGCATGCCATGCCATCCCCCTTAGGCCTGGTAAAGCCTTGATTGCAGATGATGCACCCTCATTTCCATACAGGAACATGCTAATTTTAGTGCTAATGAAATGAGGGACCATCTTAACATGCATGTTAAGACCTAACTGTATAGCAGACCGTTATTAGGATTCAGAAACGGTTATTATTAACGTGCACAAGCTGTATAGGAAGGAGACAGAAATCAAGGGCCCTCCTACATATAAAAGAAGAGTTAGTAACTATGCTATTTTCTATGACCCAGTTGGCTATGTTTAAACTCACTCTTAAAATGCATTGGGCTATGTCTGGTCTAGAAATAGTTTTATGGGGGTCTACTTAGAGTTGACCTTTTTTCTAGATTGTTTTCTTCCCATAACATCTCCCTAGCCTTTGCCCCTCTCTTGAACCTTTCCACTTTATCCCTCTCCCCTTCACAACCTGATCCCATCCCCTTCTCTGCACCTCCCGACTCTCAATACATGAACTGCTCTTCAAAAACAAATTAATAAGACAGTGGACAGAAAATACTTTATGGAAAGCTATTTCCCATCTAACAAATGCACCTTTTTTATTTACCGCCTGAAGGAATGGTAAAATAATTTAGCACAAAAATGCTTTCCACATATTTGACCTGCAGCTTCTTTCTCAGGGAAACATGTTCCTTTATACTGCAAAAATTACATTTTTTCCACACTATGTGACAGGTAACACACAATAGAGAGCTATTATGTTGAAACAGCGCCCTTTCAGTTATTACATTGTGGGCCTGATTTATTAATTAAACTTTTTTTTTCCCATTTTGTGTCTATAAAAAAAAAAAAAGAAGCTTAGTGTTCAGACCTATGTGCATATCAAACAGCAAATAGCAGGGATTTGGTAGAAGAGCTGAAAGAAACTGCACCTCCAAGAGACCAATATTCAAAGCCATTTAGATGGACAATTCACAAGTTATCCATCTAAATTGCAAGTTATCCATCTGACTTCCAAATTATCCATTTAAATGTTTACTTTAGAATATTGACCTTCTGATGTATGGTATAGTGGGGTGAAGTTTGAAAATATAAAGGACCTCATGTTCAAAAGGATTTACACTCTTAAAATTGGTTTTACATATGTAAATACATTTGACCCATGTAAGTGAGCTTTTGAAAATTGCTATGATAATGCTGGAAAAGTCTTTATTTGAAGGTTTTTCCTCCCCAGATGATAAATTTAAAGGTCTCATCTAAAAAAAGAGAAATTTAAATATATACTGTCATGGGAGCATGATCTGGAGACAAACTACCCTGTAGAGGAGTGGGATGACATTATACTACGTGCTCGTACGATATCTATCTCAACTTTATTAATAGAAAATTGTTATAAGATTATATACTGCTGGTATTACACACCTGAGCGGCTTCATAAAATGCACCCTAATACTAGTAATCTCTGCTGGAGGGAGTGTGGTAAAGTTGGGACATTTATGCATATTTGGTGGGAATGCACCATTATGCAAGAGATGTGGAAACAAATTGAGACTTTGATCGCTGCTTTATTGCACATCCGTTTTGTATTACAAGCGAGAACAGCCTTGTTGCTTATACCTGAACCAGGACTGTTTCTAGAACAGAACATGTTGGTACAGCAAATTTGCATTGCATCCAGAATAGAGATTACTTCCTGCTGGAGACAACAATCAGCGCCAACGACTGGACAGAGTTTGTACACTGAGTAAACTATCAGCAGTTAAATGGAACAAAATGCTGAAATATTCCATCTGGACTCCCTATCTTCTTGGGAAAACCAATATCTCCTTATAACTGTTCCTGGTTTGATATCCGTTAAATTGCTGCGAGAAGAAACATTTTTTTTGTATTATCTCTTTATTGGTTTCAATATGCCAATACAGTAAAACTCAAAAACAATCCAGCAAAATGTAACCAAGCCATTTTAACATGTACATTGAGTGTCCCCCCCCCCGCATGTATCCAGATAGATTCTCATATATTCGATAACACTACCAGAGGAGCTACAAGAAGAAGCCTGGAAAGGCAACTAATACAATCTGGATACATCTTGGGGGGGGGGGGGGGACGACTCATTGTACATGCTAAAATGGCTTGGTTTCATTTTGCTGGATTGTTTTTGAGTTTTACTGCATTGGCATGTTGAAACCAATAAAGAGATAATACAAAAAAAAAAAAAGGAGCACCTTAGGCTGAAAGGGCAGCACACCCGTAACCTGTTGAATGTAGCATACAATAAATTGCCAATATTGATGTATCTTAGGACAGCTCAAAAACTGATGATCCAAGGTTCCTGGTACTACAGTGCACCTAGTACACATCTCTGACAATGCTATTTTGAAAACAAAAGCCGACTTTTGGGAGAAATAATATCTCATAAGAAATTTATACTGCACTTCATGTAACCCAACATTAAATGTGATACAACATATTCTTTTAAAATGGTGTGCATATTTGACTTCTGTTAAATCGAGCCCTGAACTCCAATCTCGCAAGATCTTCCCATACTCTATAACTGGCTTTTTATTCATCAAAGTGCGATAAAGAGAGGATATAGTATGGCAACTTGGATCTTCCACATCAAACATATCTGACAAATATTCCGTTTGTTACGGGCATCTAACGACAAGGACACTGAAGGCGAAGACATCAGGGACATCAGAAGGCGAAGACACGGGATCCAACGAGAGACCAGGAACCATAGAAGAAGACATGATGAAGGACCAGGAACCATGGAAGAAGATGACGAAGGAATTCCCATGAAGAATGGAGTGCCTTGAAGAAGCTGAAGACACAGAGAAGAGGAAATGCCTGGATGACATCATCAGGAGAGGCCGCAGGGCTACTCCCACTGAGGGCCCTTTAAGAGGCAGAACCCTGGAGAGTGGCATCCCTGCCATGAAGAAGGAGCAGGAGCGGCACTAGGCCGTGAAGCCAGGTTCCTGCATCAGCGGCGGTTCCGCTGGGCAGGAAAGGAGGGCGGCAGCCACAGGGAGCGTGAAAAGAAGGCCGGAGGTGGCAGCCCCGCAGCGCAGGGAGGAGGTTGACGTTGGCGGCCTCCAGGCCACATGGAAGCATGGGAGCTCAGCCCACCATGCAGGAAGGAAGGTGTGGGCAAGGTTGGATGGCAGCGGCTCCGACCGCTGCGGGACACAGGCGTCGGCCTCCAGGCTGCACGAGATGGTGTTGGGGCAGCAGGCAGGCTGGCAGCGAAGACTTGCTGGTGTGAATGTAAAACATATCCTGAATTTAATGGGGAAAACAGATTTTTATGTATTTAACATGTGTTTAATGATGTAATGATGCTTTTCATGTGTATTGATATATTATGTTTTTTTGCTGGACTTTGTACCTGGCGTTGAGTTCTATTTTTTTTTGTTCTTGAAGAAAGGTGCGCCCCAAACTAAAAACTGAACTAAACCGAACACTTTTTTTCCCAAAAAGTGCTGCCACTGCTCCATAGTGCTGGAGAATGGAAGATAAACTCCCTTCCTCACCATGAGGGAGCCTTGGTCACTTTGTATCACGCTGCATGTTAAGAGCCTGTGAGCTGAATTTCAACGCAGTTTCAACACACAGGTGAAACATTTTTTAAACTCCCAATGTAGTAAGCTAATGTTATGCTAATGCATTGGGTGTAAAAATGTGTGATCAGCACAGGCCGACTGCACAGTTTAACTCGGGAGGGGAAAGAGCTGAATGGGAGAGAGTGTATAGGAGCATATCTTTTGTTGTGCTCCTAGCTGGCTATCTGGCCATAGTCAGGCTTAAAAATAAATGCACTGTCCAGCCTCTGCCCCTCGTCCTTGTGGGTAAGGGGTGGAGCCCTGGTGGTGGATCCACTGTTAGAAACTTTACTCCACCTCTGACCAGGAGCAACGTTGCTAGCGTTAAGAAAATGTGCGCTCAGACAGTGCACCCCTCTGCATTGGGAGGGAATGCTTAATGTCCTCATTTGCATGGAATTTCCATGGGAGGGCACTGAGCTGAGAGCACATTTTTAAATGGACATTTTGTGAGCGTAAAACTCCTGGCTGCATCAACGGTAAGGCTTACGATCACAAAATGTGCGTTCAAGAGCAGGTAAATCTATGCGTTCAGATGAACTCGCCTTTCTGCATCGGCCTGACAGAGTGTAAGCGAGTTAGCTAGCTCTGTATGTTTTGTGTGTATTTTTATTACATAGTATATGGTGAATACAGTTTTCTTTTTTTAATGTCCACTGTCTACCATGAAAGATTGATCTTTCTAGCAGCTGTTTTCTAATGTGAATGATTTTGTGTTTCCTTAAGCAGAAAGATGAATTTTCATAGTTTCAGTGGGGGATAATCTTGTTATTTATTATGGTGATACCATTTAAGTTAATGAAGGTAAACGATGTGGAGAGAGGGCCAGAGAGCGTCTGCTTTAAAATGAGATGGTCATCCTGGCAGTGAGGGTAAGCTGGAAGGTCTGTGAAACAGCACGTACTTCATGGAACAGCTGAGTATTTGTTCCTGTCACATATCTGCTAGGAAATAGCAGAGACTTTGTGGGACTGGTTAAATGTTCCTTTAAGATCATAAATCAGACCAAAATGAGCCTTCCCCCCCTCTTATATTGTCTTGCAAATGTGCATCCTGGTCAGGTAAACAGGATCTGCTAACGCACTTGATCTTGTTTTCACTCCTGAAAGAATTTGTCAAGAATTTTCTGAAAAAAAAAAAAAAATCAAAACACATAATAAAGGCATGAGTCATCACACAAATATTCTAGGCTTTTCCACTGAGTCAGTTATTTGGTTTCCCCCCTACTGACAAGACAGACAGTCAAGGCCGAGACCAGCAACCAGTGATGTAACCTGCATGATCGGGTCTTTTGTTACAGTAGTGATTGTATTTTTTGCAAAAAAAAAAAAAAGCCAACACAGGAAGTGAGGCCTAGTGACAGGCCTTGGTTATGCCAAAACACAGGAAGTGCCCAGAAATACTGGCATTGTGCAACAAACAAGAAAGACTTAACAGCAACAATTGAACAAAACAATTAAATACCAAATAATAATAATTTGGAGATAGGCCAAGGACCTGATGTTTTCTTCTCGAAGACAATAAATGTTGAATGCATACTTCCTTACAAGGGCTAATTTTTTTTTTTTTTTTTTGCTGTCTGGAGAAGATGTAAGCCTCTGGTGCCACTCAAATATCTCTTTGTCAACAAGAACAATGGGAGACACTTGGTTGCAGATTTATTATGGCGTCCTACTGTCAGCTTGCAGCCTTGCACAAAGATTGCCAGTGTACGGCAGTATGCTTGCTGTTGGCAGCAATATGTGGCTTCACTGTCAAGAGGGACATTTCCTTGTTTGTCCAGGCAGCTTCCCCCTATTCTTGCGGGCTTCTACTCACTTGGTACAAGCTACAGCGATTGCACTGTATGTCTTCATTCACAGCTACTTGAGGATTTTTTCCTAATTTTATTCCTCATCTTCCTCTCCCTTTAAAACTTAGGCATCCCAGCACAATGGGATTGTTTGGGAATGAAACCATGTCACCAACTGGCTCCATGTCATAAGGAGCAAAGCTAATCCAGTCCTGGCTTTACCACACTTCATGCAGGGACTTATAATTCTGAATTTCTTAGGTAAATCAATAGGACAATCAGAACTACAAGTCCCTGCATACAATGGGGTAAAGCCAGGACTGGATTAGTCTGTTGCATGGAGTGAGGTGGCAACCCTACCTATCACTACCACTAGGCCATTGGGCTAGCCCCTTGATTTGGATTTTGAACTTTTCATCAATAAAAGTGATGCAGCTTCATGGTTATAATGGAGTGTTCAATCAGGTCTCCAACAAAAATTTAAATAATGTGTCAGCATTACAGTTTTAGGGTTACCAGATGGAGACAACTGGATCCATTCGGGAGTTTGCAGTCCTGCTTTTCCTAGAGAAATTAAAACTACAAGTCCATGGACGTAATGGGGATAACCAGAACTAGCTCTGCCTGTCCCTAATAACCTGGAGCTAAGTGATAACCCTAGGCTGGGTCTGGAGTAGGAGCAGCTGCCCTGGGTGTCATGCCCAAGAAAACGTTGTCAACACGGCTGCTTTCACCTGTGGGCATAAGCACGCAAGACTCTGCAGCGATGACTGGACTGGCCAGCATGGCTGGTGCAAGGATAGTAGGCGCTCTAGGCGAACCTTCTGCCTTGCGCCTGCCCTGCTGTGCCGCCCCTGTCTCCTCCCTGCTTTGATGTGCTTCTCAGGGTCCAACGAATCTGTACTTCTCTTTTCCGCGAGCAGAGCGGTCGCAGCACCACATGGCTGCTCTTTGGCGTGGTGCCCCCTCCTGGTCGGCGCCGTAGGCGACTGCTTAGTTTCGCCTAATGGACGCGCCGGCCCTGCTGGCCAGTGCCCCGAATCTCAGGCAGCAGAGAATAGCTCTCTGCTTTCTGCTCCAACCCCTGCCTTCCCAGGTAGCGTGCAAGGAACAGGATGATGAGTGTAAGGTGGGGGCTGACCCTTGAGCAGACACAGTACAGTGCAAAGCAAAGAAGATCCCCTCTGCTCCCTAATCTAGCCCATATTCTTCTTTTCCTGCAACCCTTTCCCCTGCCTCTCCCTCACCCCCATCTTCAGGAAATAGAAATTAGGGGGGGGGGGCTGAAGCTAGAGTGGATGGCAGAGCAAAGAAGATATTCAGATTTTGTCTGCATATTTATATTTCTAATTTGTGATCTCTTATTCTGTATTTGGTGAGGGGATTTTGTTCTTTATGTGTGTCTGAAGTGAAGCATTGCATATAGTTTCTTATGTAGGGGTCTGTAGCAGTCCCTACTTGTTCTGTTTCCCACTGAAAGATGTAGTAGTGTTTTACGGACAAGTGGAATATTTGTAGTTGCTGCCTTTTCATACGGAGTTGGTTGCTGTTTGAGTTTTGGGAGTCAACGTTGTTTTGGCATGGCAGGTGTGCTTTATAGGGTCTGGGTGAATTTTTGTAGGATTTTGTGTTACTTCACAAAGTGCTTGGTAATGGAAGGGCTTTGTGTCACTGTTGCTGAGGTGACAATATAATTTCAATGTTTTTCCTATGGTGAGCGATGAAGGGAAACATTCTATTTCAGCTCAGCCAGCTATTTAAGAGAAGCGGTCCAGAGAAAGGCAACCAAAATGTTGAGCAGTCTGCACCGGAAGACTTGTGAGATGAGACTAAAGGACCTGAATATGTATACCCTGGAGAGGGAGAGAGACAGGGGAGATAAGATACAGACCTTTGCATTCCTGAAAAATATTAATGATGCAAAAGAATAAAACCTTTTCTGATGGGAAAGACAGCTGTAAAACTAGGGGTCAGGATATGAAACTTCAAGAATTAGACTCAAGAACAATATCAGGAAAGGCATGAAGGTACCTTGTACAGAGCAACAGTCACTACCCTTAACATACCCTAAAAGGAAAAAACACTAGCTAGGCAGACTGGATGGACCACTTGCATCTTTTTCTGTCATCATTTACTATGTTACTAAAACCAATGTAGTATGAATTTCTTTTAATTGATAAAATTAGGTATTTCTTGGGGGGGGGGGTTGTTTTTTTGGGTTTTTTTGCAGTCTATCTCAAAAAATCACAGATGACGCATTCATCGGACACTGTTGATTTCTGAAATATATATTACATATTTTGTTTATCTATATCTCTCTATATCTAGATATATATATCTATATATGTGTATCTATAGCTATATATATATATATATATATATATATATAAAATAAAAAAAATTGAGGATCCTCTATTTCTATGTTTAAATAAATAATTCTAAATAAATAATAAAAAAGTAATCTGTTTGTTGAGGGGATCCTCGATGTGTGGAAATGTCACATTGGTTTGCCCCTTCTCCCCATTCTTCTGTCTAGACTAGAGATACCACTGATTTTCTGTGATCTAAAGCATTAAACACAGAAGGATGGGGGGAGCTCTGGAGAGCTGCACAAATGCATTGACCCCCAAGCACTGGAGACCCTCGGAATGCCACATGCAGGCCAAGTAGTGGGGGGGGGGGGGGGGGGGGGGGAGGGGGGGAGGAAGAAGAGGGACACAGAGCAAGCAGTGGGGAAGAGAGAACGAGGGGGTGCAAAAGAGGGGAATGCAGGGCACAGCGTAAACTGGGAGGGAGAGGGAGATGCAGGGGAAGGAGTAGAGAGGAGGAAAAAGAGGATTCTGGGCAAGGGGTGGGGGAAGAGAAAGCTGTGGATCCTGGGTAGGAGTGGAGGAGGGCATTTTGCTGGAGCCACCGTCACGACAGGGATAGCTGCCAAAGGAGAAAGCGCTATTCCGGAATAGCCACTGATAAGTCAAGAGGGACAGGGTAATTCTGATTATCTGCTTGTGACGAAGTGTATTATAGGGCGCCTCAGAACACCTTTAGGGACCAGCCCCAGGGATCTGGTCCGTCCACCTTAAGCCACACACAGGAAGGAAATCCTGGTCCCAGGGCGTTTCCCTTAGCAGGGCAATAAGAAGCTAGGCATGGAGTGAATAGCAGGCCCCAGACAGGAAAAGGAATTCAGGAACTACACAGAACTGTTTGTGTGTAATCGTTACCTTTTTTTGTTGCAAGCACTGTTGAAGTAAGCAAGTTTTCCTTTTTGTTCATTTGCCTTGTAAATAATAAAAAGTTTGTGCAGCAGAAGAGATCAGAAGGCTCATCTGCATATCTTACCCAGAGGACCGGAAGGCTCATCTGCATTCCTTACCTAGCAGGCCTGGAAGAAGACTCCAGAGGTCATTGCAAGCTGTCCAGGCTTCAGTCTGTACAGCCCCAGCTTCCAGAGGCCCCGCACTCCTTGTAGCAGAAGAAGATGGGAAAGCTCATCTGCATACCTTACCCAGCAGCCCCGGGAGAGGACTTCATAGGTTCAGTGGTTTCCAGGCTTCAGACTCCACAGCACCAGCTTCCACACTCCTTGCAGCAGAAGAGGACCAGAGCTTGCATGCCTAACAGTGCACACCTCAAAGCCCCTTACAATAAATTTGCTACAGATTAAGATAGTAATCCAGCAGCCAGAGGGAGACTAACCAGTCTCCTGCACTGGGTGCCATATGTAAGGATAAGCAACCATGTAGCTAGGACCTGCCCTCAAGGTGATGTAGTATCCTCTCGCACTGAGGATGTGTCCCCATGAGCATGTGCCTAGGAGGGAAGGGTTTGGACGGCCATTCTAGTTGGTGATTCGAATATTAGGAATGTATATAACTAGGTGGCTGGTGGACGTGAGGGTTGCTTGGTAACTTGTCTGCCTGGTGTGAAGGTGGTGGACCTTACGCGTCACATAGATAGGATTTTAGATAGTGCTGGGGGGGAGCCGGCTGTCTCGGTACATATGGGTACCAATGACATAGGAAAGTGCAGAAGAGAGGTTCTGGAAGTCAAATTTAGGATTTTAGGTAGAAAGTTGAAATCCAGAACCTCCAGGGTAGCATTCTCTGGCATGCTCCTCATTCCACATGCAGGACCCCAAAGGTAGTCAGAGCTCCAGAGTTTCAATGCGTGGATGACACGATGGTGTAAGGAAAAGGCTTTTAGTTAGGAAACGGTCATCATTTTGGGGAAGGGGGTCCTTTTCCAAAAGGATGGGCTCCACCTTAACCAGAGTGGAACCAGGCTGCTGGCACTAACCTTTAAAAAGGAGATAGAGCAGTTTTTGAACTAGAAAGGGGGAAAGCCGATAGTCGCTCAGAAGCGCATGATTCGGAATGATGTATCTTTGAAGGATACTAAGAGAACAGGGAAAAATAGGGCATCATAGGAGAGAGGTTGCAAAAATTCCAAAGGGGACCAGGAGCCTTAAGTAAAGTGCAGAAAGATTCCAAATTACCCCTATCAACTGATGAGCAGGTTGTTAATACAAACAAGAAACATACTTTGAAATGTCTGCATACAAATGCTAGAAGTCTAAAAAATAAGATGGGAGAGTTAGTGTATAGCACTGATGAAGAGGTAGATATAATTGGCATCTCAGAGGCCTGGAAGAAGGAGGACAATCAATGCGATACTGTGATACCAGGATATAAATTATATCGAAATGATAGGATGGATCAAATTGATGGAAGGGTGGCACTATATATTAAAGAGGGGTATTGAGTCAAACTGGATGAAAGTTCTGCAGGAAACAAAATGCAATGTTGAATCTTTATGGATAGAGATTCAGGTGAAAAGGGGAATAAAATAACATTGGAGGTGTATAACCATCCATCTGGCTAGTAAGAATACACAGACAATGAAATGGTAAAAGAAATAAAGGGAGCTAACATTATCAGCAGCAAAGCAATAAGTGATTTCAAATATCCCAGTACTGACTGGGTGGAATGTTACATCAGGACATGCTAGAGAGGTAAAGTTCCTAGATGAAATAACTGACTGCTTCATGGAGCAGCTGGTATAAGAACCAAGAGAGGACTGAAAAGAAACTTGCTGTGGAAGCAAAAACTCATAATAAAAACTTTTTCAGGTACATTCAAAGTAAAAAGCCTGAAAGGGAGTCAGCTGGATCATAAGATGATCAAAAGATAAAAGGGGCACTTAGAGATGACAAGACCAGAGAGACTAAGGGGCGGATTTTCAGAGCCCTGCTCGCCTAAATCCGCCCAAATCCGGGCGGATTTAGGCGAGCAGGGCCCTGCGCGCCGGTAAGCCTATTTTACATAGGCCTACCGGCGCGCGCAGAGCCCCGTGACTCGCGTAAGTCCCGGGGTTTTCGGAGGGGGCGTGTCGGGGGGGCGGGCCCGAACCGTGTGGCGTTTTCGGGGCGGGCCCGGGGGCGTGGCTACGGCCCGGGGCGGTCCGGGGGCGTGGCCACGCCCTCCGTATCCGCCCCCAGGTCGCGGCCCGGCGCGCAAGAGGCCCGCTGGCACGCGGGGATTTACGTCTCCCTCCGGGAGGCGTAAATCCCCCAACAAAGGTAATGGGGGGGGTTTAGACAGGGCCGGGCGTGTGGGTTAGGTAGAGGAAGGGAGGGGAAGGTGAGGGGAGGGCATTAGAGGATTCCCTCCGAGGCCGCTCCGATTTCGGAGCGGCCTCGGAGGGAATGGGGGTAGGCTGCGCCGCTCGGCGCGCACCGGCTATACAAAATCGATAGCCTTGCGCGCGCCGATCCAGGTTTTTAGCAGATACGCGCGGCTCCGCGCGTATCTACTAAAATCCAGCGTACTTTTGTTTGCGCCTGGAGCGCAAACAAAAGTAGGCCTATTCGCGGAGTATGAAAATCCGCCCCTAAATGAATTATTTGCTCTGGTCTTCATTGAGGAAGATGTAAGAGATATCCATGCCAGAAATTATATTCAAAGATGATGATTCAGAGGAACTAAAATAAATCTCAGTGTACCTGAAAGATTTAAAAAGGCAAATTGACAAACTAAACAGTAGAAAATAACCTGAACCAAATGGTAAACGTCCCAGAGAGCTAAAAGAACTGAAAAATGAAATTGCAGACCTGTTTTTCGTAATTTGTAAACTATCATTAAAATCATCTATGGTAGCTGAATACTATAAAGTCAATTTTAAAAAAGGGATCCAGAGTGATCCAGGAAACTACAGCCCAGTAAGTCTAATGTCTGTGCCAAGTGAAATAGTAGAAACTATAATAAAGAACAAAATTACTGAAAATATAGATAGGCATAATTTAATTGGACAAAGTCAACAGGGATTTAGCCAAAGGAAATCTTACCTCACCAATCTGCTATAATGTTTTGAGGACGTATCTATTATCTTTGTAAACCGGTTTGATTTGTATCTAATGCAAGAAGATCGGTATCTAAAAACTATAAATAAATAAATAAATAAATAAATCTTTAATGTTATAATATTGTTACAGTTTTATGTTCTATGTAAAGGATATGCCCCTCCTCTGGCACCTTATTCTGTTTTATGTAAACCGGTACGATGTGCAAACGGTTATCGGTATATAAAAATGTTAAAATAAATAAATATGTGGGTAAAGGTGAGTCGGTTGATATAGTGTATCTGAATTTCCAGAAGGCATTTGACAAAGTTCCTCATGAGAAACTGAGGAAATTAAAAAGTTATGGGATATTAAGTGGGCAGCAGATCGGGGGAAAGATTGTTTATGTTTTTATTATTTTATCTGTTGATTTATTTCTTTATTTAAAAGCATTTATTACCTGCCCCTTCTAAAAGTTTGGGGAGGGGTACAATAAAGCATACACAATAATTAAAACTATAACAAACAAAAATAACACTGGCGTCTATATGAGATGACATCAATAGGCATACTTTCTTCACATATTCTGGTTGCAGGAGCAGCTATATTGTGGAGGAATGCAGTGTAGGAATCATGCATCAGTATGCTTTATAGAGGCAAATTATCAGGGAATGCTAGCTGAAAGAGGTATGCTTTTAATAATTGTTTAAACAACTTGGAGTTCTTAGTTAATCATATGCTGTTTGGAAGACAATTCCACAGTGTAGAACTGAGGGAGCTCAGAGATGTGCTGGCGTGTCCACTGAAGGATCTGTTCAATAGATCCCTGGAAACTGGAGTGGTGCCACAGGATAGGAGACGAGTGGTAGTAGTCCTGCTTTACGAGAGTGATAGCAGAGAGGAGGCCAGAAACTATAGGCCAGTTAGCCTCTCCTTGGTGGTGGGAAAATTAATGGAGACTCTGTTGAAGGAAAGGATAGTGAACTCTACAATTGGGTGGGTTGCTGGACCCAAGGCAGCATGGATTCACCAGGGGAAGATCCTGTCAGACAAATCTGATTGATTTTTTTGTTTGGGTGACTAGAGAATTGGATTGAGGAAAACCGTTCGATGTGATCTACTTGGATTTCAGCAAAGCTTTTGAAATGGTCCTACCCAAGAGGCTTGTGAATAAAATGAGAAGCTTGGGATTGAGTGCCAAGGTGGTGGTATGGATTACAAACTGGTTGATAGGAGACAGAGTGTAATGGTAAATGGAACCTGCTCTGAAAAGAAAACCATGTTAAGTGGAGTTCCACAGGGTTCGGTTCTGTTCAATATCTTTGTGAGCGATATTGCGGAAGGGTTAGAAAGTAAAATTTGTCTAATTGTGGATGATACT
This sequence comes from Rhinatrema bivittatum, assembly GCF_901001135.1. Taxonomy (NCBI): domain Eukaryota; kingdom Metazoa; phylum Chordata; class Amphibia; order Gymnophiona; family Rhinatrematidae; genus Rhinatrema; species Rhinatrema bivittatum. The sequence goes on along the minus strand of NC_042616.1, from coordinate 419,820,901 downwards.
AAGACCTGCAACAGAGTGGACACGTCTGAAGGAGTAAAGAGAATGAAATGAGATTTAAGAAAGCTGGAAGAGTGGTCGAAGATTTGGCACCTGGGATTCAATGCCAAGAAGTGCAGAGTCATGCATCTGGGGTACGGTAATCCAAAAGAGCTGTATGTGCTGGGGGGGGGTGAAAAATTGATGTGCACGGACCAAGAGAGGGATCTTGGGGTAATAGTGTCTGGAGATCTGAAGATGGTGAAGCAATGTGATAAGGCGATAGCTAAAGCTAGAAGAATGCTGGGCTACATAGAGTGAGGAATAACCAGTAAGAAAAAGGAGGTGATAATGCCCTTGTACAGGTCCTTGATGAGGCCTCACTTGGAATATTGTGTTCAGTTCTGAAGCCCGTATTTCAAAAGGGACAAAGAAAGGATGGAGGCGATCTAAAGAAGAACAACCAAAATAGTATGTGGTCTGCATGAGAAGATTTATGAGGAGAGGCTGAAGGATCTGAATATGTATACCCTGGAAGAGAGGAGGTGCGGGCAGATATGATACAGTCCTTTAGATATCTGAATGTTTTTAATGATGCACCTTCAACAAACCTTTTCCATTGGAAAGAAATCAGTAGAACTAGGGGCCACTAAATGAAACTCCAGGGCAGAGCCATAGACAGGCAATTTGGTGCCTATGGCCAAGTGAAAAACTGCGCCCTTTCCCATTACACACCATATGACACCGCAAGTTTGGGGACTCTAGTAAATGTTTGTAAAGCAATTTGCAAGGCCGATGCAAGGGTATTAAGTGCCCTAGGGGAATCCTACTATTATGACCATTGGCTGTGGCCGCCCGCGGCTAACCCAACTCACGTCATGTGCTGCCCTGCTCTCCTCTTCAGGCGAACTCGCGGCTGTGACTAGCTGCTCCTGACGCATGCCTCCCGAGACTTCTCACGACGCCAGCCTCCATGCCTCCTCCGGGCCTTTCTAGGCGTGCGTGCGCTTCACTGAGCCTCTCTTTAAAGACGCTATGGCCATTGAAGCAGAGAGCAATAATGGAGTTGTATTAACAGTATGAAGGCGAATTGGTTAAGGGTAGTAACCGGCACACCAGCAAGTTACCCCGATTAGTGTTTACTCATTCCATTCCACTCCTTATTTTATAAATCTCTATCATATCTCCCCTCAGCCATCTCTTCTCTAAGCTGAAGAGTCCTAACCACTTTAGCCTTTCCTCATAGGGGAATCGTTCCATCCCCTTTATCATTTTGGTCGCCCTTTTCTGTACCTTTTCTAATTCTGCTATATCTTTTTTGAGATGTGACCAGAACTGAACACAATACTCATGATGAGATCACACTATGTAGTGACAGAGAGGCATTATGATATTCTCTGTTTTATTCTCCAATTCTTTCCTAATCCCTAGCATTCTATTTGCTTTCTTGGCTGATGTACACTGGGCAGAAGATTCCATCATATTATCAACAATGTCGCCTAGATCCTTTTCCTTAATGGTGATTCCTAATGTGGAACCTTGCATTGTGTAGCTATAATTTGGGTTATTCTTCCCTAAGTGCTTCACTTTGCACTTGTCCACATTAATTTTATTTGTTATTTGCATACTCAGTGGTCCTAAAACAGTGCGAAAATTAAAAGGTTCCAAAAGTGGTTTAAGATGACGAAGCAGTTTTATTTTGAAAAAGAATTGTACCACTGATTACATATGAGGTTTCATTGACAGTCTTGGATCAAGATAGACAAGATAATGAGCTTTCTGAGAAAAATGAATGTCGTACCCCTTGAGATAGATTTTAAAAACATACGCGCGCACGAACAAAAGTACGCTGGATTTTATAAGATACGCACGTATCTTATAAAATCCGGGGTTGGCGCGCGCAAGGGAGTGCACATTTGTGCAACTTGCGTGTGCCGAGCCCTGCGCGCACTGCCCGTTCCCTCCGAGGCCGCTCCAAAATCAGAACGGCCTTGGAGGGAACTTTTTTTCTATCCCCCGCACCTTCCCTTCCCTTCCCCTACCTAACCCACCCCCCCCGGCCCTGTCTAGACCCCCCCCCCCTACCTTTATCGGAGAAGTTACTACTGCCTCCGGGCAGTAGTAACTTACGCGCGCCGGCGCAGCAGGCCTCGACACAGGCCACTGTGTCGGGGCACTCGGCCATGCCCCCGGACCGCCCACACGCCCCCGATCCCTAACCGCCCCCCTGGCCACGCCCCCAACCGCCCCTTTTTGCAAGCCCCGGGACTTACGCGCGTCCCAGGGCTTGCACACGCCGCCGAGCCTATGCAAAATAGGCTCGGCGTGCGCAGGGAGGGTTTGGGGTAGGTTTTCGGGGGGTACGCGCGTATCTTACGAGCGTACCCCTTTGAAAATCTACCCCCTTGTGTTTAAATAATGGAGGATTTGGATAAGAGGCAGGCTGTCCAAGAGAAAGGACCTCAGCCTTTTTAACATTAACCCCTTTCAGGATGAGAAAACACAATACAATAGGCTCACTGACGAATATATTCGGGGTGGACTGGAAAGGGGTTACGTGAGAGATTGTTCAGGGAAAACCAATCCTGTACTGTAGAAAGAAAGAAAGTGAGAAAAAAATTGATTATTATCATGCCTAGTCAATCTCAGAGGAAAGGAAAACTGAATGTCATCAGCATATAGCTTAAAAACGAACCAAGCTGTCCTAGAATTTGACCTAATGGAGTAAGATAGAGATTGATACGTTGATGGCCCTATTAGTTATTCCCACACAATTCAGTAAGTAAAATGTGCAGCCAAGCCGCACATTTTACTTTCAGAAATTAGCGTCTACCCAAAGGTAGACATTACTTTCTGCCGGCACCGGGAAAGTGTACAGAAAAGCAGTAAAAACTGCTTTTCTGTACACCCTCCAACTTAATATCATGGCGATATTAAGTCGGAGGTCCCAAAAGTTAAAAATAATTAAAAATTTAAAAAAAATGTAAAATCGGCCTGCAGCTCGTGGGTTGAAAACCGGACGCTCAGTTTTGCCAGTGTCTGGTTTCCGAACCCGTGGCTGTCAGCGGGTTTGAGAACCGACGCCGGCAAAATTGAGCGTTGGCTGTCAAACTCGCTGACAGCCGCTACTCCTGTCAAAAAAAGAGGCGCTAGGGACACACTAGTGTCCCTAGCGCCTCTTTTTACCGCGGGCCCTCATTTGCATGTGGGCCAATACTAAATCTCACGCACAGGAGAGTGGGCGCTCGCCCTCTCTCCTGCAACTTTTACTGTATCGGCCCGATTGAAGCAGAGAACCATGATGGCATTGCATCAAGAGTATAAAGGCTTATTGGTTAATGGTAGTAACTGCCGCACCAGCAAGTTACTCCCATGCACTCTTTTCTTCATTTCCATCCTCTAGCATTTAGGGTTCCACAGTGTTTATCCCATTCCCCTTTGAATTCTTTCACAGTTTTCATCTTCACCACCTCCTCCAGAAGAGCTTTCCAGGCATCCACCTGATTCGTCCTCCCTGGAGCAGAGCCGTAGCATGCCTATGGCCAATATGGCCTCAGCCATAGCTGCCACTGTCCAAGGGGCCCATAGCATGCCGGTGCAGAAGGAAAAATGTTGTTTGCTGCAGTCATCAAAAGCAGCATAGTCCTACTGGAATTGGAAGCATTGTCGGCAGGGCCTAGGAAGAAAAGTAAATTTGCACTGGTGGGTGCCGTAGAAAAAGGAGTAGCTGAGCTATGTTGTGCGGCCCACCAGAAGCGGCAGCATCACTGTGTTATACTTCCCCACCGGAAGCGGCAGCCTTGTCACCAGGGTCTAGCAAGAGGAGGAGATGCGCGGAATGTCCTGCCTGTAGTAAAGAACACACAGCCATATAGTGAACCACTGGGTGAAGACTGTGGCAAAAATGTCTATTCAATACTCCTAAACTAATGCCAGATCCTCTCACATTTCATGTGCCCTGTCCGGGTGAGGCTTACACTTTTTAATTTGGAACACCATACCTTGTGCTGTGTCTCCTTGCTTAACACCATCTAAATGCTTTGAGGTTCAGTGTGCTGCGGCAGTCAAAAAAGCAAACAGAATGTTGGGAATTATTAGAAAGGGAATGGTGAATAAAACGGAAAATGTCATAATGCCTCTATATCGCTCAATGGTGAGACCGCACCCTGAATACTGTGTAGAATTCTGTTCGCCGCATCTCAAAAAAGATATAATTGCGATGGAGAAGGTACAGAGAGGGGCTACCAAAATGATAAGGGGAATGGAACAGCTCCCCTATGAGGAAAGACTAAAGAGGTTAGGACTTTTCAGCTTGGAGAAGAGACGACTGAGGGGGGATATGATAGAAGTGTTTAAAATCATGAGAGGTCTAGAACAGGTAGATGTGAATCGGTTATTTACTCTTTCGGATAGTAGAAAGACTAGGGGGCACTCCATGAAGTTAGCATGGGGCACATTTAAAACTAATCGGAAAAGTTCTTTTTTACTGAACGCACAATTAAACTCTGGAATTTGTTGCCAGAGGATGTGGTTAGTGCAGTTAGTATAGCTGTGTTTAAAAAAGGATTGGATAAGTTCTTGGAGGAGAAGTCCATTACCTGCTATTAAGTTCACTTAGAGAATAGCCACTGCCATTAGCAATGGTAACATGGAATAGACTTAGTTTTTGGGTAATTGCCAGGTTCTTGTGCCTGGTTTTGGCCTCTGTTGGAAACAGGATGCTGGGCTTGATGGACCCTTGGTCTGACCCAGTATGGCATTTTCTTATGTTAACCCTCCCCCCACCCTTTCGGAGATCCCACGCCAGAGTTGCAGGACTGAGGTGGGACTAAGCCCTAGTGCTGAGTGTGCCACCCAGGAAACCAATTGCACTGGATATGGGGGCCAAATACACGTTGTCTCTATAGTTGAGAGGAGAAGGTTCTGTTTTATTTTATCTAATAAGTTTCCCCTGAAGCCAGCATCGATTACCAAAACATGAAGATGGCCATGTTGGGACTTCTTTTTTAATGTATGTTTGTGAACCGGTTCAACTATTTTTGCTATCCATTTCATTAAAGTGTTTTGATATTTTATGGATTACCATATTAAAGCCTTTTTGATTCTTTTTTGGTTTTTAGTCCTATAACTGATGAAATGATTTGTTAAGTCAAATACATAACTTTTTTTTACCTTCGGTTTTCTTTGCTTTCTGTTATTTTTCTGCATCACTTTCTCTTTCCTTTCTATCGTGTGTGTGTGTGTGTGTGTGAGACATCTTTTTTTATTTTTGCATTTGGGTGAGAAAGTGAGCAATGGGGTTCGGAGGTGTGCCAGTCACCAAGAGGACCTCGGGAGCACTACTTTTTGCATTTGTACAGAATGCCATTATCCCTAAATCCAGCCCTGTGGATTACTTCTGCTGTGAATTATGAGGTTTAATTTTTGCATTGTACCCGGTGGCTTCCTGATTATTGACCCACAGTATCTGAAAAACAGCTGAGGCAGTACAAGGGCAAATACATTCGTACAAAACAATATCACAGAAGCCCACGTCTCCAAATGATTGGAGATGCACAACAGAAATTACTCCTCTCGCCAACCCCCAGGGGAGAGGGAAGGAGGGGCTGGTCCTTCTTAATATTGGGGGTGCTCAAGCACCCACAGAGCTGGTGCCTTTGGCCAATATAAATCTAAAATTAGTGCCATTGAGTGTTAAAAAAAAAAAAAAAAAAAAGGACCTGTGACTATGGAGGAAAAGTGGTAGTACTAGGCCCTCTCTGAGTTTTCCACAGCTATCAGGATTGAGACAGTAAAGCTGTTATTTGCAGGTTCCGGCATCTCTCCAGTGTTTTGGAGGTCAGAACAATGGCTGAAAAGAGGAGCACACCTGGGGCTCCTCTAGTCTGATCTAGGAGGAGAAGATTAGGGGTGATGGTCCTGGGGGCCCGTATTTTGGCAGGCCCTACACTGCCATGGTAGCCCTAGCATTATAATTTCAGCATTCTAAGGTCAGTTATCCTTTGCTGACTGTGGTGTTGGTAGCTCTTCTGGAGGTTGTGCAGAAATCACAAGAACTATGCCACAAGCTGGAAAGTTCCACTGACTGGGTCAGGCAGCTCTAACCAAAGATGTACTTACTTACGAATGTTGTCTCATGTTACACACATTGACTACAATGACTGACTCTAGAAATGTTGCCTATGCCCTCAACTCTCACTTGTTAGGGTTAGCTTATATTTTATAATTGGTTGTTGGAGGGGCCGAAATGCTAACTGTTTTTATTTCAGTCCTATTTGCCAACATTTTGTTGTACTATCCACCATTTTTACCTCTATTCACAAGTTGATATGCACCTGGTCTGTTTGCTCAAGTAACTTTTTAACCTACCCGGACAAAACCCAAGATCTGAATATTTCTGCCCGCTGTCTGGCTAAATTTGATCTGGGTTAACTCCTGACCTGCACAAAATGTAGCTTCTTAAAATGAGACAGTGATGGAGCTGTGCCGGGGGCGTAGTTAAACTGTACCTGATGAGCACTGATATTCAATACATAACCCAGCTAAAATGTGCCGGCTATGTCTGATTGAGAAATGCCTGCCCTAAAGTTACCCAGATAACTTTATCCGGGCATATTCAATGCAACACATAGCCGGGTACTGGTAAAGTTATTCAGGGAACTTTCCCGTTCACTATAAACCTCTCATTTCCTAGATCAAAATCTAATGCAAACTCAGCAGATCTCCAACAACATTCACAAAAATCTCCTATGGAGCTCGGTTACATTCTGGTCCATCTCTCTTCAAGATGGGGGCATGGATATTATCCTTTTTTGGTCAAAACCACATCTGCAAAGCGCTTAGTGCCCTTGGGAGAGATTTCCCAAAGTGGTGAACTGCAATCAGAAAAAAAAAAAAAAAAAATTAAAACAAGCAAAAAGAGCACGTCTCATCAGTTTCACAAGACTTTAAAGCTGCAGGTCTTCCTTTCAGTTTTTCAGCATCTTGTGAAATAACCTAGAAGAGGAAAAAAACTGAATTTAAAATAGATAAGATTGCATGCAAATACAGATTTCCCCTTCCTGCATCATCAGTTCCCATATTAAGTCCAGCCTTTCGCCAGATGGCCAGGAAGCATCGCATAAAGACACATTTCTCATCATGGGGAGAATGGTCTGTTATGAGTAACGGCCATTCACTCACAGAAGATATTAGTTTTTAAAAAAAAACCTTCTATTGCAAACACAAATATACATAATGCAATTTGACTCTGCAGTCTTCTCCCAGCAATATCAGGAAAGATCTAAAAAGTGGCTTTTTAAACAGGCATTTGAGACGGTCACTTGAGATATAAGCCAGGCCTTTTATACATTCTATCTTTATTCTGCTTTTTACTTAATTATAATGTTAATTTTTAGTCTCTATTTATTAGCTTCTAATTGAATTATTGTAATTTATTTTTGAATATTTTATGATATACTTTTACTTCCTTTTACTGTTTGGATTTTAGATGTATTTTGTAAACCGTAGAGATAGAACACATTCTGTGCGACAGTATATAAAAATTGTATAAATAAAAAAAAAAAAAAAAAAAAAAATTGTATAAATAAATAAATAATACCGCTGCTTCCCTTCTCCTAGCAACCCCTAGTGGCATAGTTTACACTTTAACACTTTCTTGACATCTTCCCCTTTTTATGCTTTCCAACATATGAAATGTTGGAAAGAATTATGCAAAAGGGATCAATGTCCATCTGTCTGTATGCACAATAACTCTCTAAAAAAGGGTTGGGAATTCACCAAATTTGGCAGGCAGTAATAAAATGTGACTATCTCACATATGATGAGTTTGAAACCCAGAAAAATTGGGTCAGTATTTTCAGAGAACCGAGCCTCTAAAAAAACCAAACAAAAAACATTGCTTTCTGTGGAGAAACAGTTAAAAACTGGTAAACACTGTTAGAATGCTGACCAGTGAACCATTCCAACCCCACCCCGACCCCCAGCCTTTCCAGCACTTTCTCACAGAGCAACACAGACAGACAGAGACAGGGAAACTGGCAAAGGATGGCACAAAAAAACTCTTCTGAAGTACACACACACACACACACACATATCCCATATTCCTCCCACACAAACACATTCCATACCCACACCCCCCACATATCTCTCACACACATTCCATACCCACACACCTACACCCCCCACATATCTCTCACACACATTCCATACCCACACACAATTCCACCCTACACATCCCATACCATGCATCCCTAAACATACCTCCACCTAACACCCACCTGACCCCACCACATATCCACACACACCCCTCTCACACATATATCCATAAACCCACATATGTATTCACTACACGCACAAATACAAAACCCTATACAGACATGCACATGTATTCACTACACACAAACAAAACACACACACACACACACACACACCTACAGAATATACACACTCCCACAGAGATAGGGAAATACATGATGCAGCTTCTCAAATCACCCCATTTTATATACACACACACCCCACACACGCTTACTCTAACCACATCCCTAAAACCACAACTCCCACCTACACAGTCACACACACAAAAAAACACACCCCACAGCACTCCTAAGACAAACAACCCTGACACACATTACCTCCCCACACAAACTTACCCAAATACACACAGCCATCCCCACATACACCCTAACATCTATACACACCCACAAATACCCCTACACATATAGATACACACCCATAGCCTGACACCTCCACGCACACAACCTCTCCACACACTACTTACACACAAATCCCCATATAGATACAAACCCCGCCCATGAACACACTCCCTCACATCTACACCAGTTACCTATAAACAGCCACACTCCTAAAAAAACACACCACATCCCCCACCTAACTCTTTCACACATCCATCCTCCTGATTGCCCCCACAGCCACCCTAAAAAAACAACTCATTACCCCCCACATGCACACACCAACATCCCCACACAACTCCACTACCCATACCCACCCATCCATGCACATATATATCAACATCCTCAAATGCAGTCTCACCCAGCCCCACATATCCACCTTACACTCCCCATCACATACCCACACTCTCCATTCTACCCAAACAACCCCCCACACACACACACACTTATCCCCCACATCCACACATCTCCCCCCCCCCCCCCCACACACACACATCCTTTCTAGAAATCTATGTTGGAAAGCACTCCCAAAGATAAGCCTTTGCCATAGTTTCCCCTGCTTCTTGAGAACTCCATAACATTAGTTAAACCTTTCAACAATGTTTAACCTGGCATTATTCTTAATCTTTCACATTTATGTAGACAAGCAGTCATATCTCGGTTTCTGTAGATCAAGTCTCAGACAGGTTTCACTATGCAATTTAACCTGGTGACTGTTGGCATTGGAAGAACAGTTTTATAAGTGCTCCCTGCTGTACACCAGGTGGGAGCGTTAGTCACCTGTACATCATCAGGAAGGCCTGATTCCACTGCAGAACTATCTAGTTCATACATTGTGTGAGGAAGCAGCTGAATGTGAAATCTGCTTCTCTACACTGGTAGTACCAGGGCCAGTGCTTCCATTAGGCAAATTAGGCGGTCGCCTAGAGCAGGGGTCCCCAACCACCGGTCCGTGGACCGGGACCGGGCCGTTGGGGGTTTTTTGCCAGTCCGCAGCGCCGCTCTCCTCGGCTACCGTTCACTGGCTGCCGCTGCTGCGGGAAGAGGCTGGAGACCCGCCTCCTCCAACCCCAAAAGGGAGGAGGCATGACCTGAAAAGCAAGAAGGTCAGCAGGGCCGTGGTGGAGCTCATGTCACCACAGCCCGAAGAAAACAGTCGCGTCTAAACGTGCAGGTGCTCCTCCTCCTTCTTGCCCACGCGGCCCCGGAAGAAAAATGTTGCCGGAGCCGCACGGGCAGGAAGGAGGAGGAGCATCAGCCGTGTGCAGAAGAGGAGCAGCGCGGCCCGAGAAGACCAGGGCTGCTGCAGAGCCCATCCTGCAGCGGCCTGTGAAGAGGAGGCCCAGAGGTGAGAGAGAGGCTAAGGGTTTGTAGAGTGTGTATGTGTGGTGTATGAGATGAGTTGAGAGACTGTGTGTGGGAGTGAAGACCTGAATGTTTGCAGAGAACATGTGAGAGCCTCTGTGTGTGTGAGAGAGAGAGCATGTGACAGTGAGAGCCTGTGCTTGAGCAAGACAGCATGTGGGAGTGAGAGAGAGCCTGTGTGTGTGAGACTCAGACAGCATGTGCCAGTGAGAGACTGTATGAATGATTGTATGAGAGAGAGCCTGTGAGAGTGAGAGCCTGTGTGTGTGTGAGAGAGAGAGAGAGAGAGAAAGCATGTGAGAATGAGAACCTACTGTGTGTTTGAGGGAAGAAGACAGATGGAGAGAAAATAAATAGAAAAAAAGGCAATAAAAAAGGAATTGGCAAAAAAATAAGAAAGGGAAGGTGGGGGGAAAAAAGCCTGTGACAAACCGATTAGAAAACTAAGATCAGACAGCAGATGTAAAAAAAAAATAAATTACTTTTTACAGATTGGCATATGTAATCTTTGGTAATGTGCAAGAGTAGCACTTTCTCTATGCGGATCTCACAATGTACGAGATTAGCATGGAGGAAGTGGAAGCCCACGGGGCCTGCACAGAAGAGGCAGCAGAATGGGCTTCAGTGCCAGTAGCAGCAATCAGCACCTCCCCAATAGCCACGCGGCAGCAGTGACAGTGGCAGCAGAGGAATGAGAGAGGCTCTGAGGTTGTGAGGGAGCCAGTGAGAGTGAGATCATGAGTGTGTATGAGAAAATCCAGGGGAGTAAGAGTGTGTTGTGTGTGAGGGGTGTGTGTGGAGGGGGAGAGAGTATCTTACAGCCTGAGAGTGTGTCAGTGTCTGTGAGAATGAGAGGTTATGGTTGGGTATAAGAGCATGAATGTGTATGTATGTGACAGTGTATGTGTGAGAGAGAGAGGATAACCTAATCCTCGACAATATCAGGGTGACTGGAAATCAAGAGCTCCCATGTATGGACAGCAGGGGCTTTTTAAAATCCTTATTAGTTTTAATTATTGTGTGTTATTTAATATATGTGCTGTTTTGAAATATTTTATTGGTGTTTGGGAATTGTAAAAAATGTATATGATTTTAATTAATAGAATTTCTATTTATCAGTAGTTTTATGGTATTCTTTTGTTAGTATGGTTTTACTATTATAACTGATGTTTTATGTTTCTTGATTTTATTTGTTTTATGAGGAATGGTGGTTCTGTTTTTCCATTGTTAATACACAGAGACTGACTTCTTGGGGTTTCCATTTCAGTTGTTGTCTAATTTGTGCTCCTTTATTTTGTATTCTGTATTTGGTGAGGGTCTGTCTCTGCTCTGTGAGTGTGACCATGATGAGAGATTCTGCTAGCATGTAGTGTCTGTATAGGGATCTATAGCAATCGGGTTTGTTTTGTTTCCTGAGTAGGTGGTGTATTGTTATCCTAGGACCCAGTTAATATTTACCCTTGCTTTTTCACAGGTAGGGTTTTTGTTGTTTGAGTACTTGGTGTTATTACTGTTATGTTACGATGGGATTGCAGTATAGATTTTGAGTGTCTTTTTTTGCGGGGTTTTGTGTTAGTTCACAATGTGTCTGACAGTGAAAGGTGTTTGTGCTGCTGTTACTGTGAGGTGACACCAGAATTTGAAAACATCTTTTAGTATGATGAGCTGTAAGGGAAACATCCAAGCTCCATTGTTTGGGGGAATTTCAGTGGATGCAGAGAGTTACAGAACTGGAGGTGCAGGATTTATAAATGTCATAATTAAATAAGTATGCACTAAAATCCAACCCCATCCATAACCCCGCCCCCTTATGACCAAAGCCCCACCCCTGCCCCACCCCCACCCCCACCCCGCCCCGCCGGGCCATGGAAAAATGGTCTTGCTTGAAGCCGGTCCCTGGTGCAAAAAAGGTTGGGGATCACTGGCCTAGAGCACCAAAAGTTTAGAGGTGGCAAAATCCCACCAGCATAATGCCCAGAAGGGTGTTGTGCCAGGGCCAATGCTACCAAAGAAGGGAGTGCTGTGCTGGAAGCCACTGCTGCCGGTAGGAGGAAATGCTGTGCCAGAGGTAAGGCGGGGAAGGTGAGGTGTATGACCGAAGGTTTGCCTAGGAGACCAGATATTCCTGCACCGGCCCTGTGTAGCACCCTGTTCCATGTGCACGAAGTAAAATCTTGGTATTGAAGTTTCTTTAAACACAGTTGCTGGTGTGTTCCAGTGCTTCTCTCCATCCAGCTTCGGTTGAACGCTGTCTCCAGGTGTCAGATGGGGCGAAGGACGAGCTTTGGGGCGCCTATTGAAGAAACGGACATAATTCTGTTTGGCTTTGTCGTCTTGCTCATATACCTTTGCCAAGTCTGGCCATTTTGGAAGAGAGATTCTCCTTTAAAGTGGATAGAGCTGTTCGTGTCAGCCCTTCAGCAATAGCGTGGGACTCGGACCCTGCGTCGGAAGGAAAGTTGCTTTGTACTTTATGAGGGCTAGCAGTGGGCCTGGCTGCTGTAAATTGCATTTGTCCAGCTGGACTACTTGTTCTGTTTGGCCATTGGCCTGGGGAAAATGAGGGCTTATTATGACATGTTTGATGTCACATTCTGCCAAAGTGCTGGAACATATTGCTAATAAAATGAAGCCCATTATGAATCATAAATTCTGCAGGAATATCAAAATGACCGAAAATGGTCACTACTTGCTGACTCGTGGTATCGGTCATAGAGAAGATCTCCAAGAACCTCGAAAAATAGTTTATAAACACAAGGTATGAGTGTCCTTTTTCTTCAATTCCTCCTGTGCTGTTGGAAGTGGGTGGATTGGGACTCTTTGCACTAAACTAACTGCATAGGGTACCACGTTCAGTGACATTTTTACTGGATCCCCACGTACAAGACCCACATTAACAACTTATGCCAGGCCTTTTATGAGCCCCATCTTTGTGGCCAGCCTACATGCCAAAAGGCGGTCACTGAATTGTCCCCTTCACCACAAACCGTCAGTGTGTGTTGTTCGTTTGATTTGTCTGCTCCTATGTAGTTTTATGAATGTTCTTAGATATAGGAAAGAGCGGAATATAAATGTTTTAAATAAATAAAATCTTGAAATCTATAATCCACATATTTGTGGGTGCTGTGGACAACAAACTAGCCCAGACATTCCTACTGTCCCCCGGGGCTGTTCAAATGTACCTGGGGGCTCTGACGAAAAGGGCATTGGCTAAGTCCCTTGTAGGTTTCCTCTGAAAGTATGGTTACGTCTGCTCCTGAATCGATCTTAAAAGCCACTCTGTTGACCATCAGGTGACCAATCCAGGCTGCCTCAGAGTGAGCCAGAAAGTATGGATCTTCCTGAATGACTGTTGAGTAGGCGCCTGCTTTTGGCTCTTTTTCCTCACTGCATGCCAACTGGCACACTCTCTTTCTTGCTCTTCTAGCATCGACCATCCTTGCTGAACACGTTTCACCTTCTTAGTGCACGGCTGTCCACATCTGTAGCATTGCCAGCTTGAAGTATTTTTTCACTACTGTCGTATGACGATGCTTTTTCCTGCTGCTGTTTAGCCTTCCAGGAGGGTGTTTTCATTTTAACCTCTGCCAGGCTCAGCTTCTTGCTGTAGCACTTTTTTTTTTTTTTTAAACCATATCTAACTGACGAATTGCCTTTTCCAGAGTAAGATCTGCTTACATTTGTAGGCTCTGGGACAACTTTTTATCCAAGATCCTAATTACCATTCAGTCCCTGATGTATTTGTCCTTTGGATCTTTACATTCACAAGTTCATATAAAACTGGATGTATGCCTCTGCTGTCTCCCCTTGTCTCTAATGGATATACATGTGTATATGGAGGATATTGCATTTTGGATTGAAATATTCATCAATTTCATCACATCACAATTATTTCTGACTGCCTCTGCAGCAAAGGTGACGGAGTTATCGGTGTTCTCTGTCTCACTGCCCACTGTATAAATGAAAGAATACACCTGGACTTCCTGTGATTAGCATTCAGTTTTTTGACAATTCTGAAGTGTGTAAAACCCTGTTTCTAGTCAGATCAATCCATTAGCTTATAAAAGTGAAAGCTCTCACTAGGGTTTTATATCAATAGCTTCACCAGTCCAGACTTAGTTCACGTCTGACAGTGTGTCATGAATACTGTCAGACGTGAATTAGTGAACAGGAATTTTTAATGTTGACACAAATAAATATACAATTGGCTGTGCATGTTTCTCCCAGTAATGCTTTGCTCTCTTTCTCCCAGCACCCCCTGGTGGCACAGAAATTTAACTGTCTCAGGATGTGGTCCATAGTAGAGATACTGGCTGGCTCCATGCCATCTGGATAAGCTAAGCCAGTCCTTATTTTACCCCATGGCCTGCATGGATATGTAGTCCTGCTTTTGTTAGAACAATTGGAACTTCACACATATATGCAGGCCATGAATAAAACCAGGACTGGATTAACCTGTGCAGATGGCATGGAGCCAGCTGGTAGCTCTAGTCTACAGAGGTGAGACGGCCAGAGAGCTTCAAAACATGTCAGAAATACAAATGGAAGAGAGAGAGAGAGAGACCCCCCCCCCCCCATCAGATCATTTGCACAGAAGTAACAAAACTGCAAGTGAACAAGGAAATGGGTCCAGACAGGATACATCCTAGGATATTAAGAGAGCTGAGAGAAGAAGATTCATTGACAGTTCGGTTCAATTAATTTTTGGAGATGAGAGTGGTTCCAAAGGAGAGGAGATAGGCAGGTGTTCTCCCTCTTCATAATAATAGAAATAGGGAAGAGGCTGGTAACTACAGGCCAGTCAGTCTGACCTCAGTGATGGGGAAGTTAATGGAGTCATTACTAAAAGAAAGGATAATCCAGCAGATTATAGGATCTATGGCAGTGGGGTTTACCAGAGGGATGCAAAATTGCTAAGCAAAAACTTGTTTATGCCTTTCAAATACATTAAGATATGGATGAAGCGAAAATTTGTCCAAATCCATTCTATAATGAATACAGGGAGCATGAAGCTCAGAAGTATGTAAGTCCAAATGATTTAATATGTTTATGCAGTTAAGAGATGAAGGAGCTATTTTGTGACTGTAGAAATGTGAATGTAGAGATCCTTCGGGATCTTCACCAAATGGCCCAAGTAACAGACCTAGAATAGAGGAGTGGAAGAAACCACTTGCTACAGCACCCCTGCATGGAGACTGCAGTGGTAGGTTCCAGCCCACTCAAGGGCAGGCTACATCAGAGATCTGTGAGGCAATTTTAGTTAGGGAGCTGTTTTTATTTCCTGGTTTCTCTATCCCTGGGGGGCTAGGCCTTATACCCCTGGCTATCCAGGATAGGAAGCGAGAAGACATGCTGTTCTAGCTCACATCCAGAGTATGAACAAACATGGCTCTGTGCTTTGGAGAGAACTGTTCCCTCTGATCCAGTGCATGGACAGTGATGATTCTCTTTGAGGGGCTGAGTATTTCTGCAGAGATTGTTTTGTCTTTTTGTTTCAGGAGGAAGTTTGCTATCACCCTTCCTGCCCAGAGTGGGGAAGAAAGGAGGGTTTCACTGCTGTTCTATCAGGGACTGTTCATCTAAAGGTCCCAGGACATTTAGGAAGGAGAACTATGAGTAAGAGTTCTTTTTATATTGAAACCACCAGAGCCTTCACCCTGGGGAAAAAAAAGAAGTTGAGAGAGTTGGATTTTCTGATGAAGAACAGAATCTTAGGTATTTTGGGGGAGGGAATTCAGCCCTGCCCACCCGGGTCTCTTACTTTTCCATGCCCTGGAGGGTGAGATATCCCTGAGATCTCACCCTCCAGGCACAGACAAAGAGAAATTTTGGAAATCTGAGTCTGAACATGGATGTGATGGAATACATGTGTATGATGCCAGTTCATTTCATCTGAAGATTGTCTGCAGTAAAGTTTTAAGTTGGAGCACCCATCCATAGTGTCCAGGCTGTTAATTCAGGTACCAACACCTCTATAGCGTACACCTAGTGATAATGGACCCACAGCAAGAGTCACCCCTCCCCCTGTGTTTCAGGCCCTGGAGATCTGTCACCCCCCCCCCCCCCAATTTGAAGAATCAACACCCTGGGCTGTAGGACTTGATGAGGGCTTGGTCTCAGACTGAATATGACCCCTGCCTTCTCATATTATACTAGAAGAGGGGCTACATGAGTATTAGATCATTTGGAATTTGGCTTTTGAGACTTTGCACTCTCTAAATTATTTTAGCAGAAGGAAATCATATTAAACAAATATGATCAGTTTCCTTTGCTTGAATGGCCAGGGAATTCAATCAGAGAAGAGCATTGAACAACATGTTAAGTTTCAGTTCCTTTATCCCCTTTCCTCTTTCTTTTATCTTCTCCTTTCTCCTCTCATTCTCTCTTTTTCTCCGTCTTTCTCTCCCTTCCTCTCTTTCTCCTCTATCTTTCCTCCTGGATGCATTCTCCCCTTTCCTTCACTTTCCCTTGCCCTCTGACTCTTAACTTTGCTCTCCTGTACTCATTATGCAGAAATCCTAGGAGGCTCTCACGAGTAATGGTAACCATTTTACTTAGGCTGTGAGGATAGAATCAGACTAGCAGCTCGGGGGGAGAGGAGTCTGTCTGGCAGGCTGTACGTACAATAATATTTAGCAGAATTAGTGGAAATGCAGGCACTATGTAGCTGGGTCTGTCTGGCAGGCTACACAGGAACTTAGAAGGCCGGAGGTTTGGGCAATGACCATCTTTGTATTGTTGGCTACTTAGATTATTACAAAACTCTGTGGTTCGACATGGATGGACAGATGCTGGGGGAACTAGGTGGGGATTTTGTATACACTTCTGCCCAAGATGGTGAAGTACGAGGGAGGTAGACAAAAAAAGACTGTACTGGATAGGGGGGAGATTGCTGGTGGTGGTGGTGGTGGGGGGGGGGGGGGGGAGTGTCATACTCTGTGGCTGGCAGCTGGGACGTATCCTTAGCAATGTGGGCAGGATAACTGGGCGGACTAGATGGGCTGCTTGGCCTTTTCTGCCGTCGGCTATTATTATATTACATCCCTCCCTCGCCACCACCCTCAAAGCCCACATTACAATAGCTCCTATCTCTCTAGCTCTGCTGGCTCTATTAGAGGTTGCTCACGCAGAGCTGGAAGTAACACCACCTCCTGTGGCCTGCACGGGGCAGCAGCAGCAGCAGCAGCTCTTTCTCTTGCAGCCTGTGCGGGGTCAGTGGCAGCTCTTCTTCCTGGGGCCCATGCAGGGATGATGAGGGGGTGGAACTGTTTTGCTGGCAGGAACTGCCACTAGGACAGAAAGGAAGCCCTTCTCCATTTGGTGCTGCTGCTCCTACCTCCCACAGCCCCACTGATTCTCTGTCCTCCGTGGGAATACGGGAGGCGGCAGGAGGGGAGCAGCAGAAGCACAGGATGGGGAAGCAGTTCCTCTTTGCCCTTGCAGTCTTCAATAATTCTTGCTGTTGTTATTTTACGAGAATACCAGTCTGGTCAGAAATGTTATACCAGAATGACAGGCTGTTCTGTTATGACCTGCCTTCATCTCTGGGAGTAAGACAGGAAACTATTTCTTTTGCAGAAGGACAGTAGGTTTAGGTTATACACTCCCAATAGAGGAAGGAAAACCAGTATTAGAATTCCAAAAGGCCTGGGATAAATACAGAGGATTGGTGGTAAAGTGAGGGTAAAGCTAGAGATCGGGGTTGCAGCAGGAGGGAAAATGGGCAGATTGGATTGGCCTTAGGGTCATATTCTACGTTTTTGTGTGGGACTATCTGTCCAGGCCCTTAACGTTCTATCCCAGTGCATTCTGGGATAAGGCAGCCTATTCTCAAAAGTTGTTGTTGAATCAATTGGCTAGTCATGAGGGATTTGTCTTAGCAGCAAAGTAAATGAGGGCAGAAAAAGTCCAAACTATCCTAGCTAATCTGCCCAGTTGCGATTATTCCACTTTGGATAGATGAGTATATCAATTCTCATACTCAACTCAACACCAACGCCTTTACCTGAACTTTCAACCTTTTTTCCCACCTCTGCCATTCATATTAGTCTCAGGCATGCACAGAACTTGTTAAAATACTAACTTCCACCATCCTTACTAATAGTCCATTTAAGGCCTTGCCATCTTCTTTATGATTCTTACAAGACCACCATTAAATCCAACATCCAAGTTCCCTACTTTCTTATTACCAAGTTTGCTAATAGTCTACACAGCTACCAAGCTACTGAGGCCAGTTTACAAAATATTTGGACTCCCCATGTTCATTGAAGTTTGGGCTTTAACCATGGTCACACCATACAAGCTGGATGTCTGATGCATCCATACCACTGCTGGATTGTCAGCAGTACAAAAACCACATAATTAGCTTGCTGCTGCATAATTGATAACCTGCCACAGAATCAACATACCAGAAACTTTCGCACCTCTTAATTCAATCTTTTGGAGAAAATTGCAGGGTGCCTGTCTGCCTGCCTGTCTTCAATCTCATTTCTCTTCACTCCTGCTCAGCTCCTTTCCTCTTTAGGTTGTGGAGGAGGGAGAAAAGGGGTGTAAGATTGAGGCTGGAGCAGATGAAATCCGCTTTCTAATTTGTAATATAGGTTCTTGCATCTGCCTATGTGACCAGTAATTCAACATCTACGACATCCTGGTTGTGTTTTTAGAAGTCTGCAACTGCTGATGTCTCACAGTTGACAGAGAGGGCATTAATTTCAATTCATAGGAGCCTTGATGACTGGAACTACTGCTGACAAGTTTCAAATTTGTATTTAGTTCAATCCCTTTGTGTGAATGCTGCCACGTGCCCAATATATGTACGCACATCATTCTGTGACATTTTAACAGTATGACAAACTACTGATGTTGAGGGTATTTATATCATACATAATAAGCTCATATACTCAGAAAGTTGAAAGGATTTTCTCAAGAAAATATAAAAAGGATAGCTGCACTATTTCAATTCAAAACAAACTGACATTTCACAGTTAAAAGTTTGTACCTTATTTGTCTTAACTTGATAAATTGTTGAATTTTTGTACTTGGTATATTTTTTATTTGTACATAGTTTAAATTTGGTTTAAAAACAATGTGGATGTTTGTAATAAAGAATGGCGTTTTTTTGCATAGTCAAAGGTGTGAGTCTTAATGCAAAATTATGCAAATTTTCCATCTGCTGCAGAAATTTTAAAAATCTACCACAGAATTTTCTAACTCACTGCAGAATGTTAAAAAAAAAAAATCTGCCACAGGAAACTGCTGCAGACCGGTTACCCCAGTGCCTTCTTGGAATCATAACCACTTTTCATGGTCCTGCTGAAATATTCTTGAACTGGTTTGGATTTTTTTCAAGTTAAAGCAGTAATATGGACATATTTTTCTTTAATCAAAAATGCAGGACCATCCATCCAGCTGAGGAACAGTTGGTGGCCTTTTCTGAGATTTTACTTTTCCAGTTATGGTCACATGATAAGTCTCAGAATGTTCTGAAATAAGAATTTTAAAATCAGTACTGAAATATCCTATGCCTAGTGACCAGGAAGTCCGTATTCAGCCATGAGGCATCCGACTAAGGCCTAGTTTCATCATTCTGCTATAAATAGCATCACGCGAAAAGGTGGTGTTATTTCCCGTGGTGCTGCTGGCAATAATGTGTAAAACATTATCGCCTGCAACACTACTGGGTCATAATACCGCCCAAACCCCGCCCACACTCCTCCCCTTCCCCTAATTAGCATTTTACCACCGCGATGCTGTTGCATCCGTCGGTCTCGGACGGCTTCGACCTTTGTGCCTCACCCTTTTCTCTGCTCTCCCCAATTGCCTTGGGAAGATGGTCACCGCTGCGTCTGCAAGCCGCTCTCTCCGGCGTCCTCGGAACGGCTATGGCAAAGTCTCACGCCATATTTCTCCTAAGGTCCTCCTAGGGTGCGTGGGTGCCACCCACGTCTTTATCCACGTCATGGTGGGAACCTCGGGGGCGTCCCCCTCAAGTGACATCACACCATCCGGGTATTTAGCTTGCCCTTGTTTGCTAGCTCATCGAGTTAGCAAGGATCATGTTGGGATCGTGATTGGATGGAAAGCCTCCGGTCTGAGCTACTCTGCAGCTTCCTTGCTGCCGCTGGAAGCTCTCTCTGCCCTTCGGGGTATTTCTCTAACCTGGGTACCCACTCCTCGGGGACCCTTTACTTTCTTTCAGGTGCCTATCTGGGATCAGGTACTCGCTGCTCGAGGGCCTGCTCTCCCTGGCTCGGTGCCTGTAATCCAACTACTTCTGCCTGCTGGAATCGCCACCTATACAGCTACCAACTCAGTGAGTAATCTAACATTGACAGTCTGTCTTATCTACAACTCTGCTGCACTGGGAACCTGCAACCGGATCTCCCTATACCATCTCTGTGAGACGGGTCTCCTCTGCCGAGGGTCCCAGGACTGCTACCTCTGGATCACCTCACTACTGCCACCTCTGGTGGAACACATCAGCTGTATAATAAAAGACAAATCTCTGTGTTTGTGTGTCACGAGTTTAGCCCAGTACTGTGGCTCCCCACGGGGCTCCTCCCTGTGGGTGTAATCATCTCCACAGTACCCAAGAATCCACTCAAACACCTCAAAACCATAACAGATGCAGCCGGTATCGCGTGCGGTAGGGTGTTATCGCATGTGATAACGGCCCATCGCACAATAAAGAATGACTCTGTAAGTTAGCCAGATAAATCTCATATCAGATATCCATATCCAGAATTGTATGCTACTGAATATAACCAGCTATCTGATAGTTAGCTGGATAGTTAGCACTGCCAAGCTCATCTCAACATCTCACTGACGCCAAGCTCCGCAGGGGCCTCCCCGAACGCCTCCACCAGCTTCGAGGGAGCCTAACAAACCGACCCCCCCTCGAAATCGCCTGCAACCAGCAGCACAGACCTCAGAAAGGCCTCCTTTCAGCAGCACCACCCATCTTGAAGCGAAGCCAGCACCTGACAAGCGAAGCCAGTCCCCTGACGTCAGAGGAGGGGCCAGGTGAGTGGTGTTTAAATTTAAACTCACCCCAGGCGCCGCATGCCGTGCGCCGAAGGATCGCATCCAAAGGAGCAGGCCCCTTTGTGCGCCCCTTCGCGCAGCCCATTCATCGCAGCCCTCAAAGACACTCCCTTCCTAAACCTTGCCTTCTCCACCCGCTCCTCCCAAACACTAAATTAAAAAACAAAAAACAAAACTGCATCACTAACAACTGCCTTTAAAAAGCAAGCTATACTCTCATATTGCTATCTCAATCAACTTTCAGTTCAAAATCTGAAAAAGATATGAAGATGAACAACAAGATATCATCTCCAAACAATCAACCTACATCCTCTAAGAAACATTCATCCTTGAAACCTCCACACAAACTAAATCAACCAATAAACTACAAAAACAACACACATATCCAACTCTCAAACAATATGCTTCTCTCATTCATACTCATCAATACTCGTTCTATAATAAAAAAAAATCCCTCTATTCAATGACCTACTCAGTGACCACAAACCAGATTTCATTGCAATTACGGAAACCTGGCTCAAAAACACGGACTCCGTTCTAATAAACCAACTATCCAACCAAGATTACAACACCTCTTCAATCCCCCAAAAAAATAAAAAAGGAGGTGGCTTAATGCTTATATCTAAAAAAAGCCTGCAACTAACACTTCGCCCATCTAACATTCCTCCACCATTTGAAATTGCTTTATTTGATTCACCAAAACTTCAAATATGCCTCATTTACTGTCCTCCAGGAGCACTCGATAAAAACTGCTCACCTCTAATTGAATATATTATGAACATCTCCCTCAGCAAACCCATAATCATACTTGGTGACTTCAACATACATTTCAACTTACCAACTCACTCAAAAACCTGCCAAACTATCATTGATGCACTCTCAACTCTATATCTAGAACAAATAATCCAATCTCCAACTCATAAAGCAGGCCACACAATTGACCTCATTTTTGTCAACACTGAAATCTAGAAATTATTCTCTACCCACACCACAGAGATACCCTGGTCCGACCACCATCTAATCCAAGCTAACTTACATACCAACCTCAATATTAAACCTCCTCAAATCACCCCAAACAAAATATCCTACCGTCCACCATTCAACATAGAACTTTTACAAAAAAATCTTCAATCCGAATTAAACAACATCAATATATCTAACTCCGAAAACGCTACCTCATCATGGCTAAACATCACAAAACAAGTTGCAGACAACATCAATCCCATTATTACAAAGACTAAACAACAACCCAAACACAACAACCAATGGTATAAACGAAAATATCAGAACTGCCAAACGCATACTCAGAAAAAAAGAAAGAGAATGGAGAAAAAACTAAAATACTACCACACTAAATAATTATCAGAACAATTTAGCTCAATATAAAAATATCAACAATACGAAAAAGGGATTCTTCTCCAACAAAATCTCCAAATTTCATCATAACCCCAGAAACTTACCAAAACCACCCAACAGTCTTCATGCACCAAACATGGAAGTGACGACTTTGCTGATTTCTTCAACAACAAAATATCTTATCTAATCCAATTCAACGTAACCAACAACAACCAGAACACCAAACTTAACAACAAGATAACCTCATCATGGTCAAACTTTGACGCTGCCTCCACCATTGAAATTCAATCTATAATAAATAAAATGAACCCGCCAGCCATCCATCAGACAACATCCCAATAACAACCCTCAAATCAATTGAACCTACCATATCAAAAACCATCACCAAAATTGTCAATTTATCACTGACCGAAGGCAACTACCCCAAATGCCTCAAATCTGCTGTCATCAAACCAATCCTTAAAAAGAACAACCTAGATCCGGAAATCCTTTCCAACTACCGTCCCATATCAAACCTTTCATTCATAGCCAAAACCATTGAAAAAGTCATATACCCTCAACTAGATGACTATCTGGAGACAAACAGCATCCTACCTCCATCCCAATATGGTTTTAGAAAAAACCTAAACACAGAATCTCTCCTCATCTCTCTAAATTACATTATTATAAGAGGCTTTGACAAAGGTGAAAAATACTTGCTCATTCTTCTTGACCTTTCAGCCGCCTTCGACACAGTGAACCACAATATACTATTGGAGTGATTATCCCAAATTGGTTTAACTGGCAATACCTTACGTTGGTTTTCTTCCTATTTATCTGATCGAACATACCAAGTATTAATCAACAACAACCTATCAAAAATAATCAACCTCAACACTGGAGTCCCTCAAGGATCAGCTTTATCAGCCACCCTTTTCAACATATACCTTCTCCCCATTTGCCAACTACTAAAAGAATATGAAATCACACACTTCCTCTACGCTGATGACATTGAGCTCCTCATTCCCATACAAAATTCGATTGAAGACACCTACAAGAAAACCTCAGAACTACTTATATCAATCAAACATCTCCTAAATTCCCTGAAACTCATAATCAAGTTTGACAAAACTGAAATAATACTCATGGATAAAAAACCCAATCCAACTCCGCCACCCCTGACAATACTTGACAAACAAATGATAACTATACTCCCTACCACCCACACCAGGAACCTCGGAGTTATCATTGATAAAGAACTTTCTTTCAAGAATCACATAGCAAATAAAACTAAAGAAGGATACCACAGACTCCTAACCCTAAGGCACCTAAAACCATTTCTCAACCCCTATGATTTCAGAACTGTACTTCAACTTCTTATCTTCTCCACCTTCGACTATTGCAACTCCTTACTAATTGGAATACCTTTTTCATCCCTCAAACCACTCCAAATACTGCAGAACTCAGCCGCCAGAGTCCTAACTGGAACAAAAAGAAATGAACACATAACACCAATATTGACCTCACTTCACTGGCTTCCTATTACTGCACGTATTGCTTACAAATCAATGACCATAATCCACAAAATTCTAAACAATGATCATCAAGGTCTTAACACCCTAAACATAATCCCTCAAAATCCTCCAAGAAACCTACGCTCTAATAACTCAGGCTACCTAAACATTCCCCCTATCAAAGATGCACATCTGGCAACCACAAGAGAAACAGCCTTTTCAATTCCTTCACCTAAACTTTGGAACACCCTACCTAAATTCCTGAGAACCCAACACGACCTAAAAATATTCAAAAAGGATCTAAAAACACTAATGTTCCGCAAATTCTACACTGACCCTCAGACGTCTGATCATTCCAACTCTCAACTGAACTCTCAATTATAAACCTCTTAATACATTCTCTTCACCCTGAACTGCATACCCTCCTCATCCAACCTAATAATGCTCTCTGGACTTAATATGCTTATTTCTGATATTGTTCAAATTGTTTTTTATTGTTGCACAACTGCTAAGAAAAATGTATATTTTTGTAAACCATTATGATGGCTCTACCGAATGACGGTATATAAAACTCAACAAATAAATAAAATAAATTTAGGCCTGATTTGAGGAAGTTCTAAAGTTAGCCAGACAATGCCAAATATAGGTGTTATCAACTAAGGCCTAGATTCACTAATACCGCCGGGCTCTTCGAATCGCGCGGTACAGGGGGGCGGGAGGGTGAAGCGGGGGGCGGGCCTGCGAAAGCCGGCAGCGATCGCACCTTTGGCTTTCGCACCCAACAGTGCCATCATAAAAGGTGGTGCTATTGGGCGCGAAAATTGGCAACGAAAAGGGTTCTTACCTCCTCCTGTTCCGGTCTTGATGCCGCCCCCATTTAGTGATTGCTTTGGAAAATGACCCCCTAAGTTAGCTGGATAACTTTGCTCCAACTTGGATTCCCCTGCCAGCCCATAGTCCGTTAACAACTTGACCAGATAAGTTGGGGCGGGGAGGGGGCACTGTAACTTCAAAACCCCTTTGAATATCAGCCTCCTAGTTTTTTTATAGTCTCCCAATTATATGCTAACAATAACATGTACTTCTAACGATGAGCCGCCCACAGGACGACTCCGGCGCTGGCCTCACTTATCCGACCTGCAGGACGCCATCCTCCTCTTGTGGCTCGGTGACTCCTTAGGTGTGCGCGCTCTCTCCTCAGCGTGTTTTATCGGTGCTGCAGCAGGAAACTGGCCATGGTGGTGCCACAAGGTGACATCTTGGGAGCGGGTCATTTAAACCCTAACGAATTCACCAGCAGGCGCCTTCACACTCTTACAGTGGGTGCTGCTCTGCCTTCCTGCATTCCAGCTCCTGGCGTTCCTGTGTTCCTATCTTTTCCCGTGCCCTTGCTTATTCCCAGGTCTTTGCCTATGAGTCCTAGTCTTGTCTAATGTCTGCTCCCCAGTCTGTCTGTGTTGCCTTGTTCCATTCTGTCTCCTGGTGCCTTGTCCCCAGATCAGACGTCAACTCTTCTTCATTCTCTGCCTGCCCTGACCTCGGACCGGACCATGACTCCGCGTCACCCTCAGCTTATCTTGACCTCGGTTCTGCTGCTAAGTCCTGCTGGTTGCCAGAATCTGCGGACTCAACCCAAGGGGAGTCAGGCAGAAGACCAAGTTTTGTGGCGAGTCAGCCGCCGCCTGTTAGATAGGCTGCATCAACGTAATAGCAGTCTAAGGGCTCACTGCTGCTCAGTATGACAGTACTCTAGTCAGCACTACATATGTAAACACACAACTACTCTGACATGCGCTGCCTCCACATACCCAAGCATTCTACATGCTCTGTACAACACACTCTAACATATATATATCCACTGTGTTCACACCTACCTCGTCATACATTCTTCATGCACCCTGCACATACATCCATTACTATTACTTATAATTTCTGTTGCATTACTAGGTATGCAGCGCTATATATAAATTCACCAGAGACAGTCCCTGCTCAATGGAGCTTACAATGTAGTCAAGACACAAAGGAAAGACAAATATGAGGCTTCAGAAAATAAATGTACATACAGAAAACAAGGTTATGATCATGCTCACATACCTCTCTTCACAGCCTGCACACCCTCCCATAAACTCCCATGACTCCTATATATGTATAGCCCCTATGGGATTACATGGGTATCAGATCAACTGAGCAGCTTTCTGCAGGGGCAGAAGAAGTAGGGATCACCTGGAAGGTCCTTAATCGTTTCTGTACTCAAGTCAGCATGTCAGGAACCAACATGGCAAAATAGGCATACTTTACCATCCTAAGACCTGTGATTGTGGTGAGAGGCAGACCATGCAACACTTCATGGCCTGCCCATTGAGGGCTCTTGCACAGTACAGGATAATATTGCTGAGACCAACTCACAAGCGCGGAAATATCTGTGCTCTTTGGTGCATGGACAGGAGGAGAAGATGATCCATATGCATATCTGTACACCCCACACACATTCCATACCCCATATACATCCCCCCTTCACACACACACATGATGACCTCATCCCTGCATCATACTAACTAGAGATGTGAATCGGAACCAGAATCGGTTCGGATTTCAGTTCCGATTCACATCTCTATAGATGTGAATCGGAACCAGAATCGGTTCGGATTTCAGTTCCGATTCACATCTCTAAACTAACCCATGTCGTTAACAGGCCGTTAACAGGTTAATGGCATATTTTCACTCCTCCTTCGTTGTTGAAATAGAATATGCATTGGTTTTTATAGTTAAAGGAGTTATAGTATGTACTCCTGAAACCTGTTATTTATGTAAAGCCTGTGGCTGTTATTTGTTTACTTCCGGTATAACCTGTTGTATGTAAAGCCTGTTGCTAATTTATTGTTTACTGTAAACCGTGGTGATGTATATCTACACGTACCACGGTATATAAGAATCTCTAAATAAATAAAATAAATAAATAAATGTCCTTTATTTCATTGACCTCTTGCCTGTGCATCCTTGTCGCTGGAAAAATATTCTCGTTTTGTCTCCAACGCTAGGAAAACCTCCCTTCCTCCCCTTTGCTTCGTTCCCTCTGTTTGCAGACCTTCCCTGGAAGCCGTCCTCTGCCTGTTAGCCTGACTTTCTCAGCCCCCGCCAGTCCGCCATTACTCGGATCCAGGTTTTGGCAGAGCCTGCCCGTTACCCTCTTCTGCGTGCACCCGGCCGTTTCTATTTCCCCTGCTCTTTTCACTTCAAGGTACAATTCTTCCTTTGTGTCATTGTTAGTCTAAAACGTGCTCATTTTGACTGAAAGCTGTGTATTTAAGTTGAAAGACTGTCATGCGGCCCGCTGCAGCGCAGGGCGTGTACACAGCGCAGGCAGCGCCAGGTTCTTCCCTTCCAACTACCCCGAGTCCTGCTGGACAGAGGTTCACACTTTCCAGCCAGGGCACATTCCATTTACAAGTGTTTTGTCCCTGCCATTAGTGGTACGACCCACTTGGGACATACCTCTCAGGGAGGGGAGGGGGAATCCTTTGTTTTCCTTCTTGATTAGTGGAAAAAAATGTCCCGCGTATGTATCACAGGGGAGGCCCAGCGCTCTCTCTCTCTCTTTCTCCTCTCAATCAATTAGTAAAGCATAAACAGCTCATCGGAAGAGAGAACACATTTTCCACGTTAAAAGGCAGCAGGGGGGTGACTTTCTGTTGCTAAGGAATGTGCAGTGTTATGCTGGATCAGCACTGCTGCCTCTTATCGGTCTGCGGCCTGAAACTTTTGATTAAGTTGCTTGTTTGACAGAAGTGGGCATATGGCTTTTATCAAAAGTGGGGAGAGTGTTTTCTCAGCTCCGCTCCACGGCTCGCACTACAATTCCGCTCAGGGGTGAGCTGGCAGACCTCTTTGCTGTTTGGATCATGACTTTGAGAGGCATGCTTCTGACATTGCGGGCTTATCGGACGATGCCATCTGTTTACGAACCTGTCAGAGCCTAAAATAGCTGGGGATTTCAGGTTCTCACATGCCTAACCACATTGCTGTAAACACCTACCTAGAGGGTTATGTCTTTGGTCTGTTTCTTTCATTACTGTGTTATTTATATGTTGGTCTTTGATTGTTGTGTTTGCTTGATATCAACCGCGTTGGGTTTAACTTGTTGCAAAGAAGCAGTGATGGATTTAGGAATTTGGTGCCCCCAGACACTGTTGGTGCTTTCGCTCCCCCACCCATCATCTTCCTCCTCCGCCCTCCCAAGGTCCAAGGTTGGGCAACGGGGGCGGAAGGTCAAAGGCACAGTCCCCCACTAGTTTCCTGTGGCAGCCCAGGAGTAGATTCAGTGGCAAAAATGTAAAAATTCTGAAGCAAATTGGCAAACAGTTCCATTTTATATATTCCATTTTGAAACTAAAGTAGTTTTTCGCTGTATTTATTAATACAATTTATATTATTTTTATTGGAAAGCAGAACATCTTCAGCTAGGCTGCTCCCCCCAGATGTCTCTTTCCCTAGGCACGGGCTAGGAGGCAGATCTTCAAAACATACGCGCGCTTGTACTTTTGTTCGAACAAAAAGTACACCAGATTTTATAAGATACGCTCGTAGCCACGTGTATCTTATAAAATCCGGGGTCGGCGCGCGCAAGGCTGCGCAAAATTGGCAGCCTGCCTCCGTTCCCTCTGAGGCCGCTCCGAAATTGGAGCGGCCTCGGAGGGAACTTTCCTTCCACGTCCCCCCACCTTCCCCTCCCTTCCCCTATCTACCCCAACCCCCAGCCTACCTAAATCCCCCCCCCCCCTACCTTTCAGGTCGATACGGTAACGTTCAGTTAAAGATTCCCCGTCTGTAACGTGCTGGGAGCGCACAATACAGACGAGTAAGGCGGTCCAGCAATACAGTCTCCAGTTTCACGCGTCCTTAGCGCTTCCTAAAATAAACACATAACCCTTTCCGCACCCAGCATGTAAATGAACGAAAAAGCTGTATAATGAAGGAATTAGCTATTCCCCTCCGATACCGTAACGCGCGCTCAGATTATCTCCTTAGTAACCCGCTGTTTTGCCGCGGCCTTAACGTGTTAGTTTACCGCCTCCCCCTAGTAGGTGTTAGTGATGTGTAGTGCCAAAATCGCACGGGAAAGGGAACGGGAAAAGAGAGGTTTTACTTTTATTAAGAACTGTTATAATTTTTTAAACACTGGGGGGGTTCTTTAATTTTCTGGGGGACCTCTCCCCAATCCCACACTTATCTGCACTGTAACTGATCCACATAATTTAAAGAACATAGGGTAGGCAGCGAGGGGGCAGGGGCAGCGGGATCGGGGGGGGGGTGGGTACATGTTCGATCGGGCGAGTAGGCAGGTAGGCGACAGCAGCGGCGTGAGCCATCAGTAGCGGTGGCGTGTTCGATCGGGCGGGCGGGTAGGTGGGAAAAAAAAAACTTTTCTGAGCCATCAGCAGCGGCGGCGGGATCCGGGGGGGGGGGGGGGGGGGGTGTGGGTACATGTTCGATCGGGCGAGTAGGCAGGTAGGCGACAGCGGCGGCGGCGCAGCAAAAAAATCCAAAGCGACAAAAGTAACTTACTTTTCCGGGGCAGCGGCAGTGGGAGTGGGATCGGGGGGGGGGGGGGGGGGGGTAGGCGGCGTGTTCGATCGGGCGGGCGGGTAGGTGGGAAAAAAAAAACTTTTCTGAGCCATCAGTAGCTCCCCCGACAAAGACAAAAAGATGGCCGCCTGCACGGGGGAAAGCGTGCAATTGGCCGCTGAGGACGTGACGTCACACCCCGTGACGCCAAACGTCGTGACGTCACGTCTTCAGCGGCCAATTGCACGCTTTCCCCGTGCAGGCGGCCATCTTCGTCGGGGGAGCTACTGATGGCTCAGATCGAACACGCCGCCTACCCCCCCCCCCCGATCCCGCTCCTGCTGCCGCTGCCCCGCTGCCGCGGAAAAGTAAGTTACTTTTGTCGCTTTGGTTTTTTTTGCTGCGCCGCCGCCGCCTACCTGCCTATTCGCCCGATCGAACACGTACCCCCCCCCCCCCAGATCCCACCGCCGCTGCTGATGGCTCAGAAAAGTTTTTTTTTTCCTTTGGTTTTTTTTTTGCTTGCCGCTGTGTCTCACCTCCTCCCGGAGCAAGACTGCTTTCGTGCCCTGCTCCGGGAGGAGGTGAGACACAGCGGCAAAGCAAAAAAACCAAAGGCAGGAAGTAAGTCGCTTCGCTGCCTCCCGCCTCCCTCCTCCCGGTGCCTGTCATTTCAAATGTCATTTGAAATGACATTTGAAATGACAGGTACCAGCGCACCCAGGTTACTGTATAGGCGCTGTATTAAGCGCCTATACAGTAAAATGGGTTGCGCGGGCATAACCCTTCCCTAACGCTTCACAGCCTCGGCTTGCATTTGCATGCGATTAGAAGAGAGTATCAGGCGCTAGGTCTAGAGAACTGTGCGTGCGGGGAGGAAGGGTGCGCCTGACACTGCCGCACTGTTTCTACTGCGGCCTTACTGTATCGATCTGTATGTTGGGCAAGTTACGCCTGCTTGAAGCAGGCGTAACTTGCGTGCACCGCCCCGGCATCCCCCGGCACAGGCCGCAGTGCCAGGGGACTCGGGACCGCCCTCCCGGCCCACCCCCGAACCATTGCTACGCCCCCGGACCCGCACCGGACCGCCCCCCTGCCCCCGGACACACCCCCTCCCGCCCCTTTTACGAAGCCCCGGGACTTACGCGCATCCCGGGGCTTTGCACGCGCCGGCGGCCTATGCAAAATAGGCACGCCGGCACGCAAGTGCCCTGCGTGCGTAAATCCGGGAGGATTTACGTGCGCAGGGGGATAGATTTTATAAATTTACGCAAGCGCGTACAAAAGTACGCTGGATTTTATAAGATACACGCGTAGCTGCGCATATATTATAAAATCCGGGGTCGGTGCGCGCAAGGGGGTGCACATTTGTGCAACTTGCGCGCGCCGAACCTGGCGCGCGCTGCCTGTTCCCTCCAAGGCCGCTCCGAAATCGGAGTGGCCTCGGAGGGAACTTTCTTTCCACCCCCCCCACACCTTCCCCTCCCTAACCCACCCTCCCGGCCCTATTTAAACCCCCCCTACCTTTGTTGGCAGATTTACGCCTGCTTTCAGCAGACGTAAATCTGCGCGCGCCAGCGGGCTGCTGGTGCGCCATCACCTGACCCGGGGGCTGATCCGGAGGCTTCGACCATGCCCCCGGGCCGGTGCCACGCCCCTGGTCCCGCCCTGAACCGCCCCTGACCCTGGACACGCCCCTGGGCACGCCCCTTTTACGAAGCCCCGGGACTTACTCGCATCCCGGGGCTGTGCGCGCGCCGGTGGCCTATGCAAAATAGGTGCGCCGGCACGCGAGTGCCCTGCGTGTGTAAATCCAGCCAGATTTACGCGCGCAGGGCTTTTAAAATCCGGCCCAGGGGTTTTAAAATCTACCCCTTAGTGTGTCCATTGACAAATGCAGGCCTGCAAAGAAGGTGGTATAAAAGTATAACATAACATGTTTGGTTCCTTAATTCTTTTAGCTAGGGTTTAATAAAAGAATAATTCTTGCTAATTTGTTGTAACCATAGGTTTTATAGGGTTTGCCATCATAGTGCTGAGGAGGGCAGCGTATGGCTGCTTCAGCATTCAGTGGGATTATTATACAGACCATTCTATATTACTCTTTTGTGGCTTCCTATAATATAAAACTCACAACCCCCAGTATAGGGTCTGGGCTCTACTTGTTGGCATATTAAACAGTTTAACCCTCTCTTGGGTGGATGAAGCATGGGTATGATGTCCATCACTGATTCCCAAAATAATGCTCCTGCATAATACTTAAAGAATTCATAATTATTTTTTAAGAATTATTTTTATTTACTTTTTTTATTTAAAACTGGAAAAAAAATCACATGGCCATTTATATTGACTGTAATCACATCTTAAAACACACTCAGTTGCAATCTAGTAACATAGCCTATTCAATCTTAGCATCCATCCTAACAGGATAAGATATGGGACTTCCATACAACTTTCATCTAAAAGTTTAAAAAATATGGGTCTTATACTTTCTAAAATAGTTGCATTTGCTTTCCTGTTCTCATTGCATTTGCTTTCCTATTCTCAGAAGTATTTTTGATCAAGGTATAAGAGCTTTTACTTCTTGCTACCATCAACTTTGGTTTCCTGTGATGTCTGTTTTTCAGTGAACATGCTTGTACTTAAAGGGATTTAGAAACATGAGGGCAGAAAAAGACCATATGACCTATCTAGTCTGCCCGTCTACACCACCTACTCAGCTCTACAATTTCTACAACTCCTTCAGAGATCTCCTGGGCTTGTTCCATCACTTCCTTGCATCTACCACCATTTTCTAAAGACATATTTCCTTAGATTACTCCTGAGACTACTCTCTTTCACCCTCATCTCATGACGCCTCGTTACAGAGTCTCCTTTCCATTGAAAGAGCCCCCATCTCTTGTGCATTAATACCTTGGAGATGTGTCAATGTTTCTATCATGTCTCCCCTATCTCCTCTAGAGTAAACAGGTTTAGAGCTTTATAGTGAAGACCACTGACCATTTTAGTACCTAACTTCTGGACCGAATCCATCCTGTTTATATCCTTTTGAAGGTATGGTCTCCAGAATTGTACACACAGTATTCCAAGTGAGGTCTCACCAGGGACCGATACAGGGGCAATAGTATCTCCTTATGTCTGCAGACATTCCTCTTCTTACGCAGCCAAACATCTTTCTGGCTTTTGACATTGCCTTATCCACCTGTTTGGTCACCTTGAGATCATCAGTTTCTAACTCAGTCAGTCACTTTACGGCCCATATCAAGGGCAAACAGTTTTGGATTTTTCTTTAAGGTCCAGCAAACTCATTTCTCCTCTGATCTTGTCAGATATTAGCAAAAGTCAGAAAAAAAAAACACATGGGCCCCTGGTAACCCCTGTCCCTGAAATGTGAGCTAGGCCTTTAGCAAGCAGGAAGAATCATTTCGGAAAAGCGTGGGCCGCGCTCGGTCATGGAGGATAAGAGCGCTAAGGCACACACTGGAATCTTGGCTGAAACACTGAGCTCAGCAATTCTGTCGCTCCTGCTTTAATTTCACTTCTCAATTTTTCCTTTTTCCTTCCTCATCTTGCGCTGCTCGTCTCCCTCACCCACACATTCCTCCGTCTCCATGTGTTACTTGATCCGCCCGTCCATCCAGATGGGCTCAGACCCCACCTTTGCAGCTGTCACTGCTGCTCTGCTTGAGCAAGTAAAAGAAACACGGTTCTGTGTTTAAAACATCAGCGTCTCCTATGGGCATATACACTGAAAAGTTGTCCAAATGTCTTTCCTCGCCTTCATAAGGAACATTTTGGATTTCCTATAATGGAATCTTTTTTTTTTTTTTTTTTGCATCTTTAATTTTAGTGTGTCCTGTTTTCCAGTCAATCCCACTAAGCTCTGGGGCTGCCACACATCTCTGACTCTCACCTTCTTCCAAGTGTATTTGTGATATCCCCAGACCTCTCACTGCATGGTTGCTGGTTAGTCAGTAAGGTCCCACATTCCATTAAGCAGAGGGAGACGTTTGCGTGTACACTGAGAACCTCTGAGAAGAGCATCGGCAGACACATCTGGAATGGCTCTTCCAAAATTATACTTGAAAGTAGGGCTTCCCAAACCTGTGCTGGAGTCCTGCCCAGCCAATCGCGTTTTCAGGATATCCCCCGTGAATATGCATAAGATCAAGTTGCAAATATTAGAGACCCAGGGTGTGTAAAATCGACTTACGTTCACAATTATTGTGGATGTCCTGAAAAGCCGACTGTCTCTCAGACTGGTTTGGGAAGTTCACAGAGACTAGCATTTTCAGATTTTGCCAGCCATGAGAAGGGTCATTTTGGGGGTGAAATGTGTATGGCTGGGAGAATGATTCCTCTCCCCCTTCCCCCTCTACTTCTTGGGTATGCGGAACAGCAGAGTGAGTCCCGGGGCTTTGGGCTCCTGTATCAGGCCCTTTCTTAATGTGAAAACGTTTGAAAGGGGAGTAAGAAGATCAGACCTCTCTCACCTCACCCTGTGTCAGGTGGGGAAACTGAAAGCAGGAGGAGGAGGAGAATTAAAAAGACATATTTATTTATTTATTTATTTTTAATTTTTATATACCGAAGTTCTAGTAGGGACTACAAATCACTCCGGTTTACATAAAACGAAGAACTGCTCAACAGATAGCGGAGCTTTACATGGAACCGTATAACATATGGAACAGTATAACTGGTTGACAATTTAACATAGTGCTAAATAAAGTGATAATATTTTAACTGGTAATAAATAAAGAAATATAATATTTTATATAAGAAGTATAACTATTTAACGTAGCAATAAATATAAATATAGGCAATGCCTAATATATATATGAAATAAAGTGAATTTTTTTTTTTTAAAGTGAATTTTTGAGCTCACAGATAATTGTCCAGTTGCAGATTCTTAAAAGTAGTACTTTATACAGTGTCCATAGTTAAGGGATGGAAGTCTGTCAGTCATAGTAAGATTAAGCGTCTGGGAAAGCTTGTTGGAAGAGAAAAGTTTTCAGTCTTTTTTTGAATTCTTGATAACTGGGTTCTAGTCTAAGATCTGGGGGAAGGGTGTTCCACTGGTGTGGGCCTGCTGAAGATAGCGCACGTTTGCTCAATGATGATTTTATTTGCGGAGTATGCAGTGTTCCTCTGTATGCGCTTCTGATTGGTCTGGAGGAAGTGTGCGGTTGGAGTTGAGAGCTTAATGTGATGGGGGCTAGATTGTTTGTCGCTTTGTGGATGATAGTGAATACCTTATAGAGTATCCTTTGTTTAATGGGGAGCCAATGTAAGCTCCGAAGGATTGGGGTGATATGGTCTTTTTTGTTAGTGCTAGTTAGAATTCTAGCCGCTGAATTCTGAACCATCTGTAATGGCTTGATAGTGTTGGCGGGAATACCTAGTAGCAGGTATTCCCGCCATATCATATCATACCCACATATCATATCATACCCATCCTGTACCCAATTAAAATCATTGGACTGGATGCATGTGCAGCAGGAATAAAGCAAACAATGAGTGATTTTTTTTTATAACCCCAAAAAGCATTGATCTTTCTCAAATAAATTCATTAACAAAAGTAGCTTTGTTAGGAAAAGGGGGTTCAGTTTGGCTGACAGAGAGAGCTGCTTGGTTTAGGCACTCTTCTTGTGGTACTGTTTGTGGGCGTTTAATTGTGGCAATTTTCTAAAAAAAATAAAATAAAAAGGTATCGGGTCAGGGCCAGTGGCTGCCTCCCATCTTCCACTTTTTTTCCCAACAGGGAAAAGGAAGCGAGTTCGAAAAGGTACCCGATGGGTGACCCTGGCAGAGAATCACCCCTGGCTGTCCATATTGTGGAGGCAGGGCTGACTTTAAGCAAGGGCAAAGAGGTAGGGCCTCCCCAGGCCCCAGAACTGGAAGTGCCCTACGGTGCTCACCCTGCCCGGGCCCAGTACCAATGGCCCTGGAGTGTGGGACAGTGGCAGGAGGGGGGAAAGCCAGGTCGTGTGCATGGGCCCAACCTCCTCCACACACCCGCTTTCATCCAAAGCAGGGAATGTCTTAGCACCAGTCCTTGACCTGGCTGCTAAGAGAGCGTGGAGGTGACGGTAGGTTGTCGACGTGCATGGGTACACGTCCCCCACCTCAGGGACAGCGTGCAGATGCTGGCTCACAAGCCGGCGCTCACTCGCAACCTGCTGCTGCCACTGCAGCGCCCTTCCCCTCTCCTCTCCTAGCAGCCATCGGGCCTGGGGCCATCACCAGCAGCTTCTCCGCATAGAAGACGGGGTGAGTGGGGGGAGGGGGGAGGGAGAGGGAGTGAGGATCCAAAGTAGGGGAATGGAAGCGAGGAAGGGAGTGGAAGTCCACAGAGATAGCCTAGCAGTGGGGGAAGGAAGGGGGGGGGGGGGGGGGGGAGGGAGACAAGACCAGTTTTGCAGGTGAGGGAGGTTGCAGAAAGGAGTAAGAGGGAGTTATGCAGGGGGGACTCTTCCTAGGTCCCCTTGGCCTTGCTGGATATAGCATCTGGCTCCAACAACCTGCCAGCCCTGACTCGCTTGGTATCTGAGGAGTGTAGCCTGCTGGTAATGGCCTGGTTAGTCCCATGATCTGTAATGTTGCTAGCTCATGCTTTCTTCGTCCACCTCGTTCATCCTTATCACTTTGACCACTAGCAACCTGTCGGTTCTGACCCGGTTGCTTTCCGGGAAGCTGCGGCCAGCTGGTACCAACCCAGCTACCCCAAGGCCTGCTTCATCGCCAGGTAAGGTTTACTTGACCTCTCAGCCCTGTTCCTGCCACTGCCCTCCATATTTGACCTAAGCATGTCCAGAGTCTATTACGAGTGCCGGTTTCCCCCACCCCTTCACTGGTAGGTTATTCCAGGCTTTGTGATCTTGCTCTTTGATTCTTACAGTCTCAGATTTATGAAGCCCCCTGCCCCACCTTCTTCTGGCATACAGGGGCTTACAAAGGTGGTCATGGGTCAGGACCAGACTCGCGTTTTCCATGCTCTTCCCACCTAGGTGGCGAGAGTCAGTCTTTCAGGATTCGTAGGATTTTTCTGGAGCTCCTCTGCAAACAGTCTAGTAAAAAAGGAACACATTTTACAAAGGAATTGTCTACAAAATAAAATCCTTTACTGGTCACTTGAATGCAGGAAACAAAAGCTGCTACAGGTACACTATGGGCCTGATTTTAAAAAGCATTTACTCGAGTAAAAACCAGGTGTACTGGAGTAAATTCACTTTACTTGAGTAAGTAGGTTTTTGAAAATTGCTACAATATATGCCATTGACTTGTCTATAGGATTTACTCACATAAGTGCACTTTACTTGAGTAAATGGCTTTTGAAAATTGCTACAATAGTAGCTACATTTACGCATGTAACTCCTTTTGAAAATTACCCCCTAAGGTTTTTAGTGCCCACACAGTGCAGAAAAATAAAGTCCATTAGAACAACACAACATGATCTTAAAAACAGCAGCAAATGTTGTACATCCTGACATTTAAGCACTCTGGGTCAGGCACACTCTCCCTGGGCTTGTCCCCTGGGTTCTGCTTCTACAGATGCAGCTCTCTGCTTCTCTTGTAATCCACATACAGATGAGCTTCTCCCTTTGCTAGGCAGTCCTTTCTCTTAACTCCTGCAAAATCAAAATCCTCTTTCTCCAATCTCTCTTAGAATAAGGAGTAGGGAGCTCAACTCCCCTCTTTTTAGAGACCTATTTCTGGAATCCTCAGCAAAGTCTCAGGAATCCCTCTTGGATCTCAAGACAAGATCTCCCCTGACCTCGGGCTCCAGCCAGCTTCCCAGGACAGGACTGGTAATCCTCTTCTCTTGCAGAGACACCCTCCTCCCCCACCAGCACCTAAACTAGCCAGAAAGGCACCCCAAAGAACTCTGAACCAGGAGGGCAAAGTTTTATTAAACTCATGACACCTCCCACTGGAAAGTGTCCAATCTCTTCTACCATATCTACTCTACTCTGACATTGCACGCCTCATGCAGCGCCTGCTGAGACTCTGACGCCACATTAGTAAGGAATCGTTTTGGGACCCTCTTCCATCTAATTCAACATCCAAGCCCTCTTCCATTTCTTATCCCACCAAGTTTTGTATATGGTCACAAACAATAATGAGGCCATTGTCCAAAGACAGTCATCCTCCCCCTGCTTATTGATGTTTGGGTTTTAACCATGACCATGATTACTCCAGCCTTTTTGGAAGCTTGATGCAACCGTACTCTTACCACTTTTAGGGTTATAACCGCCACTCGGGTTAGAAAATAGTACCAGTGGCATATGTGTGTTATGGATAGATATTGATAGATATAGAGACAAACACTTATCTACCAGTCAGATTTAAATCATCTGAGTAGAACTGGGCTCGATGCACTATCTGAAGGGGTTTTTGGTGTCATGCAGTGTCCCAGACTAAGGGTGTGTGAACTTTAAAAAAAACAAAAAAAAAAACCTATGAACTAGTTTAATGATCCTGCAAAAAAAAAAAAAAAAAAAGTCTGTGGTTTGTTGCATGATTTCAGCAAACTTAAAAAGAATAAAAATCCGATGCAGGGTTCACCTGATCTGCAGGGTCTTCGGCAGCCAGATTCAACATGGATTCCCTCGAAACAGCAAATCTGCATCAAAGCAGCCTGATTTCCCTCAGTTTTTGTTCGGAAAAACATTTCAATGAGCTTCTCAGGTAAAGCAAAACTTCTGTCAAACTGGAGCTAGGCAGAAACATATCTGGATGATTCAAGTTCAGCCTCATATTTTCCAGCCCAGACCCTGGCTTGATCGGGGTAAGAGGAGCAATTTGCACTGCTGCAAGTCACAATATCGGGTTTGCGAAAGTTTGCCCTAGTGTCTGCAGCAGAATGTTTGCAAAGCGAGGGTCCCCCTCAGCAGGACATTCCAGCACCTGTCTGCAGAATAGTCCAGTAGTTGTTTGCACGCAGGCTGACTGCTAACATTTTGGGAAGCCTTGGTCAGCAATTTGACAGCTAGCTACCAGAATTTGTGACCCAAAGGTTCTGCAGCAAGGAACCCTAAACCCTCTCCCCCCCATGCCCAACTGCATGACAGCCAAGGCTGATAGTAACTCAGCAGAGAAAGAAACTTATGGGGTGGCTTCAGACAGGGTGGGAAAGATAAAAGTGGAGGCTTATCAACATGTGGCTCCTCAGCACTGGGAATTAAACTAGCTACATAAAGGAAATCGCCGTACCGAAACCGGGTCCTGCCTAGTAATAGCTCCTTCATAACACTGTAGGAGAGGAATCACTTTTGATTAATGTAACCAGAATGGCAATGCCACTAGCAGGTGCCAAAGCATGATCCTTGTGCAGAAGCTAGGATTGGGCTTTCCTCGGTCCGCCAGGGCAGGCTGCGCGTTTCCTCCAGGCCCAAGAGAGTGAGCATCCATTGCCCTGCTAGGGCAAGCTGCAGGAAAGATGGGCAAAGCAGCTATCGCAGGCAAGTCAATCTGCCCACATCCTTTACACATACCGCACGGGTGCACATTGTGTTGGCTCAATAATTACCCTGTGATTTTAGGCATGAAGACTGCGAGGCAAGGTGCTGGAAGCTCGCAGCCCTGGTGCCGGAAGACTACAAAGCTCATTACCTCCCTCAACAACTCCGCCTGGGGCATTCACAGAGATCCCTCCTTATACCTGTATCCTTGTTTTCCTAGCCTGCTGACTGGTTTTCTTCATGTCTTTGGTTTTACTGTCCGCTGATACTTCTTTATTATTTCAAGGCTCTATTCCTGGGCCAGAAAACAAAATCTTTGATTCTCAGAAACTACTGAACCTGTTGAGGGATGAATTGCTCCTGAGGAATGGACTTAAAGAATTAGGGAAAGGAAGTACCATTCCAGCCAGAAGTCTCTCACTGTCTGAAGATACTAATCTTTTTATTCCTGGGCATAGTCATCTTTTGGGAAATGAGTCTTTCACATCTGACAAACAAAAAAAACCAAAAACGAAAAACAAAACTGAAAGTTTCACTTTTTTAATACAAAGTAGACATAGCACAATTTTTTACAACTTTAAATAGAGTATATAAATTAATTTTACATTTTAAAAAAAATTCTGTATAAGCTGAGCATCTGTAAAACCTTTGGAGAATGCATTTAAAGAGATAGGAGGCAGCTTTCAGTGGGTAGAATCAGCAACAGGGGCTCTAAATTGCTTCCAGTGGGGACTTTTACCCCTAGCACCATGAGACCTCTGGACTTTAAACCCCTCTGTCATCTTTTCTCTCTTTAGTTGGGTCCTATCACACTAGCTTTTGACTTTGTAGGACTTGGAACACTGAAGGAAATTGTAAGATTCCCTCTGCGATGGAGAAAATAGACGGCTCAGGGATGGAGTGAGCCAGTTCCAATACTTAACCTCCCTTCTCCTCCCCCTCGGGTCCCACAGCATCCTGGGATTTATAGTCCTGAGTTCACCCAAGTAAAGCAGGCATACAAGTCCCTGCATGCAATGGGATCGCAATTTTGAGAGAAAAAAAAACAAAAAACCAACCACCTCCCTGAGCCTGTCCCTGGTGATCTGGAACTGACAAGTGACCTTACTGTGTAGCACAGCAATCATGGGAGGGAGGAGGAGGAATTCGGAGTAGATTCACCATGGTTAATGATTTAGATTGGCTGTGGATGTTCATGTTAAGACTCTCTAGATTACCCTTCCCAATAATAAACTGCCATGCTGGAATACATAAGGGTGGCTGTTAACACAAGCACTTATATACAGTGATGGGGGCAGAATAAGAAGAGGGACAAGATCAATTTTGCTGAAGCATATAGGGTTTCCCCACTAACTCAGCTATTCCTTTTACTCAGTGGTAGAGTCCCTGGTTTTGGAGTCGGAAAACTACAGGTTCAAATCCCAAAATCTCTGTGGATTGATTCAATGATTACTGAACCTTCTCTCTCTACACACATACAAACACACAAAACACAGCCCAGCAAGGCTTATAATGAACAAATATTGACCTTAAAGAGATGGCATGATGATTAGAGGTCTGCAAGCTGAAGGAATATTACCCCTGGAGGATACCATGTACTTTTAAGGGAACCAGTATTTCTTTTTTCAATATGGAGCAAAAGTATCAAGTCTATCTTTGCTTCCCGAAACAGCCATCAAACTAGGTGAAAACAGTTCTGAGGAGGTCATGAAGTCACTTATTGCCATCTTAGTAGAGCACAACAGCCAAGTCTATTTTCAGTCATGTGACCCTCTCCAAACCAATCAAAAATCAGCTTACAAGCCTGGGGTTCCATCAGCATATACATACAAATAAATATATATATACTCATATATACTCACATATATATATATATATATATATATATATATATATATATATATATATATATATATATGAGTATATACACACATATAGGACATTAAATTACAAGCAAAAACAAATCTATATCCAGTGCTGAAACAATGAACATTCAATGCCTTGGGTGAGAAACACTGCTATCCATCCACAGTCCTTCCCATCACTTCATTTCTCTTTACAAGGACACACACACTTCCAGTGAAATGTGATGCAATATATATATCTATATATACACACATACAGTATATATAATATACATAGAGAGGATGTTTGTAATAAATGTTCCGGTTCTTGAGATGAGAGCTTAGTGGTTTTTACAGTCCCAGCTGTGCTGCAGGATAGGAAAGACACGCAGGCTGCTTTCAGTGCATTGTCTTTGCCGTGGCTGCGGTTTTCGGATGATGCTGTCGGGGGCTGCATCCTTCCTTCTCCTTGCCCACCCTTCCCTCCCCACGTGCAGAACAAATGCTTCCCCCTTTCCCTGTTAAAAATAAACCCAGCTGCCCTGAGCAGTTTGCTGCTCTTTGCTTTTCGGGTTCTGCTTCATGCTGGCACGTGCCCTTCCAGGAAAGTCTTAAGTCAGCAAAGGGCAGGAGGAAGGCTCGGGTTGGAGGAGGATTCTGTCCGGGCAGCACCAGTAACGTCCGAGTAAGGCGTTTTGAAGCAGGTGACAAGAAAAAAGTAAAATGCACAAGAGTATTGCTCCGAGGACCCCATAGGGGCTGCTTAAACATAACATTCAGAAACCTGGAGAGAAAGACAAGAAAGACTATTCATTGCCAGCAAACTGAAAATGTATTTACTTAGCGCAGCAGGCAGTGGCAAGTACCCGATTCGTTCTGTCCAAATCTGATGGAGGCCCGCAGCGATCCTTCCACCCCTCTGGCTCGATAAATCAGCCAATTCCTCCCCTTCCTGTGTTTCCCAGGAGTCGGCAGACAAATATTTTCAGGGACAACTTTTTGGGGACTCGGTTTAAATACGGCTGCCGGTGCTTTTTCTGTGCTTTTTTTTTTTTTTTGCACCGTGCAGCTGTGTTTCTGCCTCTGTGGGCATGCTGCGATGCAATCGCCAGCAGCAAGGGGGCAACATCAATGGGCCAAAGCAGAGACAGAAGCATGGTAACCCCTGCCCCCCAGGTAGCATCGGGACTGACTAGGGTAAGAAACCCAGCTTAATTCTTCTTTGGCTTGCCTTGCCTTGGGGAGAATGGAGGGGAAAGGCATTGAAATAGCTTATCCGGGTATAACTCTAGGACGACTGATTTTCCTCTGCTACTGTGAAGCCAAAAGTGTTTTCAGGAGGATGAATGTCTACAGCTGGCTACGTTCTACAAGACCCTTGGTGACTTGCATGATTTTAAAGTTACTTTTTTCTTTTTGACAAACGCCAGTATTTCTTATCTTATCATTTGGGAGCGTAGCAAATCTGGAGAAAAATATATACTTCTTAAAGGACCTTCTTTTCTTTGTCTTTTTCTCAATGAGGAAGTGCAGCTTTACCTTAAGGAAGGCCCAAGCTACAAATCTCAGGATGCCTAGAGGACGGCCTTGGAGTGAGCACTTCCAACCTGCTAGGCCGAGCTGCTTTGATGAGCAAGCAAGAAAGACAAAGAAGAAAGGAGCTTCTAGAATGCTTGTAAAGAGCGTTCTAGAGTCCAACCCTGTGCAACACCAGAGGCCCACATGTGTACACTCAAATGTCATTAAAAGACCAGGGCTTCAGGGGTTTTTGGTTCCATGTTTATAGGCCTCTTCTCTTTTGATAAAAAATGATTCTGACATTAAAAGACCGGGGGGGACAGTCCTGCTCTCACACTGCTGACCCTGCAGTCCCCGAGCAGCACCGAAAGAGTTTCCTGTGTTAACGTTCGCCTGTCTCTTTTAGTCCGACCAGTTCTTTCACAGATAGGATAATGTCGGATGCGTCCATGCGCAGGAGACCCGGTTTCCGTTCCTAGATCCAGTTCCTGCTCTC
The DNA here is from genome assembly GCF_901001135.1 of Rhinatrema bivittatum. Lineage (NCBI taxonomy): Eukaryota > Metazoa > Chordata > Amphibia > Gymnophiona > Rhinatrematidae > Rhinatrema > Rhinatrema bivittatum. Next base: position 419,778,097 of record NC_042616.1, on the reverse strand, counting down.
CAGGCCAAATGGGGCTGGAGATGCCACAAGGGGGCAGCGTTCACGATCCTGGGGAGAAAGGGAGTGAGGAGGGAGGGGGGGAGGGAAATCCCAGCCATTGCACATCAGAGATATCTATCGGCTGGCTCAAAACTGCGCCTGCCCCCGGGCTCCTAGGTGAGCCAAGCTCTGTGCCTCTCAGCCAAGGACCGTCGCTGTGATAGCCGGGCTCCGGGCGAAGGGGGGAGGGAGAGAGAGAAAATAGGAGGAAGGGGAGAAAAGCTTGTAAAATCCAGAAATGGACAGTAAGCAGGCTGTTGCCCCCTACCCCCTTCCCAAAATGTAAATAAATAACAGGACAATGGAAAGAACCACACTTGCCACCGTTAGGCATGGAATGGGGGAAAAAAAATCCTCTTTGAATAAGGCCCAATGTCTTTTGAATTTGTACAGCAGGACTTCAAAATCCCCAAGCGCATTTCTAATATAGAGAGAGAGCTCTGAGGTGACAGGTGCGCAGCGCTGCTGAAAGTGTCCCGATTCGATCCCAGCCTGTCCCGTACCTGGCAGTACCCCGCTGCAGCTCGTGCCCCCTTATGTGCTGAGCAGCTCCTTCAGCATCTTCTTGTCGGGGACGTACTTAAACTTTCGGTGTTTCCGTTTGGGTGGTCGGAGGAAAGCTTGCTCCTTCAGCGGGGGGGGTCCGGCCGGGATGTGGGGCTGGTGGCCGGTGTTCCCTGGAGAATGGCCTAACAAAACAGGAGAAAGGAAGAGGCAGACACAAGTGAGCAACGGCCACAGAAAGCGCCTCCCATTACTGTCCTTACACTATTTATGTGTCAACAAAGCACCCTACGACTAAACGCATTACGAAAACAAAACAAAACAAAACACAGAGGTCCATTTCCAAAGGCATTTACGGGCCAATACAGAAAAGCCCGCGGGAGAGCCGGCGAGCGCCCGCTCTCACGGCGCGCGCCCAGGCCACTCTCCTGGGCGCGTGATTCAGAAAAGAAAAATATGTAAATGAGGGCCCGCGGTAAAAGGAGGCGCTAGGGACACGCTAGTGTCCCTAGCGCCTCCTTTTTGACAGAAGCGGCGGCTGTCAGCGGGTTTGACAGCCGGTGCTCAATTTTACCGGCGTCCGGTTCTCGAACCTGCTGGAAGCCACGGGTTTGGAAAACGGACGCCGGCTAAATTGAGCATCTGTCTTCCAACCTGTGGGCCGCGGGCAGAATTTAAATTTTTTTTTTTAATTTGTTTTTATTTTTGGGGCCTCCGACTTAATATCGCTATGATATTAAGTCGGAGGGTGTACAGAAAAGCAGTTTTTTCTGCTTTTCTGTACACTTTCCTGGTGCCGGCCAAAATTAATGCCTGCCTTTAGGCAGGCATTAATTTCTGAAAGTAAAATGTGTGGCTTCGCTGCACATTTTGCTTTCTGTATCGCGCGGGAATGACTAATAGCACCCGCAACATGCATTTGCATGTTGCGGGTGCTATTAGTTTCGGGGGGGGGGGGAGGGGGTTTGGCCGCGTGTTTTCGACCTATTACCCCTTACTGTATAAGGGGTAAAAATAGCGCGTCGAAAACACGCAGCCAAACACGGGCCAACAGTGCGCTCTGCTGGAGCGCACTTTACTGTATCGGCCCCTTAGTTGAATAACTCACAAGTTATCTTGGCTAAATACTGACTTTTGAATATTTCCCCCACTTACCCGCTGCACTTTAGCCGGATATCTCATTATCAGATTACAATTTAACTGCGTACTTAGGGGCATTCTGGGGGCATTTCTGGGAGGGGTTAGGTTAGCCGGCTAAGTTTTCTGACTAACTCTCATATTCAAAGTCGGGCCATAGAGCTGTCCTAAAGTTGGCTGGAGAAACTTATCCGAGGAGATCAGCTAGGGCAATTACGATGCACACACAATTAGGGGAAATGACAAATTCTGCTATCACTCTGAATCGCCAACTCAGTCCATTCTGTACAGCAAGGAGGAGGGAGAAGTCGGGACTGTAAAACATCCCTGAGTCGTTAGAGCGAAAACCCCAGCTCCCCCCCCCCCCCCCCCACCTAACCAGATTTCAGCTGCATTTTCAAGCATCAGAGACAGGGGACGGAGGCAGAAGACAAGCAACACGGACATCACAAGCACACTCTGCGGGCAGCGGCAAACCTGCACGCCTGAACCTTACCTCGCACTTCAGGGGACTCTGCGTTCTGGCCCTGCGGCGGAGCAGCTGCCACAGCCTCACACCTGCACTCCAGGTGATCCTCCAGAGTCACCACGACCTTATGGACGGTGTGCTTCCTGCGCACAATCTCAATTTTATTCACCTGTTCCAGGAGAAGCAAGAAGGAAACTTTAATTTGGAGGGGGGGGAGCCAAGGCTAAACCAGAGGCACAGTCAGGGCTTCAGACACTGGGGCAGTCGTCAATAACACACGTAGGACACTTAAGGAAAAGATACAGAAGGAAATCTGTGGGAAGCGGCCAAGTTTCTTAATGACAAGAAATTAAGCAACCACATGGCCAGATTTCTGCTTTGAGCAAGCCCTGTGCTATTTCAAACTTGTGCAGATGAAATGATCTGCAGCATTTGTTTTAAAATGTTTTATTGAACAGTTAAGACTTCACCCACAGCATCCATCTTACAGCTAGGATCTGTGCACCAGATCTGTACATGTTTATTTATTTATTTATTTATTTAACGTGTTTTGTATACCGTCATTCGGTTTCGCCATCAGAACGGTTTACAGAATCGTGAAACAAGGATAAATAGATATCATCAAAGCAAATTGTCATGAGGTTGGATTGTGGTTTTGGGATTTGAGTGTTAGTTGATTACATATAAAGATTGATATTACATATGGGATTATTGCATACAGCAATAATATTGCATACATTTAACTTACATCAGTACAGAAATTTTAACTTTATCACCTCTCAATGCTTTATTCAGCTTCTAAAGTTAGATTGCTTCTTTACCCTTCATGTATTCCCAGATTCAGATATAGCTTATTTTCCCATATAGACCCACTAGCTTCCCCATATAGTGTCAAACGCCCCAGATCATTCCGTAATGTATATGTTAAAAGTTTTTATTAAGGCAATCTTGTGTATTTACTTGTGCTAATGTGCCATCCACAGTGGAGATTGTCATAGTGTACCTATTGTGAAGCTTGCAGCTGACTGCATGGCTTGCATTGGGACACATTCAGATTTGAATCCTCCCCGAAAGCTCCAATAGACACAATGCTAGTGAGAAACTCACTCTCTTTTTTTTTTTTTACAAATTTTCCCCACCTCCTTCTCCGCTTCCCCCCCCAGAAAGCCTTAATCCACACACAGGTCTGCTACACATGGAAACAGAATCCTTCTTCATCACAGACCCTTCAATGCTGTCTAGAGGATGGGCGCGATATCTTGGCAACGAACAGGGGACACCTGTATGTCCTATATAAACAGGTTATATAATCAACTCCGCTCTACGACCACAAATGGGCACTGTGTGCTGCCCTCCAGATTCCTTTCCAGCCTCTCTCATCTAAGTCTGCATTCCATTGTGTTATTATGGGAAAGAGGGAATCCCTTCCTGCATACGATGCTGTAATGGCTCTGCAACAGCAAAGATATAGCCTTGCACCTGTCCTTCTCTCGCCTTGATATCAGCTCCACTCTGGAGGGCATCCTGCTATGCCAAGCCAGCTTTCTCGAGTTCTCGCTAAAGCCCCTCTGATCCCTCCTATGCATGTCTCGGGATTCATTTCTTAGTTCTAACCCTCCTTTCAATGAAATCCAATCGTCCTCGTCCCAGAGCTGACCCAGAAATCATTGCCCCAAGCACCAATCACCAGTTTCCAAACTGAATATATGAACAGATGAGGTTGGGATATCTTTCGGTAAGGATACTGGCGAGGGTGTTTCACACAGAATCCCGATGCCTTTGCATAAATGATCTTCCCGCCTTAACTGCACGAGCTGCCATGCGACATGATCCGAGCACTCCTCTAGCTTGCAAAAAATGTATGGGGAAAGACCAAGAGCGTAGACAAATCTACTCCCACTGCCTATCCTGCCTCGAATGAGAACCATGCCAATGAGAAATCTCTATTTGGCATTTCTGATGTTTGTTTTTTTGCACGCTGATTTTCAATGCAGAATGCTAAGGTGCAATATTTGTTGTGCAACTCCCAAGGTTGGCACAAACACAAAATTCAGCCAAATCTTTATATGTCTGCAAGGGGGGGGGTTTTTTGTCCTTTCTTTTGGCTTCTGCTTCAAGCTGCCCCTCTGCATGCTGTGCGCATGGGTTCGGTTACAATTTTGACTGTGCAAGACCTCCGGCACAGCTGTTTGCGACGAGAGCTCTGGCTTTGCTCCCACCGCATCTCTCGCTCCTCCTGCCCCTTTTCCCTAGAATCAGCTGTTGCTGGTGGGATCAGAGCAAGATCTCCTGCCATGGTCTCTCACTCCTCCCCTTCCCCCAAGATCAGCTGTTTAGCTCTCTCTCTAAATGAAGACACCCCCCATCCCCTCCTAGTCATTGGGCATAAAGGGTGAGGGAATACCCCATATATCCCCAGAAACAGTTAATGCAAGCGCCCCACGCTCAGGGGCTCATGATTGCTAATGCGGCCCTTCATCTTCTTGTTTCCCCAGCCCTGTTCTAAAGGAATAAGCACATTTTAAAAGTTGGCTACCTCCACTTTCTAATTTGTAAACGTTTTCACAGAGATTTCCCAAGTAAACAACTTCAGCCTAAGGACCTGACTGCAGTATTTCACAAATACCTGTGGCAAACAGTAACACTCTTTGTTAAGTAAAACAAAAAAAAAATAGAATACTTCACCAGCATTATTTTTAAAAGTCAGTAAGCAGTCCCTCAGCTGGTACTCCTGGGAGCTGTCACCAATGACATTATATGTGCCTGGTATTTGATTGGGTCACAGAGTAGGCAGGAAGTTAATTGTGACATCAGGATCAATACAGACCACTTGAATCCAGACCATGTGGCTGAGGGAATGTAGGATTCTTAAAGAGCCCATGTGTTCCTGAACACCAGTTCACAAAGGCTTACAAGTTGGGAAGTCAGAAAGGTGTGCAAACAATCTCTGGACTCTGTAACTTGTGAGAGCAAACCTGGCAGACTGACGTTATCTTTGTGAAACTGCCGCAGAGGCAAAACCAAACACACATGCACTGCTCAAGTTTTTAGGCACGACGTTCTCTAATGTTTTACCCTCTTATCCTAAAAAGTTAAAAACAAAAAAAAACAAACCCCTTCCAACATGTTCCTGGCCATTCACTGGACAAACACTGAAAACAAGCTGTTATCTCTCCAAACGTTACAGCAACCTTCATTCCATTTTTTTTCCATAAAAACAGCCTGCTTCCATCCCTCAGCCCTCCCGCATGCTTTCCCCCACATGCTGCGGCTTTTCCAACCCAAAGGAATTTCCTGAAAAACAGGCCGCGTGCATGCCATCACTGCCAGGCCCAAATCAACTTCCAAACAGACCGTGACTTATTTTTACACTCCACCGTCTGGCAGGAAGTGTTGAGTGGGTCAGTATTAGCTGAATGGGTCAGTGGGGTCAGATGGAGAAGGAACGCACTGAGGAAAGCGCACGGCGGGAGAAGCGCTGGTTATGCGTTAAGGAGGTGCCCGGCTTCACTGGCCCTCTAACCCCCACCACTGCAGGACGACACCTCGTAACACTACAAGAAACATGGCCTGCGCCCCCGTTTGCCAAACTAGTACAATGGGAACTTGTGTGGCCTTTAATAACCCCCTCTTTTGTGATATCTGAGCAGTGGGGAGCCTGGGCGAAGAAACTGTAAATCAATAAAAAGTTGACTGGCTGCGACAGGGCATGCATAATGCTGCCAGGAAAGCACAGCTCGGTGCGTTGGCCTGCCAGCTACCAGTGAGTATAATTACATAACGATGTGTCCGACGTAATGAGACAGGAGGAATTAAGTAGAGCCGCTTTAATGCAGTTGAAAAGAAAAAAAAAAAAAAAGCAGGCTCCTAGGTACAGAAACAGTTACAGCAAATGGATTTTAGCGTTAGGAGCTGCATGTTTCCCCCGCTCTCTGTGATTCAGTCAAGTACAGTGACTCTCTGATGGGCTGAAGTACTGTCAAAGCACTCCCCCCCCCCCTAATTTGGCAACTGTCATTTCAGCAATGATGCAGAGCTCCCAAATCCCGCCCCCCCCATCCCTTTACTCCCCCACCTGAGGAAGGGGGGGGGGGGGGGGTCAGACCAGCAGACGCATTACTTCTGTTTCTCTTACCAGCCAAAATTATAGCCCAGGCCAATGCATTTCAGGAACTGGTCAAGCCAGGACCAGCTTGTCCACAAAAAAAAAAAAAAAAAAATACCCTCAAAAACTGCATTCAAATGGCGATAATACAATAGGCAGTGGGTCATAAGACAGTAGAGAAACATCTAGGTTTGTGGTTTATCGGGAAGTGGCATGCCACCATATGTCAATATAGATTACATAATATCAGTTAATTCACTTCCAAACAGGTCTTGAGATGTGAATGTCCCGGAGTCCAGCGTTGGACTTTTACTCTACGGGGCTAACAGACAGGCCTTACTTAAGATGGAAAACTAACTTGAAATTAAGACAAGTAACCACGAGCTATTAACTTGCAAAGTGAGAGCCAGAGGCAAAGATACGTTCATACTCTATACCTTGAATAAATACCTATACCCTGAGGTGGGGGTTAATCTTATTGAGGTATGCCCCACACCAAAAGAAAGACTAGGTTCAGGGAAATATTAACATCTACTTCTGATCCAGTGCTCTCTCAACCAAGAATATCTACGTTCTTTGCCCCGACACTGGGAATGAATCCGGAGGTCAGGGCCGCAGTGGTATCTGACTTGGAGCGGGAGCCAGTACCTCAGGCTGAGACAATCTCGCTTAGCCCCGGAGCTCCTAACACTCCCTCACCACCTGTGCAGTTAAACCAGGAACAGTGGGACTCTTTATTGGGGGCAGATAGCCCTGGAAAATCAATATTGCCGGTACTAGCTACAGGAATGAGTGGACAGCAATCTGGGGGGGGGGGGGGGGAATGGGGGGCCCAAGCAAGAGCTGAAAATAATTCTACCATCTGAAATGCCAGAGATAACTATGGGGGTACTGTGGTCAGCCATAAAGTCTCTCGAGAAAGCAATTGTGGATCTTATTCAAAATGTTGGTAGAACACAGCAGAGTTTTTCCTTGCTTAGAAAATTTAGTAACCCTGAATAAAACAAGTATAATAAAAACTGAAAAACGTTTAGAACAAGTGGAGGTATTTCAACAAAAATACGTTAGATCTGAGTTGATAAATGATAAGAAAATTGCATATCTGGAAAATTCAATTAAATACTTGAATCTCAGGGTTCTAAATTTTCCAATGATTAGGTTAACATCAGCTAAGGAAATGTTTAATAGATATCTAGTGAATGTTTTGAAGATGCCAGAAAAGAATTTAGCAATAACTTCAAGAATTTATTATTTACCAGTAAAACCTGTTCCTGGTAACTTAGAGGAACAAGGAGTAACTGATAATTCAATTGGGGCCTGATTTTAAAAAGCATTTACTCGAGCAAAACTGGTTTTTGCTCGAGTAAATACACTTTACTCAAGTAAGTGGGCTTTTCAAAATTGCTACAATATATGCCATTGAATTGTCCATAGGATTTACTCAAGTAAGTGCACTTTACTCGAGTAAATAGCTTTTGAAAATTGCTACGATAGTATGTCACATTTACATGCGTAACTCCTTTGAAAATGACCCCCTTGGTGTCTCTGAGGTTTTAGAGATATTAACCGATACGGAAATAAAAACAAGGGCCACTATGTTAGTGTCCTTTGTTTTTACAACTGATAGGGACTCTGTCCTAAGATTATTTTTGAAACAGAGACACCAATTATTTTTAGGGCAAAAGATTTGGATATACCCGGATCTGTCTAGGTCAACGCAGACCAGAAGGAAAAGTTTCTTGAGCCTTAGATCTGACGTAAAAGCAATTGCTGCTAAAATGATTGTAAAGTTTCCTTGTCGATGTGAGATCTTTTTTTCAAACCACAAATATGTTTTTTATGAAGTATCTCAGCTTCAGAAGTTCTTGAGCTCCCACACCCCAGTTAGCACAGATTAGCGGTTAGAAGCATGTACTCAGTTAAGACTCAGTGTACTCTCTTTTCTTTTGGATAAACAATATAGTTTATATCTGTTGGACTGCCTGATTTCCGTCATAAATAGCTTGTGGATTTCCTATAATAAGAACAGGCAATTTATTTCAGGGTAGCGGTTATTACAGAATTATGTAATTGCTTTAAATGCCTGTATTCAAATTTATAATGTAATATTATAATATTCTAAAGTTGAATAAAAATAAAATTAAAAAAAAAAAAAAAAAGAAATGAAGACAAGTAAGCAGCAAGGAAGGTAACCAGCAGAACACAAACAGGTTCCAGCATGAAGCCATATGCTCCCTGCCATACCTGGACGTGCCTCAGCTGGACACGGGAAGGTGTACAGCGCATGGTCTTGGTATTGCAACAGCCTGAGCAGCGCTCAACCTCCACGCACGGCGGCCACACCACGAAGTTGGCGTTAGTGGGGTCCACCAAGCCCCGTGAAATCTCGAACACCTCTGTCCGGGTCTTGCACTCTGCAATCACCGCTGGCTTAGCTCCTGCGACTGAAGGGCAAACAAACAGATACAGTCATGTGACCTGGTGGTTATCATGTGATTCTGTGAGATTTACAGTATAAAAAAAAAAAAAAGGTGGAGGGGATAGATGAACACATGAGGGGGGGGGGGGGGCGCGACATGCAGAGATTGAAAGCCTGCTAGAAAATTAAAAACATTCAAAATGCAAATTATACTGCATTGCTGTAATGAGATGAAGTCAGTATCTGACATGCTCTTGCTAGGAGTCAGTGTAAGGGATCACATAACATTAGTGCTTTGCACACTACACTGGCTTCCTGTTGAATGGCAGGTGAAATTCAAATTTGCCATGCTCATAAACTGTTGAACAACGTCAATGCACCCTGGCCTGGTTCTATATTACCTATTTATATCCCTTTCAGATCCCTAATATCTGCTGCAGGGGTCTGCTGGAGGTACCTTCTGCCCAAACTGTACATCTCGTTGAAAAACATGACTGGGCATTTTCAGTCGCTGGGCCTCTATTCTGGAATTCATTGCCCGAGCAGCTTTGTACAATGATCGATGCACAGGTGTTTAAAAAAACATTTTCTCTTTAGAAACGTTTTCGATTTAACAGACTAGATGTACGTTCCTGACACCTTTTACATTGGACTTCTCCTTGGCTTCTGTTATTTGAAAGAGTCGACGCCGATAGATGATTTCATGTTGCCAATACTGTCTCTCTCTGACTCTTTTTGTTGCCTCACTGATAACTTTGTTCTTTCTCTGTGAAATTGCTACTTATGTTTTATATGCATGTTGTTTTTGTTTGAGCTTTATAACCCTCTGGGTGATAAATCTTTAAAAATAAATAGATAGCAGAGGGAGCTGCAGGATTGAGGTGCATTAGCAGAGCTGTGTGTTCCCTCCCAGTACTGGAATAGCAGAGGGTGTAGCAGATCAGCATTCGGGGTCATTGGCAGAGTTGTACCCTGGGGGTGGGGCTCAGTTCTGGAATCACAGGGTGCCTGCAGGTCAGAGGTAGGGGTGTGTGTGTGTGTGTGTGTCTATATGTGTGTATCTGTGTGTGTGTGTGCTGGAGTGTACTTGTAGAGAGAGAAGCCCCTCATCTACCACTATCAGAGTTTCATTTTGCTAAGGTGTAAAATGTACTACTTGAAATGTTATTATTAAAGACACAAAATACAAATTTACACACATATGAAAAGACTTTGAAGGGCAGAGGGGACTGTGCACCTACCTAAACTGCGTCTGATTCGTGATACTGTTCTGTTCTGGCTGGAACTACTTCTCGTTGAGTTTAAGCCTAGGTCCAAATGATTGTCCTCGTTCTCTGTAACAGAAAAGAAGCTGGAGATTTGTATCACATCATCATCCGTACGTCAAAGCACTGAGAGATCTGTGTTCCAAGCATGGGCTCAGTAATCACTGGATGTGAAAAAGCTTCCAGGAAAGGATTACATTCAAGAACTGGACAACAGTGACACAACAGGGCTACCTCTCACTCACTGCACATGAAGGACAATGCTGAGCCAGCTACTTTCTCAGAGACTGCTAATACCAAAGGCACACCGACAGCAACGGATGGACCAAGACAGCTGCACAAGTGGCAATTCATAGAGAGGGCAATTTTCAAGAGCCTTTTATCCGGGTAACTCATCTGCCTGGAAACTGCCCCCCCTGTATGCAGGTGGAAGTAGGCACAGAGAACAACATGCATACTATTACCCAGGGGAGAAGTAGGTAGGCTCAGAGGCAGAGTTAGGTCAGGGGTTGGAGGGGTAACAACGAGTCCATATTAAAAAATACTTAGCCAGCTAACTGAGTCGTTAGCCAGCTAAATAATTATTTGGGCACTTGTCTGGCTGAATTCTAGCCAGCTAGTAAGTTAGAGGCCTAGAATTTAACCGGCTAAGTTACAAGGCGTTCTGGGGCATAACTGGGAGGAACTGAATTAGCCAACTAAGTTAACCACCTAACTCCGGTATTCAGAGTTAGCCAGATGACACAGCTGGCCAAGTCTGGTCGGGCCAAAGAGCCAGCTGATTTCAGTATTGCAACTGCACTACTGAATATGCTTCCAAGTTTCTATCCGGTCTGTTTCTGAATATGGACCTCACTGTATGTAGTTTTACATTTGCAAAACCAGGCAAGCCGTTTTGCAGGGAAAAAAAATATCTGTAGAAAAAGCAGGTGCAAATCTCTGCAGGTATTTATCCGTGTCCCTGAGGTAGCTTTCAAAGGGAAAGTGCGCATATCAGAACCATTGCAAAGTCGTGGGTAACATTTCCCACTGGCTTTGTTGCAAGTGGCTGCACCATTTTGAAAATCACCCCCCGGAATGCACAGAGGTAGTCCCATCGGCTCACGGCTTTGCTACTCTCCGCTCACAGATGCATTTGATTCTCAGTGAGCGAGGGGAGGAATTTCTAACGGGCATTGATTCTGTATTCCATACTTATCTGGTGGCTGGAGATGAAACCCACATCGCATCGTTTCAGGTATCTTTCAAAACAAGCATGCGTGTTATTTCAAAACTTATCCCTCCCCCCCACTACGTCATCAGAGTTGATATATCGGTGTGCATTCATCACCTATAAACCATACAAGTAACGGGGGGGGGGGAAATAAAGTCTAGCATCAGGAGCAGCATCGGGCAACTGAGCATCAAAATGCTTCGTTACAGCCAACTCATAAGGTGCTGATGGCTGCCCCATGGCAAAGCAGCATCTGATGGCGCCGCGCCAAGCACGGGCACCACATTATCTTCAAAGCGGTCAGCTGAACAAGTTGGCAAAGGTTTAAGAGCTAACTCGTTGGGAAGCTGTCATGTGACGCCCTGAGCAACGGCAGCTGCGGTGGCTCCCAGAAGCTTCCCTGGCATTCCGTGTTTAATTTAGCCTTCTGAATCCTTTTGCTGAATAAACAAACGTGTTCAGGGCGATAGCACGCATCAGCAGTGCATAATCTGTTAGTCTGTTGTACGTAATGATGTATTTTTGTACGTGCTTTTATGTACCGCCGCCCCAAGCTCTGGAGGGAGTGGCTAATAAGTCATTTTAAATAAATAAAAAATAAATAGAAATGATGGTTAAAAGAAGCAGGGAGGGATTAATCCTCCGCCTGGTGGGAAGAGCAAGCAGTCAAATCCCAGCGATTGGAATAAAAGCTGCAGGCAGAGAGAGTTGGCCAAGCCCAAGGATTCAGATTCTGACTAAAAAAAAACTGGATTCTTTCTTCAGAAACACCGATCCCCAGGCATACCTTCCAAAAAAAATGCTAGACGAGCCATCAGACAAGATCGTTACAGCTAACATGAATTCAAAGTTAGAAATCCTGATGAAAAAAATGTTCTAATAATCCATGCTTGGGAGAAGCAGAATCATATGCACAGGAGAGAAGAGGCTTTATTGTGTGGAGGAGTGACTTAGTGGTTAGAAAAGTGGGCTATGAACCAGGAAAGCCAGTGTACAACTCTCACTGCTGCTCAATGGGCAAGTCACTTCCCCCTCTATTGCCTCAGATACAAATATAGTGCCTGATTTACAAAGCATTTTTCCCCCTAGACACAGAATGAGAGAAAAGCCGTAGCAAATCAGGTCTTTAGATTGTGGGGATAGAGAAATATCTACAGTACCTGAATGTAATCCACTGTGAAGTGGATTACATTCAAAACAAAACAAGGCCCAGCATAAAACTGTTAGATAGGCAGTGACATTTTCTCACAGAAAAAGATCAACAGGACACGGGGAAACTGCAGCTGTCAGAAAAACATCAGGATAATCAGGATCAAAGATTCTGATCTGAGAAACATTTTATCTTCCTAGATCATTCTTAAGCACTCTCGGGCTGAACATAAAAAACAATCGCATTAATATGGAGCTCGCTCGCTTCAGGCTTTGGTTCTGGCGCCCAGCCCAGGAAGCTGCCTGTGCGCGATAATTATGTGGCTGCAAGACAAAGCCTTCGTTCGGTGGCATGGCGAATTGAGCATGATGGCCAATGTATCTTCTTTTACCAGGTCTTTTCTTAGAAACTGCAGAACACAAGAGGCAAGGATTCAAAGAATTTAAAAAAACAAACAAACTATAAATTCAAGAACTTGGCCTCTCCTATGCAATTAGGGCTGGATTTAGGAAAAGGCAACATAGGTATGTGCCCCGGGTGCCAAATTCTGAAGGCGTTCACAAACTAGTACACCTGCTGCTCTCTGACGTCTGGGGGTGAAGCACCCAGCCCCACCCCCGGTCCCCTGCCCATGGGCGCCATCATCTTAAATCTGGCCCTTTATGCAGTACTATATCCTGTGTGCTTAAAAGTCACCAAAGCAAACAGATCAGTAATAGGTATAAAAATGTATCTGGGACTGTTCATGTAAGGGACACCTAGCAAGGTGACTTTCACGAGCTACCAATGCTGTTTTCTCTCCTCTTCACTCTCTTCTGGTTTTTATTGGCAACAACTCGAGGTGCTGCAGAGCTTAATGAACAACGCAAACAGAGAGTTTCTTAACCTCCTTTTTCTCCTCTGTGTGCTTTTTTTCTGGTGTGTTTGGCAGTTTTGATTACTTTTCTTGTGCATTTTGGTTTCTTTCGGCCAGCGTGTGTATGTTAACCTGCTTCTTCCCCAGTCTCAATGAGAAGGGCATGGAGAAGTCCATTACCTGCTATTAAGTTCACTTAGAGAATAGCCACTGCCATTAGCAATGGTTACATGGAATAGACTTAGTTTTTGGGTACTTGCCAGGCTCTTATGGCCTGGATTGGCCACTGTTGGAAGCAGGATGCTGGGCTTGATGGACCCTTGGTCTGACCCAGTATGGCATTTTCTTATGTTCTTATTCAGATGTCTGGTACTACCACTACAGGGCTGGAACATCCATTGGGAAAACTAGGTGGTTGCCTAGAGCAGCGATTCTCAACCGGTGTGTTGCAACACACCAATGTGTCGCCAAGCACCGGCAGTTATGTCACGTCTCCTGGTGTCCCACTGCCCCATTGTACTTTCCTTCTCCCTTTTTCCAGCCCCCGCGGGCCAATTGGAAGCCTCCTTTCTTCCTACCCCCACTGCCCAATGGGAATCCTCCTTCATTCTGCCTGCCCCCACGCAGGCCAATCAGAAACCTCCTCCCTTCTACCTGCCAGTGGGAGTAGGAAGAAGTGAGGAAGCCTTTGATTGGCCGGTGAGGCAGACATCACATAGCCCGGGGGAGGGGTGGGAGGAATGGCAGTGTTGAACTCCGATGAAGCAAAGCTGCCATGGGAGCTCATCCCTGTGGCGGTGAAGAGGAAACCCGACCCCGACCGAGGCCACGGGAGCCCATTCCTGTGGCGGCGAAAAAAGGCCCGCCAGAATAAAGCCGCGGTGGAACTGAAGCCCATCCCTGCAGTGAAGGAAGAAGAGGTTTTTGGTGAGAGTTTGTGTGTGTGGGTGTGAATGAGTGCTTGGGTGAGAGCTTGTGTGTGTGTGTGTGTGTATGTATGTGTGTGTGTGAATGGATGCCTGGGTGAGAGATGATGTGTGTGGGTGTGAATGAGTGCCTGGATGAGAGATGGAGTCTGTGGGTGTGAATGGGTGCCTGGGTGAGAGCTTGTGTGTGTGGGTGTGAATGGATGCCTGGGTGAGAGCTTGTGTTTGTGGGTGTGAATGGAAGCCTGGGTGAGAGCTTGTGGGTGTGAATCAGTGCCTGGGTGAGAGCTGGTGTGAATGGATGCGAAAGCAATTATGTGTGATTGAGAGCTTGTATATAAGAAAGCATGAGTGTGATTGAGAGAGAGACTGGTCAGGAAGGTGATGTGTTTCTGTGTGAGAAAGAGAGACTGGTCAGGAAGATGACTGGTGTGAGAGAAACCGAGACTGGTCATGGGGTCTAATTGGGGTGTGTGTGTGTGTGTGTGTGTGTGTGAGTGACTGGTTGTGGGCGCTAAGGAAGAGGAGTAGGAGAGTTGCTGGAGAGGGTAAGTAAAGGTGGCTTTTTAAATGTATTTTTCTTGATTGACTGCCATTTTAATTATTGAGTATTATGCGGTCTGCTGTTTTGAAATATTTTATTGATATTTGGACATGTTTTAATAATTTTTATGCGTTTTTAATTGTTGGATATTATTCTGTTCAGCAGCTGTTTTGTAACATTTTTTGTATAGCTTTACAATTATTTCTGTGTGGGGCTCTATAGCAGCTTGGCTTATTCTGTTTTCCCAAAAGGAAATGTATTAGTGTTTAGGGCCTGGTTTAATAATTGTATTTCTTAGATAGGGTTGTTACTGTTGAGCGTGTTCCATAATACAGGTGTAACTTTGTGCGGGTTAGTTTGTGTGCATTATTGCAAATCCTGACAGTCTGTTAGGTGCCATATTTCTCTTTCCATTTCTCCAGGTTCGCACTGCATGCAGAGTGGCTTTTTTGGTTTTCCATTCCAGTTTCTGTCTCCATATTTATAATTGGTGGTTTTTCTGTACTTGGTGAAGGTCAGTTCTGGGTGTGTGACCGAGGGGAGGTATTTTACTAGCATGTAGGCATTTGTATCACTCTTATTTGTTGTGCTTTCTCAATAGGATATGCATTAGTGGTAAATTATTGCCTTTTCATAAGGAAGACTATTGTGCCTGGTAGTAAAAGGAGTTTGTTTTGCTTTTACTGGGATGTCATCAGAACCAGAATATCTTTTTTGTATGGCGAGTTGTACAGGGTAATGCCCTAGATCTGCTCTGCACTCATTGCTGGGGGTTGAGGGGATTCCTGTGGATGCAGAGTGCATGTTTACTTTTAGCCCCGTGTTGGTCACGTGTTCAGTGTGTCACGCATGTGAGAATCATCTGTCAGGTGTGTCCCGGCCAAAAAAAGGTTGAGAACCACTGGCCTAGAGCACCAGAATGCTGGGGGCGGCAAAATCCCACCAGCACGAGGCCCAAGGGAGTGCTGTGCCAGAGCCAATACCAGCAATGAAGGGAGCACTGGGCTGGAGGTAAGTTGGGGGAGGAGAGTGCATGACCATAGGTTTTCCTATGGCACCAGCCCTGTACTGCCATCACATTATAAGCAATACATTTTTATTACCTGCTACAGAGTTTTAAGGGCTATATCAAACTAGACACAATATAGGTGCCAACCTGACTAATAGCAGTTTATGGACTTCTCCTCCAGGAACTTATCCAAACCTTTTACAAACCCAGTTAAGCTAACTGCCCTAACTACACCCTCTGGCAACGAATTCCAGAGCTTCATTGTGCATTGTGTGAAAAAGAACTTTCTCCGATTAGTTTTAAATTTGCTACTTGCTAATTTCATGGAATGCCCCCTAGTTCTTGTATTATCTGAAAGAGTAAATAACCGATTCACATCTACCCGTTCTAGTCCTCTTATGATTTTGTAGATGTCCATCATATCCCTCTTCAGCTATATGCTCTCCACGTTGAACTATCCTAACCTCTTTAGCCTTTCCTCATAGGGGAGCCGTTCTATGCCCTTTTATCATTTTGGTTGCTCTTCTCTGTACCTTCTCCAGTGCAACTAAATCTTTTTTGAGATGCAGCGACCAGAACTGTACACAGTATTCAAGGTGCGATACAGAGGCATTATGACATTTTCCGTTTTATTCACCATTCCCTTTCTAATAATTCCTAACATTCTGTTTGCTTTTTTGACTGCCGCAGCACACTGAACTGATGATTTCAATGTGTTATCCACTATGACGCCTAGATTTCTATCGTGGGTGGTAATTCATAACATGAAACCTAACATTGTGTAACTACAACATGGGTTAGTTTTCCCTATATTCATGCCACAGTTTACCTCTCTCCACTGAAAAAACTGACTATTTAATCCTACTCTCTGTTTCCTATATTTTAACCAGTCAGCAATACACAAAAGTACATTGCCTCCTATTCCATGACTTTTTACAATTTTCTTAGGAGCCTCTCATGAGAGACTTTGTCAAACTCCTTTTGAAAATCGAAATATATTACATTTTCTGGCTCATCTTAATCCTCATGTTTATTAAACTCTTCACAAAAATGTAGCAGATTTGTGAGGCAAGACTTCCCTTGGATAAATCCATGCTGGCTGTGTCCTATTAAACCATGTCTATCTATATATTCTGTGATTTTGTTCTTTAAAATATTTTCTCCAATTTTTCCCAGCACTGAAGTCAGGCTCACAGGTCTATAGTTTCCTGGATCACCCTTGGAGCCCTTTTTAAATATCAGGGTTACACTGGCCACCTTCCAGTCTTCAGATACAATAGATGGTTTTAATGATAGGTTACAAATTGCTAGTAATAAATCTGAAATTTCATGTTTCAGTTCTTTCAGAACCCTGGGGCATATACCATCTGGTCCAGGCAATTTGCTACTCTTCAGTTTGTCAATCTGGCCTCCTACATCTTTCACATTCACCGTGATTTGGCTCAGTTCATCTGAAACGTCACCCTTGAAAACCATCTCTGGAACCGGTATCTCCCCAACACCTTCATTTGTAAACACCGAAGCAAAGAATTAATTTAGTCTTTCCATGATGGCCTTACTTCCTTAAGTGCCCCTTTAACCCCTTGATCATCTAATGGACCTTAGCAGGCTTCCTGCTTTGGATATATTTTTTAAAGTTTTTATTATGAGTTTTTGTCTTTACAGCCAGCTTCTTTTCAAATTCTCTCTTAATCTGTCTTATCAATGTTTACATTTAACTTGCCCATGCTTATGCTTTTTCCTGTTTTCTTCAGATGGATCCTTCTTCCAATTTTTTAAGGACTTTTTTTTGGCTAAAATAGCATCTTTACTTCACCTTTTAACCAAGCCGGCAGTTGTTTGGCCTTCCTTCTACCTTTCTTAATGCGTGGAATACATCTGGACTGCACTTCTAAGACGGTATATTTTAACAATGTCCATGCCTGTTGTATACTCTTAACCTTTGTAGCTGCACCTTTCAGTTTTTTTTCTATTTTCCTCATTTTATCAAAGTCTCCCTTTTGAAAGTTTTGTGTTATAATCACTATTGTCAAGTGGCCCCACCACTGTTATCTCTTTCACCACATCCTGCATTTCACTAAGAATTAGATCTAAAATAGCTCCCTCTCTCGTTGGTTCTTGAACAAATTGCTCCATGAAGCAGTCGTTTATTCCATCCAGGAATTTTATGTCTCTAGCATGTCCTGATGTTACATTCACCCAGTCAATAATGGGGTAATTGAAATCTCCCATTATTACTGCACTACCAAATTGGTTAGCTTCCCTTATTTCTCTTAGCATCACCTGTCTTATCATTTTGACTAGGTGGACAGTAGTATAATTCTGTTGCTAGAATCATCATTATTATTATTATTATTATTTAAGGCTTTTCTATACCGGCATTCATGATACAATCATATCATGCCGGTTTACAGATAACAGGGGAGTGAAAACTTTGTTCATTTAACCAGTGCAGAAGAAGCAAAAAAGTTACAATATAACAAGGTCGTTGAAACTGGGGAATGAAGGAGATAAGAATAGATAGGAATAAATATAAACTTTACAGAGGTAGATTATTAACATTGTGCAGTAATGTCTCTTTGTGGTTAATATTTACATTGTCCCGTTAGGTCTCAATGGGTGGTAGAGTCTTTAGGGTTCGCGTGTCGTAGGATCTCTCCTTGGATATTAGACTCGGGAAAGGCTTGTTTAAATAGCCAAGTCTTAAGCCTTTTTCTGAACGTTAGCAGGCAAGGTTCAAGTCTGAGATCAGGTTGTAAGGAATTCCAAAGAGCAGGGCCCGCTGTACAGAAGGCCCGGTCTCTGAGTGTGATAGGGTGTGTCGCTTTAATTGGGGGAACAGTCAGTGAACCTTTGTATGCTTCTCTGATGGGTCTGGATGATGAATGAAGTCTGAGGGGGATTTGGAGGTTGAGGGGGGCTAGGGAGTGGATGGATTTATGGATGATAGTGAATGACTTGTGTAGGATTCTGTAGTGTATTGGCAGCCAGTGAAGATTTATTAGAATGGGAGAGATGTGGTCTCTTCTTCTGGAATTAGTCAAGATTCTGGCTGCCACATTCTGGAGCATCTGGAGTGGTTTGATGGATGAGCATCTGGAGTGGTTTGATGGATGAGGATAGATGCTCCAGAATCATCTCCAACCCGCATGGGTTTTCTACCCATAAAGATTCTACTGTGCATTTAGTCTCATGCAGGATCTTTATCCTGTTGGTCTCTATGCCATCCCTAATATAAAGTGCCACCCCACCCCCAAGTTGATTAACCCTATCATTGTGGCATATTTTGTACCCTGGTATAGGGTACAAATTGCCCATTGGTTATCCTCCTTCCAACAAGTCCATGAAATGCCAATTATATCTACCTCTTCATTCAGTGCCATACACTCTAACTCTCCCATCTTCTTAGATTTCTGACATTGGCATTCAGACATTTTAAAGTATGGTTTTTTTTTATTTGTATTAACAACCTGTTTTTCAGATGACAGGGATAATTTGGAATCTTTTAACTCAGGTGATTTTTTATTTATAGGCACAAGGACTACTTTTGCTTTTATTGGAACCTCTGTGTTGGGGTGCCCTATCGCTACCATTTCGTTAATATCCTTTGAAGATACCTCCCTCCGAATCATGAGCTACTGAGTGACTGTCAGCTTTCCCCCTTGTTCTAGTTTAAAAGTTGCTCTATCACCTTTTTAAAGGTTAGCGACAGCAGCCTAGTTCCAACACGTTTAAGGTGTAGCCTTGTCCTTTTGGAAAAGACTCCCCTATCTCCAAAAGATTGACCAGTTCCTTACAAAACTGAATCCCTCTTCCCTGCACAGCCTAGGTTGATACAACTTCTAGGTCGAATATTATCTGCTTAAATGTGCACAGCATTTCTTCTGAAAAGAACTAGGTTATTCTGAAAACAAAAAGGCATCAAGTCGCGGTTTACAAGAAATGCTCTTATTTCAAGCATAGCACTCTCAATTTACATACAAATTGCATAGGCCAAATTTGCTCTGCATCTTATACTCCTATGAGTCAGTCTAATGATTCACAAGTCTTTCTATTACTTTTGCCTTCTAGCATGGCCATTCTTCTCAGCAAGACAGTTTATGCCAATCAATATGTATGGATCCAATACAGGCCAGAATAGCTTTTTTCATAACTTTTTTTACAGTGCTGTCCAACTATGATAATTCTTCATGGGATTCTTGAGAATACTGTCTTGACTTCGGTATATACATAAGAACATAAGAAAATGCCATACTGGGTCAGACCAAGGGTCCATCAAGCCCAGCATTCTGCTTCCAAAAGTGGCCAATCCCTTCTTCTGAATGTAATCCCAACCCTTCTTCTGAATGTAATCCCAACCTAAAATGGGATACTCAGAAGGCAATTATAAGAGGAATGTTTATAGGCCATATGAATCAGCTTCCAAAACTTAGAAAACAGCCAGCATTCCTTGATTCCCCTTATCTTGGAAATTGAAGTCAAACACAAAAAATAATACACTAACAGCTTTAATGCTTGCTAGATAGAATAACTGTTCAGATGTCTCAGATTGCTTTTTCAATTGTGTTGACATGGCCGAAATTTTATGCACATGGTAATACAACTGGGTCCCTTTTGGCATGTGCTGTGAAGAAAGATATCTTGAGTTTTTCAATTTGTGGGATCAGAGACAAGTTAACAGAAGGCTTGGAGGTAATTTGCATGAAGAGGCAGTTACTACCCTTAACAGAAGGCTTGGGGGTTACCTGCACGGAGCAGCAATTACTACCCTAAACAGAAGGTATGGAAATAACTTGCATGGAGCAGCAGTTACTACTCTAAATAAAAACTTGCTGGGCAGACTAAATGGACCATTTTGGTCCATATCTGCCAACATTTACTATGTTACTATGTTTAGTAATATGAAATGCCATCTGCCCGATGTTGCTTTATTTCTAAAAAGTTTTCTTCTCTCCACTATGCTCATGATGACAAGATAGGTTGGTTCCCAGATTTATTTCATAATCAACTGGATCAACTTGTTGTACCACCAGCCCTCCAAGATGCTCTGATAGCCCCTATTGCAATACCTGAAGTGCATAGGGCAATTCAAGCCTTATCCATTGGGAAAGGCTCTGGGTCCTGATGGATTTCACTTAGATTTTTATAGAAAATGTATATCTGAGACTTCACCTATCCTCAGCAAATTATTAAATTGCCTCAGCAACTGGGTTCTTCCAGTTCACCAGCAGATGCCATAATAATTTTAATATTTAAAAGGGGTAATTTTTAAAACATTTTATGTGCTTAAATCCAGTTTATGCATGTAAATCGTCTTTTGAAACTTATACATGGGGTTGTGTGGAGAAAAATACATATGTAACTCAACTACACGTATTTTTCCCTCCACTTGTGGTAGGTGTTCCAGGGGGCGGAATTGGAGAAGGGAAAGCAGTTACGTGCATATTTTCGATTTTTGAAAGTTGGTGAGTAAACATACAGGCAGAAACTTATACTTGCTCAGGAGCAGGTGTAACTTCCTGCGAGTATGTGCATGTGTGTACTGGCACAATCCGGAAATTTTCAAAGTATATTTAAGTGCTTAAGTCCACTTTGAAAATTTGAGCTGAAGTCTGCTGATACTTTGTACTCACAAACTTAACCTTATGTGGACTGCTGGAAAATACCCTCATAAAGGATAAAGCAGTGATTCCCAAAGCTTTCCTGGAGGTATACCTATTCAGTCAGATTTTCAGGTTTGCCACAATGAATATGCATGAGATAAATTTGCATATGATAGGTCTTCACTGTAAGCAAATCTATCTCATGCATATTCATTATGGATATCCTGAAAAACCAACTGATTCGGTTCGCCTCCAGGAGACGGTTGGGAAACACTGGGATAAAGACATTACTCAATGTAGTTCCTACATTGAACATTTAATTCTTTGTCAAAATTTATAGCTTTGACTAGAAAACATTATACCCTTTTTAATAGTCTCAGAATGAACATTATACTCTCTGTTACAGATTCTCATTGTGAAAGGAAGATCTTCAATTAATAACACTAGAAGACTCTTTAATATATTATTCTTAGGGGCCAATTTTCAGAATTTAGGACCTAAATTTAGGAGTTTAAAAAGTGGATGGCTACAAGTTGGGGGAGGCAGAGTTTGGGCAGGGAGATAAAGTTAGGAGTTTAGCACTTCTTTTCATTTATGTTCCTAAATTTCGGTGATTTTTCAGAAGAAAACCTAGGCTCCAAAGTTCATACCCCTAGATTCATCAAATGCTATAATAAAAAGGAGAGAGAGAGAAAGAGACTATTTATATGCACTTCATAGTACTCAACTATTTATATCTCTATAGGAAGGCCAGCTAATAGCTCAAGATGAGGTGTTGGTGGAGGTTTAGGGGCCAGTTTTACATGCAGAGTGAGACGTACGAACAGCACAGTACACCTTGGTGAAGATTTGACATCATTTGGAGTGAAGAAAGTCTCACAAAGTTGAGATTTCAACTATGTTGTCTCACCCTAGCTTGATAGTACCCTGTTATAGAGTCCATCAAGCTAGGACGAGAGAACATAATTGAAATTTCAACTTTGTGAGACTTTTCTCACTCCAAATGATATCAAATCTTCACCGAGGTGTACTGTGCTGTTCGTACGTCTCACTCTGCATGTAAAACTGGACCCTAAACCACCACCAACACCTCATCTTGAGCTATTAGCTGGCCTTCCTATAGAGATATAAATAGTTGAATACTGTAACACTCTCCCCAGAGGTCCTCTCCCTCTCCCACTCCCCCCCTCCCCACAATGGCATGCATATTACCCCTTCAAAAAATTTGCATTTTGATGAATGACCCTATTAGTCCCCTAAATTTAGTTCAGCTTTTTTTGAATATTGGTCCCTTAGTCAGTAATAACGCTGGACATTATGTTACTATACAGAATCCTGGAACCTCTGAGTACAATCCAGAGAGTTCCCAAGTATGAGACTGAATACTGAAATCCAACTTGCACTAACTCATAGATTACACTGAGTTATACATTGCTGACTGGCAACTTCTCTGGAAAACATCATAGAGTTAATATATCAATCTCTTCATCTTAACTTATAGCTACCCTTTTGTCTTTTCTAAATTCGGTAATTCTAGGCCAGGGTGAGCAATTCTATGGAGTCAGTGCACACAAATCTCTCTCATGCATATTCATTGTGTATTTCCTGTAAACCAGGCCTGTTTGTGGCCCTCCAGGACCGGAGTTGCCTACCACTGCTTTGTGCTAAAGGGGCTGTAGGAGAGTGTTCTTACATTCAAATGTGGTAGAACTGTATTCTAGTTCACAATTTTGGGGAAAGTTGTGAAATGGGATAATATTTTGACTCTGGGCCTTTCACTAAGGCAGAAACTAAGGAGTGTGCAGCCCAGTCAATGCCGGGCGTTCTGAAATTGCCTCAGTGACATCCACTCAGTTTCTCATGGCACTGCGGTCCTGGGCAATTGCCCTGCTTATCCCTCCCACCGCCACTTAAGCTCTGCCTTAAATTCTTCTCTTGGTCTGCTTTTGACACTGGGTAGCGATGTCCTTATCTCATGGTACTAAAAAGCTGGTGACCTCTCTCTCCCCCCCCCCCCCAAATACCTTGCTCCCTGCAGCAAGATGAACCATCGCCTGCTTCTGGAAACCTGACTCACAACCTGATATTTTGAAAGGAAAAGTGGCAGAGAGCGCCCCTTGGAGAAACTCACCCAAGCTTTAAAGAAAGAATTGGACTCTTATAAGAAGCCATGCAAGCCCCCTATTGGGCATGGCGCAGAAAAGTGACAGCATCTTTACCAAGGGCTAACTAGGAGTATTGCGTTCAAGAATTATTTAAAAATATTTAAGTTTCGCCTCTATTAACAATGTCATGCTAGGCAAGATATTTTATTTGCAGAATATTTTCAAATCTTAAAGACTTGTTTGCTGAGATACTGTTCTGAATGCATTAGTTACTACCCTAAAGAACTTCCTGGGCAGATTAGATGGGACCATTTAGGTCTTTAACTGTCATCATTTATTATGTTACTATGTGAACAGTATTGTCTTTAAAAATTAAAAAAAAATTAAGAAAAAGGTAACTATTGTAAAACCAAAGCAGATTTGTAATGCTCCATCAAATCCTTTACAGCAGCGGCTCTCGACCCAATCCTTAGGGACCACCCAGCCAGTTAGTTTTTTTTAGGATATCCACAAAGAATATGCATGAGATACATTTGCATATAATAGAGGCACTGAATGCAAATATCTGACATCTATTCTTTATGGATATCCTGAAAAACCAGACTGGCTGGGTGATCCTCAAGGACCATGTTGCGAACTGCTGCAGTACAGCCCAAGGAGATCATCAGCAGTTTTACTGATTTCGAATGAAACAAGCAAGAAAGGAGAAAGAAGCCAAGCCACGCTCTCTCTATTGGATTGGCTCCGAAGACTGATGAAAGCCATACTGCAAGTATGGAAATGGAAGCCAGGAGAGAAGAAATGTATGCAACTCTGAGGGTCTGTGACCTTTTTAAAGCACATCTCCTATTGCCATATTAAATCAGGCTTGTCGCACTGCCAGATGAAGGGACCCATTTTGGACACTCCTGCTAGCAAGCCACTAAGTATCAGACACTGCAGGTGGAGTATAATATACATTTTAAAATAAATAAGTACCAGCAACAATTTGGCACTCCTTCCTGCTGCATTCAGATGTCCACCCGGTACAAGCGGCAATGCATCAAGCAAAAAGGTCTTCTCAGCAGACAGGATGGATGAGCTGATGTCTCTCCTCCACTGCTACTGCCCGCATGCGATGGGAGGGCCCTGTAGCAGGAAGGAGTCTTGCCTCTAGCCTGCAACCCCTCACTGAGCTGCCAACCAGCCACTAGGACCTCATGCAATATTAGTCCAATCTTTATAACTCCTCTCTTAATGCATTTTGCAAGGAAATAAAGAATGTATTACTCTGGGATGTCACGTATTAAACCAGGGCTGGGCTCACATCCCATAGGCCAGGTTGCTGGCTTAACTAACTCCATGTGCTATGGAATGTGAACCCAGTCCTGGTTTTCTACTTGACATCCCAGTGCATCTTGCACATTGCATTGGGATGGGAGTGCTAAAATAGGACTGGACAGGACAATGCAGACAGAGCTTTACAGATGCCTGCCAGAAGAGATGGTGAGGACAAGAATGGTAAAGGAATGCTAAAGGGCGAGGGATAAACACAGAGGATCCCTAATGGCTAGAGGATGGAAATGAAGAAAAGGGGTAATCTTTCATTAAATGTAGATGTAGCATTCCTGAATGAGGATGACCTGCACAGAGGGGCAGTTACTATCTTTAACAGAAGACATAGGGAGTAATCTGCATAGTGCAGCAATTACTACTATGAGCAACTGACTGGGCAGACTGGGGATGGACCATCTGGATCTTTATCTGCCGTCATTTATTATGTTACTATGTCAATTCTGCCGGGTTTCTGAGGGCATTAAATATCTTGTCTACTGTAGTTGGACAATAAATATTAAAGTAATCTTTTGACTGGCAGGCAGGCGGGCATTTGTAAAGCAGTAATGTCAAGATGTTCCAAGACACTTCAGGAAAGGTGAATTTCTCAGTGCCACATTTGTAGCACGTGTGCACCCTTGGGAGGGTGTGGTGGTGCGGGGAGGAAACTCAAAGGTCAAGTTCTCCCAGTGTCTGCTCCATATAACCAAACAGCAGTGTGGCAACCAGAGCACTATCTTCCTTGCTTTTTAGTAATATTACACAGCCAGGGAAAAAACAGGTCTGCAGATTCAGTAGGATTTTTTTTAAAAAAGTAATCCTCACCATTGAATGTGGCATAGCAACGCTATCTGTGAAGGTGCATTTGTCAGCTCTGCACCAGTTCAGGACCGTGTACCATCAGGGGGTAATTCTGAATAGCCTGCGTTCTCTGCAGTGTATGGGGGAACATTTAGCTGGCAGCCATTGCCATCACTTTTTTTTTTTTTTAAAGGAAAACCAACACCCATTGGGTTGGATGTTTGAGTATTACCAGCTGCAGAGCTCACAGGCTAGAAATGGACGAATACTTCGCACAGGCTATTTGTGCAGATGGCCAAGAAGGGGCAAAATAGCGTGCGTAGTTTTGAAAATGCCACCTATGTGCGCTATTGTACTTCCTCTCTCCCACCCCCGACATACAAACAACCTCGGAAATGCCTCTTTTTAATCTGCCTGAAAGGACATGCGCTATGGAAGCCCTTGTATACTTTTAGCGAAGCAGAGGAAGGACATGTATAGTAATTTGCATGGCTTCCATGATGCACACATGCATATATGGACACATGGAGGGAGGCGGGGAGCTGCAGAAGCTTGGGGTGGGGTTCTTAGTTGCTTCTAATTTCCCAGCCTCCATCCCTCACCATGCTTTGGGAATTTCCCACAGGTCCAGGGAGTGAAACCAATGGTGTGCTGGCCTTGGAATGATAACATTTCTTGAAAGCTAAGTATACACCCAACGGCCCCCTCTGAGGAGAAGCTGCTCTGGGAGATTCTGAGCCACAGACTCGTCTCTGCTCTGTCCGGAGCCCTCCCTGTCGTTCAGCTGACGCCTCTCTTTGGATTTCAAGTTTAAAAAAAAAAAAAATCTCTTTTCCCACCCTCACTTTTTTAAAACTCGGTTTCTGCACTGGTGGAAAACAGAACAGAAAGCTGCACGTACTCCTTCTCAGCTGAGCCGCCTGCGCGAGACAGCT
This sequence comes from Rhinatrema bivittatum, assembly GCF_901001135.1. Classification (NCBI taxonomy): domain Eukaryota; kingdom Metazoa; phylum Chordata; class Amphibia; order Gymnophiona; family Rhinatrematidae; genus Rhinatrema; species Rhinatrema bivittatum. Next base: position 419,751,703 of record NC_042616.1, on the reverse strand, counting down.
GAAAAGATCCAGGGGCCGCGACGTGACAGCAGGTGACGTCAAAGAAAGCGCCTGGAAGCATGGGACGATGCTCCTTCAAGCCATAACGTAGCGCACAGCAAGGCCAGCCCTTGACTCTCTGGCAGTCTACGTTTAGAAGGGAGAGGCAGCATGTGGGGATGGCAAGGGACGGTACCAGCAGGATTCAGAGCAAGCACTGGGAGGAAGAGTCTTATTTTTATTCCCTCTAATCCCTCTGCGCCTACTCTAGCTCCCCGATGAAACGGATCCCCCCACCCTCCCTGGCTGACCGAAAGCTGGCTCGGTCGCTTCCAAGCCTGATCTTGCCAGGGCCAGCAGGGGGCGTCCTTGCAGCAGTAGGCTCCTCCTCTCCACGTGCAAGAGACAGGAACATGTGTCACCTAGGCTGCAGCCCCGGGGGGGGGAGGGGCCCAGACCAGGCACTGTGACTGATCAAATAAAGGCTGGGCTGGTGTTCAGTGGCAGCTCACCAGCAGGATGTTAGGAGAACGCTTGCCGGCAGGAATCAGCCCTGTTCTGGAAACCTGCCGGTTCTCAATTTTTTACTGAGGGAGGGTAATTTTCAAAGCCATTCGAGTAGGTAAAAAAAACGAAAAAGTTTTGCCCGCATTAATAGGCTATCTGAATATTGCCCCCACTCACTGCAGCTCCACAGCGCGTACGCTTTTCGCCGCACTGTGAGGACTTATTCCTGGGGTGGGATCGAGGGGGGGGCGATATGCATGTGGCTGAGCATTTTGAAATCTTCGCAAAATTTCCACCCACGGGAAATTAAAAGAAAAGCAGGCGCCAGTGAAAGCTTTGTGCCCGTGGGATGCCGGAAGGCAAAAGCGTGCTTGGTATTTTTTTTATTTTAAAAACTGGCACAAAGTACGTGTGCGGTTTTTTGTCCTGACATGGATAGCTCACAAATTGCATCTCCCCCCTACACTTCCCCAAAATGAGCATTAGGGCATTGCAGGGAGTTGCATGCTTTACCCATTACAATACATCTTGTGAGCCTGACACAGTAAATGATGGCAGACAAAGACCAAATGGTACATCCGGTCGGCCCAGTAAGTGGCTTAGGGTAGCAGTAACTGTCGCTCCATGCAGGTTACCCCCGTGCTTTATACAGCATGAGCCCACGGGCCGGGCCTCACCTGTAATGGCAGGTAATGAAACCATCACCTAGGGGAGCGGATGGGGCCAAGTGGCAGCTTCTGAAGAAAAAATCAGAGGTTCCTTTCCTGGTCCTGGCTCAATCAGATCCTGCTGCGGCAGCCCCAGCCAGATGAGCCTGCGCTCACCACAATTTGGAGGAGGAGGGTTTCCCTGTTTTTTTTTCCTTTTCCTTTCCTCCTACTTATACCAGCCATCAAAGCAGCCGGTCGCTAACCAAGAGGCACTGGCTGCTGTTCCCTCCAAAACCTGGCGAAATTGTATTCCCGAGCCGTTGAGCGCAACGACTGAGCCTCCCATCCCCCAGGTGCTGTGAACCAGTCTGAGATTTTTCAACACCCTCTCTGATGGAGTTTGGTACCTGTAGTGCCGATTTCAAATGCAAGCAACAACAGAATGCAAACACCACGGTGCACTGGGGCGGGCATTTAAACAAACCGAAAAACAAACAAACCAGGACGGACCCAAACTTTCCCTCCAGAACCTGGGACACTTGGCAGCTCTGGAAGGAGGAGCAGGTGTGGCTCTTTGGTCCCTAACAGCTGGGCGTGGGAACGCATTCCACAGCTAAATTTGAAATGCTTACTATTGTACCACTGCCTGGAAACCAAGAAACCTCACCATTGTTTGGTCACCTTGCAGTTTCCTCATGACCCTCTTCCACTCCCCAATGCTCCGCCAGCTGAAGGTCAAGTCGGTCAGAGGGAGAAACAGTGCCAGTGAGAAACAAGCACAGCACTGAGCTCCCGGACCCTCCAGTTCCCCTCCACCCTCCAACCACTATGCTATTCTTCCTAAAAACTGGGTGGGGGGCACGATAGCTGAGGTGGGCTGGAGGAGGGACTGGGAAGAGCATCCAAAGGAAAAACCTGCATAATTCGGAGCAGTTAATTTTGGAAGCTGCTCGGTTATGTGGATGACAGGGGGGCCCACACTCTGCGTGGTTCTCTTCTCAAGGGAACAACAACCGATGCAGCTGGTGCTGCGGACAAAATACAACTTCAGCTCCAAGGATGGAAACGGCGGTTTTCAAAATTCACTCGGTGGGGGCTGGGGAGGGAGCAGGAATGCTTCAGAGAACAAGCCCAGTGGCCCAACTGGCAGAGGAAACAAAGGCAGGAAGCTCTGTTCCTTCACAGATAGCACATCGGCAGCCATCGACAAAGCAAACCAACAGACAAAACAAAAGGGGGAGAGCGCTGCAAGGGTCAGAAAAGAATAGAAGTCCCTGCGAGCAGCATTAAAAATAAGTCTTTGACCCGGCCTGTTGGCTCGGCGCGTGTTAACATCTGCACATGTACACGCTTCCCACACGCCAGGGACGGTCCCCGTCACAGATGCCAGGTCCAGAGGCAAGCAGAGGCCGGGGGGGGGGGGGGGGGGGGGGGGGCCTGCGAGCGCCCTGGGCATTCGTGTCACAACTTATGAGTCATCGAACAAAACCGCCAAAGGCTTTCTTCTGTCCCTCTGCTTCAGGATTGATCCATCTCACAACCCCCCCCCCCCACAACCCCCCTTCTTACCACCGTTTCTCTACAAACCACATAACTAGGGGGACAAAAACTGTCCCCCGGAAATATTACATGAGTCCCGTCTGGCCCTAGGATGCTGTCTCGCACAGGTGTGTGACTTGGCATCACGCTTGCGTGCTGCGAGACGGCTCCTGTGACAGAACAGGCGTGCCGGAGCCAGGAGACCACCCACACCCCCACACCCCTTTCCCCAGGTGAGACATATGGACCCAAGTGCACGGGCGCTGTGGCTGTGAGGAGCAGGGAGCCTGGCAAAGAGAGAAAAGGTCGCTTAGCATAGATTTACCTACGGAGTCTATCTGCAGGAGGCGCTGGAGGTCAGCGATGGAACGGATTGAACTGCCCCCCAGCTTCGTGTAAACTTCCTGGGGGATAGGATCACCCTGCCAAAGAAGGAAAAAAAAAAAAAAATAAACAGGTGTTAAAGATGCCCATGGAGGAAGCCATGTTATGAAATCATCCCTCTGTATCCAGCGCGCCATGGTGACTCAGGAGGAGGGCTTGTGTGGAGAAGGCGACGTCTTCAGGCGTCTGGCGCCTGAGCACAGCCTGGTGGGGAGAGGGGGGGTTTGTTTGTTTTTTTCTTTAGTACCAGTGCATTATGGGATCTGTAGGCCTGGTTTCCCAAAAGAGGCAGGACTATAAGTCTCGGCACCTCCTAGCGCAGTGTCACATTGGGAAGGCTGGGCTTCGTTTCGGTAGTAATCAAACCACCACCACCACCAGGGAAAGAAACATTCGGAGGGGCATGAGCAAATTTATCACTACACAATGACTAAAACTCTTGAGAAGTAAACCAGATTTTCCAGCAGAGGTGGCTGTAAAGGTTTATCAGGGCACCTCAATCCTGCCCTGCTGCTACCGTCCCCCGCCCTGCTATTCCAGTACTGGAGCCCCAACATGCAGCTTTGCCAGTGCTCCTCAGGCCTAACTTTCAGCACCCCCCTGCTATTCCAGCACTCGCCACCTTTTGGGCAGGAGCCATTCTTACAAAAGTAGGTGATCGATCTGTAACATATCATTGTCATGTGAGGCCTAGCCAAGTGTCCTCCTTATTTTGCCCAGTTCTCTTAAATGACAGCTCATTTAGTAATAGCAATGTTAGTTGCTAATCCATATCCAAATGTTGCCCCATGCACAAGGCTCCCAGGTTTCATAGTACAGGCAGGAGCAGGTAATGTTGTTTAGATACACAAAGAGAGATTCACCCAAGGTCTTTTTACCACAGACACAAAATAAAATAAATTCCTCAGCAAATCTGCCACACACACCATCTGGATTTAGCAAGTCCACTGTAAAGAAAACTAAAGAAGACCCGCAAATCTGAGAGGACTTATTATTGATTTTTTTGTTTTTCACTGGTTGCAATGCAAAAACCATGGAAGGGAAAGAGAAAATCTTCCAAAGCTGTGCAGGATCTGAAACTTTAAAACCTATACAAAAGTAGTAAAATAAAACAAAACAAAAAAAACCCAAACCCAAATACAGACTGGAAAGAAGCAAACTTCAGTCTGAGGTTACAGGCATTGCCTTGCCCCTCTGGCTCTGAATATGTGTTCACGTGCCAAAGTGGTGCACCCACGCTGCAGGTTGCTACTAAGCTCGATGCAGGACCAGGGCCACACAGACAGAACAACACAGATCACAGAGTTGCTTTTCAGAGGAAGATTCCCGTGTCACGGTGGAGTATTGGGTTATGCACGTGCACACACGCACACAAGTTTCTGGCTCACTGGAGGGAAGGTGGTGGAGTGAGGGGGGGGGGGAGTGGCAGTGTAGGCTGGATGTCTTTCCAGATGCTGAACTGCCGGGCCGCCCCAGGGAAAGGATGGACCTGTGAAATTCCTCAGCCTCCTAGCCCAAGCCTCCCCCTCAGTCTGAAAGCACCGAGCCTTCCCTGCTGCTGAACGGCAGCCAAGGCCCTTCTCCAGAGCGCTGGAATGAGGGAACACGCACCACACGCTCCGAATTCCTCAGCCAGGACGAAGAAGGGAGGTCAAGGGACTTTCTCATCAGCTGCAGCGGGAGGGAGAAGAGAAGGATCAGTGAAGAGAGCAGTGAGAAGAGGAAGGGAGAAGCAGCGAAAGAGACAGAGGAGGAGGAGGAGGTGGGGAAATGTGTCATTGGAAGGAAAGAAAGGAAAAAAAAAAAACAAAACCCATGAGGGAAGATGCAATGACAGTACCTAGCACCAACACATGCTCTCCCACGTGTCCCCAAGGCCCTCTCCCTCCTCCTTCCCACAGAGTGAAGCCTGTTAGGAAAGAGTAAGGGAGAGACATGAACGGGGTGACAGAGAGAGAGGGTGGAAGGGGAAGCTGAGGCATTCCTTGACCTAAGTTAATCAAACGTTGCATCTTCCAGGCCTTCCTAGCTCGGTCTCTTACCCCCCTCCCTAACCTCCACAGCGCTGTGTGGCCCAGCAGTCCTGTAGGCCTTACACCCAAGGTAGCTCACTCAGGGGCCCCCTTCATCTGAGAAATGATTAGGATTGCCGGTTGGCTCCCTTTTTGCTGTTTAGACCAATCCCGCCCTGGTCTTGCCCACAGTATGCACGGCGCTGTAGGTCTGATAAGTCTGAGAAAGGCAGAACTGCCTCTCCATTGCAGGCAGTGGGGCAAAAATCCAGCATTAACTGCACCTGTTTATAACCCTAGTAATGCTGTAGGCTGTGCTCAGCAGAAGTGGATAAAGTCCCGTATCCGATGTTTTGTGGTTGGGGGATGGGTTTTACGGGAGATTTAATCCTCGCAGTTTGTTTCATGTCCACTAATGGAATCAGGTGGCAGGGCATTAAACCATGGCCTGCTCCTCCTGCCCCCGCCCCCAATATTGTAAAAATTCTCAATTTCAGTCACAAGAAAAACTAGGCCTAAAAGCCTGGCCTCCTCCTCCCCTTAGCTTTCTACCTCCCCTCTTCCCCCTATGTTGCAAAGCTGATCTGTCCCGTTGCTGGAGATCACAGCTCACTCCCTGGCTTCTCGCTTCTACATCCAACTGAGCTCTGCTCACGGGTTTCTGCTCGCTGAACTGCTCCATGCCTGCAACTGGCATGTGACACCCACCCCCTCCTCCCCCACCGCTCTGCTGGCTTCCAAGTGAGAAAGGGAGGGGGAAGGGACAGAGCCTGCATTTTTCTCAGGGCACCCCTGTTTCACCCCCACGCTTTGCAACAAAAAGAGCCTCGGTCCACCTGCGTGCCATTGCATGAGTGTGCTGGCTGCGGCTGCCTGCCGAGAATGAATTGCTCAAGCGCAAGGATGTGTTCTGGCTCTTATTTCAGACGTCATCAGATGGTTACTGACAAAAATTCTGCTACCTTATCCGACAGCCTCGGGCAACGCGCCTGGACCTTTACCCGGAGCGATGGAATTCATTCATTTCTGCAGGCTTGAATAGCCAAGCTATTCCATGAGGATCACGAGGGGCATGGCTGCCGTCTCCAAAGAGGCAGCAGGAGAGAGCCAGAGCTCGGATTTCTTTATTCACCAGTACGATATCAAGGATAAGATTCTAAGGCCTAAATGTGTGATACCCTAGCGGAGGGGAAGATGTGACGAGTAAGACATTCCAGTACCTTAACACAAGAAGCAAAACCTTTTTTCCAGCACAAGGGAAGTTCTAGAACAGGACCCCGGGATGAGGCTCCAAGCGGGTAGAGTCGGGAGCAACATCAGAAAATATTTCTTCACGTCAAAGGGAGGTGGTGGATGCACAAAAAGGCCTTCCAGGGGAGATGGTGGAGGCAAAAAACAATCACAGAATTCAAGAAATCTAGAGGCTTCTTAGTTGAAAGGAAACGATGTTAAAGACAGAGATCAAGTACACCGTGCAGTATTACAGCAGGGAAGGATAAATAGGCAAAACCGGATGGGATCAGTGGCCTTCCTCTGCCACCTTATTCATGCATGCCAGATCCTATCCTATCCAGGAGCTTCATCCTCCCTCTCTCTCCCCCTCCTCCCCCCCTCCCCCCCAAAATACCCACACCCCAAACAGCTGGCTCTCTCCACATGATCCCCTGTGTTGTGCACTAATCTAGAAACTTCAGCCACTGCAGCACTCAGAGCTCACCTTAGGAGGGTGCAGGGCCCAGGCCAAATCAACCTGCAGAGGGGTTTTGGAACTCTGAAATTATAGTGTTGGGGGATGGGGCTAACCATGGTGGTGCAGGGCCCAGGGCAGTCACATTTATTTGCACCCCCACCCCTCTCCAAGGAGAGCCCTGGCAACACTGAAAAATGAAAAGATTTCGGTCCGTACAGGTGAGCAAGGCCTTTATCCTCAGGGCTTTTGGTGAGGGGAATTTGAGCAGTATTAGTGCCGCCTATCTTAAATGGCACAAAAGCAGAGCTGCAGGTATGTCTGCATAGTCCCTAGCAGGATACCGCTCTGGGGTGTTTGCTAACTGCCTACTGGCCCTGCTCAGATCCAGTCACCCCCATCTTGCGTAACGCCCCGGCAAGGAAATGTTTCACTATTGTGTCTGAAGGAGAGAGGATTTTTTTTGGGGATTTTTCAAAAAGCAAAACATTTGACAACCAGCTACTTAAAATTAGGGAAGTGAAGAGTGGAAATCCTTAAATGAGGAAGGTGCTGAAAATGCGTCACGGCCCGCTCACTTCTCAAGACACCCTGATCCGGTGGCATCTGAAAAGAGGCTTTCTTGGAAATCATGATTCTCCATGCTCGCTAGCTATATCTTTCCATTCTCTTTTCCGGCAGGACCACACCATCTCCCATGCCAGCCAATCGGATAGCTCCAGTCACCCATCGAAAACGCTCCGTCATAGCCATTCAAATTGTTCCATGTCCCACTACAGCTACTGAGAACATGCCCTGCACCCTCTGTGAGGTTAATGTGAGGATGGTGCAATAGCATCCCTTCCATCCAATCTGATCACTACTTTGTCGTCGTCGTCCCCCCCAGCAAGACAAAGCGCCCATATCAGCCCCATGTGTCATTCAGCTGCCCCTCACCCCCACCCCAACGCAAATTGATCGGGATGCTCCACAAAACGTTCAATGCAATTTTGTCCAGCACAATCAGCTAATAACTACCTTCCCCACACAGTGTTCTCATACATCTCCCTCAGGCAGGGAGAGAAATCAAAAGCATTTCTGTAGCAATCTGGTTCTTCCCCATCCCCATCCACTTGTTTCACTAACAACCTGTACCTGGGTGTGCTGGGAAAACCTAACCTACAAAATGCAAGTGTCAGTAAGACGATGAGCAGCACATATGTCACTCTAACGATGGGTGTGTCCTTGCAGGTAGGTCTCTTGTGTTTTTGGAGAAAGCAGATGTGCCATGCAGTTTATGCTGCCTCTGTCTCAATTATCATCACTGCTGCCATTAAAAGGTGCTGTCACAGAACACTGCAACTTTACAAAAGAAAGAGGTAGCAGCAATCAATGGCAGTCACGTACATAAAAAGAAAGCCACCTTTACCAAGACTGGCAAATCCTTATGGGTCACCAGGAAGAGGGGTTGTGAGGCAGGCAGGCAGTGGTCTTAGCTGAAAGGAAGCACCAGAAAACTCTGTGGAAGTGGGGCGGCTTCGGTATGAATTGACGACTGCCCTGCTGTGCTGGTCGGCGTGGCACAGGACAGCGCTGTGTGCATTTTTACCTTTCAAACCAATCCCGTACCTCCTCCATACTTTACTCCTTTCTCTGACCTCTCTACGCTGCCATCAGAATGCGGATTTGTCTGCTCTCCAGGGCTTGGGCACCTGGAGCAGTCTGGAAGGGAGCCAGGCCATCTTTTCACTAAATTCTTGGAAACAGATGGCAACCTCTGCAGCAAACAGAAAGGAGAGAGGGGAATCCAGTGCAGGAGGAGCTGCCAAAACGCAGCCGAGGGGAGGATAAATCTGGTGGGGGGGCCTTGTGCGTGCACCACCAGGTACCGCGGGACTGAGGGACATTAGAGGTAGCACGAGCAGGACATCGAGGGACAGGCAGATGTAAGGTGGGACCTGGCTGAGGAGACCGGAGTTTAGGCTGGCTAGGGCTCCTGGACAGGCCAGGAAGAGGGAGGGCATGGGAAACAGGAGTGCTGGTGGAGCAGGGAGGGAGGCAAAAGAAAGAATGCGAGAAAGAGAATAAAAGGAGGGAAAATGGAGGCAGGTGAAGAAAGAAGGAACTGAAAAAGGCAAAAAAACCCAACAAAAAACGAGGGGAAGAGGAAGGAATGGAGGAAAGTTGCCTATAGATGGTGCTGAGGCATATTTTTCTGCCCCTGTCACTGTATGGGGGCAGAGCTGGGACCACAGGAAAACTTCTAAACGTGCACCAAGATCACAAAGAACAAAGGGACAATTCTCTCCCCGGAATCACAGTCCAGAGCCACCTGCACCGGCGACCTGGCTCCTTCACACCCCCTCGTTTTCTGAGCCTGCCAAGTCAAACCTCGACTTTTAACTCTCTCCCAGGTTGCTTTCCTCTGTCAGGCTCCTGTGTCTCTCTCTCACCCTCCCCACCCTTCTCCTTCACTCAGGCTCTGGCACTGGTCCCTAGTGCCGCCAGTTACCTCTGCCTCCTGGAGAGCACCAAGTGATCCAACCTGCTCTGCGCAGGCATTTTTATTACCATGCCCTGGAGCCACACATATTGACTAATCCAGCGACTCTAGTCTCTGCTTCTCTGGAAACAGTGCCTTGCCTGCACCAGGGATAAGTGCAAGGTCTTCCCTACGCGTGGGTAAATGCAGATTCATGTATAGTATGAAGGTGTGCCTGCACACCCACACAGAATTACATACTCTGCATGCACTGAAATACAGATATTGTGTGCGTGCTTGGAATGGAAGCGCTATGACTGACCATTAGAGGCCAGATTTCATCCTCATGCTCAAGGAGGAGCTGCTTTCTGAAGCCTCCCTCCTCACTGGACGCGACAGGTAGCAGAGGCCCCCCCATCCCAGAGTGAAGCTGTCTTAACACAGTGAATTCAGTGCTCCTCCGAATGTACTAGGCTGTTTCGGGAATGCCTTTGTGAAGTGACGGGCACCGAGGGCACTGCTCTCCAGACCCACCTTCTTTCTCTGTGACATTGATCACTCGGGACTGGGTGGCTGCAGCTACTATAGCGGCGCTCAATCTGTGCAGCGCTGTACAAAAACCCATAAAAGACGGTCCCTTCTCTGTAGAGCTTAGCTGTATATTCCAGATCCAAAAAAGGTGTTTATAGCTCCACCAAGTTAACTGAATGACTGATAAAAGTTCGTCTATGGTGACAAGTGAGATCACAAGGTATAAATACTATAACTCATTGCATTCAGGTCCAGATTTAGGCCTAGGCAACATAGGTGCCAAATTCTGAAGGCGCCCAAAAACTGAGACTGCATTTGCTGCTGTCTGATTTCTGCAGGCAAAATCTCCCACCCCTAATCCTCTGCCTATAGGCAACATGATCTTAAATCTGGCCCTGAGTGCATAAGGTATATTTAGCATATGCTGATAAATTATAGATATTCTTGATATATCCATGCATTGATTTTAGGGACATGCACACACACAACATATATAGACACCTATATATCTAAAAAACATTCTAGCAACCCTCTGTTAAATTCAAAGAACCTTTCCCGCACCAGAACAAATTCTACCTGAGCTGTTTGAAAAACGTTAAATAAAACCCAATTTCGCAACAGCAGGTTGAGCATAAACAGCTGGTAAATCAAGCCCTGCCCGATCTATTCCCCAGGGCAGCTCACAAACTTCTCCTGTTGGCAAATAACTACTTGTCACCGGCGACCTAAATCCAGCGCAGAACGGGTAAGCTGTTGCAGCCACCATGCTCCCTGGAGCAAAGTCAAATAAATTGCATTTGCAAAGTTGAAGCCAGCTGAAGCCCCCGGTGCGCAGGGCGGATGAAATCCAAGGCTTGCCCTTGGCACCCAAGCCGGGCGTGATAAGAGGCAAGGGGATCTGTTTTCGGGTCTCGGAGTTTGAAGTTTTTTAAAAGGGGAAACCCAGCAAACGAAAAAACTCACCTCAGCAGCAAGCAGAGGCAGGTGCCACCACCACCACCACCACCACAGGGAGAAGACGAGCGCCCCCCGATTCATACTGGCTCCGATTCGCCCCCCTCGGTTTCTGGCGCATTCACCGAGAGCCGGGCTGAAAGTTTCCAGTCGGATGAAAGAAGGGTGGGGGTCAGCGGCCGGAGGAGGAGGAGGAGGCGCGGGCCGGCTCTTCAGCCAGACGGGAGGCGGCTCGCCTCATAGACACCTTGGGTGGTCTCCCGCGGGGGGCACTCGGGCGGGCAGGGAACGTGCCAGGGGGGGGGGCAGGGAACAGACATGTAACTGGGATCGGCGGGGCTGCTGCTGCTGCTGCTTCACATAAGATCCTCGGCTGTGGCGGCGAGCCAGAGAAATTCCTGCGAGCCGGCGCGGTGTCCCTGTGCCCTGGAGAGGGGGGTCCCCGATGCCCCCTTTCTGAGGAGGGGGGGGGGGGCGGTGGCTATGCCGCGTCCTCGTCCCTTTCTGAAGTCAGCGCGCTGCAGCGAGGGGGGCTGCCGGCCTGCCGCTGGCTCATACTGCGGCTTATTTTCTCTCTCTCTCTTTTATTATTATTATTATTGTTTACTACTCCTCGCGATCGGCGCTTCGCCTCTTTTTATAGAGCGGCTGGGAGGGAGGGCGAGCCAAGGTAAGGGGGTGTGTGGGGGGGGGGGGGGGGGAAGGGAGGAGCGGCAGGCAGCGTGGAGGGAGGGGAGAGCCCGGAGCTTATTAAAGGGCGAGCGGCGGGATGGCATGGGGCGGACCGGAGCTGCTGGCCGCGTATCAAAGGGCGGGCAACCTTATCTGTCCCGGGAGGGGAGGGGAGGGAGAGGAGCCGAGCTGCAGGCTACTGAAAGGCAGAGGGCAAGAGAAACAGGTAGTGGGGAAAGAGAAGTGCGGGGGGAGATGAGTGCCAGCTTTGCTAGGGGGTTTCGGCGGGCCCGGGCCTTCTCCTCCTCCCTCGAGTCTGCAAAACGCCCTTTGCCGCCGCCCGGAGTGAGAGAGGAGAGGGGTGAGGCCGCGAGCGAGTTCCCGGGAGGGAGCGGGAGGAGAGGGAGCAGGAAAGCCGGGGACAGCAGTGACTGTGCCGCCCGGCCAGCGGAGGGGTCCCACCCCCACCCAGCTCCTGCACCCTCCGGGGAACCGGGCACTGACCGAGCCCCTGCCCGGCGAGAGGTGGCATGGGTAGGAAGTCCGGACGGCCTTGGCGTGGCCCTGCCGGCAGTGCTAGGAGCGGGGCAGATTATGGGGCACTGCCGGGACGTCACCGAAAGGCTGTCGGCATCCGAAGTCCCGTGGAGCCCGAGTTTTTTTTTATGGAGGGGAGGGGAGCAATTTGGAATATCCCACGAGTACATGCTGCTTCTCCTCCAGTTCTTTGTAGCTAATTTTCAACAACCTAGCCAGGCATTTTCTCTTTCAACTCGTGAAGGTAAAGAGCACGTGTCTGCTTTGCACCTGCTGTTTGTGCAAGGGAAGGGGGCGACCTAGCGCGTGCATTTTTGCAAATGGCTGGTGCACGCGTTGTCTCCCCCCCCCCCCACACACAACACCAAATTAAATGCACAACTCGAAATGCTGTTGCTCTTTAACCTGGTCATAGGTACACATGCTATGGAAACCCGAGCCTGCTTTCCATCGGTCATCGGAGGGGCAGTTTTCGACAGGCTACAGAAAAGCAAGGAGGGGAAGATGTTTTGAAAACCCTGTGTCCGCAAAACACGTCGGGGAAAAGACCCCCTGCTGCAGTATCCAAAGGGAAATTGCGGTGAGCAAGGTGGGGCTCACCGAGAATCGCCCTCCTCGGTAATAAAAGCTGCAGAGAGTTCCATGCCAAAATACTATCTGACCGAGATAAACTCCACCAGTGGCGGTAGATGGTGCCTTCGGGTACAGAAAAATAAACCCATCAAGCCAGCTATCGCGCAGGAATGACATCGTGTTTCGATTCAACAATCATTCAATGAAAATAATGTACATTTGCAATTTTATTCACAAACGTCCTGTGGATAGTTATGCTATGCAAACCTTGCTGAATCTTCACTTAGGATTTGCATCTCAAAATTAGTTTCCCCATCCCCCGTTGGATGGAGCTTTTAGGCTCCAGGCAGGATCTGAAACTTCCCTCTGGTGGGTGAAAATGAAATGTGTGAAAAGCTGCTTGGTTCTCTGGTGAAAGGCACTGTTTTCACATACTCTGTTTATTCACTTCAGCATTTCAACCAGGACTTCCCAAACTGTGGGTTGGGACTGCAAATGGGGTCACAAAAATTTCAGCTGGGGGGGGGGGGGGGCACAGATACCTCAATCAAGAGCGCTCTTCCGACACCAACAGCAACATTAGTGGATATCAGCATGGAGCCTGTGAGACAGCAAACATTCACAGGCCCTGCAGTGGTCCTGCCTTCACAAAACCGTGTGTGAGGGGAGATTGGGACCATTACAAGTCCTGTGAACATGACTGGCTCGGAGGCTCTACACTGACTTTCATTATTAATGCTGCTCTCGCTTGCAGATCACTGTTGCCATGAGGGGGAGAGGAAGGCTCAGTAAGCATGGGCCGGTGGAAATTGCCACTGCTCTTCTCGCTCGTCACTGAATCTACCCATGAGGAAAACATTGCCCCTTTTATCAGCCTCCCTTCTCTTCCCAACAGTTGTCATACACCTTTGGCCCAGGGCCCATAGGAAAATGTTGCTGCTGACTCTTAACCAGGGGGATGTATGGAGGAGGACACAGTTTGAAAGGAGGGATCTAATGCAGGAGGAGCTTGAGGGTTGAATCAGGTGGACATGGATTGGCTATGAATTTATTTATTTTTATTTTATTTATAGGTTTTTATATACCGAAGTATTGGTGAAGGCCTTCACTCCGGTTTACATTTTTAAACAACGAGATACATAAAACAATCAAATGATAACTTTAGCATATAACATATAACATTTTAGCATCGAGATACAGAAAATAATCAAATGATAACTTTAACATATAACATTAAAGGAGGGGTATTTACAGGTAGCATATGCGAGAAGTGTTAATAGATGAGTATAGTCATTTTAATATGAAGAGGGCTGAATTGGAGAAATACATTGATATCGTAGTGTCGGCAAGGGGGGAGTTGGGGATGGGCTGGAAGGGAACAATAGGAGATAGACGAATATACAAAATGTGTGTCAGGAGAGGGGGCAAGGGGTGGGATTGGAGGAGAGGGCAAGGGGGTAGGGGAACTGCTGTGGTTGTCGAATGATGAGAGAAGGGGAATGACAGAAGATCAACTGGGGGATGTAAGAGAGGAGCTGGGGTGAGGGGATAACCTGGGGGGATATGAAAGAAGGGATGGAGGGAAAGAAGTGAGCCTGGAAGGTGAGAGGGGGGGACTGGAGAGAAGAGTGAGAAGGGGATGAGAGGGATGGGATGACAGGATAAGTTGGTTATAAGCAGGGAGTTGGGAAGAGAGGATCAGCTGTGAGGATACAAATATGGCTGGAGGGGGTGAGCTGGAGAGGTCAGAAGAACTGGGGGAAGTAAGAGGGAGTCAACTGGAAGGAAGTATGTTAAGAGAGTGGGACCTCTGGAGGGGTTGGAGGCTGAGAGAGAATCAACTGGAAAGGGTGAGGGTTGAAAGGACAGCTGGAGTTTTGGGGAGGGTGAGAGAGTGGAGTTCTTTCTGGAGGGCGACCACACACCTGCTAATTTGTTTTGGTCATCTGGGGGGAGGGGGGTGTCATGAATTTTCAAGTGCTAAAATGGGCTAAAAGTTTGGGAAGTCCTGCTTTCAACGTTGCTGTCCTACATATGGGTATAATGAATCCCAAGCCCTGAGAAGCTTGTACATTGGTAGCTGAGGCAACAGGAGACAAAAGGTTTGAGTCACCCAAAATCTTTTTGGTCTCCGGAGGGCAAATAGAGTCAAAAACCTGGCTAGCAACTGTCATAAAAGCTGATGTGCGGCAAAATGAAAAAGCGTGTGTGCAGGAGGGAGGAATCAACATAGATGTGCCATTAATGCTCTCCACCTATTGTCTTACCTAGAAACACCTATTGACCCAGGTATCTATCTATAAGCCTTGTGGAGCTCTCTCACACAAATAGACTTTCTCCTCCTCCAGGCTGGTGTAGGTCCCTACCAGAATACTTTTAGGATGTTTCCATGGGCCAGCCCAGATGCTCGGTGAATGAAGGCTCATGGCATCATAGGCCTTTGTACAGGTCGGTGTCGGTTCTGATGCTGCTGGAAGCCGAAAGCAGGAAGAAACTGCCAAGTCCAAAAAATAAAATAAAATTATGCTTTGGGAAAAAATAAAAACATTAGCTGCCACAATCCCTCTTGCACATAACACCTAAATGTCAAGCCCCTTTTAAAACACTGGCTAAGGTTTGCCACATAAAAACAGCATTTAAAGGGCCACTGCTGCTTTTCCTGCCAGAGATCACATGCTAGCATTTAAAAAAAAAAAAAAAAAAAAAGATTTCTGGGCTACACAAAGTCTCTCTAGCCTATCCAACATTCGCACCATTTCTCTTAAATTAATCCAACCTATAGCAGCCAATTTTTCAAAAGGAGTCGGGGCTTCTAAACTCATCACAAATTACTACTCCCTGCATATGGTGAAGGAGTTTGCTCAATATTGGAGATGCACAAGCACCCACAGAGCTGACAGCTATGATTAAAGCCTCTTTCCTTTCAATAAGAACATAAGAACATGCCATACTGGGTCAGACCAAAGGTCCATCAAGACCAGCATCCTGTTTCCAACAGTGGCCAATCCAGGCCATAAGAACCTGGCAAGTACCCCAAAACGAAGTCTATTTCATGTTACCATTGCTAGTAATAGCAGTGGCTATTTTCTAAGTCAATTAATAGCAGGTAATGAACTTCTCCAAGAACTTCTCCATTCCTTTTTTTAAACACAGCTATACTAACTGCACTAACTAACCACATCCTCTGGCAACAAATTCCAGAGTTTCATTGTGCGTTGAGTGAAAAAGAACTTTCTCCGATTAGTTTTAAATGTGCCACATGCTAACTTCATGGAGTGCCCCCTAGTCTTTCTATTATACGAAATAGTAAATAACTGATTCACATTAACCCGTTCTAGACTTCTCATGATTTTAAACACCTTTGTCATATCCCCCCTCAGTCGTCTCTTCTCCAAGCTGAAAAGTCCTAACCTCTTTATTCTTTCCTCATAGGGGAGCTGTTCCATTCCCCTTATCATTTTCGTCTCCCTTCTCTGTACCTTCTCTATCACAATTATATCTTTTTTTAGATGTGGCGACAAGAATTGTACACAGTATTCAAGGTGGGGTGTCACCATGGAGCGATACAGAGGCATTATGACATTTTCCGTTTTATTCACCATTCCCTTCCTAATAATTTCAAACATTCTGTTTGCTTTTTTGACTGCCGCAGCACACTGAACAGACGATTTCAATGTGTTAACCACTATGACGCCTAGATCTCTTTCTTGAGTGGTAAGCACCTAATATGGAACCTAACATTGTGTAACTATAGCATGGGTAGTTTTTCCCTATATGCATCACCTTGCACTTATCCACATGAAATTTCATCTGCCATTTCGATGCCCAATTTTCCAGTCTCACAAGGTCTTCCTGCAATTTATCGCTTTCTACTTGTGAATTAACTACTCTGAACAATTTTGTATCATCTGCAAATTTGATTACCTCACTTGTCGTATTTCTTTCCAGATCATTTATAAATATATTGAAAAGTAAGGATCCCAATATAGATCCCTGAGGCACTCCACTGCCCACTCCCTTCCACTGAGAAAATTGTCCATTTAATCCTACTCTCTGTTTCCTGTCTTTTAGCCAGTTTGTAATCCATGAAAAGACATCGCCACCTATACCATAACTGTTTACTTTTCCTAGAAACCTCTCATGAGGAACTTTATCAAACGCCTTCTGAAAATCCAAGTACACTACATCTACCGGTTCACCTTTATCCACATGTTTATTAACTCCTTCAAAGAAGTGAAGCAGATTTGTGAGGCAAGACTTGCCTTGGGTAAAGCCATGCTGACTTTGTTTCATTAAACCTTGTCTTTCTATATGTTTTGTGATTTTGATGTTTAGAACACTTTTCATTATTTTTCCTGGCACTGAAGTCAGACTAACCGGTCTGTAGTTTCCCGGATCGCCCCTGGAGCCCTTTTTAAATATTGGGGTTACATTAGCTATTCTCTAGTCTTCAGGTACAATGGATGATTTTAATGATAGGTTACACATTTTTACTAATAGGTCTGAAATTTCATTTTTTAGTTCCTTCAGAACTCTGGGGTGTATACCATCCGGTCCAGGTGATTTACTACTCTTCAGTTTATCAATCAGGCCTACGCCATCTTCTAGGTTCACCGTGATTTGGTTCAGTCCATCTGAATCATTACCCATGAAAACCTTCTCCGGAATGGGTACCTCCCCAACAAACTCTTTAGTAAACACCGAAGCAAAGAAATCATTTAATCTTTCTGCGATGGCCTTATCTTCTCTAAGTGCCCTTTTAACCCCTCGATCATCTAACGGTCCAGCTGACTCCCTCACAGGCTTTCTGCTTCGGATATATTTTTTAAAGTTTTTACTGTGAGTTTTTGCCTCTAAGGCCAACTTCTTTTCAAATTCTCTCTTAGCCTGTCTTATCAATGTCTTACATTTAACTTGCCAACGCTTATGCATTATCCTATTTTCTTCTGTTGATCCTTCTTCCAATTTCTCAATGAAGATCTTTTGGCTAAAATAGCTTCTTTCACCTCCCCTTTTAATCATGCCTATAATCGTTTTACCTTCTTTCCACCTTTTTTAATGTGTGGAATACATCTGGACTGTGCTTCTAGAATGGTATTTTTTAACAATGACCACGCCTCTTGCACACATTTTACCTTTGTAGGTGCTCCTTTCAGTTTTTTTCTAACAATTTTTCTCATTTTATCAAAGTTTCCCTTTTGAAAGTTTAGCACGAGAGCCGTGGATTTGCTTACTGTCCCCTTTCCAGTCATTAATTCAAATTTGATCGTATTATGATCACTATTGTCAAGCGGCCCCACCACTGTTACCTCTCTCAGCAAATCCTGTGCTCCACTGAGAATTAGATCTAAAATTGCTCCCTCTCTTGTCGGTTCCTGAACCAATTGCTCCATAAAAATGTCATTTATTCCATCCAGGAACTTTATATTTCTAGCATGTACCGATGTTACATTTACCCAGGCAATATTGGGGTAATTGAAGTCTCCCATTATTACCACACTACCAATTTGGTTAGCTTCCCTAATTTCTCTTAGCATTTCACTGTCAGTCTCACCATCTTGACCAGGTGGACAGTAGTATTTATTTATTTAAAACTTTTTTATACCAACATTCATTTGCATATCACATCGGTTTACATATAAGTGAAAAATAAGTTATATTAAACAGGGAGGCGAAGGAACAAGATGGGAATGTAGTAGAAGAATAAAGGGTCCATCGGGCGAATTGGATAGGTTAATAAAATGAAAGAAAAAAGCATAAAATAAAATGAAATGAGAATGGAATAACTATTTACATGATTCTGTGTTGAGGCTTTAGTTCAGGGTGTAAGCTAAAAGTAACAATAGATAAGCGTCTGTGGATTTCATTGGAGGGGGTGGGGGATGATTTTAAGGGAGAGGGATGGTGGAGGGTTATAATTATGAATAGGCCCTTTTAAATAGCCAAGTTTTTAGGGTTTTTTTTTAAAGTTTTTGTACAGTTTCTTGGCGTAGTCCGAGAGGCATTGAGTTCCATAGTGTAGGTCCCGCTATGGAAAAAGCGCGATCTTTAGTGGAGATATGGCGAGTGAGTTTGTGAGAGGGTATTGATAGGGATCCTTTGTAGGCAGCTCTGGTAGGTCTGTTGGAAGTGTGATAGTGCAGGGAGTCCTTAAACCAATGAATATTTTGGTTATGTTGTGTTTTATGGATAATTGTGATGTGTTGTATTCTGGCGGAGATGGGAAGCCAATGGAGGTCTCTGAGGATTGGCGTAATGTGATCTATTCTGTGGGAGTTGGTGAGGATTCTAGCTGCTGCGTTTTGCAGCATTTGGAGGGGTTTGATGGAAACTGCAGGAAGGCCTAAAAATAAGGAGTTGCAATAATCAATCTTACTGAATAAAGTGGCTTGGAGGACTGTTCGGAAATCATGGTGGTGGAGGAGAGGTCTAAGTTTCTTGAGGACCTGCAGTTTGTAGAAGCAATCTTTAGTAGTGTTATTGATACATTTTTTAAGTTCAAATGGCTGTCCAGAGAGACACCTAAATCCCTGATGTGCTGGGGAAAGGGAGAGGGCTGGTCGGGGGAGGGGAGGTTGTGGTGGTCTGGGGAAATGAGAAGTAGCTCTGTTTTTGTGGTGTTTAGGGCAAGATTGAGGTTAGTTAAGAGTTTGTTGATGGCGGTGAGACAGTTGTCCCAGGTCTTGAGTGCTTTAGGTAGGGATTCCGTGATGGGGATGAGTATTTGTACATCATTCGCGTATATGTAGTACGTTAGACCCAGTTCAGCGAGGAGTTGGCATAGGGGTAGTAGGTAAACATTGAAAAGTGTCGGGGAAAGTCTAACTTCAGTTAGCCAGAGTGACTCACTGCTCTCTTGATTAACAAATGTTGGTACCTAATCAAACCAAATCACACTACCTCAACACCTTTCCAAAGTGAGTAACTGAATGAACTTTTGAACCTTTTTACTTAGGTATACACTGCTCCTAGCTTATTTCTAGCTTCTGGCTACTTTTTTTTTTAAATATACAAATACTCACAACTTCTGCTTATTAGCTGCCTTACAGACTTTTAAAAATAAACACACTAATGACTGCTTATTAGCCGGCTTACTGACAAGACTATTTAAAAATACAAACAGTCTAACTTCTGTTTATTTGCTGCCTTACTATTAAAAGCACAAACACCAAATAGTTAACTTTGCCCCAATACTTTAAAAAAAGTCAATGTCCCAAGCAAAAACTTACTGATTCCTTTCAGCCACCAGCAAGGTGATCCTCTCCTCTCAGTGATCCCACTGTCTCTCACATTCTGTCACATTTCACACATGTTTGCACACCACATGTTTTCTACATACACACATACCCTCTTCCCATATACATCTTGGCTTTTCATACACCATGCATTCCCAGAACTATGGATCTCTAGCATTGACAGAGATCAAACGACATACACTATTGGCACACTATGGAGTAAGATGTGAATCGGAACCGGAATCGGTTCGGATTCCGGTTCCGATTCACATGTTTTTTTTTCATCGGGCCTGATCGCGGTTTTGTTTATCGGCTGCACCCGAGCTGATAAACAAAAAACCCACCCCAGGCGCCGGCCATCTAGTGCTCCTACCATGTGACAGGGTCCGGCCAATGGCGCAGATACCCTGTCACATGGTAAGAGCAAAGGGCCATCGGCGCCATTTTGATTAGTGGTAGCCGATGGCCCGGGAGCGGGAGATCGCTTCAGGGACCCCCACTGGACCACCAGGTACCTGTAAAATGTTTTTTGGGGGGGTCGGGAGGGTGGGGGAAGCTAAGGTATTAGTTTTAAAGGGTTGGGGTGGGTTTAGGGGTTATTTTTGTGTGCTGTTTTTCACGCCCTCCCCCAAAATGATAAGAGAACCTCCACGATCAATATCATGGCGTTTTCCTACCGTTTTGGGGGAGCCCCCGATTTCTGACGATTTTGAAAATATCGTCCGAAGCTCAATTCACATCCCTACTATGGAGTTATATTAGCAAGCACGAGTGTCACCCAGAGAACTTGCAGCACAACTGAATACAGTTATTTTGTACAGCACTCAACATTCTTCCTTCAGATCATATGCAACAGCACCACTGAGTGTGTAACATTCACATCTTCAGTGCCATACTTAGCACTAAAGGACATTTCATGTAATGATACACACAAGAAGTAAAGCAAGTTAAACAAAAGATTACATATTGAACAAATTAAATGCAGATTTCTTGGCCTCTTAGTTTCAAGCTTGACGTCTGGGTCGTGAGACTGTGTTGTAGTTGTCCAGTTTGTAATGTATCCCTCCTGTGTTGTGTGTTTCACGTCATGGGTTATTGAAGGCTGAGGATGCCTGTATGGTGCAGGGCTGATTGCCATCACATTTTCTATCTCCTATCCCTTCCCTGTGCTAGATTGCTCTGTATAATGCAGTTCTGAGCTGTAAAGGAATCCTATCCTAGGAGGGGTGGAGAGGAGACTGAAGCTTTAAAGAGGGAAAAATAGCAGCATGTGTTGTTTGTGAAGAGACTGTTTATCCTTGAAGTGCAGTGCAGTCGACATTTCATTTTTAGTTTTTGGATTTCTGTACAGAAGTGGCCCTTTCCTGCATTCTGTATAACATTCTTTTTTTTTCAAATATATCTTTATTCATATGTCAGCATATAATGACATGAACAATCAAAGAATAACCAGCTAATCCAAGGATCGGCTTCTTTTATCCCTTCCTCCCTCCATTAAATGAAAAGAAAAAGGAAGACATTTTCAGAACCATTCAGACAAAAAAAAACACCCTCCCAACTCCCCACCTAAATATTTGTCAGGAGTGCTTTATGACTTTAATAAAACATAACATACAAATGCTGTATAGGTAGTTAAATAATACCCACCATAGGTGTGGCGCTTCCAACTAATACTAACTGAAAAGCCTTTCTCAGCCAAGTACCTAACAAACTGTACATCATGAAGAGATATCACTTAAAAACAAGTAATATAGTCTCTTATAGAGTCGGAAAGTGAGCCCCAAAAGCCACTCCAAATCAACATATGGACAAGGAATCAGATGATTTGCTTCTCGCCGATTTGTACTCAAAACGCAGCCCTTTATACAGACAATTTCCACTGGTGTTTCCTGGGTTGGTCCGGAGAAGTCCAAACAGCCAGAATCGTTTGAATTGCCAACAAAAGTGCCATTCATAAAAACATCTTCTTATGTGCAGATAGTTCTGGCATTCCCCAATTAAACAATCTGTAAGAAGGCAAATTTTAGGCTCCTTAGGTAGGAACCTTCAACCATTGACCTACCTCGTAGGTGATCTCATCCCAAAAACTCGAAATCTTATCACATGAAAGAAGGTACCTTTAACAGAATTACACTTCAAACAAGAGTCTGTGTCACATAATTTTGCTGCATATTGCCATGCCCTAGACATGTAGATACAAAGCAAAAACATCTACCCTGTTTCCCACAAAATTACATTTTTTGTTATCGAATAACACTCTTCAAGTGCGATAATCACCTCTGTTTATCCAAAAAGCTATCAGTCTGTTTTTCCCATTTGCTCTTAATATCCTGTAAAACTGTATCGTTAGCTGTATTCTTAAGAGCCTTGGTAAAATTAGAACGGGCATTGCCTTTCCTCCCAGGCGATACAAAAATGTCCTGTAATGCTACATAATTGGGGAACTCCCTGTTGGATCTACATAAAGACTGTATGTAGTGCCTCACCTGAAGGTATGCAAAAAAGTCTTTCGAATCTAATTGGTAGGTGTCCTTCAAGTCCTGGAAGCTCCTAATTAAATTAGTCTGGCCCATAAAAAACTGATGTAGCCCCAGCAGCCCCTTGGTTGCCCACTGTTGGAACACCCGATTATCTAACTCCGACTGGAATTGGGGAATGCCACATAGCATTAAACAGGGGGTACTATGTCCCACTATATGGAGCTTGACATGGCACAGGAGTCTCCACGCAGATCTCCCAGAGTGCAATAACAACAAGCTCCGTTTAAAGGAAGAGGGACCATTCATTTTATCTTCCTTCTAATTATGACAGTGTTCTTGACACCAGAAATTAAAGTTCTGATGTTATTACCTTTTTCCATTTTCCTTATAAAGTCACATGGAATTGGCCATGTACTAGCTTTTGAGAAGATCTAAAAGGCCAGCGCGCTGCTTGAAGTGTGGGCAAGCAATTTTGGCTTCTTGCGCTTAGTTTAAGGTAAATCAACATGGGAGTATAAGGACATATGATTTGCCACACTGGGTCAGACTGAGGATCCATCATTGCCCAATATCCTGTTTCCTATCCAGGTCACATGCACCCGGCAGGATCCCAAGAGGTCAACAGAGTCCCAAGCTTCTCAGATGGCTTTGTCCTCCCAATTCCAGAAGTTGCTAATATCAGGAAAGCAAGTCCATCTACGCAAAAAGACAATTTTTATTTTTTATTTAGATTTATATTCCACTTTTCGCACTTTTTCAGCGCTTCAATGAGCCTTGTGCATATTGTAATTAAGCTGATAATGTGTTACACAATTCAGAGTGGGAGCTGGTTGAAAACCCCACATAAAAATCGATTTATTTCGGTTTTCCTGAGATACGCAGGGCCTCCAAGACACTTGTTTTTTTAAATACAAGATGTGACTATTTTTATTCCATGAGCTCCAAGAACAACTTTCCATGGAAAGCAGTTCAAAGCCCTTAACTTGGGTGAATTGAACCCCAGGTTACACACTTGAGGCCATATTCTGGAAACCGCTTAGAAAGGTTGTTAAACAGTTGATAAATTTGAAATAAATAAATCGATGTCTGTTGTGGGTTTGAACTCTGTTCTCCTGCCCATCACTCTAACCACGAGGCCCCTCTTCCGCCTCCTCCCCCCAAAGCGCAGCATGTTTTCATGCTTTAGTTGGGCTCACCGGACAGCTAGCCAGCATCGTTAGGCCATGGCCCTTCTAGAATTTGACAGAAAAAAAGAACCGCAGGCTGAGATTTTGTAGGCATTCCCCATCGCAGCAACTGCAGGCCTAGCGCATAAATTTGGCCAGCACGCTGAACTGGAAAGTCACAGGACTGCCACACCCAGGCGGCCCGAGGATGCCATGTTTGCACAGTGCCTTTCCTCAGCAGAGAGACATCTTAAGTTTGTAAATGCCGCACTAAGGAACAGGCACATTTGTTTCCCATGCACTGTATCTGCTTGTCACACAAAATGTGGCCCCGCAGGTTTAGCATCGTATAACTGAACTCTGCCAGCGCATAACCCTTGTTTTGTTTTGTTTTTTTAAACATTTCTGTGCTGAAATTGTAACACTTGTACAATTAAAAAGATCATATGATAATGCAAAAGAAAACATGTCAGTGTCATTCCTAACCGTACAGTGAATAATAAGAACATGCCATACTGGGTCAGACCAAGGGTCCATCAAGCCCAGCCAGGCCATAAGAACCTGGCAAGCACCCAA
The DNA here is from genome assembly GCF_901001135.1 of Rhinatrema bivittatum. NCBI lineage: Eukaryota > Metazoa > Chordata > Amphibia > Gymnophiona > Rhinatrematidae > Rhinatrema > Rhinatrema bivittatum. The sequence goes on along the minus strand of NC_042616.1, from coordinate 419,727,760 downwards.
AAACTAAGGGGTAGATCTTAAAAACATACGCGCGCGCGAACAAAAGTACGCTGGATTTTATAAGATACACGCGTAGCCGCGCGTATCTTATAAAATCCGGGGTCGGCGCGCGCAAGGGGGTGCACATTTGTGCAACCTGCGCGTGCCGAGCCCAGCGCGCGCTGCCTGTTCCCTCCGAGGCCGCTCCGATTTCAGAGCGGCCTCGGAGGGAACTTTCCTTCGCCCTCCCCCCACCTTTCCCTCCCTTCCCCTCCCTAACCCACCCCCCCCCCCTTACCTTTGTTGGCAGATTTACGCCTGCTGAAAGCAGATGTAAATCTGCGCGCGCCAGCAGACTGCTGGCGTGCCATCACCCGACCCGGGGGCTGGTCCGGAGGCCTCAACCATGCCCCCCTGGCGCCACGCCCCCGAAATGCTGCGTCACGCCCCCGAAACGCCGCGTCATTCCGCAACGCCCCCGACACGCCCCTTTTACGAAGCCCCAGGACTTATGCGCGTCCCGGGGCTCTGCGCGTGCCGGTGGCCTATGCAAAATAGGCCACCGGTGCGCAGGGCATTTAAAATCCGCCCCTAAGTCTATTCCATGTTACCTTTGCTAGTAACAGCAGTGGCTAATTTCTAAGTCAACTTAATTAAAAGCAGGTAATGGACTTCTCCTCCAAGAACTTATCCAATCCTTTTTTAAACCCAGCTACACTAACTGCACTAACCACAACCTCTGGCAACAAATTCCAGAGTTTAATTGTGCGTTGAGTAAAAAAGAACTTTCTCCGATTAGTTTTAAATGTGCCACATGATAACTTCATGGAGTGCTTCCTAGTCTTTCTATTATCCGAAAGAGTAAATAATAAGACACAGCTGCAATTTCATAGCGCAAATCAAATCTCCAGCAGAGTCTGGGTAAACTCATTGGCACTTTCATAAATTAAAGCCAAACCTTCCAAGCTTCAGTAAACGTATTTAGACTTCCTCCAGCAAAATGCACAGCTCTCCCTTTAGGTATTACATTTAGCACATCTGTGAGCCACTCTTCTTTTAAAAGGGCACTTGCATCCCGCCACTTCAGGGCTATTCTTCTGTGGGCCACAGCCAAAACTGTAGTGAGATCCCTAAGAGGTAAGTTAATGGGTCTAGAAAGAAATGTTTTAATATACGATATCAATTACTTCTGCTACCTCTACTCGTAATCCGTAAGTATGCTCACACTGCCATGCTGCATGGAAAAAGGTATTTACCTGGATACTTACATTTTATACAATCTGGCGACCATAAACAGGCACAGTCTGAGTAATCCAGGGGTGGCCAACTCCAGTTACTGAGAGCCACATATGGGCCTGGCTCTCAGGATATCCATATTGAATATGCATGAGATTGATTTGCATGCACTCTCCATTGTATGCAGTTCTATCTCCTGCGTATTCATTGTGGATACCCTGAAAAACCAGGCCTGTTTGTAGCTCTTGAAGTCCGGAGTTGGCCTCTTTTGAAGAAGTCGCTCAGATCTGTAAAGCTGGCACATAAACCTTGATGAGGCAGCGCCCTGTTTCATCCAGTGAGGCTGCGGCTGAAGGTTTACCTTTCACCTTGTCCCTGGGCAGGGGGATATTAGCAAAACATTAAACCAATCTGATTGGTTGATATAGTGTCAGATGAACCTGCTGGCACTTCTTTCGTGGGGAGTGATGTTTCTTCTTCCTGTTCCTTCACCCCATGAGAGTGTTAATAAAAAGGCATCATCACAGCCCTCTTAAATCTCAACTTTTCAATCCGCACATAGTACTTTGTGCTAATTTTGGGCCTTACAATGCATTCAGAAAGTATTCAGACCCCTTCACTTTTTCCACATTTTGTTACGTTACAGCCTTATTCTAAAATGGATAATGTGAATTTTTTCCCTCCTCGATCTCCACCAATACCTCATAGGCAAAGCAAAATCAGGTTTGTATAAATTTGTGCAATTTAATTTTAAAAAACCCTGAAATATTACATTTATATAAGTATTCAGCCCCTTTACTCAGTACTTTGTTGAGGCACCTTTTGCGGTGATTACAGCCTCGGGTCTTCTTGGGTATGACGCTACAATCTTGGTACACCTGGATTTGGGGATTTTCTCCCATTCAGATCCTCTCAAGCTCTGTCAGGTTGGATGGGAAGCATCGATGCACAGCTATTTTCAGGTCTCTCCAGAGATGTTTGATTGGGTTCAAGTGCAGACACTGGCTTGGCCACTCAAGGACATTCACAGACTTGTCCCAAATCCACTCCTGCATTGTCTTGGTTGTGTGCTTAGGGTCATTATCCTGTTGGAAGGTGAATCTTTGCCCCAGCCTGAGGTCCAGAGCGCTGTGGAGCAGGTTTTCAGTAAGGCTTTCTATATTTTGCTTTGTTCATCTTTCCTTTGATCCTGACTAGTCTCCCAGTTCCTGCAGCTGAAAAACATCGCACAGCATGATACTGCCACCACCATGCTTCATCGTAGGGATGGTATTTGCTAAGTGATGAGCAGTGCCTGGTTTCCTCCAGTCATGATGCTGGCATTCAGGCCAAAGCATTCAATCTTGGTTCATCAGAACAGAGAATCTTGTTTCTCCTGCTCTGAGGGTACTTTAAGTGCCTTTTGGCAAACTTGAAGCAGGCTGTCTTGTGCTTTTTACTGAGGAGTGGCTTCCGTCTGGCCTCTATACCATAAAGGCCTGATTGGTGGAGTGCTGCAGAGATGGTTGTTGTTCTGGAAGGTTCTCCCTTCTCCACAGCAGAACTCTGGAGCCCTGTAAGAGTGACCTTTGGGTTCTTGGTCACCTCCCTGACCATGGCCTTTCTCCCCCGATTGCTCAGTTTGGGCAGACAAGAAGAGTCCTGGTAGTTCCAAATTTCTTCCATTTAAGAATGATGGAGGCCTCTGAGCTCTTTGGGACCTTCAATGCTGCAGCAATTTTTTTTGTACTCCTTCCCCAGATCTGTGCCTTGAAACAATCCTGTCCCCGAGGGCTACAGACAATTCCTTCAAATTAATGACTTTGATTTTGCTCTGACGTGCACTGTCAACTGTGGGACCTTATATAGACAGGTATGTGCCTTTCCAAATCATGTCCAATCAATTGAACTTACCACAAATGGACTCCAATCAAGCTGGAGAAACATCTCAAGGATTATTAATGGAATCAGGATGCACCTGAGCTCAACTTTGTCTCACAGCAAAGGGCTTGAATATTCATGTAAATGTCATATTTCAGGTTTTTTTAAATTAATAAGCACAGATTTTTACAAACCTGATTTCGTTTTGTCATTATCAGGCCCGGCACCACAGGGTGTGCAAACCGTGCAATTGCACAGGACGGTACCCCCGGTGGGGCAGTGTTGGGAGCACAGAGAGGTATGAGCTGCCGCCAGTGGACCCAATTCCACTGAAGGTAGAAGAAGCAGGAGGCCAGTGATGCTGCCGATGGACCTGATTCCACCAGCGGCGGAAGAAGCAGGAGGCCACAGCAGAAGAGAAAGCCCATCTGGCAGCTCCTCCTCATGTGCTGGCCCCACGGTATTCAACACTCGCGGTGCTAGCACTTTCTGTATGTATGTGTGAGTGAATGGGAGGCTACCTATGATGGGTGTATGTGTGTGTGTGTGTGAATGGGAGGCTACCTATGATGGGTGTATGTGTGTGTGTGTGAATGGGAGGCTGCCTGAGATTTGGGTGGATGTGAATGGGAGCCTGCTTGGGGTGTGTGGCTGAAAATGGGAGCTTGTCTGAGGGATGTGGGTGTGCGAGAGAGAATGGGAACCTGCCTGGGGTGTGTGTTTGAGAGAGATAGAGACAGAGAGAATGGGAGTTCCCTGGGTTGTGTGTGTGTGTGTGTGTGTGTGTGTGTATGTGTGTGTGTGTGTGTGTATGTGTGTGAGAGAGAGAGAAAGAGAAAGAAAGAAAATGGGGGCTGCAGGTGGATTCCAACCTGCCAGCAGATGAAATGAAGATGAGGGCCTGGGGCTGCTGGTAGATCCCAATCACATTGCTGGAGATGCCTGCAGGTTTGTCTGAGAGGGAGCATGTGTATGTGTGTATGAGCTTGTGTGTGCGTGTTTATAAGAAAGAGAGGAGAAAGTTTGTACATCCCACTCCCATTAATCCATGACAATCTCAGTGTGACTGGAAATCAAAAGTTCCCAGGTATAGAGAGTGTGAATTTTTAAAATCCTTCTTAGTTTTATTTTTCAGGTGTTATTTCATGTGTCTGCTGTTTTGAAATATTGTATTAGTATTTAGGACATTTTAAAAAATGGTATATGAGGTTTTAATTATTTGATTTTTTATTCAGCAACTTTTTTTTAAAATAATATTATTAGTATGTTTTTAGTATTATTATGTATTTATTTTATTTCTTGATTTTACTGTTTGATATTTGAGGAATGGTGATGGTTCTGTTTTTTCATTGTTGCACTGCATAGTGTGTCTGGCTTCTTGCGGTTGCCAGTTCAGTTTTTGTCTGCACATTTGTATTTCTACTTTAAGGTTGCTCTGTTCTGTAGTTGGTGAGGGTCTGTTTATGTTCTGCATGTGTGACTGAGGTGAGGCATTTTCCTAATAGGAAGTGTATTAGTGTTTTAGGGCATTCAGAGGGTCAAGCCCACGCCTAACACACATTATAATAGGCCTAATACCATATGGGTTCCAGGTGGTTTTTTTTTTCAGGGATTTCTGGTTGGCATCCCAGCAGGGCATATAAATATAATATAAATGATATTTTTACCGCAGAATACTGTACTTTGATATTTTTCATGTAAAATATCAATGCATAACTCTTAACAGTGTGTGTGGAAGAGGGTGGGGGCATTGTGCAAGGCTATAAGGTTCGCCTGGGGCACCTAATACCCTTGCACCAGCCATGGGTTCGGGGGGGTGGGGTAGGCTGTCAGTTTTTAAAGTTTGTATCACTGAAGGGAGCTGGGCATTTTTTGGGTGGGCCCAAGACAGTAATTGTTCGCACAGGGCAGCAAAAATGCTAGCACCAGCCCTGGTCATTATGAGGTACTGTGTTAGATTGAAGAGGGAAAAAATGCATTTTATCCAATTTAGAATAAGGCTGTAACATAACAAAATGTGGAGAAGGTGAAGGGGTCTGAATACTTCCTGAATGCACTGTATTCAAAAGAGATCTTTGTCCCCATTTTATAGCTATGGAAAAAATCTTCCTTGTTTAAGGTCGATGGTGTCACTGCCTCTTTAAAAACACAAACACACACAAAAATCCCCCCCGAGGCGCGTCACACAGTGACCTTAAAGGGCGGCTATTTTTGTTTCTTTTATAATCATGTTCTATATTTAGGAGCCTGCCCCTCCCCATTAAATAAACTCCCAGAGCAAAGGGAGCTGTGGTCACAGGAGGCTTTCGCTGGAGTTATCAAAATAGCAGGCATTTTTCCTATTGTACAAGGCACAGAATCTGTAAGGTCCTCTCAACCTTTGCCTTCTGCCTTTCCTGCACCCTCTCACATTCCCCATTGCTTCACGTTCCAGGCTGGGCCGAGCGTCCCCCTCCTTACCTGGCCATGCCAGGCAGTGTGTACAATACAAAGCCATGACTCTAGAGACCCCGTTTTAATACCCCTCACCGTGTGTGACCTTCAGCCAGTCACTTACCCCCTCTGTGATCAAATTTAGACCCAACATCCCTTGAGTGGGCGAGGAGCCTAAGACGAGATGAGTTTATTTTTGTACAGCAGCACTGATTATATAAGTGCAACATATTAATAACACAGGTATGGAATAACCCTGTTATACACCAAATTGGTTTAACATTCCCTGAGCATGCTCTGTGCTCTTCCAGGGTATTCTGGTGGGATAAACCTCTGCTGTTACAGGGGAGCAGTCTCTTGTCTTTCAGGCCGATTCTGTAAAAAGTGCGGAAGAGCTGGTGCTCCATGTTGAGCACCCGCTCTCCCGACGCGCACCCAGGCTCCTCTCCTGGGCACGCGATTCTCTATTTAAATTAGGTGTTGCGCTAATAAGGAGGCACTAGGAACAATAGCGCGTCCCTAGCGCCTCCTTATTAGTGGGAGAGGTGGCTGTCAGTGGGTCTGACAACTGAAGCTCAATTTTATTGGCGTCGGTTTTCGAACCCGCTGACAGCCACGGGTTAGGAAAATAGATGCCGGCAAAATTGAGCGTCTGTTTTTCTAACCCGCTGACCAGCGGGCAGTTTTAAAAAACATTAAAAACAATTTTTTTTTAAATTTTTGGTTCCTCCGACTTAATATCGCTAGGATATTTAAGTTGGAGAGTGTACAGATAAGCTGTATGCTCTGCTTTTCTGTACACTTTTCTGGGTTGCTTACATCTTAATGCCTGCCCTTGGGCAGGCGTTAATTTCTGAGAGTAAAATGTGCAGCTTGGCCGCACATTTTACTTTCTGTATCATGCGGGACTAACTAATAGGTTCATCAACCTTCATTTGCATGTGATGAGTGCTATTAGGGGTAGATTTTATAAAGTTGCGCGCGTCCATGTGCACGCACTACCCGGCGCGTGCACATGGACACCCGATTTTATAACATGCGCGCTCAGGTGCGTGCATATTATAAAATCAGGAGTCGGTGTGTGGAAGAGAGTGCACAATTGTGCAACTTGCACCCGCCGATGCCCGTGGCCTTCTCTGGTTCCCAACCCCCTAACCTAACCTCCCCCTTCCCCTAACCCTCCTGCCCCCTAGCCCTATCCTAACCCCCCCTCCCCCGACCTTTATTTTACCTGCTGCGCCTGCCTCTGGGCAGGCACAGGTTGCGCTCTCCGGCAGCCTGCTGGCTCTCGATCCTCCGACACAGTGGCAAATGGCCGCTGAGCCGAAGGCCTCTGGCCCCGCTCCTCCCCGCCCCTTTTTCGAAGCCCCGGGACTTAGATACGTCCCGGGGCCTTACGTGTCACCTACACGTGTAAATCCAATGGATATGGTATAAGGGGTAAGACGCGCTTCAAAAACGCATGGCCAAACAGGTGGTAAACGCTGCACTCGGAGCACACCGTACCGTATTGACCTGTGAGTGAGGCCACTACTTGTATTATAATTTAGAGGTCCAGGCAGAGGAAATCCAGAAAGGTTGCGTCAATAACTGTACAATCTTAACAAACATTTAAAAAAAACACCCAAAGCCTGTATCTATGAATAGTCATTAGCCTTATGGAGGCACAAACTGCGCTGTTTGTTTTCTTTAACTACTTTTATTCTTGGCAAGCTAACACAATGCTCCCTTTCTACTTCCATGGCTTGATTTATGAAGGTTTTTTTGAAAATGGAGACATAATTTCTACCAGCCTGTTGATCTGTCATCCAGTTGAACAATAACTGCAAAAAGAGTATAAGTTAATTAATGTCTCATAATAAAAGTAGACAGGCCTAGGAGATATGACCATGTGTGTGTGTTTTCTTTATTTCATGGAGTGCATGTTTATCACACTTTTTAAAAACGCTGCTGATACAGATTAGCAGGGGATCCGTTCTCCCATGATAAAGTGAATTCAGGGTTTATTTGTTTTTTTCCTCCTAGCAATAGAGCATCCCAGAAGAGTGCCGTACTGCGGGATATGCAAATGTGAGAAACCCGGTCATAAGCTGGCTTCGTTCTATGCGACAGAACACCCCAGGTGCACGGAGAGGTTTGTCCCATTTTGAGTCTACGGGAAAAGTTCATTTCATTCATCCATTCATTCATTCATTTACTGAACTTTATATACCGTTTTCAAGCAAGTTACCCAGGTGGTTTACAAAATAAAACATATATAATAGTCAAATAAAAAAATATTGGCAGACTTAAAATGATAAGCATAAAATTAAACATTAAGAGATTCATATTCAGTAGGCCAGTTAGTAAACAAGTTATCTGACTATTCAGTGAGACAAACGTTTGTCCTTGAATATTGAATGTATGTATTTACAGTAGATGCTGACTGAAAATAGTGTCTATGTCCCTCCCGATGCAGCACGTCCGCGAAACACTTACGTGTCGGGGGACACAGCTTTTTATACATTTTGTGGATGGTGTTTCAAGGATTGAATAAATTATTTTGGTCTATTGAATTACTCTCTACTTGTTGTGGAAGAATCTTCATCAGACTAAATCCGACTAAGGTTTTCTACATACCTATTGATGACCACTGCACTCTTTTGACTGGGACAAGTCTGTACAAATGCGGCATGCTTGAAGGAACCGACTAACGGGCAAGTTCCACTTGAAAGCTCTTGGGTGATGACTCTAGAATCTTAATAAGATGTTCCTTTCAAATGGCTTGCGGTAGAGATCAGTGAAAAAATAGTCGCATCCGGTTTATGAATAGTCATGTCCAAAAATGAAATATGTTCTCTACTATACTGTACTGAGTACCTCAAATTTTGATCTCGACTATTTAGCCATGAATGAAAATGTTTTGGGGGTGTGCCAATTGGCATATTAATTTTGAGTGAGGCAACAGAGTGTACCCAAAAAAATCATATACACCAGGTGGGTTTTGGGAGCATGAATGAAAATGTAGCAAGTCTTGACTATCCCAGACAAAAAAATATGTAATCTATGTACCTTGTCCATAAGGGGATGGACTTGAAACTGGGGGAGCAGTATACATAGGTTTTCTCAAACCATGATACAGAGATGTTTGCCATGTCTAGGGCTACAGGGGACCCCATTGCCACCTCATGTATTTGGTGGCATTGGGGTCCCACTTAGCCCCAGACTTGCCAAATGAATCTTCAAGTAATTCTGATGATAGCAGTGACACAGTTCAAGGAGATACACTATAAATCCACCAAGTTGACTTCTTTTTTAGATCAAAGCAATCGTGCATGAGGCAATCAGCAACTAAATGTACAATTGAATCTTTATGGGTAGAAATCCTGTGTGTGTTGGAGAAGAATATAGCGATAGCCAAAATAATGTTGTTGAAATGCTAAGAGAAATTAGGGAAGCTAACCAAATTGGTAGTGCAGTAATAGTGGGAGATTTCAATTACCCCAATTTTGACTGGGTAAATGTAACATCAGGACATGCTAGAGAGATAAAGTTCCTGGATGGAATAAATGACAGTTTTATGGAGCAATTGGTTCAGGAACTGACGAGAGAGGGAGCTATTTTAGATCTAATTCTCAGTGGTGGGGCTGCTTGGCAATAGTGATCATAACATGATCAAATTTGAATTAATGACTGGAAGGGGGAAAATAAGTAAATCCACGTTTCTAGCACTACATTTTCAAAAGGGCAACTTTGATAAAATGGGAAAAATAGAAAAAAACTGAAAGGTGCAGCTACAAAGGTTAAGAGTGTATAACAGGCATGGACATTGTTAAAAAAATATCATCTTAGAAGCATAATCCAGATGTATTCCACTCTTAAGAAAAGTGGAAGAAAAGCCCAAATGATCGCTGGTATTGTTAAAAGGTGAGGTGAAAGAGGCTATTTTAGCTAAAAGATCTTCCTTCAAAAACTGGAAGAAAGATCCATCTGAAGAAAATAAGAAAAAGCATAAGCATTGGCAAGTTAAAAGTAAAACCTTAATAAGACAGGCTAAAATAGCATTTGAAAAGAAATTGGCTGTAGTGGCAAAAACTCATAATAAAAACTGTTTTAAATATATCTGAAGCAGGAAATCTGTGAGGGAATCGGTTGGACTGTTAGATGATCAAAGGGTTAAAGGGGCACTTAAGGACGATAAGGCCATTGCAGAAAAATTAAATGAATTCTTTGCTTCAGTGTACTGAGGAGGATGTTGGGGAAATACCTGTTCTGAAGATTATTTTCAAGGGTGATGATTCAGATGAACTGACCCGAATCACAGGTAAACCTGGAAAATGTAGTAGGCCAGATTGACACACTAAAGATTAGCAAATCACCTGGACCAGATGGTATACATTCCAGGGTACTGAAAGAACTAAAAAATGAAATTACAAGTAATTTAGAACCTATCATTAAAATCATCTGTTGTACCTGAAGACTGGAAGGTGGCCAATGTAACCCCAATATATAAAAAGGACTCCAGAGGTGATCTGGGAATTCTATAGAACGGTGAGCCTGTCTTCAGTGCTAGGAAAAATCATAGAAACTGTTATAAAGAATAAAATCATAGAACATATAGATAGACATGATCTAATGGGACACAGCCAGCACAGATTTACCCAAGGGAAGTCTTGCTTCACAAATCTACATTTTTTGAAGGTGTGAATAAGCATGTGGATAAAGGTGAACCTGTAGATATGGTGTATTTGGATTTTCAGAAGGCGTTTGACAAAGTCCCTCATGAGAGGCTTCTAAGAAAACTAAAAAGTCATGGGATAGGAGGAGATGTCCTTTTGTGGATTGCAAACTGGTTAAAAGACAGGAAACAGAGAGTAGGATTAAATGGTCTATTTTCACAGTGGAAAAAGGTAAACAGTGGAGTGTCTCAGGGATATGTACTTGGACTGGTGCTTTTTTATATATTTATAAATGATCTGGAAAGGGGTACGACGAATGAGGTGATAAATTTGCAGAAGATATAAAATAATTCAGAGTAGTTAAATCACAAGCGGATTGTGATAAATTGCAGGAGGACTTTCTGAGACTGGAAGATTGGACGTCCAAACTGAAGATGAAATTTAATGTGGACAAATGAAAGATGATGCATATAGGAAAAAATAACCCTTGCTGTAGTTACACGATGTTAGGTTCCATATTAGGAGCTACCACCCAGGAAAGAGATCTTTGTGTCATAGTGGATAATACATTAAAATCATTGGCTCAAATATACACGCTTACTCTACAAACCTTCAGGATGCTGGCAAAAAAGGCTGCAGTGAACCTTCAGAGTTATTCCTACTGAAAACAGAGCGAAAAGACTGACGTGATGGAGCCGACGGCAGAAAATGGCGCCGTGAAGATTAGTGAGTCGGCGCCATAACCCGAAGATGATTTTAATATACAATCGACGGAGGCACCCACATGGGCGGAATTCCGGACATGGTTCTGCGACATTAGGCTAGATTTAAAAAATTATAAATTGGAAATGCAGGACATGATGGGGGAATTCCGGGAAGAGCTGTCGGGGGTATGCCACCGGGTTGATGAGATCGATACCAGGGTGGACGCCCAGGAAGATAAAACCAGACACTTACAAGACTCCCTTAGGGAACTTCGAGACGACAATCAGTCTATGCGTGCCAAAATTGTTGATCTCGAAAACCGTGCGCGCAGAGGGCTCTCCAGTAGCGGGCCACAAACTGCGAACCTCTGTCCGAGACGATATCCTGAGGGAGGCCGTGAAGCCTGAACACATGTTGGGCGAACAGGTGGGCCAACTCGGGTGCAGAGGGAAGCTTAGGCAGAGGAACAAGATGGACCATTTTTGAGAAACGGTCAACCGTGACCCAGACGACCGTATGTCCCTTGGATGGAGGCAAGTCAACTATGAAGTCTGTAGCTATATGGGTCCATGGTTCAGTGGGAACCGGAAGCGGGTGCAGGAGACCACATGGGGAGCCAGAATTGGGTTTCTGGCGAGCACAGGTTGGGCAAGAAGCTACATAAGAGGCGACATCACGCCGGATGTTGGGCCACCAGTAATACTGGTTAACAAGCTCCAGGGTCCTTTCTCGTCCAGCGTGTCCTCCGATCAAGGAGTCGTGGGCCCAACGTAATGCAGTCAAGCGGTCCTGGCGCGAGAGCACCGTCCAGTCTTGTGAGAGGATGGTCATTGCAGAGAGACGAACCTTAGCGGGGTCCAAGATGAATTGAGGTGGCTCAATGTCTTCTTCGGCACAAGAGGTGCGAGACAGGGCGTCTGCCTGGAGATTTTTAGCAGCAGGACGGTATTGTACAACAAAGTCAAATCGACTGAAGAACAAGGCCCAGCGGGCTTGGCGGGGGTTCAGTCGTTGAGCCTGGGTCAGAAATTCTAAATTTTTATGATCCGTGTAAACAGTGGTGGTGTGTAAGGAGCCTTCGAGCCACTGTCTCCATTCTTCGAAGGCAAGTTTTATCGCCAGCAACTCCTTATCTCCAATGGAATAATTACTTTCAGCGGCTGAGAACTTCCGGGAGAAGTACGAGCAAGGAAGGAGTTGTCCAGCATCTGAGTGCTGGCTGAGGACCGCTCCCACTGTGATACTGGAGGCATCAACCTCCACGATGAACGGTCGTGAGGGGTCCGGGTGTCGGAGACAAACATCTGAGAGGAAGGCCTCCTTGAGATCAGAGAAAGCTGCAACTGCAGCATCCGGCCAGTGTTTAACATCTGCTCCTTTACGGGTCAAGGCTGTAAGAGAAGCCACACAGTGAGAGTAACGTGGGATAAAATGTCGATAAAAGTTCGCAAAGCCCAGGAAGCGCTGGAGGGCTTTGAGACCCGTGGGCTGGGGCCATTTTGTGATGGTGGCTACCTTTTCTGGGTCCATACAAAAGCCAGCTGCTGAGATAATATATCCCAGGAAAGGTAGAGATTCGGCTTCAAAAACGCATTTCTCAAGCTTGGCATATAGATGATTGGCCCGGAGGGCCTGGAGAACCTGGCAAACATGCTGGCGGTGAGAGTCTATGTCTTTGGAATATATGAGGACATCATCCAAGTAGACTATTACGTGGGAATGGAGCATCTCTCTAAGCACCTCGTTCATGAGGTGCTGGAAGACGGCGGGGGCATTACAAAGCCCAAAGGGTATCACGAGGTACTCGTAATGCCCATCACGTGTGTTGAATGCCGTCTTCCACTCGTCCCCTGGGCGAATACGGACGAGGTTATAGGCCCCTCTGAGGTCCAACTTAGTAAAGATGCGAGCCCCTTGGAGACGATCCAGTAGTTCCGGGATAAGCGGGAGTGGATAGCGGTCCCGCTTGGTAATGGCGTTGAGACCACGATAGTCAATACACGGTCGTAGCGAACCATCCTTTTTACCCACGAAAAAGAATCCAGCACCTGCCGGTGACCGGGATGGGCGAATAAATCCCTTGGCTAGGTTCTCGGAGATGTACTGGGACATTGCTTTAGTCTCTGGCAATGAGAGAGGATATACACGACCACGAGGCGGTGTGGTACCGGGAACCAGATCAATGGGACAGTCAAACGGTCTGTGTTCCGGAAGGATTTCCGCCATTTCCTTGGAGAAGACATCTTGGAAACTTTGGTAGGCCTCTGGCAGGAGGTGCGAGGAACAGAGATGCAGAGAGTTGGGAGGACGAGGAAGATGTAAACATCGGTCAAAGCAGGCAGAACCCCAGCTGACCAGCTGGAAGTCATCCCATCTGATGACGGGAGAGTGCTGACGAAGCCACGGAAGTCCCAGCACCAGTGGATGCACGGCTCATTCCAGGATGAGTAGAGAAATCTCCTCGGAGTGAAATAGACCTGTTTGCAAAGTCACTGGTCTCGTGGAGCGAGAGATAACTCCAGGCAGCAAGGTCCCTCGGATCGAAGAGATGCGTAGAGGAGGATTCCTCGGTTCCGTAGGCAGGCCTAGTTGTGTCACCAGCTCGGCCACAATAAAGTTCCCCTCAGCCCCAGAATCGACAAAGGCCCGAATCTGGATCTCCCCACCGGGGTATTTGAGGGTTACAGGAAGAGTGCAGAGAGGAGCGGATCCGGTAGCGCCTAGGTGTAGCTCCTCGGTATAACCTAGGCACGGGCGTTTCCCGGACGCTCAGTGCACAATGACAGGAAATGTCCTTTACCTCCACAATATAGGCAGAGGCCTAAGGAGCGCCGACGGCTCCTCTCTTCTGGAGTAACTGGCGACCTGCCCAGCTGCATAGGTTCAGAAGCAGGGCTGGCAGCAGGGGAAGCCCTTTGCAGAGGAGACCTGGAGGAGACGTATAGGTGCGGCTGACTCCTATTAGCCGACTGAGTCTCCCTGTCTCGCTGTTGAAGACGGCGGTCAACCTTGCCCGCAATGTCCATTAAGTCATTCAACTCCTCAGGAATCTCCCGTCCTGCCAGTTCATCTTTAATCCGGCCAGCCAAGCCTTCAAGAAAGATCCCTTTTAAGCAATCATCCTGCCAAGCCAGTTCCATGGCCAGGGTTCGAAAGTTGATAATGTACTCCGCTACCGGACGCGTGCTCTATCGGAGGTGCAGGAGTTCTGAAGCTGCCGTGGACTGGCGTGCAGGATCATCAAAGGCCAGGCGAAACTGAAGAAGGAATTCCTGAAGATTCTGTAGCAGAGGATCAGAGCGCTCCCACAAGGGTGAAGCCCATTCAAGCGCCTTGCCATCCAACAAAGAAAAAATATAGGCCACTTTAGCTGCTTCTGTGGGAAACTGGGATGGTAACAGAGTGAACCGTACTTGACACTGGTTCAAGAACCCACGGCAGGACTTACTGTCCCCAGTGTACCTGCTAGGAGCTGGCAACTGTGTATTAGGAACAGCGACTGGTACAGAACGCCCTTGAAGAGTAGAAGCTTCTAGACGAGAGACCAATTGGTCCACAGTGGCAGCGAGAGTATCAATACAATGTTGCTGCTGCTGAAGGCGCTGCGCCATCCCAGGGATAGCCTGCAGACTGGGAGACTCTGCCGAGTCCATGGCCTTGCAAACTGTTGCAGTCTGGGAAGCTGCAGTCCAGGTGTGAACCCTTGAGCCGACCTAACCTGAAGGCAGAGTAGGTCGGGAGGCGGAGCCACAGGCAAGGTCTTCACCCGGGAACCAGGAACCCCCCAGGAGGAGCCCGTAGGGTCCTAGAACCTTGGGACTTAGGAGCACGGTAACAGTCTCTATAGAGAGAAGGCCTGGGCAAGGAGTAAACCACAGAGTCCAGTAAACAGGGAGCAGGAAGGCCCGGCGAGAGCGGGGCGGTCAGATAGAGTCTCTAGCTTGCTGAATAGAAGCAGTCTGCGAGCAGGCCCGGGGTCTGTAGTATGCCGTGGAGCAGAGCAGATAGATAACTGAAACAGAGTCTGTAGCGTATAGTGGACTGTGACCAGTTGAAGGCAGGACTGGAGTCAGTAGCGTGCAATATTGCTGGAACGGGTGGTGAGTAGGCACGGAGACGAACCCAAGTCAGGCTGGCAGCCAGTAGAAGCAGTCTCAGGAACAGGCAAAGGTCGGAGGCTGGCGGCAAGCAGGAGCAGAGTCGGGCACAAGCTGAGGTCAATGGCAGGCGGCAGGCAGAAGCAGAGTCAGGAACACGCTGAGGTCAATGGCAGGCGGCAGGCAGAAGCGGAGTCAGGAACAAGATGAGGTCAATGGCGGGCGGCAGGCAGGAGCGGAGTCAGGAACAAGCTGAGGTCAACCGGAATGCAGAACAGAAGAAGCGCAACTAAGAACTACTAACAGTAGCGACCCTCGTTGCAAGGCAATTAGAAGGCAGGCGAACGCCGGTTAAATCAGGCTTGGGGCGTGGCATTGTTAACCCAGGCGGGGCCAGACTTCCGGCGGCAGTGCGTCCATAATGCGCGTCCTTGCGCGCGCGCGTGGCAGCAGCGAGATGATCTGGCAATGGCGGACGCCCTGAAGGCCTAGCGGAGCCGCGGGAGCGGCGTTCCCCCCATTGGAGGTGAGCACCAAGCACAGCAGACAGAGGGGAAGCGGTGGAGACCACAACAGAACTGATATTTTTAGGCAGGTACAAAAAATAAGTTTTATTTTATTTTATTTGTGTTTATTTTAATGAAGATAATGAATGTATAAATATTTTATTGCTATGTTAATTTGTAATCCGCACTGATCAAAATTTCTTTGGTTGATACGGTATATAAGTGCAATAAATAAAAAAATAAATTATAATCATCGATCCTTTTTTTGTATTTTGTGCTTTTGTATGTAAATAAAATCAATTATGTGGAGGAATGGCATACACATTGATATCTATTGCTTGAATCTATTGAGTGATCGGTTTAGTATTGGATATTTTCTTCACTCATTGTTTGCCTATTGATATTTCCTATTTTCACTGGCTTGAAGATGTCATTAATTATTGTGCTCCTGCAGCAGGACTCCTCCTATGCCATAAATGCATGCATCAGTGCTCACAATGGTTGGCAGGTTAGGGTTGAAGAAGGACAATATGGGGAGAGCTTTAGAGACCATCTGTTTTAAAGCTTCAAAATCTTCTTGTTGAGGCTGGTCCTATAGTCATCCATTCATATGTTTCAGGAGTGCCTTTAAGGGATGAGCAGTTGAAGAAGCCTGTGGTAGGTATTGCTCCAAGTAATTCACCACCCCAAGGAAACATGTGAGCTCCTTAGAATTTAGAGGAGTTTCCATGTTTTGGGTTGGGGGTCATATCTCCCTTTCCAATAAAAATCTTCAGAGGGACAGCCGTGTTATTCTAGTGTAGCCAAAATGACAGGAATCGAGTGGCACTTTATAGACTAACCGGTTTCTTAAAGCATGAGCTTTCGAGGTCAGTAATACTAGTATCATGATGCAACTGGGGGGTGAGGAGGGGGGAGGGGTTCCTGTGTTGTAAGGTTTTGCTCCCCATTTTAAGACACTTTTGATTGGCTCCCCCCCTTTAAGAATCCCATCTTACCAAAGTCACATGGCCTTGTCTCGGAGTCTAAGTCCCATTGCTACCCCGCTCCTTTACTCAGTGGATTTTTACCTGCAGAGTACATCATCACTAATTGAAACAAATACTTTCTGGGTCCGTCACAGGTGCTGAAGTGAGTGCATGCTATAAACTGACCTCCTGGGCTCATCAGAGTCAAGTTAACTGACTTCAAGGGAGGTTTCTTACATAGCTGTGGATAAGCAGCAATGACAGCGGTGTTTGTTTACTCCAAAATCCCATCTTTTAAAATTTTATATTTATTGTGAATTTTTCATACAAAACCAAGAAAATTCATCTTGTACACAATTGCATTGAAAAAGAGAACCAGAAGAAGATTTACAGGCTTTAAGCAAAAAAGAGGAACATATCAGTGCTACCAAGGGCACCAGTTAATGGGTGGGAGGGCCTGATACACAATTCCAAGAAATATCAAACCAGAAGGATTTATAAAAAGGAAGGAAATAAGAAGGAAATCCACTGGGCCAACAACATATTATATCAGGACCTGGAAACTTAAATAAGAGCAATAGAAATGGGGGAGGAAGGAGCAGCTGGATTCTTTAGCGCTTTGTTACTCAAAAAAGCCACAAGATGAGACAGTTCATAAAATATATATCTAACAGATAAGTATTTAATAACACAGTTACATGGAGAATTGTGCCAAAAGAGAGACCAATCTAAAAATAATATTAAAGCAACAAAATTGCAGGGCGTATGATGTAAGGAGGCGGCAAGGTGGGTTACTCTGGAAAGAGAGAATGGAACATCTATATTGGTGTAATATACAGACCTCCATCACAGACAGAAGAAATGGACAGAGATTTAATGGAGGATATCCACAGGATTGCCGTAAAAAGGGAGGTGCTGCTGCTGGGGGATTTCAATCTGCCGGATGTTGATTGGGTCGACCGGGCTGCAATGTCTTCTAGAAGTAGAGAGCTCCTGGATTCTCTGCAGGGAGAATTGTTCTGTCAACCGGTAATTGAACCCACACAGAAGGGGATGATACCAGACCTGGTGCTTACCAACGGGGACAGTATCTCTGATATTATAATGGATGATCATCTGGTGTCCAGTTATCAATATTAGGGTGCAGGAGATGACGGTTCATTCAAAGGCAAGGGTCCCTTTGTTATAATGGGGGAGCACCTCAAGGAGTCATTAGCTGGATGGGAAAATCTAGGTCAACTAGAAGGGCAATGGGCAAAACTAAAAGGAAATATAAGGGCGACTAAACTTTTTGTTAGGAAAGTAAATAAAGGAAAAAGAGGTCGCTATGGTTTTCTAAACAAGTGGCTGAAAAGGTAAGGGAGAAAAGGTTAGCGTTCATAAACTACAAGAGCTCGCAGAAAGAGGAAGACACATGACAATATCTGTATAAGCTGCGAGAAGCTGGGAAAGTAGTCAGGAATGCAAAAATCCAAATGGAAGGAAAAACAGCAAATGTAGTAAAACAGGGGGACAAGACTTTTTTTTTAAGATTTGTTAGTGATAGAAGGAAGTGCCAAAGTGGCATTGAGAAACTTAGAGGTGAAGGGGAGGAATATGTAGAGGCTGAAGAGAAAAAAGCAAAATTGCTTAACAAATATTTCTGTTCGGTGTTCACTGTGAGAGGGCCTGGAGCAGGACCACATAAAATGAAAACAAATGAGAAAGTTCTTTTTCACTCAATGCACAATTAAACTCTGGAATTTGTTGCCAGAGGATGTGGTTAGTGCAATTAGTATAGCTGTGTTTAAAAAAGGATTGGATAAGTTCTTGGAGAGGTCCATTACCTGCTATTAATTAAGTTGACTTAGATAATAACCACTGCTATTACTAGCAACGGTAACATGGAATAGACTTAGTTTTCAGGTACTTGCCAGGTTCTTATGGCCTGGATTGGCCACTGTTGGAAACAGGATGCTGGGCTTGATGGACCCTTGGTCTGACCCAGTATGGCATGTTCTTATGTTCTTATAAAAGTGAGGTAAACCTCAATCGATTTTCAGAAAAGTGATTGTGAGGAGCTAACTAAACTTAAAGTAGATAAGGCGATGGGGCGAAATGGGATAACATCCGAGGGTACTAAGGGAACTTAGATAAGTCCTGGCATCTCTGTTGGCTGACCTTTTCAATGTTTCTTTAGAGTTAGGAGTAGTTCCAGAGGACTGGAGACGGGCAGATATCATTCCTATTCATAAAAGTGGAAGTAAGGAGGAGGCTGGGAACTACAGGCTGGATAGTCTTACCTCTGTGGTTAGCAAACTAATAGAATTGCTGCTAAAACAGAAGATAGTGCAGTTTTTGAAATCCAATGGATTGCAAGATCCAAGGCAGTATGCTTTTACCAGAGGTAGATCTTATCAGACAAATCTGATCAATTTCTTTGATTGGGTGACCAGAGATTTGGATCAAGGGAGAACACTAATTGTAGTGTACTTGGATTTTAGTAAGGCCTTTGACATGGTCTCACATAGGTGACATAAATAATTTGAGTGCCCTTGATATGGGCCCTACAATGACTGACTGGGTTAGAAATTGGTTGAATGGGAGGCAAAAAAGGGGTAGGGTTAAATGGAACATTCCGAGGAGGAGGGCATTACTAGCAGCATACCTCAGGGATCAGTCCTTGGACTGCTCTTTTCAACCTTTTCGTGAGCAGCATTGCAGAAGGATTGTCGGGAAAGGTTTGTCTTTTTGCCAATAATACCAAAATCTGCAATAGGGTAGACAGCCAGGAAGGTGTGGAAAATATGAGGAGGGATCTAATGAAGCTCGAGGAATGGTCTAAGGTTTGGCAGCTAATATTTAATGATAAAAAAATGTAGAGTTATGCAATTAGGATGCAAAAACCCAATGGAGAGATATAGTATTAGGGTGAAATTCTTCTAAGCATGAAAGAAAATGGGATCTAGGGTCTTTTTTTGTGTCATGTTTACAATATGAAGAACTCTGGGTAACGACAAAAATTGACTATGCTTCTTATGCGTGACTTTGGCTATATTAGGGGACATTCTGATATTGTAATTTAAGAAATGATTTTCCTGGTGCTTGAAAAACAAATAGACAACACAGTCCCTATCTGGGTCTAAGACAAAAGGAAATATCAGAGTAGCTAGAAAAGGATTCTCTTCATCTCCTTCCAATTCTTTGTTAAATGTAAGTGTAATCCTCGTCCTAGTCAGCTCTTGGGCAAGGTGGCACATGGAGTGGTTTATGGATCATGCAAGGCCCCATGATTTCCCGGGGTTCCTGCACAGGGGGCAAATGTTCACTCTTTTCAAGATCTTTAGGGCCTCTTCCTGCCCACCAGTCAAGCGCTCCAAAAGAACCACGTCCACACTAGTTCTGTTGTTCAAAATAAAAACAATCTTTACTGACTTATGACAGGGAAGAAAATAAAATCTAAAAATACACTTCTAAATAATATTCACTCTGTACATCAATTTAAAAAAAAGTTACCAAAAATAACAGTCTCTTTCACCTCTTCACATTTCTTCCTCAAAACAGGTCAGCTCTTGGGAGGGGGCGCTATTCCACCATCTGCTAAGATGGACACTTGAGTGTTGAGCTCCTCACCCCTGATTGCTGTATCCGTCGCAAACCCCAGCCATCTAAGCGATATTCAAGTGATTTTCCTACTCAGCTACTCATTTAACATTCTTGATGGCAGCCAAGAGGAAAATGGCCATCTTGAAACAGTTTTCGTATGGCAAGGCAACTCCTGAGGTTCCCGCCGAGGACGGAGAGCAGGCCGAGAAGGCCGCGGAAGAAACCAGCGGCAAAGATGGAGAGAGCCATTCGTTAAACTCCTGTGCCACTCAGTCCTACTTCGTGGACGAACCATCGAGGGATGAGATCAGGGGATGGTTCCTTGACCTGTGCTCAGATATGAGGCAACACAAAACTGATTTACTTGCTTCCATGTCGGAGATCCGCGAGGATCTCGCTGTCCTTGGGGCTCATGTGGATGAGATGGATATAAGGGTGGAAGGACATGGCGATGCCTTAAATGGATTCACTATGCAGCAAAAACAAATGCACCTCGAGTACTCGTTCCTTGCTGATAAACTTGAGGACTTAGAAAACCGATCGTGGTGCTGCAATCTCTGGACCTGCGGAGTTCCTGAAACAGCGGAATATACCAACACCAGCGCGACTGCCCTGCAAATATGTATGTTCATACTCACCCATGGAGAATCAGATCTTGCTAACCTGAATATCACTTTGCCAACTATCAGGTTAGAATGAGCTTACAGGGCCTTAGGCCCGAGGCAGGACAAGTGTCTTTGAGATATTATCATCTGTTTCCATAGCTACATGCAGAAGGCGCTTATTTATGAATCTGCTCAGAAGAAAGCCAACTGGCTTTGGGAAGGTGACATTTTATCCTTCTCTCATGATTTAGTGCTTTCAACACTCGCAGAAGCTTCCAACTTCGGGAGGTAACAGCGTCCTTGCGATCAGAAGGGGTCCTTTATTATTGGACATTTCCTTCTGGCCTCCAATTTACAATCAAAGGAGTTACTTATCAAGTAAAATCGAACATTGAGGCCGCAGATGCGTTTCAGAAAGCTAACTTAAACATTAATTTTCAAGTTCCCAAGATGGCACCTTTTTTCACATATGGTGGCAGTGCGAGAAAGCAGTCTCTTTTTGGGCACAAATTACTGAATGGCTGATACAAGTTGTAGAGGTCACTGTTACTGTTGAACCTTGTCATGCCCTCCTCAGTCTCCCATTGCCTAATCTGAACAAACACCTTCAACGCTTTTCCCAGCAGGCGTTCCTTGCAGCTTGTTGTGAGTTAGTGACGTTTTGGAAGCGAGCGGATGTCCCATCAGTGTCACTGGTGATTCACTGCTTATATGGTTACTGTCAGCTAGGCATAACCAACTGAAATCCTTGGAGGCCACTTGGGGTTTTTTTAAGACCTGGTTACGAACTCATGACTGAGCTGTGTATCGGGAATATTTATTATTTAATAACTTTTATATACCGGCATTAGATAGGCACATCATGCCGGTTTACATATTAACAAAAGCGAGGAAACTACATTATAACAGGGAGTGGGAGGGGATATAACAAACTGAGAAAGGCAAGAAATACAGAGTTGTGAACTAGTTAAATAAGTCAAAAATCAACAACAAGTGCAATAAATGCAACAACGGCAACTGGCAATATTTGTTCATGGTTATTGCTCTTTAGTGAGGTGCAGTCCCTTCATTCCATATTCTTATATTTTTTCTTAAATATTTGTACTTACTGTCTGGTTTTGCTTCTTTCTGTATCGGCGCTCTTAGTAGTGCTGCCTATCATGTGCTTGTACTAGGTATTGTACCATAGTTTCTGTTCATTTTCTCTATTATTAATGCACTTATTCGGCTCTGTGAGGGGAGGGTTGGGTTGGACGAATACATGATCAAAAAGGCAAGGGGTGTACTTCCATATTTGTGCTATTTATGTTTTTTCTGTTTCACCCAATAAACATTTTCAATTAAAAAAAAACAACAAAAAAATAGGTCAGTTCTTAGTGATGGATAACCCTTCCACCCTGGGCCCTCCCACTACCTGTTTGGCAGCTGCAGTCTTTTCCCCCAAAGTCCTTTTTTCTCTCTTTTTCACTTTGCTCCAGAGTCTTGGGCTGATTATAACTGAATCAGTCTCTGACTCTGGTGAACTTTCCTAGGCAGGCTGTCCTTCCACCGTCATCCAGTACACCACAGCCATCTTGGGAAAGTTCATAAATTTCAATGTGCTACATCTCATGATATTTTCCTAATCTCTCAATTTTATTGTAGAGTGAACCCTATGGGTTCCTACTAAAGAGGATTGTTCCATTTGTCATAGGACAAATAGGAGTAGTATTCTTGTGAGTTTTGGCTCCCTCATGTGAGAGACTGAAATGGTGAAGTCTTCAGAGTATATAAATCCTTGCCACCATCTTAGGGTCTGGAGTGTTTAGTTATTCCTAGTAGGGTCAGACCCTTCTCAGGTCTGTAAAAAAATGAGGTCTGGGTAAGGAAAAAAAGAAAGGGTGCCTTTGCCTAATGTTACTATTTCCTTTTGGAACCATTTTGCTTTTGGAGGAGGAAGTTATTCCACCCTTCATTTCTCTATTTTTGGTTTTCCTTTCTTAAGGTTTTACGTTTTCAAAATGCCTGAATACCCCAGGGCCCAGGGGCTCAGTGTATGCCTTCTAAGAGGAGTGGTGTCTCTCAATCAGAGAGCACGCGTGAACTATTGTAAGTCCTGGTAGAGGAATGGATCTGGGTTTATTCCAGGGAAGAGAGGAGAGTGTGAAGAAGATCCATGGCACGCATCCAGTGTTAACCAGATCTACATCATCAAGATGTTGAAGAGAGGAGCATGGAGGTAGCCTCCAGGTACCAACAAGGGAAGTAAGAAGAATGACTGAACAACTGGTCTAAGGTATGAAAAATGGGGATTTACTAATAGTAATTACGCTTAATTTAGGAAAAGATTATGCTATCCATAAAATTCTGGGAGGAAGCTCAAAACTATCCCATTAATTGGAATCGATTAGGAATGAGATAAATGAATGGATATCAGTAACAGAATACATTAACTGGAAGCTGAAAGTCACAAATTTATTAGAAGATCTGAAGCTGTAAAATGGATTGTAAAGATTAAGAATGTGTAACTTAATATTTTCATCACATTGCCATCTTTAATCAGTAAAAGTTAAATTGGAAACCAACAATTGCTTCCAGCATGATTATTAGTGCTGAACACAAGAGATTTTAATAATGAATTAAATTTGAACAATGCTCAGGACCCAGGAAGTAATCTCCTTCCAACAGGGAATCTTGGATATTCAAATGGAGTTATCATCACAAGAGGACTTTTAACAACTTAAACCTTTAATTGAGGTGTGGTCTTTGGGGTCCTGGAAAGGGATGTTAGCCAAGAGGATACAATTATGCAAAAGAGCATTATCTTGTATCAACAGATTCTCTTGACCTTCAGTTTTCTTTATTTTCTTTTCCGTCAAATTTAACCGCTTAGCATTTTTCTCCACCTTAACTTCCAAATTAGATATTTTAAGCATTGAATTCTGGAATTGGGTCGATAAATTGCCATTAGAGATTTTTCCAAACTGGGAATGGCGCCCCAGAGATTGTCCAACATCATTGCCTTAGTTTTAACCACAGAAAAATTTAACTTGCTTCTGGTTCAGTCAGTTTGCCAATAGATCTATTCTGCCCTTCTCCAGCATGTTCTCCACAGACTACAATAGTTACTGCTACGTCACCCATTTTTTGCTGGAATTTGCCCTTTCATCTTCCCCTCCACTTTGATGGCAGTATTAGCTGGACTTCATATTCCTTCACAGACTGCTGCAACCGCTGTCAGCACCTCCAGCACTCCAAGGCAGAGGTCCCTTCCCATTGGTACTCAGACGTCATGAGAGGGCGCCTGGGGGGACTCCACGATGAACACATTTACCAGATCCATTAGGTCAGTCCTACTCATGGGAAAGAGCAACAGCTCACCTTCCCCTGCTGCGGCCCGCTGCCAGCCTAGTTGCTGACTCCATGGTCCCCAACAGAAAATGGTCAATGTCATCTACTAATGTTGGGGCTGCTTGGTCAGGAAGATATGAGGTTTACCCTTCTGCTTGACCATCCTGAACAATCCCAAAAGAGGTAATTTTAAAAGTAAAATGAGACCACAACAACATGACCTGCATCAGTTTGCGTCCCCCATCTTGTTCCATCCCCATACATGCAATTTGTAGAATCTTGTACCATGGTAGGTCCTGCTCCATTGCTAATTTCTTCATTATCAGCTTGTCATTCGTTGTTTCTCATGTTCTGGAGCCTAGAAACTAAGGGGCAGATTTTCAAAGGGTTACGTGCGCACATTACGCGCGTAACCCCAAAAACCCGCTCCTGCGTGTGCCGAGCCTATAGGGGTGGATTTTCAAAGGGTCACACGTGTATATTATGTGCGTAACTCTGATAAACCTCTCCTGTGCGTGCTGAGCCTATTTTGCATAGGCTCGGCGACACACGCGCGTATGTCCTGGGGCTTGAAAAAAGGGGCAGGGCGTGGACATCCGGGGCGGGGCGGGGGTGTGGCCAGAGGCCTCCGAAGGCCTGCTAGGCCGGGGGATTGCGAGCCGACACTCGGCCGGCGCACATAACCTATGCCTGCCTGGAGGCAGGCGCAACTTGAATAATAAAGGTAGGAGGTGGATTTAGGTAGGGCTGGGGGGGCAGGTTAGATAGGGGAAGGGAGGGGAAGGTGCAGGGGGGGGGCAAAAGGAAAGTTCCTTCTGAGGCTGCTCCGATTTTGGAGCAGCCTCGGAGGGAACGGAGAAAGCCATCGGGGCTCTCCTAGGGCTTGGCGCACGTAAGGTGCACAAGTGTGCACCCCCTTGTGCGCGCCAACCCCGGATTTACACACGCGCATGTTATAAAATCAGGCATAGATTTGTGTGCACCAGGTTGTGCGTGTTTTGTTGCTTCTCAGTTTCAGAAAGTTTCTCCACTCCCTCCACATTTTCATAAACGTATTTTGCAGCCTCTGGGGCGGATTTTCAGAGCCCTGCTCGCCTAAATCTGCCCAAATCCGGGCGGATTTAGGCGAGCAGGGCCCTGCGCGCTGGTGAGCCTATTTTACATAGGCTCACCAGCGCGCTTAGACAAGGCCGGGTGGGTGGGTTAGGTAGGGGAAGGGAGGGGAAGGTGAGGGGAGGGCAAAAGGAAGTTCCCTCCAAGGCCGCTCCGATTTCGGAGCGGCCTCGGAGGGAATGGGGGTAGGCTGTGCGGCTCGGCGCGCGCCAGCTATACAAAATCAATAGCCTTGCGCGCGCCGATCCAGGTTTTTAGCAGATATGCGCGGCTCCACGCGTATCTACTAAAATCCAGCTTACTTTTGCTTGCGCCTGATGCGCCAGCAAAAGTAGGCCAATTCGCGCTATTTGAAAATCTACCCCTCTGTGAGCACATATATGACCCTTCTCTTTGGGAATTACATACAAAACATGCGCAAGCCAATCCTCCTTCAACAGAGCACTTGACTCTTTCCACCTCGGGGCAATCCTGAGGCAAGCGAAAGCCAGCGCTCCCCTGAGGCTTGTCAAGGAGGTATCAGGAAGACTGAAGTCAGTGCAACCCAATAAAAATGTATGGCGAAATCAGTTGGAATTCTTTCCGGGTACACAGCCGTATAGTTTTAACTTCTGCCCAAAATTTACGACTAACATCAGACTAAATGGAAAAAGGTATCTCCCTTATATCACATTTTTTACATAGAGGGAAAGCCAACCAATCCATGCTCTACCATCCAGCTGTCATATAACACATTCTGGGGGTCATTTTATAACAGGCCCCATACACCTAAGTTACACCAGTTTTCGAAGCAAACCGAGGCACATTAAGTTCACTTTGAAGATTATCCAGCAATAAACGACCCACTCAGATTTACGCCTGCTACTGCGTGAGGAGAAAGTTCTCGGGGAGACCTTTGCACACTCTTTTCAAAAGTAAAAGAACTATGCATGTAAATGCAAGCCCCAGCTCAGCCTCCACGCCCGGAATGCTGTGCTTTGAAGCGTGCGCGTAGAAGGTATATGTTAGTCGGGCAAGTTTGAAAAAAAGCCATTTCTGTGGGTAAAGCACTGAGGAAGTCCCTTTGAAAATGACCCTCCCTGTGCATAAAATTAAAGTAAGTAAATACCAGGTTACTGTTAACAGATAAGTGTCTAGGAGACTCTAGCACTGAGATCCAGTTATCATCAGAAAAGGATCACCCACCCGTCTTCCAGATTCTGCAGTCATCCAAGTACATCATGTTACTGCGAAAGGCTTTTGTCATTTTACCTAAGGAGATTAATTAGTGAAAACTTGGTAAAGTGGTTGGGTTGCTGGACAGAGTCAGTCATGTTATAATGTTTCCGCTAACTAGTAACTAGTTCCTTTAGGGGAATTTAAAAGGTTGAGTTTTGCTTCTCCTGCCCCTGGACTATGGGGGGTGTGAGCACTGTGGATTCAGGGGTGGGAGCACTGTGGAACAGTCTCCATGGTCAGGAAGTAATGGGGGAGGGGGGGGGTGTCCCCTAGGCTCCTTTCCTGTTTTGATGGAAGAAAAATTGTTTTCTAAATGTTCATCCTGTCTTTTTTCCAACTTTGGATGGACAAACACGACGGCAAGTAGCAAAAGTCAGGCGGTCTGTTATTCTGTTGTAGCTATGATTTTGTGTTTATTTTACATGATCTTATGCGTCGTTTTCAATCCTCCTCATGCCCACCCTCCCTCAGACATGAGGGAAGTCAGCGCTTGATAAATAACAAGCCCACCTCCCTCTTAATTCAGTGCTTTACAACAGCACCCATGAGTGGAAAATGATAACCCAGCCAATGCTTCAATTTAATGTTTGTCCCTTTAGTGGGGGAGGCGAAGAAGGGGAGTAGCAGAGGTGGGGAAGGGCAGGAGGCTCATCCCATGAGCTTTGCACATACTTGCATTTATAGATGTGATTTATATGGAGCTCATGATCTTAATTATGAGTGCTTGTGAACTTTTTACATATGTCATATGTGCAGTTGGCTGACCAGAGGACATAGCTGTGCTACTGTGCGCTGCCACTGAGCCAGCAGGTTGGCCCAGCCACTGTGTGTTTACATGTGGACTGCCGGTCTCGTATCGTCTTAGCATGAGTCAGGCATGAACATATGTGGGAGTCACAAAGTGCTGGCGGTTGTAGCATGTGGACATATTTAGGTGGGTGGTGTGATTTTAGCATGCTGATGTTTGCAAGAGGAGGTTTTTCGCGTTCATGTCTTGCCTGGCTATTTTTGCCCAAGTTAGGTGCCTGCAGGGTCTCTCTGGCAGCAGGGAGGGGGTGCAGCTAGCAGGGTTGTGTATTGATTTTTTTGAGACGGTGATAATAAAATCATGAGCGCCGTGCCTCTGTCACTACTTCGCTCAATAGTTTCCTTGCATTCCCCTGTCAGAATCCCCTCGGTAACTGGTCACCGAGGTATGACAGGAATGCACCAGCTATAACCAGGACTGAGGTATGCCAGGTATGCATGATGAAGACAGGACCCAGAGGGTTCCTCCACGGGTTTGGTTTGTGTTAATTCCAGGAAGTGAGGGGACACGGTTGACAGCAGCAGTGCAGTTTATCACAGGGCTCTATCCAGAGAGGCCATTCCAGTTGGGCACAGTTCCTGCAGACGCCCATGTCTTTTGAGGGTGAAAGGCGACGTGGGTGTCTGCAGACGACAATGCGCCAGCCTGGTGGTTCAGTGGCACTGCACACAGGAGACTCGGGATAGATTCCCAAAGCCACCTCCTGTTCCTCAGGCTGGCCAGGGCTGAGAAACTGGCAGAGTTGGCATTCACGGCTTCTGGAAGGGAGGAAAGAAGTTTCAGCCGTCAAACAACAGCAACACCTAGTGCCCAGGCTTGGGGTGCACAGGCAGCAGGTTCTCGCAACAGCTGCGGGATATAAGCCCCCCGGACAAGGTCTAGATTGGGAAAAACCCAAGGCGTGTGGTGCTGTAGCTCAGAAGCAGTCTTTTCCATCTGAGCTTGAAGCCCAAAGCTGCCAGACTATTAAAGATATGCATAAGAGTTAAAAGAAAGCCACTGTGTACTGCTCAGCTTTTTCAAAAGTAAACATAGCAAGCAGCACTCATTCCCTCTCAGTTTTAATGCTGAGTCTTTATTTGTTTTAAATTCTTTAAGTTGTTCACTTGAAATGTCCATGAACCCTTGTAGCCTGCCATTTTCGGAAGAGCATCACGCCTTACCTTACATGGAATGGGAACATATTGGGCCATACAGCATGCGTGTGTGTGTGTGTGTGTGTGTGTGATTATCATTTCTAACATCACCACCAAATGGGTGGTGGCTCTCCCCCGATGACTCGAAATCTATTGAGAATCCAGGCAATTTGCGGCTCTCTTGCTAATATGTCTGCTGCAGGGATGCATGGAAATTACAGCGTAGCAGTTTTCAAAACTGACAGAATCGAACTGGCTGCTGTATGCGCTTCTGAAGCACTGCAGGGCACATGGAGGGTATGGATTTCTTTTAAAGGCATCTCATAATTGTAATACCATTGTAAAGCCAGGCCTTCCATCTAGGGCTGGGTGAGACATGGAAAAAGAATATGATTACAGTTAAGGACTACAAAGTCATCTAGTCTGCCCGTTCCTGATGCAATAATACCCAGGTCTCTGGTACTACCCTCACGGCTTAGGATCCTCTGTGCTAAATCCCACGCTTCAAATTTGTTAACTGTTTTGCTCCACCACTTCCTCTCCATTGTCCATATTTCCTTATTCTTTTCAGTATCTTTGCCCATAGACTCGCCAGCCTAGTGAGGGAGACTTTAAACTTAGGTTTTCCAGGGAACGGTAACGAAGGCTTCACAAGGACATGTAGTAACCAGGGGTGAAATCTTGGGAATGGAGAGCTGTAGAAAAAGCTCTGTATTAGCAGATGGAAGCAATTTAAAATACCAGATGTAAATTAGAAGAGAGTGGTTTGGGGAGAGCAAGGGAGCTGCTCGGGTAGTGGTATAGGGATGAGTGTAATTCTTAGGCAAGAATGGGTAGGAAATAGGCGAGAAGGGTGGTAGAAAAACAATGGGGAAAGTCATGTGTGCCGATGATCGCAGCCTGTCTAAATCAATCACTGACCTAGATGTCAGAATGCTGGATGTGGGCATTGATGTGGTTCAGGGATAATCATGGCTGGGAGGTGAAAAGACAGGACAGGTTAGCAAAAGTGGAAGCATAAGTTTATATTTTAAGTACAAAATAGAAAGCCATTGACAAACCAAGGACCTTATTTACTAACAAGCCGATACAGTACAGTGCGCTCCGGTGGAGCGCTCTGTTAGCCCGAGTTTGGCCACGCGTTTGACACGCTAGCTTTACCCCTTATACAGTAAGGGGTAATAGCGCGTCGAAAATGCGCAGCCAACCCACCCAAAACTAATAGCACCCACAACATGCAAATGCATGTTGATGGCTCTATTAGTTATTTTTACGCGATCCAGAAAGCAAAATGTGCAGCGAAGCTGGACATTTTACTTTAAAAAATTAACGCCTGCCCAAAGGCTGGCGTTAATTTCTGCTGGCGCCGGGGATATTAAGTCGGAGGCCCCAAAATTTAAAAAAATTAAAAAAATTAAAAAAAAAAAAAAGTTTATATCGGCCCTCGGCCCGCGGGTCAGAAGACAGACGCTCAATTATGCCGGCATCCATTTTCCGAACCCGTGGCTGTCAGCAGGTTTGGGAACCGACGCCAGCAAAATTGAGCGTTGGCTGTCAGCAGTTGGCTGACAGCCGATGTCAAAAAGGAGGCGCTAGGGACACGCTAGTCTCCCTAGCGCCTCTTTTTACCATGGGCCCTCATTTAAATACTGGATCGCGCGCCCAGAAGAGTGGCCTGGGCGCGCGTTGGGAAAGTTGGCACTCGTCTCGGAGCGCCGGCTCTCCCGCTGATTTTACTGTATCGGCCTGTAAGGATTTTCTCCCATTCTGTGTCTATGAGAAAAGTGTTTAGTAAATGAGGTACCAAGTAAGCAAGGAGCAGCTGATCTGCTGTGGTTTGTCCTATAGAAACCTCTGGGGTCTAATAGGTAGGTGTAATCTATAAATTGCCACTACAAGGAGAGCTGGTACAGCCACTCCAGTGGCTCAGGTGGTGAGGGCTGTGCACTGACATGCAGAAGGTTTTCAGTTCAGTTCAGTTCCTGGGTCAGGTCAACCACTCCTAGCATCAGCAATGCAACAGTATTCATAGTCCTGAGGGAGATGTGGTCACTAGCAGTCAGATTCAGGGCCCATGATTGTAGGTTTTCAGAAGTCCTTGGCTCAGGACTATCTGCTATGCTTGCCACTCACAGGGCCCATCCTGCAAGCAGCTTTTCTCACCACCAGCTGTGGGTTGATGCCCTGACATCACTGCTTTCTTTCTGTGGCAGGGGAGCCACTGCTGTCTCCACCTCTTCACAGCATACTGCCAGGATGCCCTTCACAGCAGGAGTACCACCATTGTTTTCATGTTCTTCACAGCGGGAACACCGCCGATGCTTCCACTCCGGCCAGTCTTGGGTTCCTGCATAGGCACGCGTGTGCCTCTTTTCCATATTTAAAGGGCCAGCAGTGGGAAAAGCCCCACGACCACAACTGATGATGTCATCGCCTCATCGCTCTTATAGCCTTATAAAAGTGTTCTGCTTCCACTCCTCGGGGTCTTTGCATCAGATCTTCATGGTTGTCCATGGTCTCCTTATCCGGCAAGGTTCTCCATGGTTTTCTTCTGTCTAGGTGGCTCTATGTTCTTCGTTGGATGTTCCTGATCCTCCTGTTCTTGTTCCAGTTCTGGTTCCTGGCTTCCTTGTCCCTTTGGAGCTCCGTCATGTTACTTGTTTAGTGTTCCTGGTCTCTCGTTTCCTCATCCAGTCATCTGAATCTTCGTCTCATCCGACTCTTCAGTCAAGCTCCTGATGTTCTGGTCTTCTGGATTCTTCCTCGTCATTCCTCCAGGCGTGCCAGCATCATGGCACATGACCAGCCACGGGTGGCTGTGTAGGGTGCTTCCTGGCACAGGGCCTGTTTCCAAGTCCGTTTTCAGTGGATCACATCCTTGGAGTCTATCCCTGTTTCTAGAGTTTCAAGTTCCAAGTTCCAAGTCAAGTTTAGAGTTCCTGTTCATGTTCTTAGTTCCGGGCTTGTGGAGCTTGAGCAGCCAGAGGATTGCCTTTCCTTGTTCCAAGCCTTGTTCTGAGTCCCAAGTGATGTCCTGACTCCAGTCTTCCTCCGAGTCCATCTTGAGCCTGTCCCGCTCCCCGCGTGGTCAGCGACCAAAATGTGGCGGGTTGTGTAGGGTGCGCAGTGGGACAACATGGTCCATGACCAGCCCACAGCAGGCTGTGTAGGGTGTGCTGAGGTACAGTGCTCTGGGAGCCTGGACTTCTCCGTTCCTGACTCTCTCCAGTTCCAAGTCCTCCGAGTGTCCGTCTCTAATTCCACGTTTTCGTGTCGTTTCAAGTCCTCTGAGTCTCCTGAGTCTTCGTCCAAATTCCATGTCAAGTCATGTCCTGTCCTCGACCTTTGTCTGACCTGATGCACTCATTATTCCCAAGTGGCGGGTCTGAAAGGGCTATCGAGTGGCCAGAGGGCTACCCCTGAGACCAGCATTGCATTGTTGGGTCTCACTCGGTGCGTTCAGGGTCAGCGGAGATCCAAGTGAGATTTGTTCCAAGCTTTCAGCTACGTTCCAAGATTCAAGCTATGACCCAAGATGCTAGCTCCATTCCAAGGTCTACATTATGTCTCAAGACTCAGTCATGGTCCAAGTCCCAAGCTATGTTCCAAGTTCTGAATTCCAATCCATGCCCTAACCGCTTGCCTCCCACAGTGTCTTCCTTGGAGTCTTGCTCTGGGGTCACGCCGTGGTTCAAGGGCTCACTCTCTTCGAGCAAGCGACTGCATCCCCCGCGCTCACAACACTATCACTGTAACAATTAGATTAAACATAAGTTGGGAGGGTTCTATAAAATAGAAGAAAAATCCCTGGATAATTGCAAATAAAGGTTCCAAGTCCAAAAGCACAGACAAACTCTGCCCAGCTAAAGGATAAAGATGGAAGAATGTTCAAATTGCCTGAATGTCCTTTTGGTCTTTAGAAGTGAATACAGTACAATACTCAATGTGGGATATCACCAGTAGCCTGCATAAAAGTGAATCTTCTGAGTCATGACTCTTACAGCAATGTTTTCTGTGTGTGTCTCATCTGGTTTGATTAGATTGTAAGCTCCAAGGACTAGCAACTGTCCATTATGTGTCTCTGTACATAGTATTTATTTATTTATTTATTTATTTATTTATTTATTTATTTATTTAAAGGTTTTTAAAACTGCCTTCCCAAACTCAAAAGAATGCCCAAGGTAGTGTATAAGTATTAAAAACATAAGAATACAGTAAATATGCAAAGTAAAATAATTAAAAATGCAAATAAATACAAGTCTGACTGTTCAACACGGTCGTCAACCAACCACTAAAGAATTACCCCATGTTTACGCAGCAATACCAGGATACCTACACAAAAGAGCCAAAGACCACCACCCTTCCCAACACTACCTCTTCTCCGCAATGAGAAAGAGCTAGGCTTTGACTTTCTTGCAGAATGACAGATAAATCAACTCCTGCATAATCTCAAGAGGAAGTCGATTTCACAATGAAGGAGCTACTATAGAAAAGACACTTGCCCTAATCTGTACCCTCCGCAGCTCCTCAAAGTTCGGAGCATATAATGTGACGGCACATACCAGTTCAATTTATTGAGCAAACGCAGAGGACCATTACCCCATATCACCCGAAATGTCAGAGCCAAGATCTTAAACTGAGCTTGTGCAGCAATTGGGAGCCAGCAATGAGACGTAAGCATCTCCGCTGAAGACGTTTGTATAGGGCAAGCCAAAATAATCTTTGTTGTTGCACTCTGAACTACTGGAAGGCTACTTGAGCTGTTTTAGGAGGATCACCCATAGGCCATTACAGAAGTCCAAATAAGAATTCCCTAACAAGTGGATCTCCAATGTAAAAGGATTCATGTCCAAAAAAGGATGCAATTTCTTAACCAGTCGCAAGTTTAGTAAAAGAGACTGAACCATCCTAGCAACTTAGTAATATAGTAAATTATGGCAGGAAAAGACCAAAATGGGCCATTCAGTCTGTTAAGCAGCAACCTGCCTGCTCTGAACAGATGTGCATACAAATTCCCACGTGGAACCTGACATGCACTCGCTCTTCCCCATGCCTTTCACCCAATTTCTCAAATTGCGACATCACCTTTTTTGGGTTGTAACTTGCACTCTGTGCAAGTAAACCCGTATCTTGTCAGTGTGATGATAAAGCAGTCAGAAAAGTTAATAATATAGTTGTGTGCATAAAATGAGGTATCACTGGTAGGAACAGGGACAGGTTACTGGTCATTTCTCATTTTGAGTACTGTGTTCAGTTATGGAGACCGCATTTACAAAAATGCATTAAGGCACTTTAAAGGTGGGCTAGGATACCTTTTGTGCCCTGCCACAAAACTCTGGTTGGAATGCCAGAAACAATAGCACAGATAAACAATTTGTTCTCTCAGGCCTCACACTGTAACATCACTGGGAACCATCTCTGTCGCACATGATACTCCCCACACTCATTCTAGTGGAAACCTCATCCACTCCAAGCCACATGCGGCCCTTAACACAATACAAAGTCTGGTTGTTCGGCTGGTTCGCCATACCTTTGTTGTGCTGCTTTTTTTCATTTTCTTTTTAAGTACTTTGCTGCACCAGATTTGGCAATGGGCCTTCAGGACACAGCACCTGATGGTATCTCCCATTCCAGTTCGGCATGGCTGCAAGCATTTCCACTTAGTGATCCCTGGAAGGGATCGTGATATTCACAGCGACCAGTGGCAAAGTCCAGTTTCAGTGTCAAAAGTCTCTTTTTCTGAATTCACGGCAACACAGCACAGCTCAGCACGGTATCTTTCTTTCTCAGAGGGCACCGCAACCCTGCTCCTCGTGCCTATTTCACCACACAGTCAGTGTCCTTGCACAGGGAATGTGATGAGACAGCCTCCAACTTTCTTGAATTGCATTGCTGATGGTTTGCAATGAGGACAGGACACGCACAGCAAAGCATTGTCATTGGCCGATTTCATGCAGTTTGCTTCCATGACGTCTCTATGGCAGGAACCAGCAGCCATTCTAATTCAGTGTCACAGGTCATAAAACATAGTGTGGTTACAATAAAAATCGTAGTGAAAACAGTCTTAACATTTCCTTCATATAAAGTCATATTTTCAACACTACAGGACCCCTATTTGGAGGCCAAAAGTGTGTAACCCCTGGGCTAATGTCCCATCCCATGATTCTGAAGACCACACCTCAAGTGAGTAACTTTCCTCTCCAAATGTTAAGCTTCTATGAGAGTCCAATATTCCCTGTCTGGGGGGAAAACTGTCTTCTCTATCCCGAGCATCATTAATCACTGGATTAAATCACACTGGACACTACAGTGGTTTCCATTTTGATGTTTACTGATTAAATTTGTTCAGTTATCTGTAAACTGATGTGATATCTCGATCGAATGTCGGTATATAAAAACAAACAAATAAATAAATAAATAGATATGGAAAATTTGGTGGAAATGTCCAGTTACAAGTTATTGTTTTTTTACACTCCATAAACAGTAATGATCTTCAATAAATTTGTGACTTTAGAATTTCAATAAATGGGTTCTGTTATTAAAGCCAATTAATTTCTTTAGTCCATTTCTTTGCCAATTAATGGGGTAGGTTTGGTACTTTCCCCAAAATTGTGGCAGATAGTATAGTAACCTAATTTAGATATTTTACTTAAAAGTTCTATTTATCATGCCTTGACCAGATGTCTCAAACTTGACTTCTTATTTTTCATTACTTCCTTTGTTGGTACCAAGAGGGTACCTCCTTTTTCCTTTCATCAGCATCCCGATGATGTGGATGTGGGCATCACCGGAAGGATGCCACAGATCTTCCTGACATTCTCCTTCTCCCCAGGAATAAATGCAGATTCATTCCTCCATAGGACTTTCATCGGTTCTCTCAGGATGAGAGACACCACTCCTTGTTACGACTGTCGCTGCCCGACGTCTCCTCTCCGCCCTCCTTACCTCGTTGGCGACTCCTCCCACGGTTGATGGACACCTGGCTGCCGCGGCATCTGCCTGCCGTC
This sequence comes from Rhinatrema bivittatum, assembly GCF_901001135.1. Lineage (NCBI taxonomy): Eukaryota > Metazoa > Chordata > Amphibia > Gymnophiona > Rhinatrematidae > Rhinatrema > Rhinatrema bivittatum. The sequence continues at coordinate 419,692,516 of NC_042616.1, read as the reverse complement.
CTCTCTGGCATCTCCAGTCCAGCTTGGGCGCTGCATCCCGCCATGTTGTTCAGCTGCCATAGGGTGCGTGCGCCGCGCGGCCCTGCTTCTTATTCCTTCTTTGGCGCGATCCTCAGGGGTGTCCCCCTGTGATGACGTCACGCATCCCGGATACAAAAGCCTACTCTGTTTGCTAGCTAATCGAGTTAGCAAGGCGGTGATGGGACTCCTTACGGATGGGATTCACTCTCCATACCTAGCTACTCTGCCTCTCCTTAATTGGACTTACTCTATCGGGGTACCCGCTCCTCGGGGGCCTCTCTCTTTTCTTTCAGGTCGCTGTCTGGAACCGGTACTCGCTCCTCGAGGGCCCATGTTCCTGGACTCGCTGCCTGAGCTAACTTCTGCTTGGAAAAAACCGCTGCCTACACCATCAGTGAGTTACCATCTATACTCTCTCAGAGCTATTCCCTGGATCCAGGTATTCCCTTCGCTCCTCGAGGGCCTGCTTCTATTCCAGCTTCTGTGTTACCTTCCGGGAGAAACCGCTGTGTGAATAATCTACCAACGAGGCTCTATACCAGAACCCTGTGCATGCTCCACTGTACTCACTATCTCAGTTTCTCTCCACTACAGCACAGCTATTGAGGGATCACTGTTCCAGTGTCCTGAGGGACTACAAGCCCAGCCGGGCGTCGTCTCTACTCACTACTGCCACCTCTGGTGGCTTTTCAACTCTTTTTAATAAAAGATAATTCTGTGTTGTGTGTCCTAAAGCTGAGCCTGACCTGTGGCCCCTCACGGGACTTCCCCCCATGGGCGTGGTCATCTGCTACAGTGTCCAAGGGTCCACCCAAAACCTTACAAACAATAACACTCCTTCAGATGAAATACATTGACAATCCTGGGCCATAGGGTACTCAGGCAAGTCTTAAAAATAAGTCCTTAAAGGGGAAAACCAAAACCCAAGGAAGGAAGGGTGGAAAAACTTCCTTTTCTAAAACCAAAAGATTCCCAAAAAAGGCATCTTAGGCAAAAGCACTCTATATGTTTCCATATCCAGGCCTCTTTATCAGAGGCCACAGGGTCCTTCACTAAGGAAAACAAACAAAATTGAAGATAACATAATAACATATTGCCCTCACCTCTAATAATGTCAATGGTCTTTATACTCTGGGAACCCCACCATTTAAGTCTCCCACATGAGAGAGACGAATCCACTACTTCTATTCCCCCTTGAGTAATGGGATATTCTTCTTAACAGAGATCTTTTAGGTTCTCTACACAAACGACAGCACCTTTAGTTCTCTCTGGGGTTGGTCATTTTGCAGCACCAGGGCATTCTAAGCAGGTAGAAATGGCAATTACTTAGAGGACTGCACATCCTCTATAAAATAACCAAAGCCACCCTTTTCTTACTGTATATCAAGCTAGGCTTCAAGTCTAATAGAAGACTCACTCCAATTTGTTTATACAGATATTCCCATCTAGGTGGTGGCCTTTGGCTTATCCAGGCCCTGTCCAGTTAGGCCACTGCCTCTCTTGGCAGCCTCCTGGCCCTCGAGGTCTCCCTCTGGCAGTCTCTCCAGGACACTTTCCTCTCTATCCAAAACCACCTGATTAGCCTTACCTGGCCCCTCATGTCCTGCCACCTCGGGACAACTTTTCCCAGCAACCTTTTCCTTAAAGCAGAATTACCTCTTTCTTCTCTTGAGTCACAACTTCCTGAAACTATGATTACATAAGGCTTGCCATACTGGGTCAGACCAAAGGTCCATCAAGTCCAGTAGCCTGTTTCCAATAGTAGCCAATCCAGGTCACAAGTACCTGGCAGGATCCCAAGGAGTAGATAGATTTCAAGCTGATAATCCCAGAGATAAGAAGTGGATTTCTGCAACTCTACCTTAATAATGGTTTATGGACTTTTTTCCAGGAACTTGTCCAAACCTTTTTTGATTCCCAGCTGCCTTGCCCTTAAAGTAACATTGCCTCTTTTCTTTCAGTCACTTTCCTGTCTGAAGTGTTTTCTGTCTCTTTGACGGACCATCATAAATTCCAGTTTCACTCAGACTTCAACCAGAAAGTAGCATTTTCTTTTTCTGTAGAAAGTGAAGTTAAGGGGGTTGTAATCTGGAGCTGAAGGGAGGGAAGTTCAAAAGGAAGGTGAGAAAGCATTTATGTCACTCAGTGGGCAGTGACACCTGGAACAGGCTTCCAGCAGAAGCGAGAGGACTCCAAACAATGGCAGAATTCAAGCACGCATGAGGTAGACATACGGCGCCTCAGTGGCAGGGGAAGGGAGAAACAAGACCACAGGTCATTGGTCAAATAAGACCTGTGACAGCACAATAGGCAGGCACGAGAGGGCAAGCCGGCTGGACCAGGTGACATTGTTGATGTTTCTATGTTACTCCCGCGTGTACCTCTTTTTCAGCTTCGTATTGTGGCCCCTTATTCTCGAACTTCCTTCCCGCTGAAAAATACTTGCTTCTTGTGCATTATTTATACCTTTAAGGCTTTTGAATGTCTCCACCATATCCTCCATTCTCTTTTTTCTCTTTCGGGATATACATGCTCAGTACATGTCTTATTTATGTCTTACATGTCTTAAATCTTTTTTCATAGTCTTTATAGACTGTGCGGATTCTGCAGCATATTTTAGTAGCCTTTCTCTGGAATGCCTCTATTCTGTCCAGATTCATCTAGAAAAGTATGGCCTCCAGAACTAGACGTAATTGTTCCAGATGATGTCTCACCAATGACCTGTACAGAGGCATTATCACTTCTTTTTTTTCTGCTGGTAAAATTCCTTTCCCTATGCACCTTAGAATTTTTTGTGACATCATCAAAAGCCCTTAATGCCTTTAACAACCTTCTTATGCGTAGTTGCCACTACTTAATCCCCTATAGCAAGGACAGAGAACTCTGGTCCTCAAGTTCCACAAACAGGTCTGGCCTCCGGGATTTCCACAATGACTATTAATAAAATATATCTGCAAAACTGTGATCTTCAAACTGAATTAATTTGCATAATTTAGCTCTCTTTAAAACTAAACTTATTTGCATCTCTCAGGTACTGGTGTTCTCCAGCCTTATCCTATAGTATACACCTGACAGGGTTCTACAAAACAGTTCCAGCCTCCTCTCCCCCACTGGCATACAGACTATGCCACATTTGCACAGCACACAGTTATCAACTGGCTCCAGATGTTCAGGACAGATTGATCCAGTCCTGGTTTTACACCATTGCATGCTGGGACTTATTCTGATTTACCTATTGCATTCCCTCGGAAAATCAAGACCATAAATACCTGCATGCAGGGGAGTAAACCAGGACTGGATCAACCTGTCCTGAAAATCTGGAGCCACTTGGCAACCCTCCTCCCTTCAACCCTCACCTTCAGTCACAACCCTGCTCCTGGGTGCTGAGCAGAACTCTGCAGTGTCTGCAAAGAGCATTGGAATCGCTGCTCTCCCTCCAGGTCCCTACCTCCTGGGAAGCTGCCCAAGCACCTACCGTGACAGGCTTTTCTCAACAGCTCAGTGTGTTGAGTCAGAATGCCAAGGCTGCCCAAGGACAAAGCCCAATACTGTTACAGTGGCCTCCCCCTCACATGGCTTCCCAATTACATCATCAATAATGTCTAATGCAGCAAGATTCTATTTCTGACCCCCCTCCCCCTCCCAACTCCATCATCCTCCCATCTCAGTCTCTAAATCAATCCCCCCCTGATAAATTCAAAGTGGCTTCTCCCTGGACAGTCCACTTCAATAGATTGCCAAACCCTTTGACCTGTCATAACAATATGAAAATCCAGGGATATTGTCCCGGGAAGAATGAACTTCTATATATAGAGCGTTGGAGTCACTTGCTCTTTTCCGGCCTCTGATTTCTTCCTCTCCACCCTCGCTCATTCTGTCTCTGGTGCTTCTCTGTCTCACAGAAACACAATGGGCTCCAGTACAGAAGTCTGAAAAGTGATCAGATGACCGGGCAGGCAGCAGGCAGAGGGACTTTCCTAAAGAGACAGGAAGGCACTGTTCAGTGTGTCTGCGTATGCGTGTGCATTCATGGCAGTACACCCGACGGGGGTGTGACAGGTCATGAATGACACCTTGAGTGTTCTGTGAGCACAGCAAAAAAAAAAAAAAAAAGGAAAGAAATTATTCTGGTCTGATGTGGCAGAAGGTTCTGGAGTTGCTGAGGTTGTTCAGACGACGGGAGGTCAATATATTTTTATGCCGTGCTTGGCGTAATGGATCACCTCCCAGTGCCAGGAAAAGGAACATAGTTCCAGTCTTTTTCTCTCTTTGCATTATTACACTGGAGCATCCTTATACACAGGTGAAAGTGCCTCTGTAGCTGGGATAAATGGCAGATGCAGGCTCCATGTGAGTCTCCGCTCAGCTTTCCGCTTAGCATCGGTTCTGTAGCCACTCGCTCGCCGCTGACTGAAAGCAGATTCTTCGAGTCGGGCTTTGCTCTCCCATCAAGGGACGTCAGACCGTCACAGGTCCATCGAGCGAGGATGACGGCACGAGCGAGGAAAATGCAGACTCGGCTTCTGAGCCCCATATTCACTGAGCGGTGACTGGGAGGGCAAAAGAGTAATTCTAAGGAGAAAACTGGGCAGGACGGGGGGGAAGCAAGAGAGGTGTTTCTTAAAAGAAAGAAAAGAAGTTTAAAGTAGAAGCATTTTAAACCATGCAGCATAACCAGGTTTGGCTCTAAGTTAACCGGTGCCCTCTGCAAAAACTGAAACTGGGGCCCCTAGTTGACAGCAGCTCTGGCACAGCACTCCCCTCCTTCAGCAGTGGCAGTGACTCCACTCTCCTCTTACCTACATACTTCCCTCAGCCTCTGCCCTGCTCTTTTCCTACTCAGCAGCATCCCTTCTTTTTCTTGCCTCCCTTCTTCCTCCTCCCTGCAGGCTGATGCGTCACCTACCACCGTAGACAGTATATTCCTTCCCCCTGCACACGTTCTTGAGTCTCCTGCTCGCAGAAATTATGTGGAAGGGTGCGGGAGGGAGGGGGCAACGGCGCCCTCTTGAGCCTGGCACCCTGTGCGGCTGCACAACTTGCACACCCCCAAAAGCCGACCCTGAGCATAACCCCCATTTTAAATCTTCTCCCATCACTTCATGAGAACAAGAAGAAAGGCAGACTCGGGGAAATCTGAACAGAAGGCAGGCCATTTCACTTGCAAAAATGCCCTGTGCTAGACCCTCTGAAATAGGCCCCTTCAGCAACCCTGAAGCAAGCAAGCTTACTACTGCAGACGTTTTATTTTATTTTATTTTTATCAAGTTTCAATAACAAAGAAATCATAATAATTAACATAGGAATAATTCAGAAATCCAATATAATCCCAATACAAAGAAAACAAGAAATCACCAAGCAAATGAGATTAGGGATACCTTGCATCAAGCCCAGAAGCAGCTTGGGAGGGAGGAACAATAAAGAAATATAAATAAAGGAAATGTAAAAGAAATGCATCTGACTTGCATGCCTATGCAATACCGCGCGCTCAGGCTAGCGCACAGGTTAACCCACGGTTGGATGCGAATTTTGGGCTCGTGTCCATAACCCCTGATGCAATAAGGGGATCAGCACGTCCAAAACCAGAGTGTAGTTAATAGCACTCATCACATGTAAATCCCGTGTTGATGAGGCTATTAGCTAATACCCCCGATGTAAAAAAATAACCGTGCACCCGAAGCGCACATTTTAACCCTCAAAAATTAATGCCAGCCCCGGAACCTGCGTTAAGTCTTGAGGAGCCCCAAAAGTTTAAAAGAAAATCAGAAAATACTGCTTTTCTGTGGTGCCTCTGACTTAATATTGCTCACACTTCAGTCACCACACTGCCTTATTTACATATTTATTGTAACACTTTTTAGCCCAGGTGCCATAGGATTTAATGGGAAAATCCCCACACTCACACACACAGCACTTCCCACACATATACACTTATTACAGTCGAATACAAACTGCTAATGCCTTAGCAAGCTTCATTACATGAGAAATTTCTGACAGGCAAAGCCTGCGTATGTCCAAATTGAAAAAAACAAAACAAAATAAAATTTTCCCATCTATTCTGCATCTTTTACTCACAGCTGTCTTTTCCATGAAAAACAATATTCACAGGACACTAGTCACATAACTTTCCCTTATACATGACAACTTTTGCATTGCTGTTATGGCCTGGCTTCACAATCCTGTAAACCCCCTCTGCATAAGCCAGCAAGGCTAAGGTCACTGGGCACCTGAGCCTCATTTGCCACACAAAAGGAATCTGTTGTGTCTGTGGACCCTTGGGCCGAGGCAAGATTGATGCAACCTGCAGGGAGGAGCCCCGGAGGTTCTCACTATCGGCAGGAGGACCCACCTATACCAGCTCACATTTCCCTCAGGTTGAGCCTGACCAAGAACAAGTGGGTTGAAGGCTGAAGACAGGCTGGACGAAGACTGGAATGGCGTGAGCAACACGCACTAATATAGAGGAGCTGGTCTTGTTGCTGAGGCAGTGAGGGAAGGCGAGAGTGAGCCCTTTATAGGGCTTGGCGTGTGATGTCATCAGCAAGCGCCACAGAGCTTTTCCTGCTGCGGGCCCTTTACACGAAGAGAGGTCAGGCATGCACGCACCTAAGGAGGAGTGCGGCAGGATGGGGCCCGGTGTCATCCTGCCAAGCGAAGAGCTGATGGAGCGTGGCATCCTGCCACGTGGAGAATCAGCAGCACTTAGCTGCGTCCAGGAGCTAGCAGCAATGCCTAGCCGGGGAGGTGAGTGAGGCAGTTTGCAGGGCAGCCCATGGACCGCCAAATGTAACAGAATCCATCAAGTTCTCTGCATCTCCAGTAGTCATGCTATAATAAAAGGGCTTCTGTCTTCATTTTTCCTGCTAGCCTCCTTCTACCTCCTATAACACGTCCATTGGATATATTTCCTGGTGCAGTACCTTTTGGGCTGGGAGGCCCTACACATCTCTTACTATAACTGATCTGAATAGGGATGTGGGTCAGTACTTATGGAAGTAACTAAGTTACATACAAACCAAAGGACACATCTGGAGACCAAAGAGTCACTGTTGCCACTCACCTTTCTTGCTTCCTTCTCCACAGGTTGCTATTTAGAATCACTAATCAGTAAAACACTGTGCCTGAATGTAATGCGCCTTGAGCTATCAATTAAAAGGTGAGAGCTAAATATAAATGAATAAATAATTAGTATAGAAAGCTTGTTAGTCATGCCCAGGCCGCACAAAATGATGTTGGCCCTTTAAGTACTAGCAATGTGCTGGCCTAGCTGGAAGAATCACTTCTACCATGACGCCTAGTTACCATGAACCACCTGCTTTTCTGCAGCTGGCCCTTTAAGACCACACTAGTGGGACGAGGATGACTATACTTAGCGCAGGGGTGGCCAACTCTAGTCCTCAAGAGCCACAAAAAGACCTGGTTTCCAGAAAATCCGTAATGAATATACATGAGATATATTTGCATACAATGTAAATATATTTATTTATTTATTTATCGAGTTTTATATACCGTCATTCGGTTTCACCATCATAACGGTTTACAAAAATACAAAGGTTACAAGGTTAAGGAGGATAACAAGGGTTTCAAAAAAGGTTAAAAAATCTTGTTAACATAGGGATATCATATAGAAGTTAGTTGTTCAGTTTTTACGTTTCAATTCTTTGTTATAGTACATTGTTGTGTTGAGTTTCATTTTTCTTCAGGTTAGATTGGAGGGGTTGGCGTTGTGTTGTTCATTGGGTGAGTTGGTATGCTTTGGTGAACATCCATGTCTTTATTTATTTAAAACTTTTTTATACCGACATTCATTTGCATGTCACATCGGTTTACATATAACGGGGTTAATATAACATGATTTAGAAAGTGAAGAATAAGTTACATGAAACAGGGAGGCGAAGGAACAAGATGGGAATGTAGTAGAAGAATAAAGGGTCCAACTTCAAGTTCTATAACACAACCAGCTCATTTAACTGTTCATTGTAAATATTTAAAATGCTATTAACCTTTTCTTTTTCCTTCCTCTCCCAGTTTAAGCATCCCTGTTTTTTGTAACTGCTTTCTTCCGCACTACAGTTCCAGTTTGCTATGCACCGCTGTTTTAATGTAAACCAGCATGATGTGATTTTATCATGAATACCGGTATATAAAAACCTTAAATAAATAAATAAAATAAGGCAGTTGGATAGGTTAATAAATGAAAGAAAAATAACGTAAAATAAAATGAACTGAAATGGAGTAATTATTTACAAGATTCTGTGTTGAGGCTCTAGTTCAAGGAGTTAACTAAAAGTAATAATAGATAAGCGTCTGCAGTGGGATGGAAGACTAGTGCTCTCCCTCTTCCATCCCCACTGAGGCTTGACACCCCCCCCAAAAGTGTGTCAAGGAGATGAGCTGGGGGAGGGCAGGAGCTTCAAACCTGGGAGGGACTAGGTCAGAAATTGGGGGAAGGGATGTGTATGTGAGACAGGGAGATGTGAGGGGTAAGACTGTGAACTGAAGGAGTTCAGCTTTTGGACAGGGGGAGGAAACCCAGCCAGCTGGCAACCAGTGGAGGGAGAAGCCCAGCATAAGAGGCTAGAGCATGTGTGAGTGAAAGGGGGAAGCTTGCGTGCATGCATGAGTGAAAGAGGCATGCATGTGTGCGTGTGAGAGAGTGAAGCACGTGTGTGCGCATGCATGAGAGAGGTAAGCGTGTGCGTGCGTATGATGTGAAATGCATTTTTAGAAGATCGTGCTTGGAGGGAGGAGGTAACTGTGATTCTTCAGTATATTTATCAAACTCTTAGGGGGTGGGGGCAGTAGTAGGACCTATGGCCCATGCCCTGGATCTTTTAAGTACCTCGCCACGCCCCTGCCTGTAGTGGTCGGCAGCCATCGCAATACTGTCTCTTTCACAGTGCCAAGAAAGGGGAAAACGCCAACTCTTCCCTGAAACTTTTTTTATGGTGCCATTTCAGTGGAATCAGATAAAGTAAAAGGGATGAGGTTAGCACAGCCTGGACCTCATGATTTTCCATGGGAAAAACAGAAAATTAGAAAAAATCATTTCTCCCTGCTCTAGGTCACAGTGGGCAAAATGGAGGCTATCTAGACTTAACTCCTGTTCTGAGTTAGAATAAACGTAATTGTGATCGAGGCCTCGGGGAGGCAAATAATTGGGTGGGTGACTAACCCTTCGGGCTTGGGGGTCAGAGGAAGAGCAGAGCCCAGTAATGCAGAGCATAGAGATGAGGGTCTCTGTTTTACACTCTCCAAATATCTTTTCAAGCCCATATGAATACGGCTATTAATCAAGTTTACTTAGGGAATAGCCCCACTGCTATTAATTGCATCAGTAGCATGGGATCTTCTTAGTGTTTGGGTACTTGCCAGGTTCTTCTGGCCTGGATTGGCCACTGTTGGAAACAGGATGCTGGGCTTGATGGACCCTGGGTCTGACCCAGCATGGCAATTTCTTATGTTCTTATGTTCTTACAGCTTGGGTGTTTCAAAGCTGCAGGAATAGCAGCGGAATATTCCTCTTTTAGGGCAGTAGGTATTTAGGAACCTCCCCCGACAATCAGTAACTCTTCACCTAGCAAAAAGCTGAAACCACTGAGGGTGACTTGAGCCCCTGAAGAGATTCCCCCATCAGGGAAGGAAGCCCCTATGGCTCCTGTGGGAGGGTCTGCCAGCTCTTCCGATGTCATAATTACTGCATGACACATAGGAAGGATCTCCCTTTGTACAGGGAACAGCCAGACCAGGGCAATCCTTACGTGGCTTGTCCTGGTGTCTGGCAACATGTCGAGCCCAGCCAGTCAGTAATCTTTTCATTAGTCAGTGCACTGTCTGGTTCACCTGAAAGGCCTATAAAAAAAAAGTTCTTTTACAAATGCTTAAAGATTAACTGACTGGAGGATAGAGAAGGACAATCATAAAAACTATTTGTTCCTCCCACTCCTGCTTACTTATCTTTCTGAAACCACTACAGCTGCCAAGTGACCCAGTTTCTAAAGGGAGACTTTGAGTCAGTCCTGGCATTCTGACAGATCTCCTCCTGGTGATTTTAATAGCAGCAGTGCTGAGTTCAAATGCAAGAAGCAGGACAACAAACACTGCAGTGCACGGAGGATGTAGGCTGAAGAAAAACCAGGCTTGGTGAAAAGTCACCCTCAGGAGTAAGATACTGGGTCACTTGGCAACTGTAGATCAGCCATGGTGAACTCTGGTCCTTGAGCAGGGCCGGTGCTAGCCTTTTTGCTGCCCTGTGCGAACAATTATTGTGCTGCTCCCCCTCCCCACCCCCCTGCATTTTCATTTAGTCACTGTCTTGGGCCCACCAAATACAGCCCAGGTCCTTCCAGCAACCTAAACTTTAAAAACTGTCACCCCCCATCTCCGGGTCTTCACCCCCCTCTCCCGGAAACCAAGGCCAGTGCAAGAGTATTAGGTACTGTAGGCGAACCTTATACCCTTGCATCCCACCCCCACCCTCTCTACACACACAGTTAAAAATATGCATTCATAATAAGAGATTTTACATGAAAAAGAATATTCAAAGTACAGTCTTCTGAGATTAAAAAAATATATATCAACATGTATATTACATTTGCATGCACTGCTATGGTGCCAACCAGAAAACCCTACAAAACAAGAGCTTAGAACCCATATGGCATTAGGACTGTGTTGGGTATGGGCTTGACCCTCAGAAAGCTATGAGTAAATTATAGTTAAAATATAATAAGCCTCCCATACCAAAACACCACTAACTGCCAGCACTTAAAAGTAAGAACCCTATCAATGAGAAGGCAGCACTGCAAATATTACACGAGGCCCTAAAACACCAATACACCTCCTATTAGGAAAACAGAACAAACCAAGCTGCTATGGATCCCTTGCTCACACATACAGAACCTCACCAAATACTGAAAAAAGAAACCGTTACGTATAAATAGAAACATGCAGGCAAAAACTGAATTGGAAACCAGAAGTCAGACTCTGTATGCAGTGCAACAATAGAAAAACAGAACCATCACCAATCCTCAGCCATTAAACAATAAAATAAAAAAATATAATAAATACATAAATCAGAATAGTATAAACATACTAATACAAAGCCGTTTTCAAAACAGCTGATGAATGGAAGATCCAATAATTAAAAACTCATATAAAATTTGTTTTAAATATTAATTAAATTAAATATTAAAAATATTTAATATTAAAATATTAAATATTTTAATATTTATTGATTTACGTTCTTTTGTTCAATAATATGTTGATTGTTTAATGTAACACCGCACGTTATCTGTTTAATACTCTGTCTATTGTTTAATGTAACGCCTTACCGGCGACAGTTTTGTTCTGTGGAAACCGACTTGATTTGATATGTATATCGAGAATGTCAGTATATAAAAACTCTAAATAAATAAATACATAAATAAATAAATAAATTGCCCAAATACCAATAACATATTTCAAAACAGCAGACACATCAAATATTATCCAAAAATTAAAACTAATAACTAATAAGGGTAAGAATTAATGCTCTTCATACCTGGGAATATTTTATTTCCAGTCACACTGGGATTATCATAGATTAATGAGAGAGGGATGTACAAGCTTTCTCTTCCTTCTCTCATAGATATAGGTATAAATCTATACATACACACACACACCCACACACAAACATACAAACATATGTTCTCTCTCATGCTCCCTTTCAAATATACACATGCTCCCTCTTACTTACATACACACACACACACAAGATCTCTCTCTCATACCTACATGCTGAGACACATACATATGCTCTTACACATACTCCCTCTCTCACATACATATGCTCACACACATGCATGCTCAGACACATACACACACATATATCCTCTCTCTCACACAACACACGCATGCTAACACACACACATACCCTCCCTATCACACATACATGCTCAGACACACACACGAACAGAAGTGGCAAGCCCATTCAGAGAATCCCTTATGCTTGGATACCACAACCTTTCCTAATATAAACTGCAGAATTTATTGCTCAAAAAGAACCATTTAGACCTCTTATTCATCAACCCTAGAGCTTGGTCTCTTCACCGGTCTCAATGCTCCTTTTCACAAACACATGCTCAAACACACATACACACACACGTGCTTCCTTTCACACACATATACTCAGACACATGCAAACACATGCTCACACACATGCTCAGACTCGCACACAGGTTCCCTCCTGCTCCTCCTCCTCCTACACACACATATCGGTTCCCTCCCTCACACACATACCAAGGTCTTGCCTGGCAGCCATGGGGCTTCCTCTTTTTCACTTGTCACGGGGAAGGTTGGAAATCACTTCGCAGTCTTTTTTTCTTCTGGCTGCTTTGCAGGTTGGGACTGCTGGGCAGCCCTGCAGCTCCTTGCTGTCAACTGCATGGCAGGTTGGGAGCACCGGGCGGTCCTGCAGCTCCTTCCGCTCAGCCACGCGGCAGGTTGGAAGCACCGGGCATCCCTCAGCTCCTTCTGTTCAGCTGAGCAGCAGGATAGGAGCAGCGGGCAGCCCGCAGCAATTTCCGCTCAGCTGCTCGGCGGGTTGGGAACCACCGCGCGGCAGCGGCCTCTTCCTATTGGATTCCTGGTGGGGCCTGGTGGTGGTGGCATCAGCAGCATTGTCTTCATTTTGGGACTGACTGTGGCCCCCAGGTTGCCGCCCCCTTCAGGCCGCCGCCAGGTGCAGGTGAACGGCTTGCACAGTGGGTTGTGCCGGCCTTGTCCTTGAATGCCTCAAACAAGTCTGATTTTCAAGAAAGCCAAACTAGGCAAATGAGCTTGAGCCTTCTTTGTATCCAATGCATGCATATATATCTCATTTAATATTTTTTTGTGGAAATCCTGAAAGCCAGATCTCCTTGATGCGCTTGAGGACAGGAGTTTGCCATCTCTGCTCTAGATGCTGCTAACCTAGCAGTAGGGAACTCCGGGCCTCAAGTGCCTCAAGTAGGTCTGATTTTCAGGATATCCACAATGAATATGCTTAAGATGTATTTGCTACTATGGAGGCAGTGCCTGCAAACCTCTCTCATGCACGTGCATTGTGAATATCCTGAAAACCAAGCCTGTTTGTGGCACTCAATGCCTAGAGTTGCCAACATATATGTGAGACCTACTACCACTCCACCCAGTGTTTTTAGGTTCCTCATTTGTATCTGGGAGTGAAATGACCTAAACTTCATAAGCTGAGAAAGATCATGTGTCAGAGAAAGAAGGATTTCATGAACTTTAATTCTGAGGAACAGAGCTCTGACTCCAGCAGGACAGATTGCTGTTACCATTCTTTTCTCACTCTGTCTTCATCCTCCCCACTCTCCCCTCGCATGCACAATTTAGATAACTTATTTCATAAAGAAGCTTTATTTAAACAGGGATATGAGAGAATGGAAAGAGGGGCAGTCCATCTCTTTCACTCTCTCTCCCTAGCCAGGTGTTGCATGTGCCAGGTGTTGGCTCTTGGTCTCCAGCTGCTGTGCTTCTGTTGTATCAGAGGAGGAGGACGAAGTGGTGAGGAGGAGTGGTAGCAGTACTTATTAGCTGATATGGAGCAGGTGGGAAACAATCCTTGCTGGTTTGATAAGCAGAACCATTGTGAGGCACCTCCTGTGCTAACTACTGGTGGGGGTATTGCTCCTGCAGAAGTGAGTACCTTCCTCTACCTTCATGCCCCCATCAGGGTCACCTTCACTGGTCACAGGGCAGCCAATGACAAACACCATAGAATACTAAATGTACCTAAAGAGGAATATGTTGTTTATGTTATACTTGTATACCACCTCATGCAAACAGAAGTTTGACTTCAGCATTCATACTTTAATAAAGCTCATGTCTCTTCTCACCAGCTGGTGCTCAGGTGGCAAGGGCAGGAGATAAGATAAACTCATCACCCCCAAAAGAGGCACTGCACACCTGCCAACTACAGAGCTGGCAAGCATGGCTGGATAATATGACCAGGGCTAAATTTAAGATTGTGGTGCCCATAGGCAGTGCCATGGCGATGGGAGCCCCTTTGAAGCTGTGCTGGCACATCTTCACAATAGCAAGCAGAAGCTGGCTTCTCTTTGGCCTGGATATTTGGTATTTTAAAAATTTGGCACCTTAGGCAATTGCCTATGTTGCCTATACCTAAATCCAGGCCTGGATATGACGTTATAACTTAACTGTTATGTCTTCAGCTGAAACCAATTAGAGAGTTTAGTTCAGCAAAAGGGATCAGTGCTTTCTTGAAAGGTATTGCAAATTATATTGATGAACCTCACTGTGGCTGAATGCTGTTATGTTATGAGGGGATCCTTACTGGGACTTTAGATTCACTTGCTAACACCACAAAATTACGAGTTTCCTCACTCAGCTTCATTACTAACAGCTACCTAGGAAGCCAGCATAACAAGGTTCACAGTTACATCCTTACCACACGATCTGAATGGAGAAATTACTACTTACCTGATAATTTCCTTTCCTTTAGTGAAGGGCAGGTCAATCCCAATGAGTGGGTTATGAGCCTCTGCCAGCAGATGGAGACGGAGCAAAAGCTGACGTCACGGCTATATAGTCCCATCTTGACATCAGCCCACCAGTATTCTCTGGAACAGCCAAACTGTGTACAAACCTGATTAAATTTGAACATTATTAGCAATACACAACCATTCATGTTTCTCAACCAACAGGAACACTGAGCTCAGCCAAAAGAAGGAACATATCCAGCAAATAAAAGGCTAGAGAAGCCACTTACCAGTTATCAATGAAAAGCAGGAATCATACTCTGCATAGCTCGCCTTAAGAAAGCTAACCACAAAATCCAAATCTGGCAGTCGAAGGTGGGTCTAGGATTGATCTACCCTTCACTAAAGGAAAGGAAATTATCAGGTAAGCACTAAGCAGTAATTTCTTCTTCCTTAGCATTCGGGTAGGTCAATCCCAACAAGTGGGATGTACAAAAGCTAATCCTGAAAGGGAGAGAGGCTGCCAGCAGCCCAGTCAGAACTGCCCGCGCAAAAGCGGCATCCTCCCTAGCCACATCCAAGTGGTAATGCTTGGAGAAGGTGTGCAAAGATGACCATGTTGCCACTCGGCAAATTTCAGCAGGCGACAACAAACGAAGCTTCGCCCACGATACCACCTGAGCCCTCATGGAATGCGGTCTAATCTGCTTCAGTAAGGCAACCTCAGCAGCCACATAGGCTGCCATAATGACCTCCTTAACCCAGCGGGCAATCATTCCCCATGTCACTGGGGCTCTCTGCTTACCTCTACCACAGAGCACAAACAGGTGATCAAACTTCAGAACAGTCTTAGTCACCACTAAATAGCACAGTAAATGATGCTTGATGTCCAAGGAACACAAAAGGCGGAGCTCAGCTTCATCTCTGTCCCTTTCGAAGGCAGATAGCGAAATGGACTGATTCAAATGAAAGTCTGAAACCATTATGGGCAAAAAAGGAAGGCACAGTCTGAACTGCACCCGGAGTCACACAAAGAAAAGGCTCATGGCTGGAAAGAGCCTGCAGCTCAGAGACCCAATGAGCTGAAGAGATTGCTACCAGAAAAACTATCTTCAAAATAAGCAGCTGCAAGGAAAGAGTACATAGCAGTCAAAAAGTCGAACCTGCTAAGAACTCGAGGACCAAGTTAAGATCCCACAAAGGCACCGGAAACCGCAATGGGGGATGAAGCTGTTTAACTCCCCGTAGGGTCAGTGCAAGGATAGTAGGCGCCCTAGGCAACTTCTGCCTTGCGACTGCCCCTCCCCCCCCAGTTGAGTTGTGCTGCCCCAGGTCGTGCCCCCCACCCCCCCACGTCACGCCACCCCGCCTTGCCCCTGACTCCTACCTTGTTTGCTTGCTTCTTAGGGCCACGAGCAGAACGCGCTGCTCACAGCCTGACAAATCTCTACTCCTCTTTGCAGGCATCACATGGCTGCTCTTCAGCGCCCCCTAAGGGTCAGCACTATAGGCGAACACCTAGTTCGCCTAATGGACGCACTGGCCCTGACTCCTCACAAGAAACAGGACATGTACGGATGGGAAGACAAAGGTCCTCCATTGATTCTTCTTATGTAACAAGCCAGTGCTGCAACTTGAACCTTCAAGGAATTAAGGGCCAAACCCTTAAGCAAGCCATCCTTTAAAAATTCCAAAATCAAAGGAATATCCACCTTCAGCGGTTGAGTACCTCGCTCAGAACACCAGGCCTCAAAGACTCTCCAAACTTTAATGTAAGCTAGAGAAGTAGAACATTTTGGGGCCTGAAGAAGAGTGGAAATTACAGAAGGCAAATAACTGCACTTCAACAGCTGAGTGCTTTCATTGGCCAAACCATAAGACAGAACCAACCTGGATCCTCGTGTAGAATGGACCACTAACATAATAGATCCGTCCGAGACAGTAGCCGGAGAACATTGTCCACCAGACGTCTCTGGAGATCGGTATACCATGGCCTTTGAGCCCAATCCAGAGCCACTAAAAGGATGGTGTTGGCTTGATTTGCAATCATCTGTACTAGCCTGCCTATCAAAGCCAAGGTGGGAACTCATACAGCAGGGTACCATATGGCCACTCCTGAATCAGAGCATCTATGCCCATCGCTTTTGGGTCCAACCTGCACTGAAGAAGCGTGGAACTTTCGTGTTGTTGAAGTTCACCAACAGGTGTAGATCCGGTAGACCCCAGTGATCCTCCAGGAGCTGAAAGGCCTCGTCCGCCAGTTCCCATTCTCCTTGGTCCAAGCTTCCCTTGCTGAGCAAATAGGCTCTGATTTTGTCCTTTCTTGCAATGTGAGAGGTGGATATGTTTAGGAGATGCTGCTCTGCCCATACCATGAGTGCATCTATCTCCTCCGACACCTGTTGACTCTTGGTTCTACCCTGATGACTGATGTAAGCCACCGTTGTCGCATTGTCGGACATTATCCTGACCGCCAGAGCCTCTAGCCGTTTGGCAAATTGCAGGCACACCAACTGAACCGTTCATACCTCCAGTCTGCTGATGTTCCACTGCTGCTCCACAGCATTCCAGCACCCTTGCACCACTAACTCCTGACAGTGATCCCCTCAGCCCTGGAGGCTTGCATTTGTCGTGAGAACTAACCAATGTAAAGTCATCAGGGAAATTCCCTTCCTGAGATGGTCTGCATGTAACCAGTCTAATTGGGCTTTCACCTCTATCGGAAGGAGCAACCTCACCGCATAGTTCTGAAATTGTGGACTCCATCAGGAGAGCAAGGCATGCTGAAGAGGGGGCATATGTTCCCTCACACAGGGAACCACTTCTAATGTGGCAGCCATCAATCCTAGAACCTGTAGATAAGACCACATGGTCGGACAAAAAGAATTCTGCAAGGATCGAACTCGCAGCATCAACGAGTGGCTCTGAGACTCCAGCAGAAACACTCTGCCCTGCTTTGTATCGAATTGAACCCCCAAGATATTCCAGGGCTGAGACAGCTACAAATTGCTCTTGTAGCAATGAAGGCGCCGCTCACGGTGACGAATTAAAAAAGAAGAAACAGATACCAGTGCATTGTGACGGAGGTTCTGCGATTAGAAGTCCCTTCCCGTGGCCCCTGAAGCAGGCAGACAACTGCCGAAACATGGCCAGTGTCGGGCAGGCGGAGGTGGTCCCATGAAATAGCAGCAGCAATCGAACCACTTTAAGATAAGTTAATTGGTCAATGCAGAATTAACGCGGGACCACACCGCACATCGAGGAACAAATGCACAAATGACTATTTAAAAATTAAAAGAAGAAAATTCAAAAAATCTTGGTTTATTAATAAAATTTAAGAATAAAACACGGGAACCATCTATAGGACCAGCCAAAAAAAAGGGCTGGACCACAGATGGTAACCGCACAAAACCCACAAAATTTAGAGGTTTCCTGAGTTGGAAGTTGTAGAATTACAAATTGCTCTTAGCCTGATTCACCACCCAGGCTAATTCCTATAGCAAGGAAACCACCCTGCGAGAAACACGAGAATCTTTTCCAATGTCTTAGCTCAAATTAACAAGTCATCCAGAAAGGGGTGAGTTAGAATGCCTTCCTTACGAAGGGTTGCTGCTACCTCTACCATCACCTTGGAAAAGGTCCTGGGTGCTGTGTGGCTAGTACGAAAGGCAAGACCTGAAACTGGTAATGACAATCCAGGATGGCAAATCAGAGGAACAGCTGATGTTTCTACTGGATGGGAATATAAAGATACGTCTCTGTCAGATCTAGAGACATGAGTTACTCCCCTGCTTAAACTGCCATTATGATAGAGCATACCATTTCTATCCTGAAATGCGTGACTTGTAGATGACGGTTGACACCTTTGAAATCCAGTATGGGCTGAAATGACCCTTCCTTCTTGGACACAACAAAATAAATGGAATATTGGTCTGTATTTTGCTGTAATTCGGGAACGGGGATCATTGCTTTCAGAATCAACAGCTGTTGTAAAATTGCTTCCACTTCTACCATCTTCTGAGGGGAGTTGCATGGAGAGATCATGAAGGCATCCAGAGCAATG